>NC_088385.1:130285000-130955000 GCF_037993035.2 Macaca fascicularis | reverse complement strand
TCACAAGATCATGAAGGTCATCCCTCCACTCTGTGAATGCCCTTCAGCCAGAAAGCCACGGGACCGTCCATCTGATTTTCATTCTCCACCTTGCCACCCCCTCTAACTGTCCATATTTGTCAACTGTTTTAATCTACACACACCATTTTAAAACATGTGACAAGAGGGACTTACTTCAGAATGAGCTTTGTCAGGACCTCATAAATTTTCTTTTCCCAGTATTCGTAGTAGGAGGCCAGCCTGGGGGACTTGCCTGTGTTGGTGTGGACGACCAGGCCCTCAACTTTAGTCAGCAGCGGTCCAATGGCAAGATACCACCGGACCATGTGGTCCACGTCTCTGGCCCTTTCTCGCTCAATGTGTTCAAAAAATTCCTTCACACCTAGAGAAAAAGACGTCTTTTAGAGCTGTCCATGAACACAGGGAAGGACAGCACTGAGAAGGCAATCCAAACATGAGCTGTGTGTCTTCAAAACAACAAAACCAGCCTCCAACCTCGGCCCAACGCAGAACGCAAGTCAGTATCAGAACACGCGCCAAGCAACAAATAAATGACAACCAGCTACGCACATCCAGAAGGTGGCTTTTATAGCTTTGGGCAATCTTGTTTTTCTTCAATTCCTTGTTGACATATCTTGAATTCCTTTTTGGCTAGTCTAAGACCACTTAAAGTATCTTTCTTGAACAAGTAAATGTGAGCCCATAAAAATCGCAACTCGCTTTACTGTTACAAAGTTATCAACAAAGTACCATAGGCTTTCACAGCTGAGGTGGGAGGATCACTTGAGGCCAGGAGTTCAAGACCAGTCTGGGCAACATAGTGAGACCCCATCTCAGAAAACAAACAAACAAACATGAATTGGTTAAACTAAGCAATATAGAAAACATGACAAAAAGTAATAGCTACCCATGATTCTTTCAAGTAAATGACTGAGAGCATTAGAAATGGTTTTATGCCATTCATGGAATATACAAATACATACGTGTATTTATAGATACATATATATATACACGTGCATGTATATACAATATATTTTTTCATTAATTCCATAACTGGAGAGCCCAGAAGTCAGATCTACCTGGGAGTTCTTCCTCGCTTTTAGCAGCTGGATATTTAAAGAGATTTATGGCCTCTATTAATGTCAGCCTGGAAGAAATGTCATCTGCATTCTTATGAATCTGGTGGACGAGAGACTCAAATTTCCCAATGGCCTGTTTGCAACCAGTTATATAGTCACCAATACCTTTGAAGAAAGAAAGAAAGACATTTGGCTTCCAACCCTGTCTTTCCACATCCCCCCTACCAATGTCTGTGATGTTAATACTGGCATCCCTTCCTAGGAAACACCCTGCTCATTCCAACCCCTTGGGTCTTTGGGGTGACGCAGATCCACTTTGAACCCTAAGGCACTGGGACAAGGACTCTGGAGCCCAGAATCAACCAAGCAATGCATTTTTTCTATTCAAATGTTACACAGTCCTGGCTGCAGCACCATGGGGAGAAAGGGACTATCAACCGTGCTATCTTCTCATTGCTGGAGCTCTATGAACCCTCCACTCCGCACCACCTGCCTGCAACCTCCTCTGGCCTGGAGCTTAGATGAACAGCAAGAACATGAACAGTGAACTCGGGCTAAGTACTTATGATCAGTCTCACTTTATAAAAATAAAAACCCCAAAATGGATCACAGGCTGTACTGTGAAACACGATAGTACAACCTTTTTAGAAACAAAAACCACAGGCGAGAAAAAAACTTATGATTCTTAGACTTGAGAGCAAAAGTAGAACCCATTAAAGGAAAAATGGATACGTTGGACTTAGTTGAAATGTAAAGCTTTTGCTCTACCAAAGGCCCTCCTATAAGAAGGAAACGAAAAGCTACAGAGAAGGGGAAAATATCTGCAAACCACACATCCAATAAAGGACGAGTATCTAGAGTATACAAAGGATGCTCAAAACTCAACAGTGAAGAAAACAAACAATCTAATTAGAAAATAGGCAAAAGACAGAAAAAGACATGTTGCTGAAGAAGCCACACACTTGACATATTTGCGCTTATTAGCACATGAAAAGATGCTCAACACCATTAGCCATTACAGAAGTCAAATCAGAACCATGAGGTATCATGACACAGCTATCAGAAGGCCAACATTAAAGAAAAAAAAAGTGACAGCAAAACTGGCCAGGATGTGGAGAAACCGAGTCACTCATCTATGGATGATGGAAATGTAAAATGGCACAGCCACCCTGTAAGACAGCATGACAGTAAAACAAAAACAAAAACAAAAAAAGGCTGAGCGTGGTGGCTCACACCTGTAATCCCAGCATTTTGAAATGCCAAGGCGGATGGATCACTTGAGGCCAGGAGTTCGAGACCAGCCCAGCCAACATGGCAAAACCCTGTCTCTACTAAAAATACAAAAGTGAGCCAGGAGTGGTGGCAGGCACCTGTAATCCCAGCTACTTGGGAGGCTAAGGCAGGAGAATCGCTTGAACCCAGGAGGTGGAGGTTGCAGTGAGCCGAGACTACGCCACTGCACTCCAGCCTGGGTGACAAGAGCGAAACTCCATCTCAATACGACAACAGTAGCAACAACCTTAAACTAAACACACAACTACCGTGCAACTCAGCAACTGCACTCCTGGGCATTTATCCCAGAAAAAGTGAAGACTCATGTTCACACAAAACCCTGTATACAAATGTTTATAGCAGCTTTATTCATAAGAGCCAAAACTGGAAACAACCTAGCTGTCCTTCAAGAGGTGAAAGGCTGAACAAACTATGGTACATTGATATCGTGGAGTATTCTTCAAGAATCCACAGACTGTTGACACATGCAACAACAAGGGCAGATCTTTGAAGACTTAGGCTGAGCGAGAAAAGCCAACTCAAGAAAGGGCTATATGTTATCTCATTTATATAACACCCTGAAATGACAACATTACAGAAACTGAATAAAGATTCCTGGTTGCCAGGGATTAAGGAGAGGGCAAGGTCGGGAGGGAAGTGGCCTTGACAGTACTCGCTGTGGTGTGAAGATGCTCTCTATCTCGACTGTATCAGTGTCAGTGATCTTCTAGTTTTGCAAGACATTACTACTTCAGGAAAATGACTAAAGGTTACAAAGGCTCCCTCTGTAGTAATTCTTAACAACTGCATGTGAATCTATAATTACCTCCAAATTGAATTTTTAATTAAAAAAAAAGAAAGTAAAGGTGATCTTCTTTTTGGAGAAATGTGCTTTGGGTCTGCAGAGTGTGAAAACGTCACCCTTCTTATCTTCATCCCAAAGACAGCCTGGAGATGAGTTCTAAGTTCCACAATGTGTATTTCTTAACCCTCAAAAATTGTTAATTGTGTCTATAAACATATGAAAATGGTAATTCAAATAAAACAACCTAAAAGAATCACTTTGCATCCCCAGGTGTAAAAGGCAATCAATAGATGAATGACGTTACCCAGTGAGTTCCAGTTCAACCTCTTATATCCAGACCGAAACACTCGGAGTAGCTCCTGGGAATGGTCGTTGAGAAGCACGGACTCTGCCTCGTTTAATGTTCCTATGAGTGTGTGATAATGATCCAACATGCGCTGTATCCCATCTGTGTACCTGCACACAACAGGAATGTCATAAACCTGAGGAGACCACCTTTAAGTTCATCAAAAGCTTTTGCAGTCAAGAGATTACAAAAGACCATGGTCTCGATCAAGACCAACCTTGACTGAGAGATTTGCAGAAATTTAAAACATCATGCTTCTCATTAACTTTCTTTTTTGGAAAATATTGGTTACTTCTCATTGAAGATGTTATTTATATTACATGAAATAGGTTTACTATTGTTGATCCTTTGATCCTTATTTTAAACTTTTCTTTTTTTTTTTTTTTTTTTGAGATGGAGTCTCGCTCTGTTGCCTAGGCTGGAGTGCAGTGGTGCGATCTCGGCTCACTGTAACCTCCACCTGCCAGGTTCAAGCAATTCTCCTGCCTCAGTCTCCCAAGTAGCTGAGACTATAGGCATGAGCCACCACGCCCAGCTAATTTTTGTATTTTTGGAGACGGGGTTTCACCATGCTGGCCAGGCTAGTCTTGAACTCCTGACCTCATGATCCACCTGCTTCGGCCTCCCAAAGTGCTGGGATTACAGGCATGAGCCACCGCACCCAGCCCCATATTTTAAACTTTTCTTAGCTTCAATTTTTTTCTTTTATTATTTATTTATTTATTTATTTATTTTTATTTTATTTATTTTTGGATACAGGGTCTCGCTCTGTCCCCCAGGCTGGAGTGCAGTGGTGCAATCATGGTTCACTGCAGCCTCAACTCTCCCAGGTTCAAGGAATCCTCCCACCTAAGCCTCCCGAGTAGCTGGGACTACAGGTAGTACCACAACGCCCAGTCCTTAGCTTCCATTTCTAACGTGGTAAGAATTCATCAGGATAAAACCCACAAAAACAAAAACTTTCGGAGGGGTCCTCAATAATTTTTAAGAGTGTAAAGGGGTCCCAAGACCAAAAACCTTACTGCTAATTTAAGAGAAGAATGTTTTTACCTAAGGAATTTGTCTTCCTGGAGCGCAACATTTCTTGCTAATTCAGGGACAGTGAACCCCAGCTGCTCTAAGTACTTCGTTTCATTAATAATCTCCCTGAGAGCAGGTGAAAAGTTGATTGCAAAAACAGCTCCCCTTTCTAAAGTCAAAGGCTCCTCCGCAGCGGTGGAAGACTGTGGAAGAGACATTCCATCAGCACGGCCAGGACAGTCCAAGAGACAGTTGGATCAACACAACCCATACCAAAAGTGAACATGAAAAAGATCAACACTGGGCCCTTGATCCCCAACAGACGGGGGTGCTGGCTGGAACTGGCTGGAATATGTACTTTGTTTGGTGAACAGAGATTTTAAAGAATCAATTCAGTCGCCAGCATTTGAAAATGGAGCAGTTTCACCTAAAAATCCCTTCTGCCTTGAAACACTGGAAAATCTGACATGGAACAGTTGCCTCTTTGGTTGGATCTGAGCACACCTGTTCCCTAGGGGTCCCACCTGGCCCCCTCCACTTGCTTTGGTCCCTACATCAGGATTTCAGGAACCAAAGACCTAAAACTGCCAGGCCGCATCTTTCCTCCCTACTGGCAGGTGTTCATTCACGGAGCATTCGCTAAGTGCCAGGCCCAGCGCTAAAGAAGAGGATGAATCGGGGCATTTTTCTGCAGGTTAAAGACGGCCAACTGTCAGCTCTGTTTCATATATGGCTCAACCAGCCCTTTGCTTGTTTACATCATCTGATTTATAAAACGCATTTCATAAATAAGGAAACGGAGGCTCGGTGTTCAGCCACTTGCCCAAGGAGTCAGTAGGGCTGCCCGTTTCCAGCCCACGTTCTAACCATGGCATCGTGCTATCTCCACTCTTTCCTTTCTCCTCCCTCCCTAGCCCTTCCTTGTCTTTGATTCTGGAAAGTGACCCAACTTCATGAATGTCAACAAATCAAGCCTTGAGAAAATGTGGCAGACGCCATGGTCTCACGCGGCAGTCTGGAATGAGGGCGTGGGCAGCGCACCTTGGTCAAAAGGCTCTTCTTCATGAGGGCCGGCAGCACCTGCTCCGTCGCTTCCATCCACTGCTCGTACTTCCTGTCTTCATACTCCTTCATCGTCTTACCCACTTCCAAATATTTTTGTTTGACCTATCAAAGAATTCAAGCAACTGTCATTTTTGTCCTTGAAAATAACATTTTTCATCTTGTTCTACACAATTTATATAAATTATAAATATAATATATAAATTACTATACATAAACATTTATTTTTATATACTTTTTTTTTTTTTTTGGAGACAGAGTCTCACTCTGTCGCCCAGGCTGGAGTGCAATGGCATGATCTCAGCTCACTGCAACCTCCACCTCCCGGGCTCAAGCAATTCTCCTGACTCAGCCCCCTGAGTAGCTGGGATTACAGGCACACGCCACCACGACCAGCTAATTTTTGTATTTTAGTAGAGATGGGGTTTCACCATGTTGGCCAGGCTGGTCTCGAACTCCTGACCTCAGGTGATCTGCCCACCTTGGCCTTTCAAAGTGCTGGGATTACAGGTGTGAGCCACTGCACCTGGTCATTTTTATATAATTACATATAAACTTTTTTTCATATCTCTCTACATAATTTTGTATACATAAATTACAAATATAATAATTAAAAATTGTTAATATAATAAATTATTAATATATAGTTATATTAAATAATATAAAAATATACTAATATTATATATAAACACATTCTGAAAAAGGAAGTTGATAAATTTTCCCAAAGCTTGGAGAGTTTTTCTGCGATGGTGATATAGCACGGATCTGTGTCCTCCCCAGATCTCATACTGCATTGTAATCCCCAGTGTTGGAGGTGGGGCCTGCTGGGAGGCAATTGGATCATGAAGGTGGAATTCTAGTGAATGGTTTGCACCACCCCTCTTGGGACTGTCCTGGTGATGCTGAGTGAGTTCTCGGGAGATCTGCTCATGTGAAAGTGGGCAGCACCTCCCCCTTCACTCTCTCTTGCTCCCGCTCCCACCATGTGAGATGCCTGCCCCCACTTCGCCTTCTGCCATGGTAGCGAGTTTCCTGGGACCTCCCAGGAAGGCTACGCTTCCTGTACAGCCTGCAGAACTGTGAGCCATTAAACTTCTTTTCTAACAAATTACCCAGTTTCTTTATAGCAAAATGGACTAATATCGTTGGTATAACTTGAAATTTAGGTTGACTGGCAGCCTTCTGCAAACTACAGTCCATGAACTGCCTTGGTCTATACCCATGAACTAAGAACAGCTTTTACATGAAGAGAAGAAAATGATTTAGATGATTAAAAGGAAAGCAAAAGAACAATAATGCTATATAACTCAAGAAAACGATATGAAATTCAAATTCAGCATCCATAAATAAAGTTTTATTGGACACAGCCATACCTGCTCATAATGTATTATCTGGGGGATACTTTATTGCAACAATGACAGGTTGAGTCATTGCAGAGAAATTGTCCAAACCCCTAAAATATTGACTATCTGGATCTTCAAAGAAGTGGCTTAGCAGCCTCTGCTGTATAACAGATAAAAATCAATGGGCTAGGGGGTGGGATCATATCGAAAAGATGGTAGGCATCCTCCAGCGAAGCTGAAAATTACGTACAGGAAGAAGCCCACATGACCACAATCTGGAAGATGTCCTATGTATTAAGATGCCAAAGAGAAAGAACACAGGCCAGGCGCAGTGGCTCACGCCTGTAAGCCCAACACTTTGGAAGGCCGAGGTGGGCAGATTGCTTGAGCTCAGGAATTTGAGACCAGCCTGGGCAGGCAACATGGTGAAAACTCATCTCTACAAAAGATACAAAAATGGGCCAGTCGTAGTGGCCCACGCCTGTAGGACCAGCTACTCAGGAGGCTGAAGCAGGAGGATTGCTTAAACCCAGAAGGTCAAGGCTGCAGTGAGCTGTGATTGTGCCACTGCACTCCAGCCTGGGCAACACAGCAAGACCTTGTCTTAAAAAAAAAGAAAAAGACGCCAGGCGCGGTGGCTCAAGCCTGTAATCCCAGCACTTTGGGAGGCCGAGACGGGCGGATCATGAGGTCAGGAGATCGAGACCATCTTGGCTAACACAGTGAAACCCCGTCTCTACTAAAAAATACAAAAAACTAGCCAGGCGAGGTGGCAGGCGCCTGTAGTCCCAGCTACTCGGGAGGCTGAGGCAGGAGAATGGCGTAAACCTGGGAGGCAGAGCTTGCAGTGAGCTGAGATCCGGCCACTGCACTCCAGCCTGGGCGACAGAGCAAGACTCTGTCTCAAAAAAAAGAGAAAAAAAAGAAAAAGAGGGAACACAAAAGATAGTTTAATATGAGCACGAATGCAAGAATAACAGAAAGACCCTCTAACTTACAGGCGTGGGTCTGAAATTGAGCTGCTTCTCAAATGAGCCACTCTACATAGCCTGCTGCACGGCAGCAGCAACCTGATCTAATGCTTCTGCTGGATGGGATCGGGGAGGGCAGCCAGTCTAGGATTAAAACATCAAATACAGGGCGAGGCGCGGTGGCTTACACCTGTAATCCCAGCACTTCGGAAGGCCAAGGCGGGCAGATCATGAGGTCAGGAGATTGAGACCATCCTGGCTAACACGGTGAAACCCCGTCTCTATTAAAAATACACAAATAATTAGCCGGACGTGGTGGTGCATGCCTGTAGCCCCAGCTACTCGGGAGGCTGAGGCAGGAGAATCGCTTAAATCTGGGAGATGGAAGTTGCAGGGAGCCAAGATTGCACCACTGCACTCCAGCCTGGGCGACAGAGCGAGACTCCATCTCAAAAAACAAACAAACAAACAACAAAAAAAAACATCAAATACAAAAGGAGCCAATTCTAGCAAGAGCAACATACCTCCTGTCCTCGATCGCTGTCCAGTATCTCCTGTACCTCTTGAAATCGGAGGATGGTGTGCTTAATCCGAAAGAACAGAGATCGTTCCCAGTATATCGCACCTGCTACTGGAGGGTGGTTCTTATACAGTGGCGGATTTTCAAGGTTCTGGACAAAGATTTTATTAATGATGTCAATCTGAAAAGCAATCAAATGTCTTCTGTAAGTGATAAACATCGACAGGTTAGCCAAGAAAGATGAGATTTGAATGTATTGATTGATTGATTGATTGAGACAGAGTCTTGCTCTGCCGCCCAGGCTGGAGTGCAGTGGTGCCATCTTGGCTCACTGCAAGCTCTACCTCCCGGGTTCACGCCATTCTTTTGCCTCAGCCTCCTGAGTAGCTGGGACTACAGGTACCCGCCACCACGCCCAATTTTTTGTATTTTTTAGTAGAGACACGGTTTCACCATGTTAACCAGGATGGTCTCGATCTCCTGACCTTGTGATCCGCCCGCCTCGGCCTCCCAAAGTGCTGGGATTACAGGCATAAGCCACTGCGCCCAGCCAATATTTGAATATTTAAGGAAACCAAAAGTGGAATGTCAAAAAATATTCTAAGATGCAGAATAGTGTTTTCACTGTTTACTTATTATTTACTACTTTTTCTTATGCTCTGTAGTAATCTGTTTTGTTGTTGTTGAGATGGAGTCTCACTGTGTTGCCCAGGCTGGAGTGCAGTGGCGTGATCTCGGCTCACTGGAACCTCCGCCTCCCAGTTTCAAGTGATTCTCTTGCCTCAGCCTCCCAAGTAGCTGGGATTACAGTCCCACGCCACCACACCTGGCTAATTTTTATATTTTTAGTAGAGATGGGGTTTCACCATGTTGGCCAGGCTGGTCTTGAACTCCTGACCTCAGGTAATCTGCCTGCCTTGACCTCCCAAAGTGCTGTGAGTAGAGGCGTGAGCCACCAAGCCTGGCTGTAGTAATCTTCTTTAACATATGCAATGCTCCAAATTGCCTTACAATTACAGAGCATAACCACTGTGTATATTGGTTTGATCCAATTATTAGAAATCCTGAAATCTGTTCTAGACATGACCACAGTGGCAGACCTTTGGATTTTTTTTAATTTTTAGTTTTTAATTTTTGTGGGTAAAGTATATATATTTATGGGGTATAGGGCATGTTTTGATACAAACATGCTATGCGTAATAACCACATCATGGAGAATGGGGTGTCCATCCCCTCAAGCACTTATCCTTTGTGTTATAAATAACCCAATTAATACTCTTTTAGTTACTTTTAAATGTACAGTTAAGTTATTATTGACTACAGTCACCAGACCTGTGTTTTTAAAAGAAGCATGTCTGAGCTCTCATGAGGGTAATTAGGTGTGGCAGGCACAATGATGGCCTCCCAAAGATGTCCACATCCTAATCCCCAGAAGCTGAAAATATGTAATGTCACATGACAAAGTGGAATTACGGTTGCAGATGGAATTAATGTTGTCAGCCAGCTGATCTTAAAATAGAGAAATTATCCTGAATTTTCTGGGGAGGTCCTATGTAATCACAAGGGTCCTAAACCAGGAAGTGGAGGCAGAAAAGGTCAGAGTGATTTGATGTGAAAGTGACCACTGCTGGCTTTGAAGACGAAAGAGGTTCAGGAACTTCCAGAATTTGGGGAGGGCTACACACTGAATCATCCCTAGAGACTCCTGAAAGGAATACAGCCCTGCTGACACCTTGATTTAAACCCAGGGGCACTCATGGCAAACTTTTGACCTCCAGAACCATAAGAGAATAAATCTGTGTTATTCTAAGTCACTACATCTGTGGTCATTAGTTCCAGCAGCATTGAGAAACTAAGACATCAGGAGACCACCTTAGGCCTTTTGTTATACTACCTTATGCTCATCTAATCATTCCACATATTCTCATTTTGTCTTCTAAATAAGATTATAAGCATTTTTTTCTTTTTTTTTTTTCTTTTCGAGACAAAGTTTCGCTCTTGTCACCCAGGCTGGAATGCAATGGCGCAATCTCAGCTCACTGCAACCTCCACCTCCCAGGTTCAAGTGATTCTCCTGCCTCAGCCTCCTGAGTAGCTGGGATTACAGGCACCACCACCATGCCTGGCTAATTTTTGTATTTTTAGTAGAGAGGGGGTTTCACCATGTTGGCCAGGCTGGTCTCGAACTCCTGATCTCAAGTGATCCACCTGCCTCGGCCTCCCCAGGTGCTGAGATTACAGGCATGAGCCACTGCGGCTGGCCAGCATTTTTTTTTTAAGACAGGGCTTCATTCTGTTGCCCAGGCTGGAGTACAGTGGCAAGATCATGGCTCACTTGCAGCCTCGACCTCCCTTGGCCCAGGTGATCCTCCCACCTCTGCCTCCCAAGTAGCTGAGACCATAGGCGTACGCCACCACACCAGGATAATTTTTGTATTTTTTGTAGAAATGGAGTTTTGCTATGTTGCCCAGGCTGGTCTCCAACTTCTAAACTCAAGCAATCCACCAGCCTCGGCCTTCCAAAGTGCTAGGATTACAGGCATGAGTCACCGTGCCCAGCAGATTATAAGCATTTTTTGGTCTATTTCTCCAACTAGATACTGACTTCTTTAAAGGCAGAATCCGTGTTTTGTTCATCTCTCTATCTCTGTGCCTAACACCATACTTGAGATATGCGAGCACCAGGCACATTGTTCCGAGTTACTTATAAATACATATATGATCCTTGGACATGGTTAACTATGATTACTATTATTACCATGATTATTATTAACCCATACAGGGCCCACCACAATGTGAGTAAATCATAATATACTTAATTCTTATTGAATTTTTCCACTAAATAAACAAACCCACTTTGTTTGGGTTACCTGTATTATGTAACATGCTAATTTGGGGAAATTCTAGTTTCTTTGAATTCAGATGGGAAAGACAGACAACAGTGGAATTCAATTGTTCACATTTTGCCAAGTGTATTTTTAATGCGATGGCAGCTATCGATTTTTCAATTACCTCTTTACAGTACTGTGCAAGAATATCATTAAATTTCATCATCATTTGTCGATTAACAGCCTCCCGTGAACGAATGTGCTTAAATTTTAAAAGCATGTCAAACGCTGCTTCAGCGGATCGAAGCGTCTTAAAAGATTCGTCAATAAAATGTTTTGCTTCTTTCTCAATAACCTGCAAAAAAATCAAGAAAACAACCTTCATGCCCCTGTAATGATCCTGCCAAAATAAAGTGGCAAGAAATGAGAGAAAAAAAACTCAGTGGCTTGGGACAGATTTCTACGGCACATTAATGGAGGCTGGTATCCAATTTAAAGTGGCAGACTGGTTATGTTGATTTCCTGATCTCGCTCCCCAACCAGTTGAAAGGTAAAGGAATTTTTTAAAGTATTAACTCATATAAACAAAACATACGGGAGAGAACACAACAACAGAGGAGATAGTTCAGGAATTTTAAGTAAGGCAGGGCAGGGTGCAGTGGCTCACACCTCTAATCCCAGTACTTTGGGAGGCCGAGGCAGGCAGATCACGAGGTCAGGAGATCAAGATCATCCTGGCTAACACGGTGAAAACCTGTCTCTACTAAATACAAAATACAAAAATACAAAAAATTAGCCAGGTGTGGTGGCGGGCACCTGTAGTCCCAGCTACTCGGGAGGCTGAGGCAGGAGAATGGCATGAACACAGGAGGCGGAGCTTGCAGTGAGCCGAGATTGCACCCCTGCACTCCAGTCTGGGTGACAGAGGGAGACTCCCTCCCAAAAAAAAAAGAAAGAAAGAAAGAAAGTAACTAAGGCAGGTAGTTACAACCTAATGCTGAAAATAGGGTGCGCAAGTGAGTCCCTGTTTATTCCTTGAAGACAAACTCCAGAAGGCTTAACATTTGGAGGCACTGGGCCCCAGGAAGGGGGTCAGTGTGCATGAAGGTGAGGGGCAAACAGGGAATCCCTTTCTCACCCTGCACAGTCAGGCCACTCTGCAGCCTCAATCCCTCCCATTCTCACTCCATTCTATAAAAGAGTGGAAGGTTAGTTCTAGAAAAATTAACTCAAGAATAACATCAGACTTCTAATATTGGAAGCTGGAAATCAATAAAAAAACTTCAAATTTCTAAAGAAAAGTTATTTTCAACTTTGAATTCTATACCTGTTACTTCAGAATTCATACATACAAGACTCAAAAAATATATGTCTCATGAAACCTTACTTAGGAAGCTACTAAATGTGCTCCAGCAAAATGAGGGAGTAAACAAGGAAAGAGGAAGAAGTGAGATCTAGAAAATAGAAAATCCAACACAGATGAGAGAAGATAGGAAGTCTTAGGGTCCTAGACTGCTTTGTAACAGGCTTAAAAAGCAAACAAGCTGGCCAGGTGTGGTGGCTCATGCCTGTAATCCCAGCACTTTGGGAGTCCGGGGTGGGTGGATCACTTGAGATCAGAAGTTCAAGACCAGCCTGGCCAACATGGTGAAACCGTGTCTCTACTAAAAAACACAAAAAGTAGCTGGGCATGGTGGCATGCACCTGTAATCCCAGCTACTCAAAAGGCTGAGGCAAGAGAATCACTTGAACCTTGGAGGCAGAGGTTGCAGTAAGCCAAGATCTCGCCATTACACTCCAGCCTGGGCAACAAGAGCGAAACTCTGTCAAGAAAAGAAAGAAAAGAAAGAAAAGAAAGAAAGAGAGAAAGAGAGAAAGAAAGAGAGAGAAAGAGAAAGAGGAAAGAAAGAAAAGAAAGAAAGAAAGAAAAGGAAGGAAGGAAGGAAAGAAAGAAAAAGAAAGAAAGAAAGAAAGAAAGAAAGAAAGAAAGAAAGAAAGAAAGAAAGAAAGAAAGAAAGAAAGAAAGAAAGAAAGAAAGAAAGAAAGAAAGAAAGAAAGGAAGGAAGGAAGGAAGGAAGGAAGGAAGGAAGGAAGGGAGAGAACAAGCTAGACTAGAGTAGGAGGACAGTGAGCTCTGGGAGGAAGGCCTCTAGGTAAATAATGGCACTGATATATTTTAAGTATTTAGAGCCTGCTATTGATAGGTATGTGACAGAGATATTAAAGAAGTTGGAAAAAATTAACAATGGGTACATAAATAACCAGGCGAATAAAAAACAAAAGCAATTATTAACTCCAGGAAAGTTGAAGGGTTGGCCAAGAAAGGTATTGTAGTTTTGATGGACTTCCCAGCTCAGCAGTGAACAATATTTGCATAGACATAATAAGTAAACACTAGCCATTAATTTAACTAAAAGTTATGAAGAAACTGTGTTAGATGACAAAGAGGCAAATGGGATTAGGAACGGGAGAGTCCAGCCTGTATCTACTCTGAGAAGTTAACAGAAGCCTAAATTAATAAATCAGGAAATAACCACATTGGCTTGTTCTTAAAAAAATATGGGGGTTAACAACAAAAGAAACATCTAAAATTGTGGAAAATGACAGCAAGAATGAGGAAGGAGTTAAGCATGGGCTGCTTTTTCTTATTATGAATCCTTCAGTATCACTTGATTAAGTGACTTTGATGAAAAGTCCAATTTATTTGGGAGGCTGAGGCAGGAGGATCACTTGAGGCCAGGAGTTAAAGACCAACCTGGGCAACATAGTGAAACCTCATCTCCATTTAAAAATTTTAGAAATTAACCAGACACATGCTTGTGCTCCCAACTACTTGGGAGGCTGAGGTGAAAGGATCACTTGAGTCCAGAAAGTGAGGCTGCAGTAAGCCAGGATTACAACACTGCACTCTAGCCTGAGCAACAGAACAAGACCCTGTCTCTAAAAAATAAAAGATAATAAAAGAAAATCAAAAAAGCTTCAACTGAAAAAGCAAATAACACTTAAAATAGCAGCTGATAGGCCGGGCACGGTGGCTCACGCCTGTAATCCCAGCACTTTGGGAGGCCGAGACGGGCGGATCACAAGGTCAGGAGATCGAGACCATCCTGGCTAACATGGTGAAACCCCATCTCCACTAAAAATACAAAATATTAGCCGGGAGCAGTGGCGGGCACCTGTAGTCCTAGCTACATGGGAGGCTGAGGCAGGAGAATGGTGTGAACCCAGGAGGCAGAGCTTGCAGTGAGCCGAGATTATGCCACTGCACTCCAGCCTGGGCGACAGAGCGAGACTCCATCTCAAAAAAAAAAAAAAAAAAAAAATAGCAGCTGATAAAATTAGATACTGTTAACATGGTAATGTCTATATAACCAAGTAGAACTATCTAGGGTTTTCCTTATAAAAAGATGCTGTGAGGTTATAAAAACAACTGTGTAAGACATAAATAGGGATGCTCCTAATCATGCTTCCTACATGAGACTGAAAAGGTGAGCACGATGGGTCACTCTTCCTGCTGTGGGAAGTGAAATCTGATTCTCAGCTGCAGCCTCTCTCTGATGGACTCTGCCTCCCCAGCACCTCAGGTTATCACCTCCTATATCATCTCCCCACTCTCTGTTGTTCCCTAGGCCAAGCAGCCTATGCTGTAGCCAGAGAAATCTTCCTGAAGTATAAACCTTGATTTTGTTTTTTTCACATTTTTTTTTTGAGACAGAATCTTACTCTGTCCCCCAGGTTACAGTACAATGGTGTGATCTCAGCCAGCTCACTGCAACCTCGACCTCCCAGGTTCAAGGGATCCTCCCCCCTCAGCTCCTGAGGAGCTGGGACTACAGGAAGGAGCCACCATGCCTGGCTAATTTTTTTTTTTAAGTTTTTTTGTAGAGACGGGTGTCTCATTAGGTTGCCCAGGCTGGTCTCAAACTCCTGGGTTCAAGCAATCCTCTCTCCTCAGCCTCCCAAAGTGCTGGCATGACAGGCATGAGCCGCTACATCTGACCTATAATTCTGGCTATATCATTCCTTGGTCAACCACCTTCTATGGTGCCCTATTGCCTACTGAAGTAAGTCTCCTTCCTCACTCTAGTCCTGTTTGTTCATCACCAATTATTCACCCAACCCATCTTTCTAGCTTGATTTCCCTCTACTACCCATATGTGTTATGCCAAACCCCTCTGTTTGCTCTGCCTCGGACAATTCCTGTTTTTCTCAGGTCTGTCACCTTCATTTACACTGTTCCTCCCACTTGAAACCCCCTCCGCTGTCTCAGCTTCCTTCCTCGTCCTCATTTCCCCCGTCCAAAGCTTCCCCAATCCCAAAGGTTGTTTCCAATTGGCTCTCCATGCCCTCAGTCTTCTGACAAAACATAATTCTCAAAACCTCACAGGGTGCTTTGTGATTCTCTTGCCATATCTGGTTTGTAGTGAAGTTCACCTAACTTCACTCCTAGACAGGTGAACTTATATCGGACAAAACAAACTTTGTAGAAATGCTACTGTGTCTAGCTCAACTTAAACTTATCCCATACGGAGAATGGTTGTGGGGACAAAGAAGATTGAGGAATGTTCATTTTTACCTTATGCACTTCTGTATTGTTTTTATTTTTTACAATTAATAAGCAGGTATTACTTGTGATTTTAATTTAAAAAAAAAAAAAGACCCTAAGCATCACCAAATAACCCAACAAATTTAACACAGAGAAAACATGGTGTCCACTCCCAAGATGGACTCAATAGATGGGTCACTTGCCAGAACTTCAATCTTGAATTCATCCATCACATATTTCCAGAACTGGGAGGACTTGATGCTGAAGGGGTCAAAGGTCAGGTTTTCCATGGGAGTGACTAGGCCGTCCACCCTGCACAGGACATCGTCAATGCGTTTGGGGTCCCCCGTCACTGCCTTTAGTTCTGGACCAAATATGTTATAAAATTCCTCCAAAACCTGTCCAAACGGAACAATGAGGAGATTACATATGGGTTTTCCTGTGAATATTAGAACTACACATGGATAGCATATCTAGATTGACCTTGGGGCAAGAATCATGTCACACATTAACCTCCTCCCTGACTAAGCCCTTCAGTACTATGCCCAAGGCACATAGGATAGATCCGGGTCTGCGCCTGTCTGTTCCTCCCCGCATTGCAGCCACCCACACCTTCCTCCAAGGCCATATCCCTTTCTGCCTCAGGGCCTTTGCATTTGCAGTGGAAAGTGCTTCAGGGAGGCTAAGGTGGGCATTTCAGTTGAGGCCAGGAGTTCAAGACCAGCCTGGCAAACCCTGTCCCTACTAAAAATGCAAAAATTAGCCAGGGGTGGTGGTGCATGCCTGTAATCCCAGCTACTCAGGAGGCTGAGGCAGGAGAATCACTTCAACCTGGAAGGCAGAGGTTGCAGTGACCTAAGATCGCGCCACTGCACTCCAGCCTGGGTGACAGAGTGAGACCCTCTGTCTCACAAAGAAAAACAAGAGGTGAGATGATAAGCCACTGAGGTAGCTCTGTGCAGCGTTTCCACTGTTCTGGTAACAATGAAATACCCGTGCACACACAAGCTACGGTGATTCCACACAGAGGTTAAATTGTTTTTGTTTTTGTTTTGAGGCAGAGTCTCGCTCTGTCGCCCAGGCTGGAGTGCAGTGGCATAGCTCACTGCAACCTCTACCTCCTGGGTTCAAGCAATTCTCCTGCCTCAGCCTCCCAAGTAGCTGGGATTACAGGCGCCCGCCACCACACCCAGCTAATTTTTGTATTTTTCATAGAGACGGGGTTTCACCATGTTGGTCAGGCTGGTCTTGAACTCCTGACCTTGTGATCCACCCACCTCAGCCTCCCAAAGTGCTGGGATTACAGGTTTGAGCCACTGCACCCAGCCAAAAAAAGCTTTATGTTTTTTATTCTTTTTTTTTTTTTCTTTTTTTGAAGCAAGGTCTCACTCTGTTGCCCAGGCTGGAGTACACTGGCGTGACCATGGCTCACTGCAGTCTCAACCTCTCAGACTCAAGCCAACATTCCACCTCAGCCTCCTGAGTAGCTATGACTACAGGTGTGCACCACCACACCTGGCTAATTTTTGTATTTTTTATAGACAGGGTCTTGCTATGTTGCCCAGGATGGTCCCAAATTCCTGGGTTCAAGGGATCCTCCCACCCCAGCCTCACAAAGTGCTGGGATTACAGGTGTGAGCCATCATGCATCATGCCTAGCCTACCTGAATTCTTTTTACAGCATTTTTTTTCCTGCCCCTGAGCACAGGGCATCACTTCCCTGTAGTGTGGGGCGCCGCCACACCACAGCCGGCCCTGCTTTGCACTCACTGTGGTTCCTCTAGCAGCAAGACATCTGAGTGCCCAGAACACAGTGAGTTCTCCATGAATGTATTTAGAATGAAGGGGTAGGTGAACCTTCAGGAGACAAGGGCCGTGGCTAATTCAATTGGCCACTCGGCACTTTGTCTACTCATGGAGTTCCGGGAAGACTGGGCCTGGCTTAGGGAGAGAGTGAGAGAGGTCTCAGACTGGCCTCCGAGGGATTCCGACATTTAAGGAGAAGACAGAGGAGGGGAGCTTTGTAAAAGAATGGAGAAGGAGTGGCCAAAAAGGTCAAAGGAGGCCGGGCGCGGTGGCTCAAGCCTGTAATCCCAGCACTTTGGGAGGCCGAGACGGGCGGATCACGAGGTCAGGAGATCGAGACCATCCTGGCTAACACGGTGAAACCCCGTCTCTACTAAAGAATACAAAAAAATAGCCGGGCGAGGTGGCGGGCGCCTGTAGTTCCAGCTACTCGGGAGGCTGAGGCAGGAGAATGGCGTGAACCCGGGAGGCGGAGCTTGCAGTGAGCTGAGATCCGGCCACTGCACTCCAGCCTGGGCGACAGAGCGAGACTCCGTCTCAAAAAAAAAAAAAAAAAAAAAAAGTCAAAGGAAAGCCAAAAAGCAGGGGTATGGAGGAATGTCAGGGAAAGCAACAAAAAGTTGCAAAGCTCTGGTGTACTCTGGTCCATTCTAGTATATTCCGTATGTTCTTTCTTTGAAGGGCTTCTCCCTGCCAGGCCCTTTCTGACGCCCAGCTCCTACCTGACATGGAGAGGGCCACTGTCAAACGCCAACTGCCTTCCATGGGGCAAATTCCGCCGGCCTTCGCCCAGCCCCTACCTGCAGAATGTCGGACAGGTCCTGGCAGATGGTGGCCATGTAATCCGTCCTCTCGAACAGCCGCTTCCGGTCAAACTCCCACCGAGCTTCCCTCCCCGAGGCCTCTATCTTGGCCCGGGTGTCAAAATAGGCCTTTTTCCACAGCTTGAGGGTGTTCCTGGCGTCCAGGGTTTTGTTTTGGGCACTCGCTCGATTTTCTCTGCGAAGCCAAGAGATGCCGTGATGGGAGGAGGGTGGAGCTCCGGGTCCGGCCGCGCTACCCAGCTGGGCAGCCAGTGTCCCGGGAAATTCTGACCCGGGCGCCCCCCGGGTTCACGGCCTCATCACGCGGCCTCATCAGAAAAGGCGGAGGGGGCGAGAGGCTGCCCTCCCCCATGTGCAAGGGCAGGAGTCCCAAGCTGCGAGGTGCCCGCGGCAGCCGCCAGCCAGCGTGCAGGGCCGGGGCGGCCTGGTGACCTCGCTCCCTACACCAGAAGGGGCAGGAGGCCTTGGCCCCAGGCCAGAGGTCAACAGCGGCAGCTGCAACAGGGCGCAGGACAATGCCTCCCTTTGGGTAACTAATTCACCTATGCAGATAGATATAAATGGAGATCCAGCTATACAGGTAGATACAGAGAGAGAGATCGGTCTATATATAGATATGGATACATATAGATATAGATATCTATAGATAATAAGTCACACAGTGTCTGATTCCATTTATATACTATCTATATAAATACATATACATAGACATGGATACCTATCTGTATAGATGGATAGAGATAGACATAGATACCTATCTGTATAGATAGAGGTAAATATAGATATCTATCTAGAAACATATAGACAGATCTACATAGATATCCTGATAGATCTGATAGATCCTGATAGATGATGAGATAGATATAGATATAGACATAGGCACGATCTCGGCTCACCGCAGCCTCCACCTCCTGGGTTCAAGTGATTCTCCTGCCTCAGCCTCCTGAGTGGCTGGGATTACAGGCGCCCACCAAAACACCCAGCTAATTTTTCGTACTTTCAGTTGAGACAGGATTTCACCATGTTGGCCAGGCTGGTCTTGAACTCCTGACCTCAAGTGATCCACCCACCTTGGCCTCCCAAAGTGCTGGAATTACGGGTGTGAGCCACCGTGCCCGGCCTCATCTATATAGATATTTTTTAAGAAAATGAAAAAAGTTATCTGTCTCCCTTAGCATCCTCTATCATCCCTACACCCTCAAAGGTGGTTCCACCTCAGCCTCAGTCTCTCCAGGTACACCTGGGGAAGAACGTTGCAATTAAAACAAAATTTCATATAGATATATATGTATATGTGTGTGTACACACACACACATAAATGTACGTGAAACGAAATATATCTCCATACAATGGAATATGATTTAGCCATAAAAAGGAATGAAGCACTGATCCATGCTACAATGTGGATGAACCTTTAAAACATGATGCTAAGTGAAAGAAGTCAGACATAAAAGTCACATAGTGTCTGATTCCATTCATATGCAAAAGACCCCACGCTGTATGGTTCCCAGGACTAGGGCAATTAGGGAGAGGTGGGGAGTGACTGCTAAAAGGCACGTTTTCTTTTGAGGGATGAAGAAAATGTTCTAACATTGATAGTGGTTATGGCTGCACAATTCTGCGAATATACTAAAAGCCAGTGAATTGTACTTTTTTTTTTTTTTTGAGACAGAGTCTCGCTGTGTCACCCAGGCTGGAACGTAATGGTGTGATCTCCACTCACTGCAACCTCCGTCTCCCAGGTTCAAGCAATTCTCATGCTTCAGACTCCCATGAAGCTGGGATTACAGGCATGCGCCACCACACTCAGCTAAGTTTTGAATTTTTAGTAGAGATGGGGTTTCACCATGTTGGCTAGGCTGGTCTCGAACTTCTGGCCTCAAGCAATCTGCCCACCTTGGCTCCCCCAAAGTGCTGGGATTACAGGTGTGTGCCACTGTGCCTGGCCATAGGAGCCAGTGAATTGTACATTTTAAGTGAGAGAATTATATGTGAATTATAGCTCAATAGAGCTGTTTAAGATCTAAAAAGTTAAAAGTGAAAACAAAACAAAAAAATGAACGCTAGGCTTCTTACTTGAACAAAGTCCGCAGGTTGACCACTCGACAGACTCTCTCGGCGATTTCCCAGGCGATGCGCTCCATGAGCGGAATCATCCTCTCGTCTTTGTTGTAGTGTCGGGAGATGATCCACACCATCCTCAGGGCACTCATCATGGCGGGGATGGTGTCCAGGACCACGTGGAAGCCAGACCCATGCGTTATGTTCTGACCAAGAGAGGAGAGAGCCACAGAAGAGCCCTTAGCCTTGGGGTCCAAATAGTTTCATAAAACAGTAAGCATGCAAGAAGTTTCACTCTTGTTTTTTTTTTCTTTTTTTTGAGACCAAGTCTGGTGCCCAGGCTGGAGTGCAATGGTACAATCATGGCTTACTGCAGCCTTGACTCCCCTCCAGACTCAAGTGATCCTCCCACCTCAGCCTCCCAAGTAAGCTGGGAATGCAGGCATGCGCCACTACACCGGCTAATTTTTTATTTTTATTTTTGTAGAGATGGTGTTGCATTATGTTGCCCAGGTGAGCAGACTTTTTTTAATCTCTTATAATAATAACTCAAATAAATAATGGGCAAAAGATTAAAACAGACATTTCACCAACAATATGAAATTGACAAGAAGCACGTTAAGTACATAAAAAGTTGTTCAGTCTCACTAGTTGTTAAAGAAATGCAAATTAAACCACAATGGCTATTATTAGAAAGACAGACAATAACAAGTGGTGGTGAAGATATGGAAAAACCAGAACCTTCGTGTATTGCTCTTGAGAATGTAAAATGGGACAACCACTTTGGAAAACAATCTAGAAATTCCTCAAAAGGTTAAACGGTTATCATATGACCCAGCTATTCTACTCCTATGCATAATACATGAATAATTAAAAACATACATCCACACAAATCCTTGTACAAGAATGTTCGTAGCAGCATTCTTCATAATAGCCAAAATGCAGAAACAGCTCAAATGCTCACCAACTGATGAAGAGAGAACAAAATGTAGTCTATCCATGCTATGGAATATGATTCTGCCATAGAAAGGAATGAAGCACTAACACTTTCCAAGCTACAATACAGGTGAACGTTGAAAACATGATGCTGAATGAAAGAGACTGCACACAGGATCAGTCCTGCATGGCCCCCTTATATGAAGTCCCTAGAGTAGTCAGATTTACAAAGACAGAAAGGAGAACAGAAGTTACCAGGGACTTAGGGTAAGGAAGAAGGGGGAGTTAGTGTTTAATGGACACAGAATTCCAGTTTGGGAAGATGAAACTGTTTTGGAAATAGTGTAATGGACACATAGCATTGTGTATGTATTTAGTGCCACTGAACTGTATGCCTAGTAGTGGTTAAAATGATAATATCGTGTCATATCTATTTTATCACAGTTTTTGAAATGCTGAGGTTTTTTTCTGAGACAGGGTCTTACTGTGTTGCCCAGGCTGGAGTGTAGTGGCGCAATCGTGGCTCACTGCAACCTCCATCTCCCAGGCTCAAGCAATCCTTCCATCTCAGCCTCCTGAGTAGCTGGAACTACAGGTGCACACCACCAAACCCAGCTAATTTTTGTATTTTTTGGAGAGACAGGGTTTCACCATGTTGGCCAGGCTGGTCTCAAACTCCTGAGCTCGAGCGATCTGCCCACCTCATGCTGGGATTACAGGCCTGAGCCACTTCTACTGGCCAAATGCTGAACATTTTTAAAAGGGAAATTAAATCATAGGAAATCCCTTTGACAGAGCTGACTGCAAAGCGCAGCACACCCAGCGTACCTTGAAATAACGCTCCACGGTGGAGAGAAAGCGCACATTGTCTGAGGCCTCCGTGTGGAGCTTGAATAACTCGGTAAACACTGGCTGCAGGTTAGCCACAAGCATGGAGTCGGATTCCTTGATCACATCCAAGACTTTTCTGACTATTGGAAGCTTTGTTTGTTCATGCAGAGCACTTAAAGTTGCATTTCTTTCCCTCCAGAATTCAATTTCAGCCAGAGGGCCTTTACCCTGAGAGGTGAAATGAACACACAAAGAACTCTCATCATTAGTGCGGAGCGGATACTTTGGTGGTTTCTCAGCATCCGTTCCTTTCTGTCCAATCCTTCAGGGTCTTCAGGGGTGGGCTCTCGACCCAGCATGGTCCAATCAGAGTGAATCTCCGGGCTCCAGCTGGGAATGCTAGAAGCACCCTCTGCTTTCCTCCGGACGATGAGGTGTGCAGATGTGAGGCCAGAAACTGCTGCAAGGCAGCCAGCCTAAGGAATGAAGCTCCCCGGCCCCTAGAAAGGAGTCTGGAACTGAGAGATTCAGAGAGAAACCTAGCCAGAGCCCTGATCAAACTGGACCTGAAGGCAACCCTACCTCTGGACTTTTCCATTATCTGAGCCAAGGAATTTGCTTTCTTAGCTGATCAAACTGAGTTGGGTTTCCTGTTTTGGGCAGCCCAAGCTTCCCGACTGATCTAAAGTGTTATCTTTATCAATCCAGGCAGTAACCTGGTAGCACATTAACATCAGAAAGCCCAGAAGTGATATTTTGGGTGTGTTTATTTTGATGGCTTAAGGAAATCATAAAACAGTAAGAAAAGATGCCAGACGATGCAGACCCCAGACTCTGGGCTCTTTCCCAGCATGGTAAGCATGACCTGGATCGGGGCTCTCTGAAAGCCCTACACAAACTACCTGAGGTGTCTTCTTCAGTTGGCCCTCAACCGCTACGGATATCTGGTTCAGCCAGTTTATCACACACTGCTCCAAGATGTCAACAGTTTCCGGGTCAGCTGCCAGGTCGGACACCTCTCCCTCCACACTGATGGTTGGCATTTCTAACTTGATCTCACCTAGGAAAATAAAAGCGATCAGTCAGTCACTCGTTCAGGAAAAATGATTACAAAGAAAAACATTCAAGTTCACTGGCTGGGTCTTCTCTCAAGCTTCATCAGTATAATAAGATCTGATGCATCCCCTGTCCTGATACTATCTGTATCTCATTCTCTTTCATTAGAATGTAATTCAAATATTTTAGATAATTGTTCCAGCATTAAGCTTGATCAGAATGATTTAGTTATTTAATATGTTCCTGAGTTTACAACCTAGTGACTTCAATTTTAAAAACTTGAACAAAGAACCAGCAGATATTTTAGATAACCACTAGCCTGAAACAGTCAGTCAAACATAAATCAGGGGAAAAATGACATCAGGGGAAACTGAGATAGTGTAAAGAAAAGGAGAACAGGCCAGGCATGATGGCACGCACCTGTAATCTCAGCACTTTGAGAGACCTAGGCAGGAAGATCACTTGCGGTCAGGAGTTCGAGACCAGCCTGGCCAATGTGGCAAAACCCCCCTCTACTAAAAATACAAAAATTAGCCGGGCATGGTGGTGTGTGCCTGTAATCCCAGCTACTTGGGAGGCTGAGGTGGGAGGATTGCCTGAGTTCCCAGAAGGTTGAGACTGCAGTGAGCTATGTTTGTGCCACTGCACTCCAGCCTGGGTGGCAGAGTGAGACCTTGTCAAAAAAAAAAGAAGAAAAGAAAAAAAGGAAAGAAAATAAAAGAAAGAAAAGGGAAGGGGAAGAGAGGGGAGAGGAGGCAGGGCAGGGCAAAAGGAGAACATTTCCAAAAGGAAAGCCCAGCTATTTGTCTCAGAGATTTGAGACATATGGCATCCATCAAACAAGAACAGGATGCTATGAAAAAAAAAATACAATCAGAGAATAAGAGGTCTTAAAAATTAAAAATATAATAGCTGATATGACTGGCAATCAAATGTTGGTAACATAGAAGTTGAAGAACACTCCAGGAAAGAATACAAAGACAAAAAGATGAAAAATACAAGAGAAAAGATAAGAAATAGAATCTCCAGACATGCCTCCAGCAGGAATTTCAGCAAGAGAAAACAAATAGTGGAGGAAAATGTCAAGAGAATTTTTCAGTCTTTGGACTGAAAACACCCACTGAGTGTTTAAAAAATGAATGGAAAAAGTACCACACACAGACCCATCATCCTAACATCAAAACACTAGGGATAACCAGATGGTCTTAAAAGCATGTAAAAGGGAGAGGGGAGAAAAATTAGAAGAACATTCAGTTTCTCATCACTGGATGTTGACTACTAGAAAACAATGAAGAAGCCGGGCACGGTGGCTCACGCCTGTAATCCCAGCACTTTGGGAGGCCGAGGCGGGCGGATCACAAGGTCAGGAGATCGAGACCACGGTGAAACCCCGTTTCTACTAAAAATACAAAAAAAATTAGCCGGGCGCGGTGGCGGGCACCTGTAGTCCCAGCTACTCAGGAGGCTGAGGCAGGAGAATGGCGTGAACCCGGGAGGCGGAGCTTGCAGTGAGCCGAGATTGCGCCACTGCACTCCAGCCTGGGCGACAGAGCGAGACTCTGTCTCAAAAAAAAAAAAAAAAAAAAAAAAAGAAAACAATGAAGAAAAATGTGTTCAAAATTGTGTGCTAGGCCGGGCACAGTGGCTCACACCTGTAATCCCAGCACTCTGAGAGGCCGAGGCAGGTGGATCATTGGAAGTCAGGAGTTTAAGACCAGCCTGGCCAACATGGTAAAACCCCGTCTCTATTAAAAATACAAAAATTAGCTGGGTGTGGTGGTGCATGCCTGTAATCCCAGCTCCTCGGGAGGCTGAGGCAGGAGAATCCCTTGAACCCGGGGGGTGGAGGTTGCAGTGAGCCGAGATCTCACCACTGCATTCCAGCCTGGGCAACAGAGTAAGACTCCATCTCAAAAAAAAAAAAAGACTAACAGTGACTAATAATACACAAAGTCAGCTGGGCACGGTGGTTCAAGCCTGTGATCCCAGCACTTTGGGAGGCCGAGACGGGCGGATCACGAGATCAGGAGATCAAGACCATCCTGGCTAACACGGTGAAACCCCGTCCCTACTAAAAAATACAAAAAAAAAACTAGCCGGGCGAGGTGGCAGGTGCCTGTAGTCCCAGCTACTCGGGAGGCTGAGGCAGGAGAATGGCGTGAACCCGGGAGGCGGGGCTTGCAGTGACTGGAGACTGCGCCACTGCACTCCAGCCTGGGCGACAGAGCGAGACTCCGTCTAAAAAAAAAAAAAAAAACGGCCGGGCGCGGTGGCTCAAGCCTGTAATCCCAGCACTTTGCGAGGCCGAGACGGGCGGATCACGAGGTCAGGAGATCGAGACCATCCTGGCTAAAACAGTGAAACCCCGTCTCTACTAAAAAAAATACAAAAAACTAGTCGGGCGAGGTGGCGGGCGCCTGTAGTCCCAGCTACTCAGGAGGCTGAGGCAGGAGAATGGCGTGAACCCAGGAGGCGGAGCTTGCAGTTAGCTGAGATCCGGCCACTGCACTCCAGCCTGGGCGACAGAGTGAGACTCCATCTCAAAAAAAAAAAAAAAGTTGTAAAAGTTAGCCAGGCATGGTGGCATGCACCTGTAATCCCAACTACAGTAAATTAACCATTCTTAACTAAAAAGGAGGAAAATGAAACCTTACCTTCAAGTTGCTGCATGGTTCTTTGAATATTACTTGCAAATTTCTGCACATTCATTAAAAATTCATCCCGTATTAATTGAATACTGTGATATTCTACTGTCTCCCCAGGCATGGGCGGCAGGTCTGATTCGTACTCAGAGAAATCAAAGCCTTCTCCAGATGTAACTCCCACAGATGTACTTGTCCTGTGCTGATTGAAGGACAATGCTGGCAAAAAAACCTGAAATGCCAATTTTATGAAATACATCATATGATGTCATTTTCAATAATTCATGTATTTAAATTGCCTCTGGTTTTGAATATTCTTTTTTTTTTTTTTTTTTTTTCTGAAACAGAGTCTCACTCTGTCACCAGGCTGGAGTGCAGTGGCGCAATCTTGGCTCACTGCAACCTCCACCTCCCCAGTGCAAGCGATTCTTCTGCATCCATCTCCCGAGTAGCTGGGGTTACAGGCACGCGCCACCACACCCAGCTAATTTTTGTATTTTTAGTAGAGACAGGGTTTCACCATCTTGGCCAGGCTGGTCTCGATCTCCTGACCTCATGATCCACCCGCCCTGGCCTCCTAAAGTGCTGGGATTACAGGCGTGACCCCTGTGCCCGGCCTGAATATTCTTTTATATTGAGATACAAACGTGCAAAGTGAAAAGCACTCAAACCTGGAGCGCAGACCTAAAGACAGAGAGATTACATTTGACAAAGTGATCCAAGGGCACCAATTTTAACCAGGCCTGACACAACTGCCCCAAAAACAGTACTGTTATTTCTGTATACCACCAGTAACTGAGAAGTTACAAACTGTGGCACGGGGGCTGGCTGCGGTGGCTCATGCCCATAATCCCAGCACTTTGGGAGGCCGAGGCTGGTGGATCACTTGAGATCAGGAGTTCAAGGCCAGCCTGGCCAACATGGTGAAACCCCATCTCTACTAAAACTACAAAAATTAGCTGGGTGTGGTGGTGCACACCTGTGGTCCAAGCTACTCGGGAGGCTGAGGCATGAGAATTGCTTGAACCAGGAGGTGGCGATTTGCAGTGAGCCGAGATCGCACCACTGCACTCCAACCTGGGCGATAGAGCAAGACCCTGTCTCAGAAAGAGAGAGAGAGAGAGAGAAAGGAGGGAGGGAGGGGAAACTGGCACAGGGAGGTAAGAAAACTATGTGTTAAACCATCAGCTCAGGACCATCTTATTCTTGTAAATTAAGTTCTTGAGGACATAGTTTCTTTGAAATGTAGCTAGAGACAGAAGCACACATTTATGAAGTCACTGGAATACAATTACCAAACAACTTAGCCCCCACCACATAAAAAGTGATCTATAAATGCCTGTGGGTTGATTGAGTTGGTTGGCTGAATTTTGTTTTTGTTTTTTAGTTTTGCCTATATTTCTCAAAATTGTGATACCTCTTTTAAGACTCTTTGAATCTATATGTATTTCCTGCAACATACTGAAGAACCTAGAATGTTGGATCAGTAGAGCTGACCAATCCAAATGTTGCTGACGGCACACTCACTGTGCAGCCGGACTTCCTCCGTGATGTGTATTTCCTGCACATTGGCAGTTGGGACCAGAGACTTGACCAAAATATGACTGGTGTTTCTTCCATCAGGAAACAACTTCTTGGTTTGGGTTTTGTTTCTCTCTCTCTCTCTCTTCCCACCCCCAGGTCCATTAATCAAGTGGGGGTTCCAAAATTGAAATGTTCTAAAATGTCCGTTTATTAGCTGAGATACTGATACAGAGACACCTCTCACAGCTACTACTAGATGATCTCGTACATTTCATATGGGGAAGGCAACATAAATGCTTGACTCCTCTTTGTTTGCCCAATTTTCGAAATAGTACAGTGGTTCCCTATCATCCTCCAGAAGTGACCCGTCAGGACTTTTAAAGATCATTATAAATTCATTGGATTTGAAAGGCTGGGCATGGTAGCTTATGCCTATAATCCCAGCACTCTGAGAGGCCAAGGCGGGAAAATCTCTTGAGCCCAGGAGTTTGAGAACAGCCGGGGCAACACAAGGAGACCCCATCTCTACAATTAAAAAAAAAAAAAAAAAGTTAGGCTGGGTGCAGTGGCTCATGCCTGTAATCCCAGCACTTTGGGAAGCCGAGGTGGGTGGATCACGAGGTCAGGAGATCAAGAGCATCCTGGCTAACACAGTGAAACCCCATCTCTACTAAAAATACAAAAAATTAGCCAGGTGTGGTGGCGGGTGCCTCTAGTCCCAGCTACTTGGGAGGCTGAGGCAGGAGAATGTCATGAACCCGGGAGGCAGAGGTTGCAGTGAGCTGAGATCGCACCACTGCACTCCAGCCTGAGCGACAGAGTGAGACTTCACCTCAAAAAAAAAAAAAAAAATAGACAGTCTTAGTGGTGAGCACCTATGGACCCAGCTACTCCGGAGGCTGAGATGGGTGGATCCCGTGAACCTGGGAGTTTAAGGTTGCAGTGAGATGTGATTGTGCTGTTGCACTATAGCCTGGGCAATGGATTAAGAACTCTGTCTGAAAAAAATTTTTTAACTCATGCATTTGAATATCTATCTATATATATAGATATATATTTATATAGATAGATAGATAGATAGATAGATAGATAGATATTTTTTTTTTTTTGAGACGGAGTCTCTTTCTGTCGCCCAGGCTGGAGTGCAGTAACACGACCTCAGCTCACTACAACCTCCACCTCCTGGGTTCAAGCGATTCTCCTGCCTCAGCCTCCCAAGTAGCTGGGACTACAGGCGCCCGCCATCACACCGGGGTAATTTTTGTAATTTTAGTAGAGACGGGGGTTTCAACATATTGATCAGGCTGGTCTCGAACTCCTGACCTCAGGTGATCCACTCACCTTGGCCTCCCAAAGTGCTAGGACTACAGGCATGAGCCACTGCGCCCGGCCGTATTTGAATATATTTTCTATGCTTCAATCCACTGCAATTTTATCCTTACTGAAGGTCAAAATGTCCCATCTGTGGCTGGCATGAGCCTCTTCAAGTTGAGCCCTGTGTCCTTTAGACATGACTCTGGTTGTCATAATGCATATAACCATGAATAATTAATTACACATCATGTTTTGATGTTATCTTATTTTATTTTTCCTTTTTTTTTTTTTTAAGAGATAGAGTATCTCTCTGCCACCCAGTCTATAGTGCAGTGGCATGACCACCATGCACTGCAACCTCAAACTCCTGGGTTCAAGCAATCATCCCACCTCAGCCTCCAGAGTAGCCCACAGCCGTGCCCAGCAGATTTTTCTTTTTATTTTTCGTAGAGATGGGGTTGATGTTATTTTAGAATGGAAAGTTCCGTTTGCATAAGAAGGTAGCCAGCGTGGCCAGGTGTGGTGGCTCATGCCTGCAATCTCAACATTTTGGGAGGCTGAGGTGGGCAGATCACTTGAGCCCAGGAGTTTGAGACCAGCCTTGGCAACATACTGAGACACTGTCTCTAAAAAAAAAATACAAAAATCATCCAGGGATTGTGGCATGGCGTGCACCTGGCTAATTTTTAGTGATCCTCCCAGCTACTCAGGAGGCTGAGGTGGGAGGATCGTTTAAGCCTGGGAGGTCAAGGCTGCAGTGAGCCATGCTTGCGCCACTGCACTCCAGCCTAGGTGGCAGAATGAGACCCTGTCTCAAAAATAAATGAATAAAAACAAAAAATATAAATAAATAAATAAATAAGAAGACAGCCAATGTTCTTGAGTCCTCCAAAGTCACACTAGGAAAAGATATCATCCCGATGAAGGAGGGTATCTTCGGGTGGAACGTCCCTTGTGTGCTGGCAGCTCAGTGGGGAGGCCCCACAGCCTAACTCACAGGGTGACTTGTTCTCAGTGAGACCTCGTCTGCTCCCATCCCCAGAACTGCTCACATGGAAGTCACCCAGGGCCAAGCCCTCCCGCTCTTCTTTGCCTGTGCCTTCTTGACCTCCAGCAGCAAGTGGCACAGCGGGCCCCTCCCTTCTTCCACGAAGCATCATCTTCTCTTGGCTTCTGGATCACCCATGTGCTAACTTTCCTCTCCCCTCATCTCTTCCATCTCTATTCCCTCCCTTGATTGTTCCACCTGGTCCCTTGGTTTCACACCATCTCTGTGCTGATGACGCCCATATTTTAAAGCATCACTCTGGTGCATGTGGAGAATGTAGCATAGAGGGTAAGAACAGAAACTGGGGGAACTTTTTGGAGGCTACTGCAATCCTCCAAGCAAAAGAGGATATTGTGTTGGTTTGGACATTTTTATCCACATCTTCTCAGTGAAGTCTTCCTGGCCACCCTATCTAAAATTGCAAAAGCCCCATCTTTCCCTATCAACTTTCCCTATCCCCCTTGTTTCCTTTTTCTTCCCTATCTGGTTTCATTTTTCTCCCTAACTCTTGTTGCTATCTAACACACTATATATTTTCTCATTGATCTTGCTTAATGTACATCTTCCCGTCTAGAATGAAAGCTCCATGAGGCAGAGACCTTGTCTCAGTTGTTCATTGCTATGAAATACAGTAGGTGCTCAATGAATATTTGCTAGACGGATGCCCTGAGTTCCCTGCGGAGTTCCAGACTCATACGTCCTGCTTTACGCCTTGACTTGAATGTCTAAGAGGCCACCTGTGCTTAACATGCAAAATACAACACTTAAGTTTCTCTCCATATGTGTTTCTCCCCATCCTCCATCTCAGTAATGACTTCACCATCCTCCCAGTTTCTCAGACCCAAATCCTAAGAGTCATTCTTTTTTAAATTTTTTTTTTTTAGAGATGGGGTCTTGCTATATTGCCCAGGTTGTTCTCAAACTCCTAGCCTCAAGCAATCCTCCCACCTCACCCTCCTAAAGTGCTGGGACCAAGAGTCATTTTTTGTACTCTCTATTCTTGTGATACTTTTCAAAGCCTCCAGATCCTGGTCATCAGCAAGTCCCATGGCCTGATCCTCAAGGCATTCCTCACACTGTCTGCTTCTCCCTCCCTTCCCTGATTGAAGCCTAAATAACCATCACCCTTGACGTGGTTTGGCCATGTCCCCACCCAAATCTCATCTTGAATTGTAGTTCCCATAATCCCCACGTGTCATGGGAGGGACCTGGTGGGAGGTAATTGAATCCTGGGGGAGGTTACCCCCATGCCACTGTTCTCATGATAGTGAGTGAGTTCTCATGAGATCTGATGGTTTTATAAGGGGCTTTTCCCTCTTTGCTCAACACTTCTCCTTCCTGTCATCATGTGAAGAAGGATGTGTTTGCTTCCCCTTCCACCATGATTTTAAGTTTCCTGAGGCCTACACAGCCATGCAGAACTGTGACTCAATTTAACCTCTTTCCTTTATAAATTATGGGTTGTTCTTTATAGCAGCATGAAAATGGACTAATACAGCCCTCCACCTGGGCTCTTCCATGGCTTTCTATTTGGTTTTTCCTTCCCCTCCACCCCAGCAATATGTTTTCCCACAATAGCCGGAGGTAAAATGCAAAACAGATCCTGTTGTTCCCCTGCTTAAACCTGCCTTCATTTCCAGCCCTCCCTCCAGCCACACTGGCCGTCCTCCTGCTACTGAGCCAAGCAGAGGCTGCTCCTACCTCAGGGCCTTTGCACCTGCTGTTCTCTCTGCCCAGCATGCTCTTCCTCCACATCCTATCGTGTCTGATGCCTTGGCCTCATTTGGGTCTCAGTTCAATATCACCTCCTCCTTCCTTCCCTAGTGCATTTCCCTAATAACTTATCATTCATGAAAAAGGCCTGCTGATGAGTTTTTCATTTTTTTGGTCTATAAAGCTCAGGCCAAGCATGGTGGCTCATGCCTATAATCACAGCACTTTGGGAGGCCAAGGCGGGCAGATTGCTTGAGCCCAGGAGTTGGAGACCAGCCTGGACAACATGGTGAGACCCTGTCTCTACAAAAAGTACAAAAATGAGCCAGGCATGGTAGTGTATGCCTATAATCCCAGCCACTCAGGAGGCTGAGGCAGAAGGATCGCTTGAGAGTTTGAGGCTGCAGTGAGCCGTGATCGTGCCACTGCACTCCAGACTAGATGGCAGAGAGACCCTGTCTCAAAAAATAATAAAAATAAAAAAGAAAGCTTAGACATCACATCCTCAGCAAGACCATTCCTCACCATGCCCTCTGCACACACATGCAGTGTGCATGGCCCATTTCTGTCTCGTATCAGGGTTTATTTTCCTCATGCCACTTGTCAGCGCCTGGTATTTTCTCATAGATGTGCTGGTGTGCCATGTCTTTCCCCTACATAAGCTCCTAGAGAGCAGGGCCATTGACTGTCCTGTCCACTGCTTGACCCTCAGTGTCCATAACAGCACCTGAGACAAAAGGGCTGCCCACTACTTATTTGTGGAATAAAAAAACCACATGACCTCAACTTCAGAAATACTAGAATTTCTTCCTTTCTCCATGTTTACCTGACACATAATATCCTTCAGAAAATGGAGCACATTAGCATTTATAATTCCATACTCCAGTGTTTCCGGCATAATTTCCATAGCTTCCTTCATGTCGGTAGCTTCGGAGATTGCGTCTAAATAAAAACAGGTGTAGAATGTAAGGTCAGTGGGAGAGAGAGCAGCCAACAGTTAACATTTCTAAGAGAACAGGAATCTTCTCCTTCTTCCCAAGTTGCTATAAGGAATGTTCTGGTTACAGTTTCAGAATATCCCCTATTTGTGTTTAAACAAATCTGAGGGCCCATGAGAAGCTGAAATGGATACCGATGCACTGTGGTTCACGGATTAGTACGAACAGCACACAAGAGTTGCACATATTCACTGATCTGGTTGGAGTATCTAACACTGGCCAAAACCAGAAATTATTTGGGTTGTCTAGAAATGTTGGCTGGATTCCTTGCTGCTATGGACTGAATGACCCCAAAATCCACATGATGAAGCTTAAATCCCCAAGGTGAAGGTATTAGAAGGTGGGGCCTTTGGTAAGTGACTAGGTCATGAGGGTGGAGTCTCACGATGGGATTGGTGTCCCTATGGGAAGAGACAGGAGAGCTTGCTTTCTCTCTCTCTCGACTCTCCACCATAGGAGGATAGAAGGCGCCATCTGTGAACCAGGAAGTGGCGCTCGCCAGACGCCAGATCCGCCAGCACCTTGATTTGGACTTCCCAGCCTCCAGAGCTGTGAGAAATAGATGTTTGTTGGCGAAGCCCCCCAGCCTATGGAAATTTGTCACAATCATCCAAACTGGCTTGGGCACTAGCTTCGCCTGTCTTCACTCCCCAGCAAGTCTTTCTCAATTCATTGCCAAAGCATCTTTTGAGTCATGGGTTGTTTGAAAAGACCTACTTGGTAACATCTACCCTTCCAACAAACAAGGTTTTATTTGATATGTATTTACTCTACCTGACCAAAAATCAATCACCATGGTAAACATTTTAAAGGTTACTTTAAAAGGTAAACATTTTAAAGACTGTTCCCTTGATCTAACTGGGAAACAAAACACACACAACAAATATACCCATTGAAGTCGTTATTTCACAAGTTTCAGTCTTCACACCTTCTCCAAATATGTGCAGACATGCACTATCATTGGTTGAATACATTTCTTTATATCTAACACTTCTTTACTGGAAATTAGCTTTGAGAAGACTACATAAGAACCCAGTATGGAAAAGAAAGAGAGCTTGGCATAAGTGAAAGATAACCACAAAAAGACAAACAGAAAGAGTGAACAAGTGCATGCACAACCACACCCCCTCAACACACATACGCACACACGTGCCAGAAATGTACCTTTGGTATTTCTGAGAAAAAACACCACGTTTTGGTCCAGGAACTCCGTGGGAAGAGGGGCACAGAGCATGTGGAGATGCATTTTTTCCACGATGTGCTTCACAATTCTCTGAAACATGAGGAACAAAAAACATTCATTCTTGTGATACATCCATGCACCTAAAGAACCTAATATCAAGTACACCTAAGCTCTCCTCTCAACACAATGGCTGGTCTCATGTTCTGACAATGCAGCCACAGCCACACAGTGGGTACCAGCTAAGCACAGGAGCTAAACTCACCTAGACTCTGAGCTCTCAGCCTGACTCCTCTATTGACCAACCCGCGCAGCAACACCTAAACAAACCGACCTGGCAAAGGTCCAGATGGAGCTTGAATTTTGTTTTGCAGATGGGACATATTTATGAAGCAATGAAGCATGATTTTGGTAAGCACAGACCAGGTTGAATGCTTACGTCCTAGCCTTAAACTCCAACCTTGGAGTTTTTACAGAACAAGGTTCATTTAGCAGGCCTGTGTTGTCCAAACCCCACAGATGCCAAATGTCTTCAGAACTGGCCTTTGGCTCTTGGGGTGACAACTTCCAAGCTTTTGGAATATCCTGCCTAATATGGGAGTCTTTGTGTACCTACAGCCTTGGGCCATGCCTGAAGGTGTATGCGAACAATATGATTTTGGTGAATGCCTGTTTTTGTTTGCTGGGGCCCCAGTCATACAGCATCAGTTCAACCTCTAGGGTGGTGGTGAGGGCTGGAGATGAAGGGGAGCTGAGTAACTAAGGTCAGCCACGTGGATGCTCCATGACTGTGTGACTGATCCCCAGTAAAAACTCCAGACACCAAGGCTCAGGTGAGCCTCTCTAGTTGGCAATGCTTCATGCATGTTGTCACTCACAGCTACCAGGAGAATTAAGTGCAGTCCATGAAACTCTACTGGGAGGGAACATATGGAAGCTTGTTCCTGTTTTCCTCTGGTCTCTGTCCTGTGTACCTTTTTCTCTCTCTTTTTTTTTTTTTTTTACTGATTCTAATTTGCATCCTTTCCCTGTAATAAACTATAACTATGAATATAACAGATTTTCTGAGTCCTGTGAGTCCTTCTAGCCAATCACTGAATCTGAGGGTGGCCTTGGGATCCTATAATCTCCATTCCAACATGATAAATCCCTTGGATGGGGCTATGTCAGTTACCCTGAATTTTAGAGGGCGTTAGGGGTACTCATTACCCCTCCAACAAGGACAAAGAGCCATGCTTACTTTGGAAGGGAGATTTTCTGAAATCTCTTTGTGCATTTCTTCATCCTCTACGTCGATTAGAGGTTGACCTAGAGATTCGGTTCTCAGTGACACATGCTTAGCTGCAAAAACATCAATCAAAGTGTAAGAGAAAATCATCCGAAAATTAGGTTTCCTACCATCAAGGGCAGCCCTGCATTTCGTGCACCAGTGCATTTCATTCAAAAGGCAAGTTATCAAACAGCTGTGCATACCTTCTGCTCCAATCAGTCCGATTGTGGCCTTGACTCGCATTGTAATTGACAAGAATTGTGTTTTGTTTTTGACAGGGTGTCCATCAGAAATTTAACATGTTTGTGTCTGCGTTTGCTCAGGTACAGTGTCCACCCTGTGACCCTGTGACTTCTCTGAGGTTTTTTACTTAAAAGGGAATTTATCATAAAGATAAGAATTACAGGCCAGGCTAAGTGGCTCACACCTATAATCCCAGCGCTTTGGGAAGCTGCAGTGGGTGGATCACTTGATGTCAGGAGTTCGAGACCAGCCTGGCCAACATGGCAACACCCTGTCTCTACTAAAAATACAAAATTTAGCTGGGCATGGTGGTGCGTGCCTGTAATCCCAGCTACTCGGGAGGCTGAGGTGAGAGAATCACTTCAGGCCAGCAGGTAGAGGTTGCAGTGAGCCAAGATTGTGCCACTGCAGCTTGGGTGGCCGAGCAAGACTCCATCTCAAAACAAGAAAAAGAAGAATTACTGCTAGCACGTTAGCATTTACTCCTTTCTCACTATGAGATGCAAAACTTGTGAGGGACGAGAAGAAAAACAGTCTAAATGAAATGACGCATCTGTCTCAAGTCCACTTGGATTGATGCAGATTCAGAAACCTCAGCAGACACCAAGTCTCAGCCCTCAGAACCTCCAACAGGCCCGATGATTAGAGAAAGGAGCTTTCCCTGGGAGCTTTCCCTCACTCTCACTTTGAAAGGCACTGTGCAAAGTCACTGCGGCTTTGGCATCAACTCAGTGTCAGGGGCTGAATCCTCTCTGCCGTTAGTTTTCTCATCCATAAAATGGGACAGTAACATCTACCAACCAGATTCTGGAGGACTGAATGACGGCACGCGTAAAGGCATCGGCCCCGTGGTTGGTAGGGGAATAGTCTATAGTCAGCAGTAGCAACATTATTAGAGAACTAGCAATAGACTACAGTAAAAAAAAAAAATCACACTTAGGAGCAGGTGCCATGCCATAAACAGCCTGTAGTTCATTGCTAATTCTCTAACAGCATTAGAGTGGTCGCTAATCTCTACAAAAAATCAAAATGTTATCCAGGCATGGTGGTGCACGCCTGTAGTGCCAGCTACAGGCTGGAAGATCATTTGAGGCCAGGAGTTTGAAACCAGCCTGGGCGATGTAGTGAAACCTCGTCTCTACAAAAAAAAAATTTTTGAGATGGATCTCACTATGTCACCCAGGCTGGAGTGCAGTGGTGTGATCTTGGCTCACTGCAACCTCCATCTCCCAAGTTCAAGTGATTCTCCTGCCTCAGCCTCCCAAGTAGCTGAGATTATAGGTATGTGCCACCACGCCTGGCTAATTTTTGTGTTTTTAGTAGAGACGGGTTTCATCATGTTGACCGGGCTACTCTCGAATTCCTGACCTCAAGTGATCCTTTGCCTTGGCCTCCCTAAGTCCTGGGATTATAGGCGTGAGCCACCATAACAGGCCAAAAAATTAAAGTTAAAAAAAACACTTAGCCAGGCGTGGTGGCACACATCTGTAGTCCCAGCTACTTGGAAGGCTGAGGCAGGAGGATCGCTTGAGCCCAAGAGTTCAAGGCTACAGGGTGCTATGATCACACCACAGCACTCCAGCCTGGGCAACAGAGCAAGGCCCCATCTTTAAAAAGGAAAATACACTTATGAATGTACTTAATGCCACCTAGAAATGGTAAAAAAAAAAAAAAAAAAAAAAAAAAAAAAAAAGGTAAGTTTTATGTTACATCCATTTTACCACCATAAAAAGAAAAGAAGAAAACATATAATAATGTTAATTTACTTTGTGGGAAAGGGCTTCCCCGACCTTCCCACCTAAACAGCCTCTTCCCACCCAAGCCTGTCCTCTTCCTGGATGTACTGGGCTCAGAAGCCGAGAGTGTGTTCCTAGGAGGCCTCAGCAGACACCGTTGTGGAATCCAGAACTGCCATCTGCCTTATCAAAACCCACTTTAAGCCGGGCACGGTGGCTCACGCCTGTAATCTCAGCACTTTGGGAGGCCAAGGCAGGTAGATCACCTGAGGTCATGAATTTGAGACCAGCCTGGCCAACATGATGAAACCCCATCTCTACTAAAAATACAAAAATTAGCCGGGCGTGGTGGTGGGTGCCTGTAGTCCCAGCTACTCGGGAGGCTGAGGCAGAAGAATTGCTCGAATCCAGCAGGCAGAGGTTGCAGTGAGCGGAGATCGCACCACTGCACTCCAGCCTAGGTGACAGAGCAAGACTTCATCTACAAAAAAAAACAAAAACCCACTTTAAACAAGCCTTATTCAGACTATCTTTTATTTCTAACTTGTAATTCCCTCTCCACAATCTTTGCTACTTGAGGGGATTACAATTTGGTTAAAAATAAATTCTTGGCCAAGAGCAGTGGCTCATGCCTGTAATCCCAACACTTTGGAAGGTTGAGGTGGGAGGATTGCTTGAGCCCAGGAGTTCGAGACCAGCCTGGCAACATAGCAAGACCCCATCTCTACAAAAAATCAAAATGTCATCAGGCTTGTTGGTGTACCTCTATAGTCCCAGCTCCTCAGGAGCCTGAGTCAGGATTGCTTGAGCCTAGAAGTTAGAGGCTGAAATGAGCTATGACTGTATCACTCCAGCCTGGGCAACAGAGTGAGGTCCTGTCTCAAAAATAAATAAATAAATGAAAAGTACCGTGCCTTGAAGAGTCTCCTAAGAAAATGGCATCTGCAGTTTGCGTAGTGGGAAGCCTACTCTACAAAACAAAGTACAAAGCATGTGTTTGCCGAGCTGGCTGAGATGCTGCCGGTACGAGTGTTTGTATGTTACATACTACATTCGGTTGAAGAGCGTCCCCCACAATGCATGTCCTCAAGATGTGACCTCATTTGGAAACAGGGTCTTTGCAGATGTAATTAGTAAAGACGAGGTGATATGGATTAGAGTGGGCCCAAAATCCAAGGTGACTGGTGCCTGTATAAGGAGAGAGGACGGCTGGGCACGGTGGCTCATGCCTGTAATCCCAGCACTTTGGGAGGCTGAGGAGGGCGGATCACCTGAGGTCCAGAGTTCAAGGCCAGCCTGGCCAAGATGGTGAAACCCCATCTTTACTAAAAATATAAAAATTAGCTGGGTGTGGTGGTGGGCACCTGTAGTCCCAGCTACTTGGGAGGCTGAGGCAGGAGAATCACTTGAACCCCGGAGGCGGAGGTTGCAGTGAGCTGAGATCGTGCCATCGCACTCCAGCTTGGGTGACAAGAACGAGACTCTGTCTCAAAAAAAAAAAAAAAAAAAAAAAAAAAAAAAAAAGAAGAAGAAGAAGAAGAAGGAGAGAGGACACACGGAGAAGAAAGACACAGAGGGGACAAGGCCATGTGATGATGGATGCAGAGACTGGAGTGATGATGCTGCAGGCTGAGGACACCTTGACCTCCAGACTGCTGTGAGGAAGCCAGGAAGGATCCTCCCCTTGGTCCCGCAGAGGGAGCGCAGCCCTGCCAGCACCTTGATTTTGGAGTTCCAGCCTCCAGAGCTGTGAGAATACATCTGTGTTTTTTTCAGCCACCCAGTCTGTGGTCACTTGTGACAGCAGCCATGGGAAACTACTACATGTGTTTATTCATGACCCAGCACTTCCTCTTTGTGCTTCATACCCCGCGAAAGTAAAAGCTGATTCTGGCGTGGCAGGCAGCACCCTACTGCCGCTGCCGAGAGGGGAGCGGCTTTTTCAGTTCCACCCTCCCATGACCCCTCCCAACTGCACACCTCGTCCTTTATCCACGGACTCCACTTTTTGAGAATAAATCTCTTCTTCCTCTTCTTCCTCTGCAGACAGGACAGGTATCTCATCTTTATGGCCACATAAATGGGAAGAAAATATAAAATGTAATTGTTCTCTGCACGAAACACCTGATATATTTGCTTTCTGTGGAGCCAAGGGGTTGGGATGTGGCCCACAGGAGACTCGTTAGGTTACAGCAGTATTCCTTACTGGAGCCAGCTTTCAGTGACAGCCAAGGAGGTTTGTGCAAATTCTGCCAAGAGACGAAGGATACAGAAATGATCAGAGTTACCACCAGCCCAGAAGAAATATAAACAACCAAGAAGCATAAGAAAGAGGCTCCTGGGTTCACCACACTCTGAATGCATTTAACACCCTAAACTGTACATTTCAAAATTGTTAAGATGTAAATTGCAGGTCATGTGTATGTTGCCACAATTTAAAAACTGAAGGAGGCCAGGCGCAGTGGCTCATGCCTGTAATCCCAGCACTTTGGGAGGCTGAGATAGGTGGATCACTTGAGATCGGGAGCTCGAGACCAGCCTGGTCAACATGGTGAAACCCCGTCTCTATTAAAAATACAAAAAAATTAGCTGGGTGTGGTGGCGCATGCCTGTTAATTCTAGCTACCCAGGAGGCTGAGGCAGGAGAATCACTTGAGCCCAAGAGGTGGAGGTTGCAGTGAGCCGAGATCGTGCTACTGCACTCCAGCCTGGGAGATAGAGTGAGGCTCTGTCTCAAAAAGAAAAGAAAAGAAAAGAAAAAACTGAAGGGAAAAAAAGAGATTCAACTACACTAACATTTACATAAATTAGAGTAAGGAAGTGCATCTACTTTTCTTCTATGGAATTGGCAAAAATCTAAAAAATGGCCAATATTGAATGTCGGGGAGGCTGTTGGGAAATAGGCGTCTCATCCACCACCACTGGCTGTGGACCAACAGGACCTACTCAAATTGTAAAAGACCATACTTGTTACAGATGCATTTCATTTTTATAAATCTATCCTCCAGAAATACACAAAGTATGTAAGGCTAGACGGACATTGTTCCATTGTTTGTAGAATGAATACTCTGAAAAGCTAAGTGTCTATTAATTATATAATGGATGAGTAGAATATGGTACATCTATGTATTTAAAATCTATCAAGTCAGGTAGAACTGTAGGTATTGACATGAAAAAATAACCAAGACATGTGGTGGAGGGAGAGGTCACAAAATAATATGTATATATAGTATGATATTTACAGTTTGGAACTCTATATATCCATATATTATCATTATAGAGAGAAATACAGATTGTAGATAGAACAAGGATAGACAGACATAGATGACAAGTAGGTAGGAAGGTAGGTAGGCTGATTAATTGATTTCAACAGCCCTGACCTTATGCCTAGACAGACAGAGATAGACAGATAGATGGCTAGATAGATAAATAGGTAGATAGATAGATGTACAGATAGAGATAGACATATAGGTAGGTAGATAAATTGGTAGATAATTGATAGATGGATAGATAGATGATAGGTAAATGATAGGTAGACAGATACACAGATAAATTGGTCAGTTGGTAGATGAGAGAGAGAGATGTATAGTAATTAGGTAGGTAGACAGGAGACAGAGAGAGAGATGTATAGGTAAGTAGGTAGACAGGATATAGATAGAGGTATAGATAGATGTATAGGTAGGTAGGTAGGTAGATAGCTAGATAGATAGATATATAGATAGAGACAGATGTATAGGTAGGTAGGTAGATAGGTAGGTAGAGAGATAGATGTATATATAGAGAGATAGATGTATAGGTACGTAGGTAGATAAATTCATAGATAATTGATGGATAGACAGATGATAGGTGAATGATAGGTAGATAGACACACAGATAAATGGTCAGTTGGTAGACAGATAACAGAGAGAAACAGATGTATAGGTAATTAGGTAGGTACACAGGAGAGAGAGAAATAGATGAATAGGTAGGTAGATAGGAGATAGATAGATGTATAGATACATGTACAGATAATTGGGTAGGTAGGCAGGAGAGAAATAGATGTATAGGTAGGTAGGTAGACAGGAGATAGATAGATGGATGTATAGATAGATGTATAATTAGGTAGGTAGGCAGGAGAGAAATAGATGTATAGGTAGGTAGGTAGACAGGAGATAGATAGATAGATAGATAGATAGATGTATAGATACATGTACAGATAACTAGGTAGGTAGGCAGGAGAGAAATAGATGAATAGATAGGTAGGTAGACAAGAGATAGATAGATAGATAGATAGATAGATAGATAGATGTATAGGAAGGTAGGAAGACAGATCAGTCGGTTGGTAGATGATTGATTGATTGATTGACTGATAATCTGACAAAAGAGTCAACCAGAAACATACCAGACTAATGATAGTGGTTACCCGGTAGGAATAGGAGCAGGACTGGGGCCTAAGGGATGGAGAAGGGTTGCTTTTTCTTTTTAGAGGTAATTCTATGTTCTGTGAATTTTTAAGAGAACATGTGTCTGGCAATATTTGTGAAGTTCGTTTAAATGTAAGGAAGTTACTAAATGATATGTACAGTATGATGCCATTTTGTTTTTTCCAGAAGGAACACAAGTACCTACTGGATCAGTATCTTGGGTATCCGCTGCCCGGAAGGACACCTCACCTTTCTTACCACCACCTGCCCCAGTATCTGTTTGTCTCCATTCCTATCATTTTTAACCAAGAGCAGAGAGAAATCTTGACCAAGGGAGGGGCAGAAAGAGGAGGAAAAAAAAAAGGGAAGAAGGGACACACTGGGCTCTCTGCAGGTCCTCTGAACGGACTAGAACCACCAGTCCCCCAAAAATAATCTAGGGAAACCGTTCAAGGGTTTCATATGAGCCTGCAGGTTTAACAAGCAGAGAGTGCGTGACAGTGTGTGGAGCTGGGGATGAGGTCTCTTCTCCCCACCTGGCCAGAACCCCCAACACCTGACGCCATCTGGCACCTCCAGAATCTGCAGCTTTGAGAGTTTCCAGAGACAGCATCTTCGGCAAGGAATCCATCAGCTTTTCACCATGAGGTGACAGTGGAGAAGAGATGGGAATGGAAGGGAAGAGCAGGGACAGAGCCCAGAAACGGGTCAGGGAGCAGGGGTAGGAGAGTTCTGAGCTCCCTTTGGAGGGTCCAGGAATTAACCAGGGGGACCCTCTGAGGTGAGACTGAACTCTGCTTCCACACAGGATGACATTTGAGCTAAACACGTGCTAGTGAACACAGCAGACAACAGCCACCCCACCGTTAACAGAGGCCCTTGGAGAGCTTCTGCAAGAAATCCAAGTCACATCCATTGTTTTAGGGTCTTGTTGTAAATTTTTTTTTTTTTTTTTTGAGACAGAGTCTCGCTCTGTGGCCCAGGCTGGAATGCAGTGGCACAATCTCGGCTCACTGCAAGCTCTGCCTCCTGGGTTCAGGCTGTTCTCCTGCCTCAGCCTCCCGAGTAGCTGGGACTACAGGCACCCACTGCCACGCCCGGCTAATTTTTTGTATTTTTAGTAGAGACGGGGTTTCACCGTGTTAGCCAGGATGATCCCAATCTCCTGACCTCGTGATCCGCCCACCTCGGCCTCCCAAAGTGCTGGGATTACAGGTGTGAGCCACCGCGCCCGGCCAATTTTTTTTAAATGTATATGAAACCCAAGTTCCTGCAATGGTGGTACATGTTAAATGATCAATCCTGCGAGTGTGTTTTTGGCTTCCGTAATTTCACTTGGTGCCAATGGAAGTGCCTACATCCGAGGTCCAGTTATAATCCAATGTCCAGGTCCAAAGGTCTGCCAGGGAGAAAAAAATAATAGGCTAGAAGGTTAAGTTCCAAAAAGTGATCACATGGTCCTCTCTCCAGATGGCACTAGGGATTTGTTATTGTTGTTTATTTATGGTTTTGGATTTATGATGAAGACGTTTTATTTTGTGCAAGCAAATAATGAATATTTAAAATAAATGAAGATGGCCAAGCGTGATGGTTCACACCTCCCAGCACTTTGGGAGGCCGAAGTGGGCAGCTCACCTTAGGTCAGGAGTTCGAGACCAGCCCGGCCAACATGGTGAAACCCTGTCTCTACTAAAAAGACAAAAATTAGCCGGGTATGGTGGTGGGTACCTGTAGTCCTAGCTACTTGGGAGGCTGAGGCAGGAGAACTGCTTGAACCAGGGAGGTGGAGGTTGCAGTGAGCCAATATTGTACCACTGCACTCCAGCCTTGGCCACAGAGCTAGACTCTGTCTCAAAAAAAAAAAAAAAAGGGGGGGCCGGGTGCCAGGTGGCTCACACCTGGAATCTCAGCACTTTGGGAGGCCGAGGCGGGAGGATCACTTGACCTCAGTAGTTCCAGACCACCCTGGGCAACATGGTGAAACCTGTCTCTACCAAAAATATAAAAATTAGCCAGGCATGGTGACGCATACCTGTAGTCCCAGCTACTCAGGAGGCTGAGGTGGGAGAATTACTTGAGCCCTGGAGGCAGAGGTTGCAGTGAGCCAAGATCGCACCTCTGCACTCCAGCCTGGGTGACAGAGTGAGACCCTATCTAAAAAAAAAAAAAAAAGGAAGGAAGGAAGGAAGGAAGGAAGGGGGAGGGAGGGAGGGAGGAAGGAAGGAAGGGGGAGGAAGGAAGGAAGGGGGAGGGAGGGAGGGAGGAAGGAAGGGGGAGGGAGGGAGGGAGGGAGGAAGGAAGGGGGAGGGAGGAAGGAAGGGGGAGGGAGGGAGGGAGGGGGAGGGAGGGAGGGAGGGAGGAAGGAAGGGGGAGGGAGGGAGGGAGGGGGAGGGAGGGAGGGAGGGAGGAAGGGGGAGGGAGGAAGGAAGGGGGAGGGAGGAAGGAAGGGGGAGGGGGGAGGGAGGAAGGAAGGGGGAGGGGGGAGGGAGGAAGGAAGGGGGAGGGGGGAGGGAGGAAGGAAGGGGGAGGGAGGGAGGGAGGAAGGAAGGGGGAGGGAGGGAGGGAGGAAGGAAGGGAGGGAGGGAGGAAGGAAGGAAGGAAGGAAAGAAAATTTAAAAATAAAATAAAATAAATGGGTGTGCCTGGTACCTTTAAAAAAAATCCAAGGTCTGCCGGCCCTGCCGCCCAAATCCAGTGAGAGGCCCTGCAACGGATCCCCAAGTCCGTAAGGGGCTGGAAAAGTAGCCCAGGAGACTAGATAGCCAGGCAGGAGGTCCCAGCGGCTGTGCTCCGGCTGGTGCTCCTGTGAGGAGGCAGCTTTCCAGGTCCCTGTCTCCTGGCTGTTTCTGAAGAGAGTTGTCCTGCCTCCTCCTCTCACCGGTGCTGGCCCCTCCCTGCCCTCTCAGTGTCCCTGGGCCTATCAGAGAGTAGGTGGGGCTGGGAATCCGCCTCCACAGAGGGCTCTGGGACCCTGGTCACTGTCTTTTGGTATTTGCGATGCTAATTTGTTCAACACAAACATTTAAAGTCTGCTGTAGTTTTTAAAAGCTTTGTCTTAGCATTACTTTACTTTTCAGGATATGAGCAGCCTTCAGAAGCAGAAAGGGGTGCTCTTCGGACCCTCCATGAGACCCTGCGACCGTCAAGGAGAGTGACAGTGAGCTGGGCCCCTGCCACACCTGGGCATGGCTCTACCCAGCCGTTTGGATTATTGCACAGTGGATCTTGACTGCCTGTGGGCCTTGGGCAGGTTACTTAACCCCCTCCGCGCCAGTTTGCTCATCTGTAAAATGGGGATGAGGCCACACCCGCCTCGTAGGGTTAAGGAGTTGATACAAGCGTTGGAATCGCACCTGGTACGGGGTGAGGGCTAAGTCAGTGTTTGCTGTGATTTTTCAATCAAGGTCTGACTTTCAAGTGGGCTGCGGGCCCAGGAGGGCAGGGACGCCTGTGATTGCTGGGTTCGCCCGGGGCCTGCACGTGGCGGGCGGCAGGGTTTGTGGACAGCACCTGAGGCCCGGGCCGGGCGATGGGCAGGCTCTAGCAGCCCCCACACCCGTCGGAGGCCGGGGAGGGCAGGAGGGAAGCCCGGGGAAGGGAGCGGCGCGTCGAGGCTCACCAATCTCCACCTCCACCTCCTCCGGCACCATCGTGCGGTAGATGAAGAGCGCCGAGGAGCCCTCCTCCTCGCTCGCCTGGTTGAGGAAGTGCAGGATGAGGTCCTCGCCCTGGCCGTCGTCGCGGTTGATCAGGTCCTCGAAAAGCTGGGGATCGGTGATGCCGAAAGCCGCATACACGCGGTCGCGCATCCACAGCACCCGCAGGTCGTCCATGGCGCTGCGCAGGGCAGAGGGAGCCGGGCGCAGGGCGGGCGTCCGTGGCAACGGCGGCCCTAGCAATGGGCGCCCCGGCAACTGCCACCGCCCGCCCAGCCGACGGCGCCGGCGCTGGGGGCTGCAAGCCCTGCAGCGCCCCGCGCCGGGCCTTGGATTCCTGAACCCGCGCGCCGCAACCCGCGCCCCGGCCCCGAGCTCTCAGAGGCGCGCACCAGGCCCCCGGCCGGCCGAAGTAGGCTGGTTGCTCCCTGGTCCCGGCAGCGCGCACGCCCCTGTATGCGGAGCGGGACCCTCCGGGTCGCTGCAGCCAAGGGTCTGACCCCACCCCACGCCGACCCGGTCTGCAAGCAGCCCGCCCACCTCGCAGATGAAGCTGGGGCTAGAGAGGTGGCTAGACGAAGGTCACAGCACCTGGCGGTGGCAGAGGCGGAATTAGAGGCCAGATAGAATGATATAGCCTCAGCCCTCAGCCACGTGGGTCGAAGGCCAGCGGAGGAGGAAATAAGCCGAGTTCCTCGTGGCCTAGGCAATCAGGGAAGGAGCAGAGTTCTTTGGCTTTCTCGCCAAACCACAGCATAATAAAGCGAAACACCCACGTTAAAAAATATAGATATATTTATTTGTCATTAGCAAAAGGAAGTTCAACACTGATAGAAGATGCAAATTTGTCCTTTCATGCATTTGTGGAGCAAAGTACTAACTTGTTCACTGTCTTTCCCTCACAAGGAGTTGAGCGCCTAGATGACTAGGCTAATCCTAAGAACCTACCTGGCCTTCTGAGATACTCCCATCAAAGAACAGGTGGAGTGTACTAAGTATTTCTGAAAATTCTAAACCGAATCAACAAAAGTGGCCTGACTGTGGGAAGACTGTTCATCCAAACTGCCTTATTCCCATCATGTTGATTTGAGAGTTTCATAATAACCTTCCTGGATACATTCCCTGTGGCACGCAAGCAAACCTGGCTTTACGTTTTTAATAGAGGAATTTATTGTTTTTAAATGCAGACTGCAGAATAGTTGTAGAAGTTGTTTGTTTTTCTTTTCCAAAATGTATCAGGTTCTATGTCTGAATATGTGATTCATGTACATCGTAAGGTTGACCCTATGCTACAGGTATTCTGTGCCTTATTAAACAACTGCAGAGGGCCGGGCACAGTGGCTCAGGCCTGTAATCCCAGCACTTTAGGAGGCCGAGGCAGGTGGATCACCTGAGGTCAGGAGTTCAAGACTAGCCAGGCCAACATGGTGAAACCTATCTCTACTAACAATACAAAAATCAACCAGGTGCTGTGGCAGGCGCCTGTAATCCCAGCTACTCGGGAGGTTAAGGCAGGAGAATTACTTAAGCCTGGGAGGCAGAGGTTGCAGTGAGCTGAGATTGCACCACTGCACTCCAGCCTGGGTGACAGAGTGAGACACCATCTCAAAAAAATAAAAATAAAAAATTTAAAAAATAAAATAAACAACTGCAGAGGGGATGCTGACACCAGAATGTTGTTATAAAATATTCATGCCAGAAACAAGAACAGAGCAGCATTCAGCAAAAGAGGAGTTCCAAGTCCTTTCGCTGCTGGACGGTCCACACGTTCACCCAGATCCTATCAGACAGAAGACCCTCTGCACTCCCTAGCGGACCACCGCAACAGCCGTGTCCAGCCCAGCAGGCTGAAATCAAAGTCTAGTTTACTGAAGAAATCCCTTGGGTTTTAAGATTCTGTTAACACATGGTAACAAACATTAAATAAAAACTGAAAAATGTGGTGTCGTGACATTTATCTTTAGGAAAATAAACAGATATTCAGCATCATCCATACAACTTGTCATCTTTGCTCTGGATCTCTGCTATCAAGGGAATGAAATATGTTTTAAAAACTGGATATATAATAGGTTCTAGCAAAAGGCTTAAAAACAAGCAAAACTGAGTGACAACTCTGGTAACATGACACTGGAGCCCATTGCTTTACAGAGAAACAAATTTCCCCGGCACCTGTAAGACACTAGTATCAAACTACATTTCCAGAGAGCGCTTTCCCAAAGTTAGGATTCTGAATAATGCCATTCTACATAAATACTACATAGATTTTAACAGAGAAATGACTGCATCCTCTGCTCTATGGCCTGAGAAAAGGTGTTAATTAGAAAAAGTTAAAAAGTGGTCCCTGGCCGGCGCCAGCCGGGCGCGGTGGCGCACGCCCATAATCCCAGCACTTTGGGAGGCCGAGGCGGGTGGATCATGAGGTCAGGAGATCGAGACCATCCTGGCTAACACAGTGAAACCCCGTCTCTACTAAAAATACAAAAAATGAGCCAGGTTTGGTGGCAGGCGCCTGTAGTCCCAGCTACTCAGGAGGCTAAGGCAGGAGAATGGCATGAACCCGGGAGGCGGAGCTTGCAGTGAGCCGAGATTGTGCCACTGCACTCCAGCCTGGGCAACAGAGCGAGACTCCGTCTCAAAAAAAAAAAAAAGTGGCCCCCATGAGAATGACTAGTGGGGAGTGGTGAACAATTCCAGCAAATACCATGTCCCTTATTTACCAATCAGCTAACAGTGCCCTGAAGTCTTGGGCTTCCAAGGGATGAAGCAGTTACTATTGTTTTTATGACAGATCCTTGGAGCAAAGTAACACAAATGTCCCTTTGTGGAAGCATCAGCTCTACGTGAAAGCACCTCTGAGACCTGACCAGCACTGCTGGGATGTCAATCACCCAGCACAAGTGGCCAGCATGACACCTTTCTAGGGAAGCGTAACTTTGAGAGCAGAATTATTTTCAAGCATTTCATCGGCATCATTTGATAATTTTTTTTTTTTTTTTTTTTGAGACAGAGTCTCACTCTGTTGCCCAGGCTGGAGTGCAGTGGCGTGATCTCGGCTCACTGCAAGCTCCGCCTCCTGGGTTCACACCATTCTCCTGCCTCAGCCTCCTGAGTAGCTGGGTCTACAGGCGCCCGCCACCACGCCCAGCATTTTTTTGTATTTTTAGTAGAGACGGGGTTTCACCGTGTTAGCCAGGATGGTCTCCATCTCCTGACCTCGTGATCCGCCCACCTCGGCCTCTCAAAGTGCTGGGATTACAGGTGTGAGCCACCGCGCCCGGCCTTATTTGATAATTTAATATGAGGGACAAAAAGCAGTAAATCCAAACTGGCCTTGGGTAACATCTCATCAAGCAGCATGTAGAATCTGTACTATAATCAAAAGGGTTGAATTTTAGGCCAGTTATGTCAAGGCTGTTCAGCTCATGCCTTGAAATCACCTGCATAGCCACGGTAAACTCAGCACGGCCAGACTCTCAGCTTGCAACAGAAGTGCCAAGCTCTCTACCTCGAAACAGGATAAAGGAGGATGGGGGCAAACAGCCTTTTAATGTGTATCACTCACAATGTTAAGAAGGTAGAAAAAAGGTTTCTTTTTGAAAATAATTGTCTAAAATCAAACAAATATGAAAAATTAACATAACTTGCAAGGATATAGATCAAAATGTTCAATAGGACTGACTCAAGTTCACAAAAAACTAAATGTCAAGTAAATAGATGAATTTAAACTAAAGATTATAAAATAATGGCTATTGAGAATTAGTTTTCAACTGATCTAAACAGTGTTTAAAGTTTCAATACTTTTATCAGAACTTTAGCTAGAAACAGTCTGAAAGTAAAAAAATTATCATTAGACTGCTCTCAAGGATAAGTGCAATCTCTTCATGGTAAAATATCTTCATTTATATTTTGTTATAAAAATATACAAAATACTACTTTTTACCTTTCCTTCACTCAGTATAAACCCTTCTGGTTCAGTGACATCAGTCAAGCTGTCACTAAATTCAAATCATGTCCACATTATATCTTCTACAGTCACACTGGGTTTTAAGGCTCAGTATACAATTTATATTTCCAAACATACAGTTATCATAACTGATTTTATGTAAGGATAACAGGATAAGAGTCTTTAAAAAAATATACAAGTAGGATAACCATTTGTTGTATGTCATTTTATCCCATTGTCCCCAATTACTAAAACAAGACAAAACTGTAAAAACAACCCTCTACTTGTAATTCTAGGTAGCACAGGATTAAAAATGTTTGCATATTTTGGCCCGGCACGGTGGCTCATGCCTGTAATCCCAGCACTTAGGGAGGCTGAGGCGGGTGGATCACTTGAGGTCAGAAGTTTGAGATTAGCCTGGCCAACAAGGTGAAACCCCATCTCTACAAAAATACAAAAAAAATTAGCTGGGCATGGTGGCACATGCCTGTAATCCCAGTTACTCAGGAGGCTGAGACAGGAGAATCACTTAAACCCAGGAGGCGGAAGTTGCAATGAGACAAGATTGTGCCATTGCACTCCAGCCTTGGTGACAGAGCGAGACTTCATCTTAAAAAAAAAAAAAAAAAAAAAAAATTGCGTATTTTTAAATTCAGCAGAATAAATGTGAATGTTTTGATAACTCATCATTAAATTTTTTAAAACACTATCCCTACTTCAGCTGTTGGAAAATATTATCTGGCAACTTCAGGTGACAGATTAACTGTTTTTTTTTTTTTAAATAAAGTTTAAAGGAATCAAGTATCTAATACCATTTTCAATTAGCCATGCAAAATTGGCTTCTCTCCCCCAATCCTGTATTTGAAAAAATAACTTTAACATAATGTTTGGCATTAACTTATATTTGCTCATCATAAAACACCAAAAGAAATTTTTATATCTCAAATTGGTAAACTTTACAAAATATTTAACATATGAGGAAGAGGTATATCTTACAGAATTATTTGGCTATGTCATAAGGCAGTAATGAAGATGGAATTTTTCCTATCATAAATCTGACAGAAGTGAAATTCATAACATGGTCATTCTCCATAAATCTGAAAGCTTGTTGGTTACAGCAATATGATCATGCCACACTGTCGTCGTTATTGAATTTTGATGATAGTAGACTGAATGAGAAAGGAACAAATTTGGTGCCTGCACCAACGTAGAATTTGTTCTGAAATTCTACCCTAAAAAAAAAAAAAAAAGTCATGTATTAATGGAAGATTATGAAATCATATTCCTTAAAACAACATTTTAAGTTAAAAAAAAACTTCCTGTGCTGAAATTGCTTCATTCCAAAATGTGTTCTTGGCACAATATTTTTCCCTAGCTACACACCGTCCCCCACCCCCAACCCTGTGCTGGCTTCCCAGCGTGAACAGAAACTCTGACACATCCGCTGCCTCTCACTGCCCAACACACAAAAGCGCGTGCACAAGTAACGAGACCCTCTCCTGCCACCTGGGTCACTGGAGGCACAGAGCAGTAATCTGACCTATACCATCGAACATTAAGAAATACATAAGAAGGATTTATTTTGCAGTAAGATAGAGCAAGCTGTCAGACTCAAAGTGAATTAGCAGTATGAAACACACATAAGTATTCTGCAAACTTAAACTTGCTTTTACTTGTCAGTGATAATAGTTCAGAAACAAAATACTTTTTTTTTTTTTTTGACACGGAGTTTCGCCCTTGTCCCCTAGCCTGGAGTACAATGGCGTGATCTCGGCTCACTGCAACCTCTGCCTGCTGGGTTCAAGCGATTCTCCTGCCTCAGTCTCCCAAGAATTATAGGCGTATGACACCACACCCAGCTAATTTTTGTATTATTAGTAGAGACAGGGTTTCATCATGTTGTCCAGGCTGGTCTTGAACTCCTGACCTCAGGTGATCCACCTGCCTTGGCCTCCCAAAGTGCCAGGATTACCCACATGAGTCACCACACCCGGCCCAAATAACTCAGAGGATATGAACATAGATCCCAATGGTAGGAAGGGAAGAACAGGCCTAAATTCAGCATTAGATTTTGCAGGGCTGTGTATATTCGGAGGGGCGGGGTGGTGGGCGGGGGGCAGGTATGTTTTTTAAATAACAGTTCCAAGGCTAGGTTTCAAACTCACCAGTGGAGGCGTATGGCGTGAAGAAACGCAGAAAGCCCTTCCATGATCAGAAGGATGAAAATGGTCAGAACTGCAAAGAGCGCGATAACTGGGAGCAGCAGCAAGACGCCATAGGTGGTGTCGACGCGGAGGCCCACGCGCATCAGCATGGCCCACAGGACATCAGACAGCTCTGCAAAGGAGTGCAGCCCGCACAGGTCACGCCCGCTTACGTACAGTGGGTCCCCCTGGGAGCTCCCTGGACTATTTCCCTCTGACAGCTCTGAACTATCATCCCATAAAATAATAGACACACAGGTAACACAGACCCAACTGCTTCTCATGGGAAAGCCAGTCAGCTCTGACACTGTCTCAAACACTAAGGAAGACCTGGTGCTCCAAAAACATCAGAGGCATCTCCCAAAGGGAGGTCTTGCCCCAAACTAGGTTTGGGTTAGTGACCTCCCAAAGCAGCACTGGACCAGGCAGCCAGAAACAGGCTCCCAGACCTGGTTCTGCCACTGAGGGACCAACTGGATGGCCGTGAGTAAAGCACCAACACTCAGCGGGCTTCTGCCACCACCTCTGCAAAATGGAGATGAACGACCACAGGGCCCCTCCAGCCATACGATTCCAGGCCTTCGGCTATGCTTATAAAAACATGAGCATTTTTTTAATTTAAAAAAAAAAAAAAGACACTCTCTTGTCCAGTGGTTCCACAAGCACAGGCAGTGCTTGCTTTGCACAGTACTGCAGAAGCACAAAAGAGACCTTGCAATCAAAACCATCTGAAGCATCCCTATTAATCCATGGGGGAAAAGGTTTGTTCTGTGGCCTTTAAAATGTGTGTTAAAACATTAAAAACTCTCTTATTGTTGGCTATATTGTTGGCCAACAACGAGAGAGTTGTTTTTTGTTTTTTGTTTTTTTTGAGACGGAGTCTCACTCTGTCGCCCAGGCTGGAGTGCAGTGGTGCGATCTCGGCTCACTGCAAGCTCTGCCTCCCGGGTTCACGCCATTCTCCTGCCTCAGCTTCCCAAGTAACGGGGACTACAGGCGCCCGCCACCACGCCCAGCTAATTTTTTGTATTTTTATTTTTATTTTTTTTTTTTTTTGAGACGGAGTCTTTGCTCTGTCACCCAGGCTGGGGTGCAGTGGCGCGAACTCGGCTCACTACAAGCTCCGCCTCCTGGGTTTACGCCATTCTCCAACCTCAGCCTCCCGAGTAGCTGGGACTACAGGCGCCCGCCACCTCGCCCGGCTAGTTTTTTTTTTTTTGTACTTTTAGTAGAGACGGGGTTTCAGCGTGTTAGCCAGGATGGTCTCGATCTCCTGACCTTGTGATCCGCCCGTCTCGGCCTCCCAAAGTGCTGGGATTACAGGCGTGAGCCACCGCGCCCGGCCCTAATTTTTTGTATTTTTAGTAGAGACGGGGTTTCACCGTGTTAGCCAGGATGGTCTTAAAATCTCCTGACCTTGTGATCTGCCCGCCGAGGCCTCCCAAAGTGCTGGGATTACAGGCATGAGCCACCGCACCCGGCCAATAGAAGAGTTTTTAATGTTTTAACAAAAACTATAGGGAAATGAAAAAATGGTAAATATATCTTTAAAACATTAGAAGCACTGGGTATTAAAGTCTTTTGTCTGTTATTTAAAAAAAAACCAAAAAAACCAAAAAACCAGTTTATTAGGGTAGTTTGAACAGTGCTTGGTTCCTGTTGCGTAATTTGGCAAGCTGGGTGACCTGATCCAGAGCAAGCATCTTTCCTAATACTTGCCAAATTGTCCTATTTTTTTTTCCTTTAACTTTTTTTTTTTGAGACAGAGTCTCGCTCTGTCACCCAGGCTGGAAGGCAGTGACGTGATCTTGGCTCACTGCAACCTCCGCCTCCTAAGTTCACGCAATTCTCCTGCCTCAGCCTCCCAAGTCGCTGGGACTACAGGCACCCGCCACCATGCCCAGCTAATTTTTGTATTTTTAGTAGAGATGGGCTTTTGCCACGCTGGCCAGGCTGGTGTCAAACTCCTGACCTCAGGTGATCCACCTGCCTCGGCCTCCCAAAGTGCTGAGATTACAGGTGTGAGCCACCGCACCCGGCCTGTCCTATTATTTTCTAAGTTTGAACCCACTTGCAACACTGCACCCTTTGCACCCTTCAGTGTCCTGAAACATTGCCGAGCACCATTGGTGGGTCATCAGCATCTTCATCACAACACCCGCTGCACATAGGGTGGTAAATGCACCTGCACCTACCTACACAGCTAGTTACTGTGGTGACTGAAATTGGAGCCATCCTGCTGGGGAACAGGTGTTAATTACACTGTGGAAACTAACATGTGTGCATTATTGGAATCGTACAAAGGGAGGACTCCTGTGATCAGAGCTACCCATGAGTGCTGTGGCAGGACTTGATTGAAATAAACAGATATTCACACCCGGTAAGGCAGCACTGAATAAAATAACTACTAACAGAAACAGGAATGGCAACAGCAGCAAGTGTTTACACCAGAGGCTCCCAAGCCATCTCAGTTCTCAAAGCCCCTTGTGTCTCAGTGATTTTTTTTTAATTGGGCAGCCTCTGAAGCCAGACCAGCCTCAGAGAGACCCCCTCTGTGATTTTTCCACAGCACCCCTCAGCCAAAAGAAATAGCCAAGAGAGCTGTGTATTAAGTAGTGAATAGTATAAGTTCACATGGCAGCTGAAAGATGGTGCTATGACTATTAGTTACCAAGTTAAAATATCCCACAGTGCCCCCTGAGTCTGCTGGCACTACAGGGCGTTGGGAACTGCAGGTCTAAGCAGGAACTTACGTGCATGAGCCAGGCTGAGTGCCCAGAGCCTCAGGTAGGAGGCGGTGTTGGAGATGCATCCCAGACAGTACTCAATGGAATGGATTACTTGGGTCATTAATATTTCTCCAAAATTAAACTGAGAGAGATCACACAACATATGTTAGAGTCATGATGTTTCATGTGTACTTCTACATGCCAAGTGGGTTCCACTTCAAGGATTACAATGAAAGAGCTGCTGGCTGGATGCTGGTGAGAACACACTGGAGCGTGAGGAACAGAAACCCAAGACTTGCACTCTGTCCATCACTCTGCCACTACCCAGCTCCAGGACCAGACTTTACCACCCCAAATCCCCACCTTCATCAGTCCCACTCCCACTCCATGCCTCAGACTCCCGTGTGTAAACCAAGAAGCTAGACCAGAGGAACTGCCACGGCCACAGCTGCTATACAAATGGGATTCCTGGGCAGGTCTCAGTAATTATGAAACCTCTACTGATAAAATAGGTATTCACCAACCGCAAGAGTAGAAGGCGATTCACTAGATGTGGGCATTCTAAGTAGAGCCAACCAGGGAAAACTATGCAAGGGGTCCCTGATAGGAAAAAGCTGCAAAACACCAGGCAAGGTGACTCGGATGCGCTTTCCAGCTCTGCTTTTGTTTCTCTATGATGCTAGAACTTAATTATTAATTGTCCCGAATTAAAACATGAAATTACATAATAATTACAAAATGCTGATTATATGAAATTTTGTTTGGTCCTCACTAAATGGTCAAAGTAAAGTTTCCAAGAAAAGAAAGCAGAGGCCGTGCTCTGCTCTGTCTGCCCGGGACTGCACCTCTCTTCTTTGTGGGGAGCTACTACTTCCCTGTCCAGCCTTATATCCCCAACCACAGTTGCTCTGAATTATGTCCCCAAAAGTCTTATGCTTAAGCTCTAACTGCAATGTGACTGTATTTGAAGACAGAACCTTTGAGGAGGTAATCAAGGTTGAGTGAGGTCAGGAGGTGGGCCCTGACCCACTGTGACTGCTGTCTTCTGGGAAGAGCAGGAAAAGCAGGGCCACAGGCACAGAGGACAGGCCCTGGGCCGACACACAGCAAGCGAGCAGGGAGGCCTCGGGGAAAGCAGCCTGCCAGCATCTGAGTCCGGGCCTGCCAGCCTCCGGAGCTGTGAGAAAAAGTCTCTTATTGAAGCCACCCAGTCTGTGGTATTTTGTTATGGCAGCCCCAGGGGACTAAGACGGCAGTCACCGGTGCAGGGGACTGAGGCGGCAGTCACCGGTGCAGGGGACTGAGGCGGCAGTCACCGGTGCAGGGGACTAAGACGGCAGTCACCGGTGCAGGGGAATGAGGCGGCAGTCACCGGTGCAGGGGACTAAGACGGCAGTCACCGGTGCAGGGGACTGAGGCGGCAGTCACCGGTGCAGGGGACTGAGGCGGCAGTCACCGGTGCAGGGGAATGAGGCGGCAGTCACTGGTGCAGGGACAGCAAGTATGTGGGGATTTTTTCCTAAGAGTAACAAGCTGGTAAGGGCGCTTTGCTCGCTGATGGAAAAACTGAAAAAATAAGCCCAGGGCAACTTGTGACCATGGTTCTAGCATCATGGGGCCAACTGACTTCACAATATAAAGAAAACTTACAAAGAAAAAAAGCCAACCAAGGCCTCTTGGAATTGGAGACCCAAAAACTGTAATCATCCTGAAACCAACTCTACCTCTGTCCTGCCATGAGCCAATAAAAATCCCTTTGCAATCAGAAAAAACTGGGTCTCTATTTCTTCCAACTATGGAAAAGTTCTGACTGACACAAGAAACTTCTGAAAGCAATGTTCATGGCACCTTAAGTCACTCCAATCATAACTGGTAATATAACAGCAGAAATCCCACTGGAGAAGGAAAAGGACAAAATGACCCGAACTCACATATAATGCCACCAACTCTATCATCAAACAGCATTTGGAAAGCGCTAACCTTCACTCGAACCCTAACCACCGCCTGGTTGGCTTCAACAATGGAAACTGGTTTCTCATAGTTCTGGAGGCTGGAAGTCCCATTTCCTTAACCATTTTTTAAGATGATTAAATATTATCTTAACATGATCATCTCTATGGAAGCTTGGTTACTTATCTATCAATAGCAGTTGAAAAGATTTACCTCTTCACACGCCATTTCCCTACATCCATCTTCCACCTGGTGATTTCCCTCTTCCACATCTTGGTTTCCCAGCAATGAAACTTCTTCCTCACTATCTTTCCTTATAAGTGTGTAACCACTCTAACAACCGAAAGAGCACAGAGTCAGTGCCTGTAAAACTACAAGGTTGTGACAAAACAAAACTTTATTTATAGTTTCTTTGTTTCTCTTAATGATTCAGCTCTTTAAGAATAAAAAAGTTCTTTAGGCCAGGTGCAGTGGCTCACACCTGTAATCACAGCACTTTGGGAGGCCGAGGCAGGTGAATAACCTGAGGTCAGGAGTTCGAGACTAGCCTGTGCAACATAGAAAAACCCCGTCTTTTACTAAAAATACAAAAATTAGCAAGGCGTGGTGGTGGGTGCCTGTAGTCCCCCTACTCAAGGGCTGAGGCAAGAGAATTGCTTGAGCCCAGGAGGCAGACGTTGCAGTAAGCTGAGATAGTGCCATTGCACTCCAGCCTGGGCAACAGAGGAAGACTCCAGTCTCAAAAAAAAAAAAGGAAAAAGAAAAAAGAAAATCTTAAAGAAGAAATTAAGAAGAATATGGAAAAAGGCATTTTAATTATGCCCATCTGAATTGAAGGATTGAGTTAAACTCCTAATAAGCCTGTAGTTCATGCCAGCAGGGCCTGTCTCCACAGGCCCTGGACACAGCAGGCTCTTTCAACATCAATGTTTTATTTACTTATTTATTTTGAGACAAGAGTCTTGCTCTGCTGCCCAGGCTGGAGTGCAGTGGCACGATCACAGCTCACTGCAACCTCTGCCTGCCAGGCTCAAGCAATCTCCCACCTCAGCTTCCTGAGTACCTGGGACTATAGGTGCACACCACCACACTGGCTTATTTTTGTATTTTTGGTAGAGACAGGGTTTCACCATGTTGCCCAGGCTAGTCTCAAACTCCTGGGCTCAAGTGATCTGCCCGCTTTGGCCTCCCAAAGTGCTGGGATTACAGGTGTGAGCTACCATGCCCAGCCAACGTCAATGTTTTAAATAAAGGAAGCTTTGGCTTTTAAATCAAGACAAGGAACCCTCCAGGGGTGTTTTCTACACCAATCCTTGTATAACTGAAAGCAGACTTTGCTCACACTTTACAAGCATGCATCCAAACCGGCACTTACCCGGTTCACCCCGAAGCAACTACGCCCATTGTGAAGCCACAACAAAAACAGTGGCTTTCCCAAGAAGAGGACCGGGACAGACAATGCTGTGACAACCAGCAGCACTCTCTGGACATACTCCTGTTAGTGCAGAAGGTGAGAAACTCGATTACAACGTGAACGCACGCTTGCGGTGTCAGTAGCACACGATGAAATCAGTAAAGATCAAACAATGTCTCCACGCGAGGAACATTAAATAAATGCCAGCCAGCTACACTTGCCAGTGGGTTTTCTTTTCCTGAACTCACAGCTGAATTCTAGAACTGATGCCTAACATTAATGACCCTGTGGTAAAGTATTATTTTGTTTCAGACCAGCAAGGAAGCTTTACAAAAATTGTAAATAAAGTCAAACTCCAACTAATCATTTTCTGGAAACACTGTAAATGAGAAAGCATAGCACAAGCAGAATATTTTTTATATTTTTGGTTCTGTTTTCCTGTTATTTGATGATTATAAAGACTGTTTGAGGACTCCCGAGTGTGAAGCAAGTGGATTTACCTCCACACACAGAAAATCGTGGAAGAGAATTCAGAACAAAACCAAAAAAACTTCCTTAGAAAAACCAAGATTTATAGTTACTTAAAGCTAAATCAAGAGCAAAACTCACTCAGGCTTACACAGCCACGGCAGTCCGCATGGCTTTCCAGGGTCTGGACGGGACACTGTGCTGTCCAAGCTTATCACTCTCTATGGTTGCCCCTCATCAAAAACAGGTCCCGAGAGCTCTGTGTGCTACTCAGGCACAGGGCTGTATTATCTACACAACATCAACACGATGAGCCTCTCAAAAAGCCGAGAGGTGGCGGCCACAGGCAGAGCCACATCAGAAGTCCTAGGCTGGAGCCAGGCTGACCTAGGTTACCAGCCTGGCCCTACAGACCGCTGAGTGACCAGGACTGCCCTGAGCCACTGGTTATCACCAGTAACAGGGGACGACACCACCTACCTCCTGGGGCTGTTGTGAGAACTAAGAAACACTAAGTAAGGAAAGCACACTTTCAGGTGTGCGGCAGGTACTGAATAAAGGGAGCTGCCCTTCACTGATGTTTCTGTCCACAGTGCCTATGCCCACTGAACGCCCTTGCTTTTATCTGTGGTGTCTATGCCATCGTACAAAGCTTCAACAAAATAATGATAAAATACAATTCTTAAAAATCATAAACAAGAGAAACAAAAAAAAAAGCAGAAACTTGAAAAGTTCAAAGAGAACGCAAATATGCATCTCGTCAACGAGGCCAAAGTTATGTAAGTTGAGCTTCAAATCCGACTTAAAACTTTCCAGCACCCAATAGAATGTGAAAAACAAAACCAAATGCTTCATTCACAGATTAACAAGATGAAGAACCAAAACACGGCTCAGGAGGAACACAGGCTCGGACACTACCGACTGGGAGGGTTTCCCAGATGTCCTCACAGACACTGGACAACGTGGTGAGCTGTGTCTGGGCCAGCATCCATGGGCAGGAGGTGCCGTGGCACTCACAGCAGAAAGACCTTCAATGTAAGGTGGGTAAGAACTATGGCAAACGCTGACATTTACTGAGTAGCTGGCTTGTGCAAGTGCGTTCGTACGCACTTTGGACACATGTGCGCTACACCATGAACCAGCTCCTATTTTTAGTCCCACTTTACAGATGAGGAAACAGAGGCAGAGAGAAGTTAGTCATCTGCTCCAAGTTCCATCCTGAGGAAATGGCAGAGTGGGGCCTCAAGCAGAGCAGGGAACCCTGAGAGCCCACTGTGACATCACACAAACGTAGAGTGAGAGGAAAGCTCATTTTTCGAAAGGGTCCATGTGCTGTGACCCAGGTGGTCCCTTCTAAATGGGGGGACTGGGCAGCCCTCGGGAAACCCTCCGGTAATGCATTTTCTTCCCACCAGTTCTGCTGGTTTCAGGAGTTTTTTTGCTTTTGGTTTTAGTTGAGACAAGGTCTTGCTCTGTCACCCAGGCTGGAGTGAAGCAGAGCAGTCATGGTTCACTGCAGCCTCGACCCCCTGGGCTCAAGTGATCCTCCTGCCTCAGCTTCCCAAGTAGCTGGGACTACAGGTACAGCCACCACGCCTGGAAAATTTTGGTATTTTTTGTAGAGATGAGGTCTTGCTGTGTTGCCCAGGCTGGTCTCGAACTCACAGGCTCAAACAATTCGCCAGCCTTGGCCTCCCAAAGTGCTGGGATTACAGAAACGAGCCACTGTGCCTGGCCTCTTCCTACTCATTCTGATGGCTACTGAATGGCAGCGAGTTTGGTCATGCTGCCTGACCAGAGCCTGCACACAGCAGTCGAGCTGGACTGGCATCCTCCAGTGATGACACACGCAGAGACAGAAGCAGCCTTCCCAGGCTCCTGGGAGTCTGTGGAGATCACCCCGACACTTCTGCTGCTCAGAATAAAAGGCCATTGGGAATACTTTCGTTAAGTTCATGAGAGTGGGAAGATGCCTCACCTGCCCTGTGTAAAGACCATTTGTTTTACTGGTTGGGAATAAAAACATGTTAATAAATTCAATGAGAATGCTGGGAGCAACTCTGGAGGTTTCTGCTGAAAAAACCAGCCACTTGTAGAAAATCATAAATATAAGGTATCCAAAGATACAGAGCATGAAGAGAAGTTCTGGGATGGAAACCAGGTAAATGTTGAACTTCTTCCTGAAGTGCCTAGAAAAGAAAAGGAATCAATCAACCCATGAACAAGATCAGCCTACGTTAAAAAGAGTAAATTTAACTCTCTACAACTAAACATAAAGCGAATTTCAGAATAACATAATTTCTCATATGATGACTCCAGATACATCTGAGTATCCAGATACATCTACGAGGAAGAGATGTGAGGTCGGCCAAAATGGCTACAGTTTTGGGGGTCAAATCTCACTCAAATTTTCTTCCTTGGTTCCCTAATTCAGAAACATTTTCTTCCTTAGAAAATGTTTTTTTTAACTTCCTTAGAAGTAAGGCTACACAATATTAGTGAATCTGGCTCCAAAATGCTGTATCTTACATTGTTATAAAAGTTTTTCAAGACTCCAGTTATAGTGACTTAAAGCTACAACATCAAATTATACAAATTATGTTTAGAGATGAGAATGAACAGGTCTAGTTAGAGAAAAATGACACCATCTCTTACTCTTCATATACTAGCTCTAATAAAGTAAAAACAAAAAGATTTTTTATTTGTAAAATAAAAACGGAATATGACAAGCATCCCTTCTGGAAATCGACATGAATGCACATGTCAGATGTCTCCCCCACTTGAATGGAAGCTCCATTGGGGCAATAAATTTTTTCTGCCCTCCTCACTGCTGAACCCCGAGTGCCTAAAATAGCACTTGGCACTACTATGCGCTCGATAAATACATATTTGCTGAATGAATGAATTGCTGAAACCACAGAAAATCTAAACAGCCACAACAGAATCATGTAAATACAACATCATATTGGCTGCCCCTTACCCAATAAATCCAGTCACCAACAAGAAGCAAAACTGAAGAAATACCAAGTTTGGTTTATAAATATTGCTTAAAAAAAAATCTGTACTTACAAGTGGTTAAATATTCCCAGAATGACTCCAAAAGTCATGTGAATGATTCCTAAAATCACAGACATTTTCATTTTGAAAGAGTTTAGAAAAGTGAGGCGATTTGTGGCCAAGTTCCAAATCTAAAACCAAACCAAACAAAACAAAACAGAATCTTTAACTTCCTTCAACAGGTGACACTCAAGAAAGTCCCTGTCTTAACTCGAAAGGTGGCTCTAAGTTTAAGAAGGAAACAACATTCAGGCTTTTCTTTTGATGCTTTCAATCTGAGAACCACTGATTTCCTTAAACCAGGGCCACAGACAGTTAGAAAACAATTTTATCACTGTTAACGCCAAAGGATGCCAGATGGAACCACATAGCACTTAGGGAGATGTGCCTGGGAAGTCTTGACAAAAGGCAAGGCGAGGGAAAGTCACACACAGCTCAGAGACTGGAAGGGTCAGGACGCTTTCAAGGTCCTGGGTTATGTCCCCTCTACGTGGGCAGGAGACATACATGTGTCATCACACGTTTATATACATGTGCCATACATGCTCCTATATGTCTATTTTGTCATAAAGTTTAGCTGTGAATACAATGAAATCAGAAATGCTGCAAGTGGCCAAGCCAAGATGTGCCAAGAGGGACTCCAGGCCATGGCTGACCTCCCCAGGGTGCCCCTGGCTGGTCTGAGTCCCCACAACCTCCTCACTCACTGACTGCTTCTCTTACTGTCTGAAAATGAATTCCTACAACCTGCTCTTCAGGTGGATTAGGAAAAGGGAAACAGGGCCTATTAAAACAGAATCTTTTTTTTATTTTTTTATTTTTGAGGAGTCTCACTCTGTCACCCAGGCTGGAATGCAGTGGCGCAATCTCGGCTCACTGCAACCTCCAGCTCCTGGGTTCAAGCAATTCTCCTGCCTCAGCCTCCTGAGTAGCTGGACCAGCATGCCTGGCTAATGTTTGTATTTTTAGTAGAGACAGGGTTTTGCCATGTTGGCCAGGCTAGTCTCAAACACCTGACCTCAGGTGATCCTCCTGCGTTGGCCTCCCAAAGTGCTGGGATTACAAGTGTGAGCCACTGCGCCTGGCCTTTTTTTTTTTTTTTTTTTTTTAAGATAAGGGGTCTCACTGTCACCTAGGGCTACAGTACAGTGGAGCAATCATGGCTCACTGCAGCCTTGACCTCCTGGACTCAAGCAATCTTCCCACCTCAGCCTTCCGACAAGCTGGGACCACAGGCGCGCACCACCACTCCCAGGTAATTTTAAAACTTCTAGTCTCCCAGTTCCTAGCCCTGAATTATCTCATTTTGCCCTTGGAAAAATAAGATTTTAGAATGAAGTATTCAGGGTTGAGAACCAGGAGGCCAGTCAACTTCGCTGATATATTTATATTATATATACTTTTATATATTATTTTAAAGTATGCATTTTATATATGTAATGTACATACATTGGTTTACTTTTGAACTAAATGAATGTAATGCCTAGTTTAAAATTAAGTTAAAACAGAAAGACAAAACCATACCCCAATTTCCTCCAATGCCTCTCAAAAAAAAAAAAAAAACTCACTCAAACTTTGTTCCTTGGTTCCCTTATTCAGAAACATTTCTTTCCTTAACACAAAGCTACAAGTTATCACTGAATTTGGCTCCAAAATACTGTGTCTTAAAGAAACTGTTGTAGCTGTGTTTCCAAGTTTTCAGTTACATTAAGACTTAATGCTACAACATGAAATTATACTAATCATGATCAGAGATAAGAATAAACAGAACACACTAAGAGATACTGCCTCCTTGGAGAGCCCAGGTTAAGGAATGCTAGACTTTTTTTGCCCAATGACTGTACACAATTACATCCACAAACTAATTTTGAGATGGTTTCTGAGTCATTCTTTTGATTCTCCAGAAAGACTCCTGACAGCCCAGAAAAACCCCACCTAGCCCTAAGGTCCGATGCCTCAGCCACTGCCGCTGAGCCCTAGAAGAGGCTGGGGATCCTGGCACCCTGCGGCTACTTCTCCATTTTCTATTTTATTTATTTATTTATTTATTTACTTTTTGAGATGGAGTCTCGCTCTGTTGCCCAGGCTGGAGTGCAGTGGCCGGATCTCAGCTCACTGCAAGCTCCACCTCCCAGGTTCACGCCATTCTCCTGCCTCAGCCTCCCAAGTAGCTGGGACTACAGGCGCCCACCATCACGCCCAGCTAATTTTTTGTATTTTTAGTAGAGACAGGGTTTCACCGTGTTAGCCAGGATGGTCTCGATCTCCTGACCTCATGATCTGCCCGCCTCGGCCTCCCAAAGTGCTGGAAATACAGGCCTGAGTACTTCTCCATTTTCTTTCTACTAACACTTCTCCCATTCCAAACAACTACCCCAGTAAGCTCTACAATAACCTTACGCTTCCTTTCAGCTCTAGCATTCCATGCTACTTCTTTCCAGATCAAGGGTTTTTAAAAGTTCACATATACAAGGAAGAAATGTAGGAAATGGCACACATTTCGGGGCTACTGAAGTGCCATTTTTCGCCAGAGGAAAATAGGTAGGACACATGACAGAACACAGTCCTGGCTCTCTGAGGACTTCCTCTGACCTCACCTTCCCAAACCAAGGGACCCCAGCTCCTGGCCTCCCCACCCAATGTCCGGGACTGGGATGCACAGGGGCTAATGCGCACCTCCCCCTTGGTGCAGCGTGAACCCTGCTCAACAGTCTAGAGAACCTCGTGGCGCCCGAAGCTAAGTGGCACCACAGAGCACCCAGAGACAATGACAGAGTGCGGTGCACTCACAGGATCAATGCCAAGGGGATAAGGGCCTTGGAACACTCCAGGAACGCTTGGATCCAACTGCAAAATGCTGTTGTGCCTGACGACGCTGTCGCTGTAACAAAAAGCAGAGTGAGGAGGCTGACCAGGGAGGAGGAAGGTCTAGGAAACATGCTTCCCACCCAGAGCATCACCAGCTATGGGACACTTACTTCCAAAGCACCATCTTCTTACGTTCTGCGGGGGGGTGGCTGGAGGTGTACATGGCAGACACGTTCCACCCAGAGCCGAACAGGTTGACTGACTTTGAGAAACAGTCATTGTAGATGAGGCCGGTGTACACCGAGAACAGCCCCATCAGCAGGAGGATGTACCGGCCATTAAAAAACATCCTCATGATCTGTGAAGGGCAAGGCGGGAGGATCAGAATATGGTCACTGGAGGGTGTCCATGTGACAGCTGTCGGTGTGGGAACCACCCTCACCACTCCTCCCGCGGCTTCTCGGAAAACAGCCTGGCCCCGCAGACACCCCTGTCAGCCACAGCTGACAGGCCACACACCTGCCCAGTACAGCCACAGCCTACAGCGAACATCTAAGGGGTGTGTCTCTTTCGGTCACTGCTAATGCCACCCAACCAGATATATGAGCTGGAGTGTTTATATTTTTACCTCTTGTGACTGATTTAGTCTGGGATGATTTTCATTTAACACCAACAAAAGGGCAAATAAAAACATCACAAAGCCATGTCCGAAGTCTCCAAACATCACAGCAAATAAAAACGGGAAGGTGATGATGGTAAAGAGAGCTGCAGAAAAAAGGAAAAGGGATCTCTGATTCACAGCAAATATGGAAACTCTGAGTTCATTCAAACACAATGATACACAACGATCTGGACTTTCTCCAGAATTCCCAAGATAGGATTGGGTGGTTGCATTTAAAACCTTCTAGTTTTAAATAAGAGAGCAAAAAAGTAGCGATCAGCCTCTTTTTCCAAATATCTATTCCATTCTTAGAGCAAGAATGCGGCAATGCCATTGGAAATATGGGTATTTACGAATCAGACTTCCAACCTGGATTGACTTCTCTGTAGCTTCCTACTCCATAAGCATCCACGATGTTCTGAAATCCCTCGGTGAACTTGTTGGTGCGGATTCGAGTGGGGGGTGTTTCTTTCGTGGGGATTATGTTCATGAATGAGGGGATTGTAGCACCACTCTCTCTCTTCCACATAAACAAGGAAAGGAAAAAAATTACTATCCAAGAAGAAAATTACTATCCATATTCAACAAATCTGGGTTACTGCTTTGTTTTTATTTTTGAGACGGAGTTTCACTCTTGTTGCCCAGGCTGGAGTGCAATGGTACGATCTTGGCTCACCGCAATCTCTGCTTCCTGGGTTCAAGTGATTCTCCTGCCTCAGCTTCCTGAGTAGCTGGATTACAGGGGCCCACCACCACACCAGCTAATTTTGTATTTTTTGGGGTTTCTCCATGTTGGTCAGGTTAGTCTCGAATTCCCAACCTCAGGTGACCCACCTGCCTTGGCCTCCCAGTGTGCTGGGATTACAGGTGTGAGCCACCGCACCCAGCCTTGGGTTACTGCTTTCGCAACGCTCTGTGTGTAGCTTTGGTACAGGATTAATCTCCACTCAACAGGGTCAAGAGCAGCGAGAGGGGCTGGGGGAAAAGCCCGTCTATGAGGAAGCAGGGGCTTGGGGAGGGTGGCACTTGGGGGCTGTGGTCTCCAAGAAGGAAGGGCGAGAGCAGGACTGAATGGGCCAGAAGTGAATGGGGGCTGGGGAATGCGGGGCACATGGGTATGGAATTGGCTCAGTCACCGACAGAAAACTGACACTGAGTACTTTATCTCTTAAAAACGGTGAAGAAAGAGGAAGTTTGAGGCAACTGCAATATACTTAATAAAAAAATGAGAAAGGCAAGAATAAACCAGAATGTCACATGAATTCTAGTATGGCAAAATCATAAATATAACTTTATCCATCAGTGTTTACAATTCTTCTGAAACGCATTATATTGATTTATAATGAAAATACTTTTAAAATAAGGTAAAACAGGTTATTGCCAGAATAGCAGATTTTCCGGTCAAAATAAGTCTCTTTTTATTTTATTTTATTTTTTTTTTGAGAAGGAGTCTTACTCTGTCACAAAGGTTGGAGTGCAGTGGCATGATCTTGGCTCACTGCAACCTCTGCCTCCCAGGTTCAAGCGATTCTCGTGTCTCAGCCTCCCAGGTAGCTGGGATTACATGTGTGCAGCACACCACCACATCTGACTACTTTTTGTATTTTTAGTAGAGACGGGATTTCACCATGTTAGTCAGGCTAATCTTTACTAAAAATACAAAAACTAGACAGGCGTGGTGGTGCGCACATGTAATCCCAGCTACTTGGGAGGCTGAGGCACGAGAATTGCTTGAACCCGGGAGGCAGAGGTTGCAGTGAGCTGAGATCACTCCACTGCACTCCAGCCTGGGTGACAGAGTGAGACTCCTCAAAAACAAAAAAAAATAAAATAAAATAAAAAGAGGCTTATTTTGACTGGAAAATCTGCTATTCTGGCACTAACCTGTTTTACGTTACTTTAAAAGTGTTTTCATTATCAATCAATCTTATAAGGTCATAAGAAGAAAAAAGCCAGGGAGTACCCACAGACAGTGAGAAGACGCCAGAAAGAAGGTCCACAAGAGTTTAAAACCAGTGTAACTGACTGATTCAAAAGGAGTTAAAAGAATTAAGAAAATAATACAAGACAGGAAAAAGCACCAGGAATCAGATTTTAAAAGACTCAGGAATGAGGTAACAGAACTCAAGAAGGAATTAGGAAAAAGAGAAAAAAATTATTTCAGAAATAAGACAAAACCAGAAGGAACACAAAAGTGAAGAACCCTTCCTCATGCTGCTGTAAGAGAAACAGAAGGCATAGAGGGGAAATCTTACAAATCAAAAAGAAGGAACAAAAGACAAAAAGGATTCAAGGGAAAATGACAGATACTGAAGATAAGCAAAGAAGGTTCCACTGAAAGATGACAGGAGGTCCTAAAAGAAGAAAACCAAAGCAAGACAGTAGAGCAAATACCAAAAACTACAATTCAGGAGAACGTTTATGAAATTAACAAAACCACCACCAAAGACTATATATTGAAAGAACATACAGAAAGACCACATTAAGAGACACATTCTGGGCCAGGTGCGATGGCTCATGCCTGTAATCCCAGCATTTTGGAAGGTCAAGGCAGGTGGATCACTTGGGATCAGGAGTTCGAGACCAGCCCGTCCAACATGATGAAACCCCATCTCTGCTAAAAATTCACACACACAAATTAGCCAGGCATGGCAGTGCAGACCTCCAGACCCAGCTACTTGAGAGGCTGAGAATCACTTGAATTCTCACTGCATGAGAATCACTTGAACCTGGGAGGCAGAGGTTGCAGTGAGCCAGTATCATGCCACTGTACTCCAGCCTGGGTGAAAGAGCCAGACTCTATCTCCAAAAAAGAGAGAGAGAGAGAGAGAGAGAGAGACATTCTGTAAAATCATTGTTTGTTTTTTGGTTTTTTGTTTTGTTTTTTGTTTTGAGACAAGGTCTGGCTCTGTTGCTCAGGCTGGAGCGCAATGCAGCCTCAACCTCCCAGGCTCAAGCAATCCTCCCACCCCACCCTCCAGACTAGCTGAGATTACAGGTGCATCACCACATCTGGCTCATTTTTAAGTTTTTTTGTAGAGATGGGGTTTAACCATGTTGCCCAGGCTGAAAATCACTAGTCTTTAAAGACAAAACAAAACTAAACTAAACTAAAAAAGCACAAGAATTACAAGGAAAAGAAAATTAGATTAGCATCAGGCTTTTTGTTGGGAGCATGGTGCCAGAACAAGATGGAAGAACATGTGTAAGATACTCAAGGGGAAAAAAAATGAGCCCAGAATTTTATTTCCAGAAAAACTAACTCCCAATTATAAAAAGCAGCAGACAGCTACTGTGATCAACGTGAGAATTCAGGGAATATGATTCTCGCAAGCCTCTGTGAGGCATCTCTAGGGAATGAGCTTCAGGCAGCCAAGTGACTAGAGAGACATGAACCCAAGAACTGGGATCTGCAGACTGGAGGCTGAGACTCCCCGCTTCCGCCTGGCACAGCCTGTTAGGAGTTCCGCATGTGAGTCCCCTGTGTGCCTGATCAAATTCAATCTTGGCAACAGAAAAAAAGGCATCCTGTAGACAGGAGCTGACTACCAAGGCAACCGTGAAGAGCCAGATTCATGAGGTGTGGGGATGCAGGTGATGAGCCAGGCTTCATCAACACTGGAGAATGTCTCAGTCACCTGCTTTTATCTTCGAAAGCCAGCTCCTTTTCAAGAAAACTAAAAACGTATGGAGAAAAATAACACAGGACAGGACAGATGAGGAAAGGGAAGAGACGGTGACTGTGAGCAGTAAGAGGTGGGCTGAGAGCTCAGTACCCTTGATGGGAAACCAAGAGTCGGAGTGCACAAGCAGAGCAAAGAACAGCTATGCAGCGGGAGGTGGCCACGCGGCCACTGAGGCCTTAATACGCAGCTCTCAAGAGACCCCAGTGCGTGTGCACGCAGGAGACGGAGAAACAGCACCATGGGCTCGATCAAGAGACCCCAGCGCGTGTGCATGCGGGAGACGGAGAAACAGCACCATGGGCTCGATCTGAATTGAATGCAGCCACCTTGAAAGTTACAAAGCAGCACACATACCACATATAACAGGAGTACTAGTCATGTCCCTCAAACTCATGTCACCTCAGTAAAAGAAGAATCATCTGTGTTTATCTCTCAAATAGGTGGTTCACACTCTAAATAACAACATACTATTTATGTGTTGCTGTCTTTCTCAGTACTGGGTATTCATGTTGATGTCATAATGGACATTATATTTTACATTTGTATCATCACAGAATTATGCAATGAGACAAGGTCACATAACCAAAACACTCATGAAAAAGGTGTTCCTTTAATTGTCACTTGAAATACGTAAACCTGTTCTTTCCACGACCAAAAACCGAGTTTAATGTAGAAGAAAACCTCGCGGGAACATGGAAGAATTATACTAGAATCTCGCAGTGGGCAAAGCCTGTGATTCAACATCTGGAAGGTGTAAGAGCAAAGATGGATAAGTTCAACTATATTTAACAAAAAACTTCTGCATGGCCAAAACAAACAAACAAACAAATAGAAACATCCTAGGTCAAAAGACGAGGGACAAACCGGGGAAAATATTCTTACTGGTGTCACAGACCAGGAGCCAACAGAAATTGGTAAGAAAAAGGCCAACATATGATGGAAAATGGCTGCAGAATATGAACAGACAGTTCACCAAAAAAAGAAAATTTAAAAGGCTCTTTTTTTTTTTTTTGAGACAAAGTTTTGCTCTTGTTGCCCAGGCTGGAGTGCAGTGGCGCCATCTTGGCTCACCGCAACCTCTTCCTCCTGGGTTCAAGCGATTCTCCTGCCTCAGCTTCCCGAGTAGCTAGGATTACAGGCATGATACAAGCATGTGCCACCACGCCTGGCTAATTTTGTATTTTTAGTAGAGATGGGGTTTCACCATGTTGGTCAGGCTGGTCTCAATCTCCTGACCTCATGATCCAGCTGCCTCGGCCTGCCAATGTGCTGGGATTACAGGTGTGAGCCACTGCACCCGGCCAAAGGGTTCTTAAACAAAAAAAAGGTATTCCCCTTCACTCATAATGAGAGAAATACAATAGCTGACAACATCTATCAACATCAGTCCAGCAATTCCATTTCTGGGAATTTATCCTACAAATAGATTTGACATCATAGTGCTATCTGTAAAAGTGGAAACTACCTAAATGACCAGAAAACTGGTTAAATAAACCATGGTATGCACACAACAGAATATTAAACAGTAAAGAAAAATAGAGAAGTTTTATTAAGTGAAAAGAATAGTATGAATAGCGCCCTTTTGTGAAGAAAAAGAAAGAAAAATAATATCTGGCCGGGCGTGGTGGCTCACGCCTGTAATCCCAGCACTTTGGGAGGCCGAGGTGGGCGGATCACAAGGTCAGGAGATCGAGACCATGGTGAAACCCCGTCTCTACTAAAAATAGAAAAAATTAGCCGGGCGCAGGGGCGGGCGCCTGTAGTCCCAGCTACTCGGGAGGCTGAGGCAGGAGAATGGCGTGAACCCGGGAGGTGGAGCTTGCAGTGAGCCGAGATTGCGCCACTGCACTCCAGCCTGGGCGACAGAGTGAGACTCCGTCTCAAAAAAAAAAAAAAAAAAAAAAAAAATAATATCTACTCATATCTGCTTATCTATGGTTAAGAAACTCAAAGAACTAACAGAACTGAAGTAATGGTTATCTTTGAGTGGAGGAAGTGGACAAGTAAGGCTATGGGGTGGGAGGAAGCCACTGAACTGTGTCTGGAAGCCACTGAACTGTGTCTTTCATACTCTTTTATTTCTTTTCACTTTTAAACCATGTGAATGAATTACTTACTCAAAAGAGCAATGTAAAAACACATGTACACACATACACCTTTGAATGAGCAGCTCACCATAATTTCAGTTCCAAAACAGAGCCAAGGCTGGGCACAGTGGCTCACACCTGTAATCCCAGCACTTTGGGAGACTGAGGCAGGAGGATCCCTTGGGGCCAGAAGTTTGAGACCAGCCTCGGCAACAGAGTAAAACCCCATCTCTATTTTAATTTTTTAAATTAATATTTAAAAAAAAACAAGGCCAGGCGTGGTGGCTCACACCTGTAATCCCAGCATTCTGGGAGGCCGAGGCGGGTGAATCATGAGGTCAGGAGATCAAGACCATCCTGGCTAACACAGTGAAACCCTGTCTCTACTAAAAATACAAAACATTAGCCGGCTGTGGTGGTCGGCACCTGTAATCCCAGCTCCTTGGGAGGCTGAGGCAGGAGAATGGCATGAACCTGGGGGGCGGAGCTTACAGTGAGCTGAGATGGTGCCACTGCACTCCTGCCTGGGCAACGGAGTGAGACTGTCTCAAAAAAAAAAAAAAAAAAAGAAGAGTCAACACAGTGCATTCTCATTACTCTATGAAATTCTCCCTTCTTTTTTTTCTCGGAATTTATCAGTTCCATCAGTCTCTCTTCTATTCCTGGCAGAGGAGAGGAAGGCAGCCTTACCGAGCCCTCCTCCAGCGCCCGGCGCAGGTCCTGCAGATCCGCCTCGGGACACCAGACCTCGGCAATGAGGCACTTGTTGGTCACATCAAAGCTGCACATGTTCAGCATGTGGTAGATGGCCTTCATTTTCTTCACCTGGATCACACGGCTGTAGACAGACTCGGCAGCTTTACATAGCACTTGCCTCAAATAGTCCTCGGTTTTGTGCAGTACCTAGGGAAGAACAACAGTGGAATGGGCATGTTTTGGTTTTTGTCCACCTGGCACCCGACTTCCTTTAGAGGACTTTCGCCCCATTGACAGAGGATCATTCCAGGCATCTGCCTATCCTGGTGGCAGCTAAGGGAGCCGTTCCTTCCTTCTCCTCCCTGCCCCTAGTACCACTCGGAGGTGGGCAGAAAAATCTAAGCTCAGTCAATCAGATGCCCTATTTTGGGAGGTTGCCTCTGGAGAACATGACCCCAGGGCACAGGAAATGGTGAGACGTCATCGTCACTGCAGCAGCGTGGTGGTCTACCAGGGTCCAGCAAGCTCCCCGGGTTCCTACCCATTCCCAAGCTTGGCCTCGCCCCATCAACCCTGTGAGCCACCAATGCCCATCCCACCCTGCCAAGAAATCCTCTCTCGCTTAACTGAGTCAGAAGGACACTTCTTGCCAACAAGAATCCTCACTGTCATCAGGAGAAAAATGAATTTAAATCCTGCTGGTAAAATAATGCCCTCACCATGTTAACTGGGGCTGGCTTGTCTTGGGTGATCAAGAATTACAATCCAGACCGGGGCAGTGGCTCACGCCTGTAATTCCAGCACTCCGGGAGGCCGAGGCAGGTGCATCACGAGGTCAGGAGATCGAGACCATCCTGGCCAACATGATGAAACCCCATCTCTACTAAAAATACAAAAAAATTAGCAGGGATTGGTGGCACATGCCTGTAATCCCAGCTCGGGAGGCTGAGGCAGGAGAATTGCTTGAACCCGGGAGGCAGAGATTGCAGTGAGCTGAGATGGCACCACAGCATTCCAGCCTGGCAACAGGGCATGATTCCACCTCAAAAAAAAAAAGGATTACAAGAATTACAATCCAGGCTGAGTGTGGTGGCGCACGCCTGTAATCCCAGCACTTTGGGAGGCTGAGGTGGGCGAATCATTTGAGGTCAGGAATTTGAGACGAGCCTGGGCAACGTGGTGACACTCTATCTCTACTAAAAATACCACAATTGGCCAGGCATGGTGGTGTATGCCTGTAATCCCGGCTACTCGGGAGGCTGAGGCAGAGATTGCTTGAACCCAGGAAGCAGAGGTTGCAGTGAGCTAAGATTACGCCACTGCACTCAAAGGCTGGGCAACAGAGCGAGACCGTCTCAAAAAGAAAAAAGAATTACCATCCAACATATCAAAGGTGACCACAGAATATTTGTTTAAAGCCATGTCATTACTACTCAGGTTCCTAACATGTTGCTAAAATAAAACTTCCATGGGGAGGAGGGAGGGAAGCAACATTCCAATCTCACTAGAACATCTTGATTTGTCTATGACCGATATTATCTATGTTAAAAAAACAGAGAAAATGTATGTGTAAATGTTTGGCAGCCCTCAGATAAGGAGGCATCCGCTCCCGGCTTACTCACAGTGTAGAGATCTTGAATGCGGGTGTTCAGCCCCTCCTGGATCTCCCTCCGCTCCTCGGCTGTGTTTGGATAGGGGTACACATGGCAGTGGTAACTGGAAGACAGAGTTGAACACACTCTCACATCTGTCAGCACTAGAACTAAACGCATTCACCTCCCTGGCACATCTTCTGGCAAAACGAAATGAAAGCAGTCATTTGGGAGACACGGGTGCAGACGCAGGCATCCGGCCTTGGTCAGGCCGTGCATACAGATGCTCAACAACCACCTGCTGAGTGAGACAAATTTAGCAAACTCCCTGTTGGATCCAAATTCCACTCCTGCCCTCAATGATTCCTGGCAGCTCATTCCCAATTCCAGCTTCCTAAAATTCAACAATATCCTTGGGCTTGGAATCACTGAACAGGTTTAAACACAAACACAAAGACACACACAGACACACACACAGACACACAGACACACACACACACACACACACACACACACACAAACAAAGGAGAAAAGAGCTCTGGCTTCCTAGCATTTGCCTTTGACAGAGTCTGCAGTCTCCCTGGCTCCTCTCAGGGCCACTCGGCACCCAGACTGCATGGGGGAATGCCAAGCTGTGTCCCCAAACTGCAGTCATTCCCAGACCACCTTCATATGTTAACACCATACTTTTATTTTTCTTTAAGTTCTGCCTCTGAAAAATTAAATACCTATTCTAGCCTTATCCTAAGCAACAATATCTGTGAAATCATGGGTTTGCTGAGCGCGGTATAGTTTTTTAATCGATAGTAAAACAAATATCTGTCTATGAAAATAAAAGGCTTATCCAGGGGACACCTGAAATTACTTTCTATTCCACCAATTGAGAACCAAATTCTAGTAAATAGAAAACGCCCAAACCCCCCTCCACCCTGCAAGAAACAAGGCAAGCTGAGTTCTCCATTGGTGGAAGAAAGCAAAGAGAGATGACAAATTAAATGTTTAAGAACTTGGCAGTGCAGCAAAGAAATCATATAACAAAAACTAGCAGCCACTCTATTTCTGACTCCAGAGGGATGTTGAAGGAAAACTTGAGGTGGCTGAATATAAAGACATAAATTAAATGAAATGTTTCTTTTTCTTACCAATCACAAATCTTCTTAACCTTGTGGCCAATCTGCTCTCCCCAAAAGGATATTAAAAAGACATACCATTTTATGACTTCCCCCTACAAAGAATGAATAAGGGTAAGTGTTACTTCTGTGTGTAGAACTTCTAGAACTTTGGCAGCTCAAACACTGTCAAAGCGTTCATTCATTAATTCAAAACAGTCAATCCTCCTTATTTGAGGATTCTGTAATTACAAATTCACCTACTTGTAATAACAGCCCCAAATCAATCCACAGAGCACTTTCAGTCATGTGCACAGCAGCCAAAAATTTTAGGAACCCAGGTTCCCAGGTAAAGTCCAACAAGGTGACGCCCTCCCTTCCCATCTCCGCTTTCAGACTATCACCAAGCGTCCTTTTCAGAGTCTGTTTGGTGTCATGTTTTTCACACTTCTGTGTTTTTTTTGGTGATTTCACAGTATAAAGAGCCCCAAGTGTAGGGCTGAGGTGTAGTCTGGTGTCCTGTGTCGCAGGAAGTCAGGGACCCTGAACGGAGGGACCAGCTGGAACCGCGACAGAACAACATAAATTGTGAAGATTTCATGGACATTTATCAGTTCCCAAAAGTAATACTTTTATAATTTCTTACACCTGTCTTTACTGCAATCTCTGAACATACATTGTGAATATTTCATGGACATTTATCACTTCCCTAATAACGCTCTTATAATTTCTTATGCCTGTCTTTACTTTAATCTCTTAATCCTGTTATCTTCGTAAGCTGAGAATGTACGTCACCTCAGGAACACTATTGTACAAATTGATTGTAAAATGTGTGTTTGAACAATATGAAATCAGTGCACCTTGAAAAAGAATAGAACAACAGCGATTTTCAGGGAACAAGGGAAGATAACCATAAGGTCTGACAGCCTGTGGGATCGGGCAGAATAGAGCCATATTTTTCTTCTTGCAGAGAGCCTATAAACAGATGTGCAAGTAAGAGAGATATCGCTGAATTCTTTTTCCAGCAAGGAATACCCTGGGGAAGGAATGCATTCCTGGCGGGAGGTCTGTAAATGGCAGCTCTGGGAGTGTATGTCTTATCCGGTTGAGATAAGGACTGAAATACACCCTGGTCTCCTGCAGTACCCTCAGGCTTATTAGGGTGGGGGAAATATCCCACCCTGGTAAATTTGAGGTCAGACCGGTTCTCTGCTTTCAAACCCTGTTTTCTATTGTTTAAGATGTTTATCATGACAATACGTACACAGCCAAACATAGACCCTCATCAGTAATTCTAATTTTGCCCTTTGACTTGTGATCTTTGCTTTGCCCTTTGCCTTGTGATCTTCACTGCCCTTTAAAGCCTGTGATCTTTGGGACCTACTCCCTGTTCATACACCCCCACCCCCTTTTAAAGTCCTTAATAAAAACTGCTGGTTTTGCAGCTTAGGGGCATCATGGACCTGCCAATATGTGATGTCACCCCCGGCGGCCCAGCTGTAAAATTCCTCTCTTTGTACTCTTTCTCTTTGTTTCTCAGACCGGCCGACACTTAGGGAAAATAGAAAGGACCTACGTTGAAATATTGAGGGCTGGTTCCCCCAACAGTCCTGAGCACAAGATGGCTGCAATGTGCCTGACGGAGATGTAGCATGTGTTAGGGACACTTCATTCAGGTTCGAGTCACAGAGCTGCTGGCTGGGAGCTCAATGTAAATGACTCAACTCCTGTATTTCCCCTAGGAGCAGTGAGTTTTTCTATAGCTGATAATTTAGAGATTTCAGTGACTTTTTTTTTTTTTTTTGAGACAGAGTTTCTCTCTTGTTACCCAGGCCAGAGTACAACGGCACAATCTCGGCCCACCGCAACCTCCACCTCCTGGGTTCAAGCGATTCTCATGCCTCTGCCTCCCGAGTAGTTGAGATTACAGGCATGCGCCACCACACCCGGTTAATTTTGTATTTTTAGTATAGATGGGGTTTCTCCTTGTTGGTCAGGCTGGTCTCGAACTCCTGACCTCAGGTGATCCGCTCGCCTCGGCCTCTGAAAGTGTTGGGATTACAGGCATGAGCCACTGTGCTCGGCCCTCAGTGACTTTATGAAGCAAAACTACTGTAAATAATAAGAATCACCCTGCATTTACAAATATCCGACAAAGCAGAATTCTATAAAAACTGAATAGGTTTTTAGCCTATTTGCCAGACACTATTATAGGTGCTAAGGATATAGCAGTGAAGAAAACTGACAAAAATCCCTGACGTGGGAGGGGAAGGGAACTTAAACTTATATTCAACTTGACAGCAAAAGAAACAAAGAAAGTACGCCGGGTAGAGATAAGTGATATAAACAACAGATGCAGGATGAAGAGAGGGGAGAGAGGGCAGGCTTGGGCACTGTGATCTCACATAGGACGGGCAAGGAAGATCTCCCCGAGAAGGTGACATCTGAGCAATAAAGAAATGCAGGTGAGCTTCAAGTCAGGGTAAATGGAAAAAAAATTGCAGGAGGTGAGGACGCGAGCCCCATGGTCGCTGGGAGAAGAGACTTCCAAGCAGAGGCGAAGCACACACAGAAGCACAGTCGGGAGACTTGAGGAGGCCAGCATCGCCGGGGAGAGACAGAGTGACACCAGCTCAGGTACGACGAGGGCCACAGGCCCACTGTGCGGCTCCACAGGGCTTAGCTGAGGAAGACAGGAAGCCCCTGGAGGGTCGTGAGTATAGGAATGAAATGATCTGACTGTGGTTTCCTGGGGATCATTCTGGATGCCAGGAGAAGAGACCAGGCTGAGGCAGAGGCAGGAGCAGGAGCCCAGTCAGGCGAGGCAGGTGCGGGACGAGGCCTGGACCAGGAGGGAGGGAGAGCAAGGAGGCAGTCGGACTCTCTATTTAGAAGACATGGCCACCAGATCTGCTGAGGGATTCAAGTCAGATGTGAGAAACAGAGAAGAGTGGGGAGAAACCCAGGGCTTTCAGCCTGGACAGTTAGATCAATGGGTCTGGAAGGGCAGGTTTGGGAAGAAAGATCAGATGTTCAGTTTTAGGCAAAAGCAGAAACAGTCTTCCAGATACTTAAACGGAGATATGAAGTAGACGGACATAAAAGTCTAGTATTCTGGGGACAGGTCCAAGCTAGGGATATATACATTTGAGGCATGGTATTTAAAATCATAAAATTATATGAGATCCCTAAAGGCAGAAATAAGAGAGAAGCTGTCCAAAAATTGAGCCCTGGGCCCAGGGAACAGGAGCACAGACTGGGGAGCTACAGCATAGCATGGGCAGGCGGTGGTGGGAGGGAGGGGATGGCAGGAGGAGGAGATGGAGGATGTGGCTGGAAGAATGAATACAATGAATAAATGATGTCAGTTAATGGAGCCACCCACTAGACACGTTGAGGATAATGGAAGCCGACTTCACAGTGTCAGAAAAGAGTTAGAACCAGGAAAAAGAGGCTGGGAACGGTAATCCCAACACTTCAGGGGGCCAAGGCAGGAGGATCGTTTCAGCCCAGGCCTGTAATCTCAACACTTTGCGGGGCAGAGGCAGGAGGATCATTTCAGCCCAGGAGTTCAAGACCAGCCTGGGCAACATGGTAGTGTGTCAACGAACACAACCACTTAAGGCACAAGGCAGAAGTGGTGCCACACACAACAGAAAAATACAAACTATACAACCAAAGAAAGCGCCCATGTCTAGCTTTGATGTAGAGAGAATGGTCAGCATTTAGAAATGACACCAATGGGGGAAAATGGCTAAAAATAGCCTGTAAGGACTGTAATGACTTCAAGAGGGTCAGACACTGAACCCAAAAGACACTAAACCTGACACTATAAACAAATCCTAGAACCTGAGTAAAAGTTACCAAATAAAATACCCCTATCTTACCCAGAAAAAGACTGAAAGAACATACACTTGCCATGTTAACAGTGGCTCAGAATAGGAGATTGCAAGTGACTTCTTTTTCTTCTTGTTTTCTACACTGTTCCCAATTTTCTATAATGGACATGCATTTTCTTTATAACCGTGGGGATGGGGATCGTATTTTCAAGATATTCTCTGTATTCCTTCACAGATGTTTACTGCCCTTTAACATATTCCATAAAAATTTGGCATAAAGGCCAGGTGTGGTGGCTCATGCCTGTAATCCCAGCACTTTGGAAGGTCAAGGTGGGTGGATCACCTGAGGTCGGGAGTTCCAGACTAGCCTGACCAACATGGAGAAACCCCGTCTCTACTAAAAACACAACATTAGCTGGGCGTGGTGGCACATGCCTATAATCCCAGCTACTAGGGAGGCTGAGGCAGGAGAATTGCTTGAACCTGGGAGGCGGAGGTTGTGGTGAGCCGAGATCGTGCCATTGCACTCCAGCCTGGGCAACAAGAGTGAAACTCCATCTCAAAAAAAAAAAAAAAAAATTCGGCATAAGAAGCCAGGCACGGTGGCTCACGCCTATAATCCCAGCACTTTTTGAGAGGCAAAAGCAGGCAATTGCTTGAGGTCAGGAGTTCGAGGCCAGCCTGGCCAACATGGTAAAACCCCGTCTCTATTAAAAATACAAAAATTAGCTGGGCGTGGTGGCGGGTACCTATAGTCCCAGCTGCTCAGGAGGCTGAGGCAGGAGAATCACTTGAACCCGGGAGGTGGAGGTTGCAGACTCATAAGAGAACTTACAAATTCTATTAAAAAAATTTTTGAGTAAATGCTCTGCATGAGAATTACTGATATTGTCTCTTAATAAGGAAAAAACTCAAAAAATATGTAAATGCTACTTCGGAACAGTTTTGATCTTAGTTTTAATCAGCTTGAAATAAAAAAGTCATCAAGGTCACAACTGAAGGATAATTAACAGATGGCCACTGGCAGTTACAAAAGTCACAAACAAGTAGAAAATATTACAAGTGTGTGGTGAATGAAGGGCTTGACTGATGAGATTTCAAACGGATTAGATTTTTATTTTAGAAAACCAAAAATAAATCACAGGCTGGGCGTGGTGGCTCATGCCTATAATCTCAGCACTTTGAGAAGCCAAGGAGGGTGGATCACTTGAGGTCAGGAGTTCAAGACCTAACTCCTGATGGTGTTTCAATATGGTGAAACCCCATCTCTACTAAAAATAAAAAAATTAGCCAGGTATGGCGGTCTACACCGATGTAGTCCTAGCTACTCGGGAGGCTGAGACAGGAGAATTGCTTGAACCCGGGAGGTAGAGGTTGCAGTGAGCTGAGATCATGCTACTGCACTCCAGCCTGGGTGACAGAGTGAGACTCCGTCTAAGAAAGTAAAAATAAATAAATAAATAAATAAATAAAAGCCAAATTTCTCTTTATTATGGGATGTATATTAATCTGGCAGCCAAAATTCCTGAGGCCAACCTAGAAAAAAAATAAGAACCTTTCCTCAAAATTAAGAAAACCAAGTTCCTTTTCCCCCTTTAGTAGACCAGCAGTTCATCCTCGTTTAAAGCAACAGTTCTCTTTACTGTGAAGTCTAAAAACAGAGATACCTTAAGGGTGACTATGACTCTGTCTCTCCCGCTGCCTCCATCCTCCCTTCTGAACCATTCAGCCCCACCGCTGTTAGGTGTGTACATGGGGATGGATGGAAGGTGGGAGAGTAACTGGCCCACAGCAGTAAATGTATATGTGCATGTGCTCTGTGTCCCCAAGCTACCTCTGACAGAGCCAAGGAAAAGCAACCCCTCAATACCAATGGGCACACCCAGAAGCCACATCTTCGCTTCAAAATACCAAGACGCACTCAAAAAAAAAAGCCTCCTTGAAGAAACAGCTGATTCCAGAGCCGTGTGGGAGGAATTGCAACATGCATCTGGACATCCTGTTATACAAACAAGTGCTCAAAAAGTGATGGGAACGTGTAAAATGGATATAAAGGCCAGCCTGAATGGATTCCAACTGGCCAAATCTAGGAGAATGTGAATATCAAAATAAATAATTAAAGGAACAGGAACCTATCAAATAAAATAGGAAATAAACGAGGACGCTGAAAACCTGATGACGAATGGGATATTTACAGTTTCAAACACAAAAAAGGAGTCACTTCACAGCAAAGCCTAGAGAGGAGTGCCTTCATCAAGTGATCAAAGTGACCACGACCAGTAACGGAACAAACAGAAATGTGTGGCACCTGACAGTGCAATGAGAAGAACACAGCCTCACGTCAGCAGCGCTCCTGCCAGAGGCATGTGACCTGAACAGAATCATGAGAAGACACCTGGGAAACCCAAACCCAGAGACACGCTACCAAAACAACTTGTAATATTTTAAAATGTCAAGGTCACAAAAGCCAAGGAAAGTCTGAGACACTGTCCCAGAATAAAGGAGACCAGAGAGACAGGACAGGCCTGGCACGGTGGCTCGTGCCTGTAATCCCAACACTTTGGGACGCCAAGGCAGGAGGATGGCTCGAGACCAGTCTGGGCAGCATAGTAAGATCCCCATCGCTATCAAAAAAAAAAAAAAAAAAGCCAGGTGAGGAGGCTCACACCTGTAATCCCAATACTTTGGGAGGCTTTGAGAGGCCTGGGTGGGAGGATCGCTTGAGGCCAGGAGTTTGAGACCAGCCTAGGCAACACAGCGAGACCCCATCTCCTTAAAAAAAAAAAAAGTTTAAAAAAAGAGAGAGATATGACAACTAAATCCAACATGCGATGCTAAATTACATTCTTTGCTTTGACAATACTAGGACAACTGGTGAAACCTGAATGAGATTCAAGGCTCAGGATGTAGTAATGCATCTACATTCATTTCCTGACTGATGGTCATGTGATGGCAATGTAAGATGACGTCCCTGATTTCAGGAACTACACACACTACACATGGTTGAGGAGATAAGGTATCAGGTTAACATCTTCTTATCAAATGGTTCAGGAGAAAAACATTCTTTCTACCACATCTCCAACTCTGCTGTTAGTCCATCATTGCTAAAAGGTGATGGTGACATTTACTCACTGTTTCAGGGTCTTCGAGGGATTCATCCAGTTCTGCATAGGACACAATGGTGTACCCTTTGCAGACTCTCCACAACATTTTTTCAAACGCTTCCACTTTTCCTTGGTTAATTAGGCCAGACACAAATCTGTGAGACAATAAAGTCGACCTGTAGTCAACTGAAAGCAATAAATGTTATCAAACTACATTAAGGGTGATGAAGACTTCATTTCTACCAATGGTGAAGACATCCTGAGAGCCCTCCAACTGCAAAACATCTCAGATGCCGGGTAGAATATTTCTGAAACTTCTTTTTAAAGGTACAGATGAGCTTGTAACAAAGAGAAATTCTTGGCCGGGCGCAGCGGCTCATGCCTGTAATCCCAGCACTTTGGGAGGCCGAGGCGGGTGGATCACAAGGTCAAGAGTTCAAGACCGGCCTGGTCAAGATGGTGAAACTCTGTCTCTACTAAAAATACAAAAATTAGCCGGGCATGATGGTGGGCACCTGTAATCCCAGCTACTCGGGAGGCTGAGGCAGGAGAATCACTTGAACCCGGGAGGCGGAGGTTGCTAGAGTGTCACTGCACTCTAGCCTAGGCGACAGAGCAAGATTCCGTCTCAAAAAAAAAAGAGAGAAATTCTTGGAATCCAAAGGGAAAACAGGACCTCACAGCTGTCCTGATTCTTACACTGAATGCAGTATCTTAAGGCCTTGAGTTTAAGGCCAGCATGGGACACAGAAGCCAGGCACTGCATCTGGATAAGGTGAGCAGATATAACTGACTCCCCTCTCCGGCTGGGACTGCTTCCATGCACAAAAGCTACACCTTCAGCGAAGAGGTGGACCAGAAAAAACCCACCTTGCAAAGGAGCCTGGAGCCTGCATGTAAACTTGTTTATTTCCGTTTTGGTTCTAGATGGAGGGAGAAGTTTTCCCTAAGACTTTATAACCACAGGTTAAAATTCACTCAGGTTTGAGGCTTAAATTCACATTCCTGGCACAGTCAAAAATCAAATCAACAAAAAGTCCCAATGCTGAGAAAAATATAAATGATTCCAGGTTGACAGAGCACTCCCAGGTACCTGACAAATGTCAAAACGAATTCTCTCTGGAGGAAAACATCCTCAAACTAAATCTCACTGAATTCCTTCAGATCAGGAACTGTGAAATACGAGCTTATAATAACTTTAAAAATCACAAATCACATGAGGAAACAAATTACCATTAGTTTCAGTAGGCAGAAACAATAAACAGCAGAAGGAGATCTTTAAAGTATGATTAATAAAAAAAACTAACCAACTCGGTTTAGCCACCAAGTTTCTACTAGACAGGATTTGATGCCTGAATGACCAATTGTTTCAGGTTTATAGAACTAACACTGAATGACATAAATGTTGTTTCTTTCCAGCTCATTATACCAAAAGAATAAATTTCCATTGAATTAAGTAAAAAAGTCAATACAGTTGAGTAATTCAGCTCAGCAAGTATAGGAATACAGTGTTTTATTAAATAAATATTCACTCTTTCATTCAACCTTAGGCTTTAAAATGGTCTCCATTCATCCCTTCTATGGAATTCATCTGGCTTTCACAAGAAGGGCAGTATGAAGCCTGACACCCCAGGCCTTGTCACCTACCCCAGTTTTGCTCCCAGCCTCTGCATACAGCTGTAATCCAACAAAGAATCACTCTCTAAGGAAGGGAATTCTTCGTAAGTGGGTTCAAACTAGAAAGAAACATATGAAACCAAATGTGTCTCATTAAAAGTGATACTTTATTTCTCATGTCAAATTTTCAAACAAGTTTATAGGGCATCCTAACTAACTACTTAGATCTGGGTGCAAAACCTTCTAAGGTAACTTAGATCTGTAACTCAATTCTCATAAATGAAAACCTAACTTCCCCATTCCTTATTTGTAAGCCACTTGAAGACATTTACATAAAAGACAGTTATAATCTAATTCATTGCCTTCATCCATGATAGAATAACTTTATCAAAGATCACTATTATATCAAGTGAAACTAAGTTTGGGACAGATGCACTTGTCTCTTCTATATTGAGCTCTGTAAGGTACTACTACATGACTATTCTTTATTCTTATAATTTTTTTTTTTTTTTATACACAGCGTACAGGATCTCACTCTGTTGCCCAGGCTGGAGTTCTGAGTTCTGTGGCACAATCATAGCTTACTGCAGCCTCAAACTTCTGGGCTCAAATGATCCTCTCACCTCAGCCTCCCTGGTAGCTAGGACTACAAGTTTGCACCACCACGCTCAGCTAATTTTTATTTTTTGTATAGACAAGGTCTCATATTAATTCTCACTATATTCAGGCTGGTCTTGAACTCCTGGGCTCAAGCCATCCTCTGGCTTTGGCCTCCCAAAGTGCTGGGATTACAGGTGTTAGCCACTGCGTCTGACCTATTCTTAGAAATTATAGATTATTCTTTTACTTCCTTTACTTAGCAATTTGGAAAAACTAAATTTTAGAGTTCAACATCCTTCATTCAATTTTTTTCCCATGCTCATAAAAATTTTTTTCAACCACAAACTTAACCTTTTATAAATATTTAGTATTATACTTGCTTAAAACAACCAACACAGGAAATGGCTCTTAAAACTTTATTTAAAGTCATATAATCCAACTGAAAAATAAAACCAAGCTTTAAATTTAATCTCTTTTTTTTTTTTTTTTTTTTTTTTGAGACGGAGTCTCACGCTGTTGCCCAGGCTGGAGTGCAGTGGCGCGATCTCGGCTCACTGCAAGCTCCGCCTCCTGGGTTCACGCCATTCTCCTGCCTCAGCCTCCTGAGTAGCTAGGACTACAGGCGCCCGCCACCGCGCCCAGCTAATTTTTTGTATTTTTAGTAGAGACGGGGTTTCACTGTGGTCTCGATCTCCTGACCTTGTGATCCGCCCGCCTCCGCCTCCCAAAGTGCTGGGATTACAGGCTTGAGCCACCGCGCCCGGCCTTTTTTTTTTTTTTTGAGACGGAGTCTCGCTCTGTCGCCCAGGTTGGAGTGCAGTGGCCGGATCTCAGCTCACTGCAAGCTCCACCTCCCAGGTTTACGCCATTCTCCTGCCTCAGCCTCCTGAGTAGCTGGGACTACAGGCGCCCGCCACCTCGCCCGGCTAGTTTTTTGTATTTTTAGTAGAGACGGGGTTTCACCGTGTTAGCCAGGATGGTCTCGATCTCCTGACCTCGTGATCTGCCCGTCTCGGCCTCCCAAAGTGCTGGGATTACAGGCTTGAGCCACCGCGCCCGGCCTAAATTTAATCTCTTAAGTCTGGGCATGGTGGCTCACTCCTGTAATCCCAGCACTTTGGGAGGCCGAGGAAGGCAGATCAACTGAGGTCAGGCATTCGACACCAGCCTGGCCAACATGGTGAAACCCAATCTCTACTAAAAATACAAAAAATTACAGGCACGGTGGCAGGCACCTGTAATCCCAGCTACTCGGGAGGCTGAGGCAGGAGAATGGCGTGAACCCGGGAGGCAGAGGGTGCAGTGAGCCGAGATCCCGCCACTGCCCTCCAGCCTGGGCAACAACAGAAAAATTCTGTCTCAAAAACAAAACATAAAGTTAACTAACTAACTAAATAAATCAATAAATAAATTTAATCTCTTTAAAAAAGCAACATATCTACATAAACTAATAGCAAAATACATAGCCTGTGGGAATGAGATTTTTATAAAATAATTGTATTTCCTCACAAGCTGTTCAGTACCTCAACGTTGCGTTTCACAAAGGTTTGTGTCACTCTCAGCATGTGAGTGTACTCAATCAGTTCCAGCAAGTTTTTCCTCAGTTTCTCCTTGTTCTTAGTGACTTCTCTCAGTTCAACCTCGAGCTTCTGCAACTGCTCCTAAAACAAAATAATGGTTACTTAAGCGAGCGGATTACTTCCAAGTGTGATTCCAATAATCTTCATATAGTATAACAGAAACAGTGGCGGTTTTTTTGTTGTTTTGTTTTTGTTTTTGTTTTTGAGATGGAGTCTCCCTCTGTCACCCAGGCTGGAGTGCAGTGGCACGATCTTGGCTCACTGCAATCTCCACCTTCTGGGATCAAGCGATTCTCCTGCCTCAGCCTTCCCGAGGAGCTGTGACTACAGTTGCACACCACCACGCCTGGCTAATTTTTTTTGTATTTTCAGTAGAGACGAGGTTTCACTATGTTGGCCAGGCTGGTCTCAAACTCTTGACCTCAGGTAATCCACCAACCTCAGCCTCCCTGCCTCTAGTAAAAATACAAAAAAATTAGCTGGGCGTGGTGGCATATGCCTGTAATCCCAGCTACACAGGAGGCTGAGGCAGGAGAATCACTTGAACCGAGGAGAAGGAGGTTGCAGTGAGACGAGATGGTGCCACTGCACTCCAGCTTGGGTGATAGAGCAAGACTCCGTCTCAAAATAAATAAATAAATAGGCCCATTTATTGTTTCATACTAATTCTGGTAATTTCTGTGAAATTCACGCCACATATGAGCGAAAACATTCTGGAGGCTGTGATGAGCATGAGACCCCCAAGACTGGCCCTCTTCTCTAACCACAGGCGCTATCATTTCTCTCGGATTTCCTTTGTCTGCTTATCCATATCACACATCAAAGACTCTTCCTCTTTAAGTCTACATTTCCTTTCTTTGCAACACAGAATATGTTTAGATAATCTTTTCTAACATATTTTCCTAGCATATGAGTCTATAGACTCACATTTACACAATTAATTGAGGATAAAAATTCCTGAGAATCGGCCAGGCGCGGTAGCCCACGCCTGTAATCCCAGCATTTTGGGAGGCCAAGGGGGGTGGATCACGAGGTTGGGAGTTCAAGACCAGTCTGGCCAAGATGGTGAAACCCCGTCTCTACTAAAAATACAAAAATTAGCCGGGCGTGGTAGTGCATGCCTATAATCCCAGCTACTCGGGAGGCTGAGGCAGGAGAATTGCTTGAACCCGGGAGGTGGAGGCTGCAGTGAGCCAATGTTGTACCACTGCATGCACTCTAGCCTGGGCAACAGAGCAAGACTCCGTCTCAAAAAGAAAAAAAAAATTCATGAGAATCTTTAATAATTAGTTACATACTAAACATCCTTAAAAATACTTAAGTATTAAAACAACAGAAGCAAAAATCTGTAAAGCAAATCACTGAGTCAATCAAAACTTATATTCAAACAAATCACTTAACATACTATATTCAATACTTCTGCTTTGCCTTGCAAACACTGTACACAGTCATCACTATGTTTGTAATTGTATCACAAGCGACCCATCGAACAGGCCAAGCCAGATGACTGCTGTTACTCATGTGGTTGGAGAGTTCTCTCTGGAGTCTCCTGCACCAAGTGCTGAAAGACATCCTCCCAGATAAACACAGAGGAGCCAGCTACCGAATGGTGTCAGGTACACAATGACAATTGTTTTAGAAGAGTCATCAAGAGCTCCGGCCTACTTCACAGGGTGAGGAACCAATTCACGGAGGATATTAATGAACAGAACAGGTGAGTGTTCTCACCAGGGACACGTGTATCCCCAGCACACCAGCCAGCGAACTCAGGGTGACACAACGCTGCTTGCGGCCCACCCGAGACAAGCCACAGACTGCATACCAGCTTCCAAAATTTACAGAGGAAGGGCCAGGGTAAATGCGGGAGGACTGTGAAGGCACACCACCGAAGCCTCAATTCCTTGCACAAGAAGAGGCAGCTAAGGCATGGGTGACCCTGGGATGAGCTTTCTGAAACAGTACAGGATCATCAACCAGGCTTGCTGGCCTGATTCTTGTTGCCTCTGTTCACCACCAGCTGGAAAGGAAGCATATGCCTTACACGGCAAAAGAAAACTGAATTACCATTAAAACTCATCACAGATAATCTATTACTGAGGGTTAATCATAATAGTGGTCTTTAATATCTCTGCCTAGAGAGATCACCATCTTCCGTGGTTTTGAGAAGAAAGGCAGAAAAGCATTAGACAACATGAAATAAGTAAGTAAGCAGCCCCTGAGATCAACAGCTGCAAACAGCTTTGTCAGAAGCAAGTTACCTGCATTTCTAGAACCTGTTTCAGGGGTGGCGCAGGAGGGCTGGTCTCTCCTTCAGGAAGGGGAATATCAGCTCTATTAATTTCCTGAACCAAATACACTGTGAAAATAAAAGTTAAACAATTAGATACTAAAATACATTTCAGTCAGAAATGTATTCAGTACTATAATGTATTCAGTACTATAATACATTTCAGTCAGAAACATTTTAAAGCCCAACCTTTCCCAAGCCATCTAAAAATCAATGTCTAAATGCACAAAAATCTTGCTTGTTCCAACTGACTTATTGGTCACTTTTTGCAACCTCGTTTCCAAAAATAATGCTGCCTAGAGAGATCTGCATGCAGTGACAAAATAAACAACAACGTCTTCTGTTTCTTAGTGACTTAACAAATAAATAAATAGAATGAACAACAACCTGGATAAACCTTTTCTGAAATTCCACCCCATTTTTTTCATTTCTAATATTCTAGTTAAAGAACTTTTGAGTCACAGTCGTCTCCACATGTGCAGAATGAAGCAGAGGTTAGGGGTACGCTTGGAAGTGCAGGAATAACCCAAGTAATAGACCTACAATACCCCTACGGGAGCTGGCAACGTAATTTCTCTGCAGATGTCCTCAGAAAGAGATCGGCATCCATCAGTCCATCAAGAAAATCACAACTACTACCAGGAAACCCACCCAGCACCAAGAGCCAGGCTCTCTTGCAGCTCTCAGTCAGCCCTGAGGCTATGGCTGAGGACAACCTGCACTGCTTCACCACTGAAGTTAAAAACTAGATTCAGAAGCTTGGCTGGGTCTTGCAGTCGCTGCCATCGGCAGTCTGGGGGGCAAGTGTCAGGGTGGCCCTAGAAATGCGCAAGTTCATGAAACCTGGGAAAGTGGTGCCAGTCGTGGCTGGACACTACTCTGGACACAAAGCCAATCCTCATGAAGAACACTGATGATGGCACCTCAGACTGCCCCTGCAGCCACACTCTGGTGGCAAAAATAGACCATTATCCCCACAGTGACAGCTGCCATGGGCAAGAAGATCGCCAAGTGGTCAAAGGTCAGGTCTTTTGTGAAGGTTTATAACTATAATGACCTCATGCCCACAAAGTACCCTGTGGCGATCCCCTTGGACAAAACCATCAGGTCTTCAGAGACCCTGCCCTTAAATGCAAGGCCCAATGGGAGGCCAAGGTCAAGTTCAAAGAGTGGTACAAGACTGGCAAGAACAAGTGGTTCTTCCAGAAGCTGTGGTTTTAGATGTTTTTTGTTTCAGTCATTAAAAATAAAAAATAAAAAAAACTAGATTCATGAAACTACACCAGCCAAAATTAACTACTTTGTTCGGTTTATGTTTTCAATTCCATGAAGCATTCCTTTCCTTAGCCTAAAAGTCACAATACCTGTTAGTCATTATCAGGCCTAATATTTAGAAGTGTTACTAACTGGTTTACAAAGGGAGAGAGGCAGGTAAAGAAGGAAGGAAGAAAAACAAAAAGAAAAGAAACTGTCTTACCAAGATAGCAAAGGAAGCACTGGGCTTAAGAGGTTTCTAGAAATGAATGCAAATTGTTTTAACCAATTTATACTTCTGTCAGGCCTCTGAACCCAAGCTAAGCCATCATATCCCCTGTGACCTGCACGTATACATCCAGATGGCCTGAAGCAACTGAAGATCCACAAAAGAAGTGAACATAGCCTTAACTGATGACATTCATAAACCACCACTGTGATTTGTTTCTGCCGCACCCTGACAAATGTACTTTGTAATCTCCCCTACCCTTAAGAAGGTTCTTTGTAATTCTCTCGACCCTTGAGAATGTACTTTGTGAGATCCACCCCCTGCCCACAAAACATTGCTCCTAACTCCACCGCCTATCCCAAAACCTATAAGAACTAACGATAATCCCACCACGCTTGCTGACTCTCTTTTCGGACTCAACCCACCTGCGCCCAGGTGAAACAAACAGCCTTGTTGCTCACACAAAGCCTGTTTGGTGGTCTCTTCACACGGCTGCATGAGACATGGTGCGGAAGACCTGGGTCAGAGGGACTTCTTCGGGAGACCAGTCCCCTGTCCTCGCCCTCACTCTGTGAGGAGATCCACCTACGACCTCGGGTCCTCACACTAACCAGCCCAAGGAACCGCTCACCAATTTCAAATTGGGTAAGTGGTCTTTTCACTCTCTTCTCCAGCCTTTCTCGCTACCCTTCAGTCTCCCTCTGTCACTACACTTCAATCTCCCTGTCTTTCCAATTCCAGTTCTTTTTCCTCTCTAGTAGAGACAAAAGAGACACATTTTATCCGTGGACCCAAAACTCCAGCGCCGGTCACGGACTCGGGAAGGCAGCCTTCCCTTGGTGTTTAATCATTGCGGGGACGCCTGCCTGATTATTCACCCACACTCCACTGGTGCCTGATCTCCGCGGGGACGCCTGCCTTGGTCATTCACCCACATTCCTTTGGTGGCAAGTCAATTGCGGGGACGCCTGCTTTGGCTGCTCACCCACATTGCAGCCCAGGGCTGCTCCCCACTCCCTTCTCCGTGTCTCTACCCTTCTTTTTAAACTTACCTCCTTCACTGTGGGCAACCTTCCACCCTCCATTCCTCCTCCTTCTCCCTTAACCTGTGTTCTCAAGAACTTAAAACCTCTTCAACTCTCACCTGACCTAAAATCTAAGGGTTTTATTTTCTTCTGCAACACCGCATGGCCCCAGTACAAACTCGACAGTAGTTCCAAGTGGCCAGAGAATGGCACTTTCGATTTGTCTATCCTACAAGATCTGGATAATTTTTGTCAAAAAATGGGCAAATGGTCTTAGGTGCCTGACGTCCAGGCATTCTTTTACGCATTGGTCCCTCCCTAGTCTCCGCTCCCAGTGAGACTCGTCCCAAATATTTCTTCTTTCTCTCCTGGTCTGTTCTTCAGTCTCCACCCCAAGCACTGAGTCCTCTGAATCCTTCTTTTCTATGAACTCATCTGACCTCTCCCCTTCTCCCCAGGCTGCTCCTCGCCAGGCCCAGCCAGGTCCCAATTCTTCCTCAGCCTCTGCTCCCCCACCCTATAATCCTTCTATCACCTCCCCTCCTCACACCTGGTCCGGTTTACAGTTTCGTTCTGCGACTAGCTCTTCCCCACCTGCCCAACAATTTCCTCTTAGAGAGGTGGCTGGAGCTGAAGGCACAGTCAAGGTACATGTGCCTTTTTCTCTATCAGACCTTCCCCAAATCAGCCAGTGTTTAGGCTCTTTCTCATCAGACCCCACTAAATATAAACAGGAATTCCGATATCTAACTCTGTCCTACAATTTAACCTGGAGTGACTTTAATGTCATCCTAACTTCTACCCTCTCCCCAGATGAACGGGGGAGCCCAATCTCATGCTGATAACCGCCGGCTTCATGAGCCAGACCTCCAGGAAGGCATTAGAGCAGTTCCCTGAAAAGATTCCCAATGAAACTATCAGGCAGATTCCCCAGGTATAGCTAGGCAAGATTACATGGTTTCCTGCCTAGTTTAAGGGCTTAAAAAGGCAGCTTACAAAGCTTTTAATTATGACAAACTTAAAGAAACTACCCAAGGTAAAGACGAAAACCCAGCCCAGTTCATGGCCCGCTTAGCAGCAACCCTTAGACACTTCACCACCCTAGACCCAGAGGGGCCAGAAGGCCGCCTTATTCTTAATGCGCATTTTATCACCCAGTCAGTTCCTGACATTAGAAAAAAGCTTCAAAAATTGGAATCCGGCCCTCAAACCCCACAACAGGAATTAATCAACCTCGCCTTCAAGGTGTACAATAATGGAGAGGAGGCAGCCAGACAGCAATGCATTTCTGAGTTACAGCTACTTGCCTCTGCTGTAAGACAACCCACAACCACGTCTTCAACATACAAGAACTTCAGAACATCCAAGCCACAGCTCCCAGGGGCTCCTTCAAAACATCCCTGTGGACCTTGCTTCAAATGCCAAAAGCCTGGCCACTGGGCCTCAGAAGGCCCGCAGCCCAGGATTCCTCCTAAGCTGTGCCCTGTCTGTGCCGGCCCCCACTGCAGGTCAGACTGTCTGACTCACATCACCGCCACTCCTAAAGCCCCTGGAGCCCAAACCCAGCGTTCCTTGACTGACTCCTTCCCAGATCTCCTCGGCTTGGCAGCTCAAGACTGACGTTGCCTGATTGCCTCGGAAGCCCCCCACCGAGCTTCGGGTAACTCTTACAGTGGAGGGTAAGTCCGTCCCCTGTTTAATCCATACGGAGGCTACCCACTCCACATTACCTTCTTTTCGGGGGCCTGTTTCCCTTGCCTCCATAACTGTTGTGGGTATTGACGGCCAGGCTGCTAAACCTCTTAAAACTCCCCAACTCTGGTGCCAACCTGGACAACATTCTTTTATAGTTATCCCCACCTGCCCAGCTCCCTTATTAGGTCAAGACATTTTAACTAAATTATCTGCTTGCCTGACTATTCCTGGGCTACAGCCACATCTCATTGCCACCTTTTCCCCCAGTTCAAAGCCTCCTTCGCATCCTCCCCTTGTATCTCCCCACCTTAATCCACAGGTATGGGACATGTCTACCCCCTCCTTGGTGATGGATGACCCCTTACCATCCCATTAAAACCTAATCACTCTTACCCTGCTCAATGCCAATATCCCATCCCACAGCACACTTTAAAAGGATTAAAGCCTGTTATCACTTGCCTGTTACAGCATGGCCTTTTAAAGCCTATAAACTCTCCTTATAATTCCCCCATTTTACCTGTCCAAAAACCAGACAAGTCTTACAGGTTAGTTCAGGATCTGTGCCTTATCAACCAAATTGTCTTGCCTATCCAACCCGTGGTGCCAAAGCCATATACTCTCCTATCCTCAATACCTCCCTCCACAACCCATTCTGTTCTAGATAAACCTAGATGATCCCATAAATCCTAAATCCTTTCCCCACTCCCCTTTCCATTCCTTAAAAAACAGCCCTAAAAGCTGCTCCCGCACTAGCTCTCCCTAACTCATCCCAACCCTTTTCATTACACACAGCCGAAGTACAGGGCTATGCGGTCAGAATTCTTACACAAGAGCTGGGACCGCACCCTGTAGCCTTTCTGTCCAGACAACTTGACCTTACTGTTTTAGCATAGCCCTCAACTCATGTCTGTGTGCAGCGGCTGCCGCTGCCCTAATACTTTCTGAGGCCCTCAAAAATCACAAACTATGCTCAACTCACTCTCTACAGTTCTCATAATTTCCAAAATCTATTTTCTTCATCATACCTGACACTTTCTGCTCCCTGGCTCCTTCAGGTGTACTCATTCTTTGTTGAGTCTCCCACAGTTACCATTGTTCCTGGCCCCCCACATTATTCCTGATACCACACCTGACCCCCATGACTGTATCTCTCTGATACACCTGACATTCACTCCATTTCCCCATATTTTCTTCTTTCCTGTTCCTCACCCTTATCACACTCGGTTTATTGGTGGCAGTTCCACCAGGCCTAATCACCACACACCAGCAAAGGCAGGCTATGCTATAGTATCTTCCACATCTATCATTGAGGCCACCACTCTGCCCCCCCCACTACCTCTCAGCAAGCCGAACTCACTGCCTTAATTCAAGCCCTCACTCTTGCAAAGGAATTACGCATCAATATTTATACTGACCCTAAATACGCCTTCCATATCCTGCACCACCATGCTGTCATATGGGCAGAAAAGAGGTTTCCTCACTACGCAAGGGTCCTCCATCATCAATGCCTCTTTAATAAAAACTCTTCTCAAGGCTGCTTTACTTCCAAAGGATGCTGGAGTAATACACTGCAAGGGCCACCAAAAGGCATCAGATCCCATCGCTCAGGGCAACGCTTATGCTGATAAGGTAGCTAAAGAAGCAGCTAGCATTCCAACTTCTATAACCCAAGGCCAGCTTTTCTCCTCCTCATTGGTCACTCCCACCTACTCCCCTACTGAAACTTCCACCTATCAATCTCTTCCCACACAAGGCAAATGGTTCTTCGGCCAAGGAAAATATCTCCTTCCAGCCTCACGGGTCCATTCTATTCTGCTGTCATTTCATAACCTCTTCCACGTAGGTTACAAGCTGCTAGCCTGCCTCTTAGAACCTCTCATTTCCTTTCCATCGTGGAAATCTATCCTTAAGGAAATCACTTCTCAGTTGTTCCATCTGCTATTCTACTATTCAGGCCCTCTCCCTTCCCTACACATAAAGCTCAGGGATTTGCCCCTGCCCAGGACTGGCAAATTGACTTTACTCACATGCCCCGAGTCAGGAAACTAAAGTACCTCTTGGTCTGGCTAGACACTTTCCTGGATTGTTAGAGGCCTTTCCCACAGTGTCTGAGAAGACCATCGCAGTTATTTCTTCCCTTCTGTCAGACATAAGTCCTTGGTTTGGCCTTCCCACCTCTATACAGTCCGATAAGGGACCAGCCTTTATCAGTCAAATCGCTCAAGCAGTTTCTCAGGCTCTTGGTACTTAGTGGCTCATGGTTTTACCTCAAATTGCCACCCCTTAAGTCTCTCCTGAAGTGGATAGAAGATCTTCAGTGGCACGGTACCCTCCAAACTTTCAACCTGATGAAGTCCTATTCTTTACTTTTATATTCACTCTTATTCTGGTTCCCGTTCTCCTCTACCTCTCCCCAGCTATCTCCACCACCCTATCAAACTCACTCTCTCCTAGTCGTTTCTAATCCTTCTTTAACAAACAATTGCTGGCTTTGCATTTCTCTTTCCTCCAAAATCAACGAGGCCCTGACTTACTCACTGATAAAAAAAAAAAAAAAGAGGAGGGACTCTGTATATTTTTAAATGAAGAGTGTTTTCACCTAAATCAATCTGGCCTGGTATATGACAACATAAAAAAACTCAAGGATAGCACTCACTAGCCAACCAAGCAAATAATTATGCTGAACCCCCTTGGACACTCTGTAATTGGATGTCCTGGGTACTCCCAGTTCTTAGTCCTTTAATACCTGTTTTTCTCCTCCTCTTATTTGGACCTTGTGTCTTTCATTTAGTTTCTCAATTCATACAAAACCGCATCCAGGCCATCACCAATAATTCCATATGACAAATGCTCCTTCTAACAACCCCACAATATCACCCCTTGCCCCAAAATCTTTGTTCAGTTGAATCTCCCCCACTGTGGGTTCCCACGCTGACCCTAATCCCACTCGAAGCAGCCCTGAGAAACATCACCCATTATCTCTCTATACCACCCCCAAAATTTTTTGCTGCTCCAACACTTCACTATTTTGTTTTGCTTTTCTTATTAATATAAGAAGATAGGAATGTCAGGCCTCTAAGCCCAAACTAAGCCATCATATCCCCTATGACCTGCATGTATACATCCAGATGGCCTGAAGCAACTGAAGAGCCACAAAAGAAGTGAAAATACCCTTAACTGATGACATTCCACCACTGTGATTTGTTTCTGCCCCACCCTAACTGATCAATGTACTTTGTAATCTCCCCCACCCCTGAGAAGGTTCCTTGTAATTCTCCCCACCATTGAGAATGTGCTTTGTGAGATCCACTCCCTGCCCCCAAAACATTGCTCCTAACTCCACCACCTATCCCAAAACCTATAAGAACTAATGATAATCCCACCACCCTTTGCTGACTCTTTTTGGACTCAGCCCACCTGCACCCAGGTGAAATAAACAGCCTTGTTGCTCACACAAAGCCTGTTTGGTGGTCTCTTCACACGGACGTGTGAGACAACTTCAATTTATTCTTTTTTTTTTTTTTAAGAGACAGGTGTCTCACTATGTTGCCCCAGGCTGGCCTCGAACTCCTGGGCTCAAGAGAGCCTCCCACCTCTACCTTCAGAGTAACTGAGACTATAGGCATGTGTACCACCATGCCTGGTGTACACCTAAATTTCCCTGAGAGGTCCTTTTTCACTGTTTTAAGTCTGCATTCTTATGGGGTCATACTCTGCTGCCCAGGCTGGAGTACAGTGGTGTGTCATCCTGGCCCGCAATAATCTCAAACTCCTGGGCTCAAGCAATTCTCCCATCTCAGCCTCCCGAGTAGCTAAGACTACAGGCACAAGCCACCATGCCTGGCTAATTTTATTTTTTGTGGAGACAGGGTCTCAGTATGTTGCCCAGACTGGTCTCAAACTCCTGGACTTAAGTGATCCTCCCACCTTGGCCTCCCAAAGTGCTGGAATTATACGCATGAGTTATCATGCCCAGCCCTGCATTCTTTTGAAACAGTTTAAGCTACAGGAAGTCCTGGATATGCCTAATGTGTTATCACATTTGTCCTGCCTTTAAAAACCTCATCCTGGAGACACCATTTGTCCAATGATTCACCCAGGTTGCAAAGACAGGAATATGGTGCCACTAACATACATGAGCCACACAAATAACTAGGACCTCAAGCAATATGACTACGACTAGATTTCAGATGACTAAAATTTCCTGTTACTCCTAAAAATCCCCAATTTAAACAAACAGGCCAGGTGTGGTGGCTCACGCCTGTAATCCCTAAACTTTGGGAGGCCGAAGCCGGAGGATCGCCTGAGGTCAGGAGTGTAAGGTCAGTGGAGAGAAAGGAAGAATAGACCCAGTCAGGCGAGTAAGTTTACTGAACCTGCCAGCTGCTCCACCACAGAGGAGGCAGCCTTGAACTTACAGAATGAAGGGTTTGTATGGGGGAGAGAGACCCTGGGGTCGTTTGTTGATTAACTTTGCCATATATCACCTTGTGACCTTTATGGTAGCAGCTAGATGAAGGAACTTACAGGAGGATGTAGGCAAAGTTTGTTTAGGCTTTCCAGACCTCCCCCTGTGCAGTCCGGATAGTTTGTAATTGTGGTTTGCTTATCACAGGAAGATCTGATAAGTGAAGTCTGCTGGCTTCACCTCGGTGCCTAGATAAGGGCTTAGAAACGTAAAGGGGCTCAGGGGGAAGGGTGGGCGACACAGAGAGGAGTTGCAGAGCATAAGGGGGAGTGGTGGGCAGCACAGAGAGGTTTGGGGGAAGTACTGGCAGTACCAAGAAGCTTTTTTGGGGCAGTTTGTCCCTAACAAGGAGTTCGAGACCAGACTGGCCAACATGGTGAAACTCCATCTCTACTAAAAATACCAAAATTAGCCAGGTGTGGTGGCACACACCTATAGTCCCAGCTACTAGGGAGGCTGAGGCAGGAGAATCGCTGGAACCCACGAGGCAGAGGCTGCAGTGAGCCAACATCATGCCACTGCACTCTAGCCTGGGTGACGAAGCGAGACTCCATCTCAAAAAAAAAACCAAAAAACAAGCTTTGTCCTTCAGTTGACTGTTAGTTTCCCTCCACTTCAGTGAGAACATCAAGGCTTGATTTGATCATGATTAATATCAGGCTAAGATGGGAAAGATTTTAGAGACAAAAGAAGTGGCCCTGGGCTACTGAGTTGAAATGGTTAACAATCAGCACTGATCGAACACTGGCAAAGGAAGCCCTGAGAAAAAGGAAATTATTGTCAACCAATCCATCTGCCGTTTTCTGCCTCCCTTGTTCCTTGATAAAATTTTAAATTAAGCAACTTATTAACATGTACAATGTTTTTAAGTTATAATAAACTACAAGGGATCGGTTAAATAAGCCATGGCACATTAATATTAATACAATCAAATACTATGCTGCCATCAAAAACGACGATGGGCCAGAATCTATGTCTACTAATATTAATACAATCAAATACTATGCTGCCGTCAAAAACGATGATGGGCCAAAATCTATGTCTACTGACACGAAAAGATGTTATAGTATAGTAAGCACTGTCAAGTAAAAAACAAGGGTGACAACAAAATAACCAGGCCGTTATGTTTGTAAATTTTTACTTTAATAGATGAATTAAAAACACAGAAAAATAATACATGCCTACATAACTGTGATTACTTCTGAATGATGAGAATACAATTTCTTTTTTTCCTTTCTGCCTCTCTATATTTTCTAGTATTTCTAAACCAAACGAGGTTTGCCTATATAAAGGTAATTATTTAAGTTACTAAATCAGAAAATAAACTTACCCAATATTCGCTCTAGCTCTTCACACCTCTTCACTTCTCCAACAAATTTTCTTTGGAAAGTACTTATGTTCTGATTGAGCTGAGAAATGGATGAAAAATATGGCTTAAATTTCTAAAATTTTAAAATACGTTTATGTAAAAAATAAAACATCACCAAAGTGTGGGGGACATACGCTCTTATATACTATTGAATGGAACTATAAACTGACACAACTTTCTGGAGAGCAATCTATCAACTGTTATCAGAAAAGCCTGAAAATCCAGCCAGGCCAACACCATGAAACCCCAAGTCTGCCAAAAATACAAAAATTAGGCCAGGCGCGGTGGCTCACACCTGTAATCCCAGCACTTTGGGAGGCGGATCAGTTGAGGTCAGGAGTTCCAGACCAGCCTGGCCAACATGGTGAAATCCCATCTCTACGAAAACACAAAAATTAGCCAAGCATGATGGCAGGTACCTGTAATTCCAGCTACTCGGTAGGCTGAGGTGGAAAAATCACTTGAACCCGGGAAGTGGAGGTTGCAGTGAGCCAAGATCGTACCATTGCACTCCAACCTGGGCAACAGGGCAAGGCACTATCTCAAAAAAAAAAAAAAAAAAATTAGCCGGGCGTGGTGGCGCATCAGAGTAACCCAGCTACTTGGAAGGCTGAGGCACAAGAATTGCTTGAGCCCAAGAGGCAGAGGTTGGATGGAGCCAAGACTGCACCACTGCACTTCAGCCCAGGTGACAGAGTGAGACCCTGTCTCAAAAAAAGAAAAAATCCTGAAAATGATTATTTGCCCAGCAATACCCCATGAAGAAATTTAACCTAAGGAAAAAGCTATGGAAACAGATAAAAATTTATCTATGACAACATCAATCTCAGGGAAAAAGAAAAAATGATAACCCAAAAATCCAACAATAGAAAACTGGTTAAAGAAATTACAGTCAGCGTAGTTAAAGAAATTATAGCCAGGCACAGCAGCTCACATTGATAATCCCAGCACTTTGGGAGGCTGAGGTGGGAGGACTACTGAGGCCAGTAGTTTGAGGCCAGCCTGGGCAACATGGTGAGACACCTTCTCTACAAAAAATAAAAACGTAGCCAGGCCTAGTGGTGCACGCCTGTGGTCCCAACTGCTCAAAAGGCTGTGGCAGGAGGCTTGCCTGAGCCCAGGAGGTCGAGACCACAGTGAGCAGTTATCACACCACTGCAATCTAGCCTGGGTGACAGGGCAAGAGCCTGTCCCAAAACAAAAAAGAAAGAAAGAAAAGAAAAGAAATTACAGTCTATATCCACACAATGGAATGCTACTTAGCAATAAAAAGGAATGAACCCATGCAACAACAGGGATGACTTTCTCTTTTTTTTTTTTGACACGGAGTTTCGCTCTGTCGCCCAGGCTGGAACGCAGTGGCAGGATCTCAGCTCACTGCAACCTCCGCCTTCTGGGTTCAAGCGATTCTCCTGCCTCAGCCTCCCGAGTAGCTGGGATTACAGGCACGTGCCATCACGCCCAGTTAATTTTTGTATTTTTAGTAGAGACGGGGTTTCGTCATGTTGGCCAGGCTGGTCTCAAACTCCTGACCTCAGGTGATTCACCCGCCTTGGCCTCCCAAAGTGCTAGGATTATAGGCATGAGCCACTGCATCCACCCTGGATGACTTTCATACTAAGTGAAAGCAGCCAGACACAAGAGGTCACATATTGTGTGATTCCACTCATATGGAATGTCCAGAAAAAACAACCCTAGAGGCAGTAAGCAGATTAGTGGGTGCTGGGGGCAGAGGGGGCAGGGGTAGAAATAAGAATTAACTAAAATGGGCAATGGATGCATGACTCCATAAACTTTATTTTTTTTTTAGACAGGGTCTCACTGTCACCCAGGCTGAAGTCCAGTGGCGTGATCTTGGCTCAGTGCAACCTCTGCCTTCCGGGTTCAAGTGATTCTCCTGCCTCACCCTCCAGAGTAGCTGGGATTACAGGCAGGTGCCACCCCACCCGGCTAATTTTTGTATTTTGGGTAGAGATAGGGTTTTGCCATGTTGCTCAGGCTGGTCTCAAACTCCTGGGCTCAAGTGATCTGCCTGCCTCAGCCTCCCAGAGTTTACAGGTGTGAGTCACTGCACCCGGCCTCCATAAACTTTCTAAAAACAATGGGTAAACTCTAAGATACACCTCAATAAAGTTGTGTAAAAATTATGGTTCAGCCATATAACTGATGACTCTGCACTTATCAAAAATGATATTTTAAATGACAAGGTATTTGATTATATTAAGAAATGTTATTTAAATTTTCGAGTAAAATGTTGGTAATAATTTTTTATCTTTTAGGCCAGGCCCAGTGGCTCATGCTTGTAATCCCAGCACTCTGGGGGGCCAAGGTAGGTGGATCACTTGAGGTTAGGAGTTCGAAACCAGCCTGGCCAACATGGCGAAACCCTGTCTCTACTAAAAATAAAAAATTAGCCAGGCATGGTGGCGAGCACCTGTAATCTCAGCTGCTCGGGAGGCTGAGGCATGAGAATCACTTGAATCTGGGAGGCAGAGGTTGCAGTGAGCCAAGATCGCACCACTGCACTCCAGCCTGGGTGAAAGACTGAAATTCTATCTCAAAAAATATATATATATATTATCTTTTAGAGATACCTGTTGAAAAGTTAAATTTTTTATCTTGGATTTGCTTCAAAATGATCTAGTCTGGGAGGTGAGAAAAAACTAAATTTACATTATGGGTACATGGGGGTACACTGTACTCTTCCCTCTACTTCTTATAATACAAAGTTTAAAACAATTTTAAAAGTTGTAAAAGAACATTCAATAAAATTAGGAAGTTAGTCATGATTTCTGTGTAAAGCAGATTAGGATGTTTTCAGTGTGGTTCAAATTATATAAAAGTACACATATATGGACATTTTTAAACATTATTAGAGAAATGTTGATTGTCCAATATTAGCCAAAAAGTTAAAGTTAATTTCTAGGCATTTGGATCATGCAAGCTATGTTCCTATTATGTTTTCCACATTTCTCACAATGGACATCTATTACTTTCACACCTTAAAAATTTACAGTAATCATTCATGTTGAAAGCCATTTAAGACACAAAATTTATCTTTATTCCATTTGGATTTGTACTGGACACTCTCAAGAAACAGTTAAGCTACAACTTGACATGAAACTGCTCAACCTGATAAGTGTCTACCCCAAATGTTCAGTTCTTGTTCATTTTTTGGGGACTTTTTTAAAAAGAATTAACCAGAAGAAAGATAAAAATTCTAATTTCACTCCTGTTTATCACCTTCTCATTCATTTCTGGAGGTCAAACTAAAAGTAACCACTTCCAAGTTGCTAATGATTCAGACACAATCTAGTTCTATGGAACTTGTTGGAAAGGAAGTTCTGCGTCTAAAGCTGTCGCAGGATACGATACGACTTCTCAGCTTCCATTTTCTTCCTTCAATATCAAATAGTACTTAACTCTAAATGGACATGATGTTTCTACAAATAGTAGAATCTTTATTTATAAAGAGGTAAATTTCTGTGGCAATAATACAAACATGGATTTGACATACATACACCACCATCCCCAGCTTACATATATTAACTTTATTAACTTTTTTGTTGTTGTTTTTTTTTTTTTTTTGAGACGGAGTCTCACCCTGTCACCAGGCTGGAGTGCAGTGGCGCGATCGCAGCTCACTGCAACCTCCACCTCCCGGGTTGAAGTGATTCTCCAGACTCAGCCTCCTGAGAGTAGCTAGGACTACAGGCACGCCCCACCATGCCCAGCTAATTTTTGTATTTTTAGTAGAGGCAGGGTTTCACCATGTTGGCCAGGATGGTCTCGAACTCCTGGCCTCATGATCCGCCCATCTTGGCATCCCAAAGTGCGGGGATTACAGGCGTGAGCCACCACACCCAGCCATATTAACTTTTGTTTTCCATTGCGTGGGTTCTTTTACAAATTTGGGGTTTTTTTCCCCCTTTTAGAGCAGCACCCTAATTCAGGGCTAATGGAATAAGGTATATTTTAATGTAGATTCAATTCAAGGCACATTAAACCTAGTAAAACCGGCAGAGGAGACCTGGTGCTGTTTGTCCTGATATTCACACCCATTGATACTCCCACTTCAGCTGAAGGACTAAAGAGGAAACCTGTTCTTAGACTGAGAACTGTTACAAAAGTGAGAACCTTCCCTTCAGGGAGTCCTCCCCATCAGCTGAATGACCTTTCTTTTCCAGGTCTTCCCACTGGCTGTCACCACGGAAGTCACCCCTTTCCCTTGCAAGGGTTACTAACAGTGATCTCATCTGGTCACCACAAAGTCAGTAGGAAACCCAGGCTGAAGATACACTGAAAACCTAGCACCACACAAGAGCTCATCACAGCAACCTTAGTTTTACTTCCTTCTGGAAAAAGACGAACAGCACTTTCTTCTCCTTTCACTGACATTCAGTTAAAAAGGATCCCAGGTACACTCTATGACCGGAGGTAGTGGCGCTTATTGAAACTGGAATCTTTGTAGTGATTAGTGCGTTTGCTCAAACCTGTAAGACTGAAGTGTGGTAAGTGTCTTGGCTTGAGTACTAACTAGATGGAAAACATCCACCTGTTACAAATGTAGGAGCCTGTTGCGCCTGCAACTGCTGCCTGAATCTTTTGGGTGCTACTCACAGCTCAGGGCAGCATCCACCAGGTGAATGGGTACAACTGCAGAAGTGGCTCCAGGAACCAGGAACCGCCCTGCATCTTACCTGCACCCTCGCCTGTCACTCAGGAGTTTCTCCATGACTTTGCAACTGCCTAATGGGGCTGATCTGGTATTAGATATCTGATATCAACGGATATCAGATCTGCGGTAGGGCTGTTCCCTTTTGAAATTAAGGACACCTTAGGAAGATCAAGGGGAACAGTCAGGAGATGAAAGTGGTGGCCAGGAAATAAAATGTTCGCCTGAGTGGATTTCAATTCAGTCAGTAAGTACTTGTTTCACGGTCTCCCTTCCACACCCTGTTCTTTGCCTTCTTAGCACTTATCACAGCTTATAATCAGAGTGTGTTTAATCTGTCTCCTCCCACACTGGGAGCTCCAGGAACACAGGGACTGTGTCTGCCTTGTTCACCACCGAGTCCCCAGCACCAAAAACAGTGCCTGAACATAGCGGGCAGTCAAGAAAAGCCTGTTTATTCAACAAATGCCTATCGATGCCAATGACTGCCAAGGACTGTGTTAAGGTCCTTACTCTCAGAGGTTGACAGTCCTTGGTGGAGACAAACAATAAACAAGTAAATGGACAGACAGACAAATGTTTATTATTACTTTCTGGGGAGACAGCTTCCAATCGACAAATAATGACTGAATTCTTAAGTCCTTACACACAATAGTATGTAGAGCATTACGCATCAGTGACCAAAACAGACAAAATTCCCTCTCCTCAAGGAGATGACAGCTTTTCCCCATTTCAGGCTCCGTCTGGGCTCCTCCTGTTCCCTCCAATGAGGACCCTCTCCCCAGATCTTCCCCAAGGCTGGCTCCTTTCTATTTGGGTCTCAGCTAAAATATCACCTTCTCCAGGACGCTTCCTTGACTACCCCTTCAAACGTACCTCCCACCCGAATCACCTTCACACCAACCCGTTTTTTCTTTACGGCAAACATTTTCTGGTTGACGTATTTATTTGGTTAACGCGCCCCTCTCACCCCCGTTAAGTTCCAAAAGGACTCCAAGAGGCCTTTGTGGGATTTGTTCTCCCGCTAAGCTCGGTGCCCCGAGCCGATGAAGACCACACAGGGGAAATCCTAACTAACTGGGGCAAAGCAACAGCGGACCACACAGACGGCCGGCGACCCTGGAGTCAGCCCCGCGCTCCGGGAAGCTTTGGCCGTTGAGTTGGGGCGTCAGCTTCCCCATCTGGGCAATGGGGCCGGGGCGCGCCCTTCCTCGCTGCTCCCCGCGGGAGGGCCCCAGAGATGCGCGGGATGGGGAGTGCCAGGAAAGCAGGTGCGGCCCGCGTCTCCCGGGCGACACTCACGTCTCGGAACTGGACCAGGCCCTTCTCGCCCAGGGCGCTGAGACACTCGTAGGCCGTGCCTGACTGCAGGAAGAGCTGCGCCAGGCACATGGTCTCGCTCCGGAACAGGGACCCCATGGCGGGCCGACCCGCGCCCGGAGGGGCTCGACGGGCGGCAGCGGCTCCGAACCGCGCAGGCCCACACACTCAGCCGGTGCGGCCCGGGCCTCGAGCTCTTCGTGTGGCCTGGCCGCGGCCCCGCACCGTGGGGCTCCAGGCTGCAGCGGCCGCCCCCGGTTCTGCCACCGCGGCTGCCTCTCCAGCTGCCGCCACAGCAGTCCGCGAGGTCCCGCCCCCGAGCTACCGCCGGTTCCGGTTCCGCCCCCGCGTCCCGTCCCCCCCGCCGGCCAACCAATGGGCGCCCGAGGTTGCGGCCGCACGCCGTGGCAGCAGGGCCAACCAGCGCGAACCCGGCGGGGACGACCGCCGCCGCTGTAGCTCAGCTAGACCGGACGCAGAGCTGCATCCCGCGCGGCTCCCCGGCTTACCTGGAGGAGTCTCGCCGAGTGTGCACGCCGCGAAGCTCACCCGTTCCTAGGGCACGACCGTGTGCTGCTGCTGCTGCCGTGTGTGTGTGTGACAGAATCTCGCTCTGTAGCCCAGGCTGGAGGGCAGTGGCGCGATCTCGGCTCACTGCAACCTCTGCCTCCCAGGTTCAAGCGATTCTCCAGCCTCAGACTCCCGAGTAGCTGGGACTACAGGGGCGCGACACCGCGTCCAGCTAATTTTTTTGTATTTTTAGTAGAGACGGGGTTTCATCATGTTGGCCAGGCTGGTCTCAAACTCCAGACCTCAGGTGATCCGCCCGCCTTGGCCTCCCCAAGTGCTGGGATTACAGGTGTAAGCCACCGCGCCCGGCCCTGCTGCTGCTTTTTTATGGACAGGGTTTCCCTCTGTGGCCCAGAGTGGAGTGCAGTGGCACAAGCTCGGCTCTCTGCAACCTTGACCTCCTGAGCTCAAGCGATCCTCCCACCTCAGCCTCTGGAGGAGCTGGGATTACAGAAGCGCGACAATCACACCCGGCTAATTTTTTTAAAAAAATGTTTGTAGAGAAGGGGTTTCATCATGTTGGCCAAGCTGGTCTCGAACTCCTGAACTCAAGCGATCCTCCCGCCTCGGCCTCCCAAAGCACTGGGTTACAGGTGTGAGCCGCCGCCCGGCCGGATCCTGGGCTTCTTCGTGAAGTTAGAGTGTGCAGCCAGCATCCCAATCCAATTTTCAAACGTTTCCCACTGACCTCGCAAGACGACTCCTGCTCAGTTGCAGTCTCCCCTTCCCGCCCGGCCTGGCCACCACAGGACAATTTTGTCTCGATAGATTTGCCAGCTCCAGGCTTGTCCTGTCGATGGAATCACACGGCACCCAGTGTGTGTTCCCCACACCGACTGGGAAGCAGGAGTCTCTGCTCACATATCCCCTCCCTTGAGACTGTCTCTGGCCCCTCTACTTTGGAGTCACATCCTTGTTCTGTTTCCTTCACTGCACCTGCCACCATCTGAAATTATCTTGTGTGTTAGTGCCAGTCTTCCCTGCTAGATTGGAAGCTCCACCAAGGTGGGGACAATGTTTCTGCCACTGCGGTATCTCCAAGCCCCAGCACATAGTAGCCACTCAATAAATAGTTCATGAATGCATACAGAAACGTTAATATAAACTTAGAAAAGTTAAAACCATAGACACCCCAGATCTCATTCTACTGCCAAACTGAGTTTTTTTCCCTATTTTAAGTACAAAAGTCGTCCTCACAAAATCAGGCTAAATTACCTGTCATTTGGAAGTTTTAAATTTATTTTCCATAAATATCTGAAATCCAAAGCTAGTTATACCAGGCTGGGCGCCCTGGCTCACTCCTGTAATCCCAGCACTTTGGGAGTCCGAGGTGGGTGGATCACTTGAGGTCAGGAGTTCGAGACCAGCCTGGCCAAAATGGCGAAACCCTGTCTCTACTAAAAAAAAATACAAAAATTGGCCGGGCGCGGTGGCTCACGCCTGTAATCCCAGCACTTTGGGAGGCCGAAGCCGGCGGATCACGAGGTCAGGAGATCGAGACCATCCTGGCTAACATGGTGAAACCTCGTCTCTACTAAAAATACAAAAAACTAGCCAGGCCTGTGGTGGGCGCCTGTAATCCAGGCTGCTCGGGAGGCTGAGGCGGGAGAATGGCGTGAACCCGGGAGGCGGAGCTTGCAGTGAGCCAAGATCGCGCCACTGCACTCCAGCCTGGGCGACAGAGCGAGACTCCGTCTCAAAAAAACAAAACAAAAAAAATACAAAAATTAGTCAGGCATGGTGGTGGGCACCTGTAGTCCCAGCTACTCAGGAGCCTGAGGCAAGAGAATCACTTGAACCTGGGTGGTAGCGCTTGCAGGGAGCAGAGATCACACCCCTGGACTCCAGCCTGGACAACAGAGTGACATTCTGTCTTTTATTCTTTCAAAGAAACAATAACAACAACAACAACAAAAGATACAGTAAGAACTGTGAAGGTGAATTCAAATGGCTGAAGTTCAGACAATAATTGACTCAGACCCAGCTCCATTAGTCCAGTACTGACCCAGATTTCTGAGTCAGCCCTGGAGGGGTGGGGTGAAGGCCCAACACCACCACAGTACAGATGCTAAAATTCATCAGGCAGAAACTTACGACCTCCGTAATGACTAGCTCATCCCCCTATTTGAAAATGGACTTAAGACTGGAGGAAAATTTGAAATTCCCCCTGGGCAGGAACTCTGCAGTGAAGATGAAACAGCACATTTTATGTGGTCCTGGGTTATCAGCAGGCACTAGGAATTCAATCAAAAAGTATAAAAGGGAAAATAATCATTTTTCAAAATTAGGCTTAAATAACATACAAAATCCATCTGAAACTAGATTACCTGGCACACAAGAAAACTTACAGGTAATGTGCTATGTGGCCACTGTAGGACCGTGGCTGAAAACAGCTATTCCAGGGCTGGGCACAGCAGCTCGTATGTATAATCCCAGCACTTTGGGAGGCTGAGGCAGGTAGATCACTTGAGCCCAGGAGTTCGAGAACAGCCTGGGTAACAGAGTAACATAGGGAGACCCCCTTCTCTACAAAAAAAAAAAAAAATACAAAAACTAGCCAGGTACAAGCCTGTGGTCCCAGCTACTTGGGAGGCTAAGGTGGGAGGATCACTTGAACTCAGGAGGTTGAGGCTGCAGTGAGCCGTAATTGTGCCACTGCTCCCCAGCTCTCTAGCCTGGGTAACAGAGTAAGACCATGTCTCAAAAAAAAAAAAAATCCATTCTTCCCACTGAGTGGGGTTGACTGTCCCCATGTGACGACCCATGGGAGAAATTCCTAGACTCAGCTAGGAAAAACTGTCCTTCATTGATAACCAGTTAATTTTTAATGAATAGATTTCATAATTCCTATAGCTAATCATACTTCGTTTTTTGTAAACTGGGGTCTTGGCTGGGCATGGTGGCTCCTGCTGGTAATCCCAGCACTTTGGGAGGCTTAGGTGGGAGGATTGCTAAAGCCAGGAGTTTGAGACCAGGCCAGGCAACATAGCGAGACCCCTATCTCTACTAAAAAAAAAAAACAATTAGCCAGGTGTGGCAGCACACACACCTGTAGTCCCAGCTACCTGGGGGAGACTCGCTTGAACCCAGGTGTTTGAGTTTACATTGAGCTGTGATCATGCCACTGCACTCCAGCCTGGGCAACAGAGGGAGAACCTGTCTCTAAAAAATAAATAAATAAATAATGAATCAGGGGTATGCTTCTGCTAAATACAACCTTTGGCATATATTTTGGGCACTTTCATGTGCCCCTGGTTTTGTTTTACTTTTCTCTTATTTTCCTCCTGCAGCGCCCACATCTTTCCCCATCAATTATTTTGTGTTTTTGTATTATATACATTTTTAAGAATTCTTAATCCTTTCTATGGAATATGGGAAACATCAATCAACACGAATGTATTAAAAACTAAAGAAAAGACTGTTTCTCTCTGGTATAAATAAAACTCCTATGACTTTAACTAATTTGTGATAAGCTAAAATTTCTAACATTTCTTGAGTTCTTCTCATGCATTTTACTCAGTCAGGCCAGTGATGAGAATATTCATTCTGCATCGGATAGCTACATATATGAATTAAAGTCACAGGGCACTTAATAAAAATTTTCTACAAAAATAAGACATTTCATTTATTAAAATTTTATAGAGAAGCATACAAGACTACAACAAATCACTGAAGTCAAGGTCTAAAGTCTTTGAGAAGTCAGATGGACCGGACACAGTGGCTCACATCTGTGATCCCAGCACTTTGGGAGGCCGAGGTGGGCAGATCATTTGAGCTCAGGAGTTACAGACCAGCCTGGACAACATGGCGAAACCCCGTCTTTACCAAAAATACAGCCAGGCGTGGTGGAGAATCTGTAGTCCCAGCTACACCGGAGGCTGAGGTGGGAAGATTGCTTGGGAGGCAGAGATTGCAGTGAGCTGAGATTGTGCACTGCACTCCAGCCTGGGTGACAGAGTGAGACCCCGTCTCAAAAAAAAAAAAAAAAAAAACAAAAAAGGCCAGGTGCGGTGACTCATGCCAGTAATCTCAGCACTTTAGGAGGCTGAGATGGGTGGATCACGAGGTCAGGAGTTCGAGAGCAGCCTGGCCAATATGGTGGAACCCTGTCTCTACTAAAAATACAAAATTAGCCAGGCATGGTGGTACGTGCCTGTAATCCCAACTCTCCGGAGGCTGAGGCAGGAGAATCGCTTGAACCCAGGAGGAGGAGGTTGCGGTGAGCTGAGATCACGCCATTGCACTCCAGCCTAGGCAACAAGAGCAAAACTCCATCTAAAAAAAAAAAAAAAAAAAAAAGGCCAGGTGGTTGTCTAACTATAGGCTTTGCATATTCTGGTCCAGGGGTTGCTGAGAAACATGGCCAATGTGAGGAACAACAGCAACAGTAAGCCCTTGGCAACACATTGAGAATGCGGCTCCCCTGAAAAACAATGGACAAAATTAAGCAGCAGTATTTCTTAACTCTTGTGATAACAGTGTAGGTATAGGCTGGGCGTGGTGGCTCACTCTTGCAATCCTAACACTTTGGGAGGCCAAGGAAGGCAGATCACTTGAAGCTAGTTCGAGACCAGCCTGGCCAACATGGTGAAACCCCGTCTCTACTAAAAATACAAAAATAGCCCGGTGTGTTGGTGCTGTAATCCCAGCTACTCCAGAGGCTGAGGCATGAGAATCATCTGAACCCAGGAGGCAATGGTTGCAGTGAGCTGAGATTCTGCCACTGCACTCCAGCCAGGGTGACACAGAAAGACTCTGTCTAAAAAAAAACAGTGTAGGTAGAAATAAACTAAGCCTCAACAGTAATGGTGATCACTTCCAAGTGGCAATATTATCTGTAAATTTTTTTAAGTTTCTATATGTTTTACGCTTTCTGTAACATTTAGACATCATTTTAAATTGTTTTTAAAACTGACATAACATAATTGGTCATGGAAATCTGTTTCACCCTACCTTGATAATACTGAGTCCATGGATATAGAAGCTGCGGCCAACACACCTCATTTCTGTTGCAGTCATACTCTGTATAATTGATCTGGAATCTAGAAAACATTTTAGAGGATTACAAAAACTACAAGTGAAAAAAGTATCAGAACTTGATTAAAGGAATAAACTTCCAATTTTCAAATATATATTTTTCTGCTTCCTAATGTCCACTAGGTGACCAACTGGAGTACCTTGTCAGGGGGCGGGGTAACTGTGCAGGAATTTTAATAAACTGGACAGATGCACTGATAGGGAGAAGGTCGGCCTTGTGCTCACAGGTAAGCCCACACTGGTACTGCCAGTTCACTGAGGAGAACCTAGGAGGGAAAGATCACATGGTCAGCATAGCCACCATTCAGTTCTATTCCACCAAGAACAGCAGGTAACAGATGCAATCACAATACAACCTGAGGTTCTCTTAAGAAGTTTCACATTCTACCTGTGCTGTTTTTTCTTTGTATTTGTCCACTGTCTTTGTCCATTTCGACAGACAGATCCAAGGAGAAGAGAAACTCCTAATAACCCCTCATGGGCCTGTCGCCCGGTGACATCTGCCAGTCCTGTCAGTCTCACTCCTCTCCAGCCAGTGCATTTTATACAGGTGCTATCAAAGGTACCTTTGTTCATCACCTGTTTTTCTCAAACGATATAATAATAAAAGCAGCAGCTAGCCACTTATTGAGGGCTTTCCACGTTCGAGGCACAGAGATAACTTGCTTGCAACACACCATCTCGTGTTATCCTCAAAAGAGTACTGCAAAGGTGGTAACTGCACTCCCATTTTCCCTTGCAGAGTCACCACTCTCCATTCCCAGTTCAGCGGACCAGAAGGGACTGGCCCTAATCCAGAGGTGCACCCATCACCTGAGCCTAGCCAATAAGAGCTGCCCATTGCCCCAGTCATAGGGATTGGTTCAGAAAGGAGCACATGACCCAAACTGAACCAATGAAAGTCTGCCCAGATCTATTTTGAGAAAGAGGAGGGGCCGGGCCTGGTGGCTCATGCCTGGAATCCCAGCACTTTGGGAGGCTGAGGTGGGCAGATCACCTGAGGTCGGGAGTTTAAGACCAGCCTGACCAACATGGAGAAACCCCATCTCTACTAAAAATACAAAATTAGCTGGGCGTGGTGCCGCATGCCTGTAACCCCAGCTACTCAGGAGGCTGAGGCAAGAGAATAGCTTGAACCCAGGAGGTAGAGGTTGGGGAGAACCGAGATGGCGCCACTGCACTCCAGCCTGGGCAACAAGAACTAAACTTCGTCTCAAAAAAAAAAAAAAAGAAAGAAAGAGAGAGAGAGAGAAAGAGAGAGAGAGAGAGAAAGAGAGAGAGAGAGAGAGAAAGAAAGAGAAAGACAGAAAGACAGAGAGAGAAAGAAAGAAAGAAAGAGAGAGAGAGAGAGAGAAAGAAAGAAAGAAAGAAAGAAAGAAAGAAAGAAAGAAAGAAAGAAAGAAAGAAAGAAAGAAAGAAAGAAAGAAAGAAGAAAAGAAAAGAGGAGGAAAGAGGCTTTCTCCCCACTGGACTTGCTGCAGTGACATCAGCCTGGATTGCTAGTGCCCATCTTTGCCATCTCTTGAGGAGAACCTCCCTGAGAATGAAGCCAACCCAAAGGAAGAGGAGCTGAGACACGAAAACAAAAAGATCCCTGACCACACTGGAACCAGGAATCATGAACTAGCAGTATGTGGATTACTCTGAACTTGAACCAATAAATTCCCCTTTTTGCTTCAGTCAGTATGAACTGGGCACCTGTCACTTAAAACTGATGGAGGCAGGCTGGGCATGGTGGCTCACGCCTGTAATACCAGCACTTTGGGAGGCCAAGGTGGGTGGATCACGAGGTCAGGAGATCGAGACCATCCTGGCCAACAGGGTGAAACCCTGTCTTTACTAAAAATACAAAAATTAGCTGGATGTGGTGGCACATGCCTGTAATCCTAGCTACTCAGGAGGCTGAGGCAGGAGAATCACTTGAACCACAGAGTCGGAGGTTGCAGTGACAAGAGATATTGCCACTGCACTCCAGCCTGGAGACAGAGCAAGACTCCATCTCAAAAAAAAAAAAAATCTGATAGAGGGTTGTTACATAAAGGTATTATCACCATATTACAGAGGAGGAAACTACAGCTCAGAAAGGTTAAGTAATTGGCCAGTGCCGCACAGCTCCTAAGTGGGACAGCCGTGATTTGAACCTATCTGCTGCCAAAGTCTCTAACCACAGACAATATTATCTGACCAGCATATCAGTTACATTCATGGATTTCAAAATGTACTTAGCAATAAGTAGCCCTTTATTCATCTTTGTACTCCCTAAAATACCTTGCAGACTCTCTTACACATGGCTTTATAAATACTTGTGAGAATAAGTCTCCATTATACACATAGTTCATACATATTCCATATGTCCATATAAACATCTTGCTAATAATTGCAAGTTATAAATAAATAATCAGTTTCTAAACAAACGTTTCCCTATTGTTCGGAACACTCTCAACTTTCCTGACTCTCTCTAAACTACAGTGATCCAAGATGTGATCATACCTTGTCTCTACACCAAGTATCTCCTGCTGAGTAATCCCTTCCACTGCACCAGCATCCGAGATGAGAATGCGGATGCTCAGCCGAGCAGGAACGTCCAGGCAGATGCCATTCAAACTGCTAGCCGGTGGGTCTGCACCTGGGTCAGGGGCATCTACACCTATAGAAATGTTAAGTTAGGCACTTCTCAAAGATATAATGTGATAAGTTTTCCTACAATGTCATAATAACCAAAATGGGGAATAATATCAGGCAGGCATCACATCAGTGAGGCTTTAGTCTCTTACAGGCTCTAGTTACTTGTCACTCCATAACTGTGTTATCCCTTAAAGTCTACAAGGCATAGGATGGCACTAATAAAAATTGTGTTGGCCGGGCGCGGTGGCTCAAGCCTGTAATCCCAGCACTTTGGGAGGCCGAGACGGGCGGATCACAAGGTCAGGAGACCATCCTGGCTAACACGGTGAAACCCCGTCTCTACTAAAAAATACAAAAACCTAGCCGGGCGAGGTGGCGGGCATCTGTAGTCCCAGATACTTGGGAGGCTGAGGCAGGAGAATGGAGTGAACCTGGGAGGCGGAGCTTGCAGTGAGCTGAGATCCGGCCACTGCACTCTAGTCTGGGCGACAAAGCGAGACTCTGTCTCAACAACAACAACAACAACAAAAATAAAAAAAATAAAAATAAAAATTGTGTTTAAAATGTTTCCTTGTATGGGCCGGGTGCAGTGGCTCATGCCCGTAATCCCAGCATTTTGGGAGGCTGAGGCGGGCAGATCATGATGTCAAGAGATTGAGACCATTCTGGCCAACATGGTGAAACCCTGTCTCTACTAAAAGTACAAAAATTAGCTGGGCGTGGTGGTGCTCGCTTGTAGTTCCAGGTACTTGGGAGGTTGAGGCAGGAGAATTGCTTGAACCCAGGAGGTAGAGGTTGCAGTGAGCCAAGATTGTGCCACTGCACTGCAGCCTGGCGACAGAGTGAGACTCCATCTCAAAAAAAAAAGAAAAAAAGTTTCCTATGTTAGCCAGTCACTGGAACTTAAAAGCCCTGACCCACATATTAAAGCCATAAGTCATGATTCAGTTTCCAAGCTCTCACTGAAATCTACCCAGCCTTTTAACAGAAACGTATATAATTGCAGTAAAATGCCATCGTTATTCCATGCAGTCACAGTTCTAGTGGAAGCTCTGTAAGACATTTAAAATCCATACTAACAACTTTAGGCCAGACACAGTGGCTCATGCCTATAATCCTAGCACTTTGGGAGGTTAAGGTAGAAGCACCTGCTTGAACCCAGGAGTTTCAGACCAGCCTGGGCAACATGGCAAAACCCTGTCTCTTAGAGAAAAAAAAATAGCCAGGCATGGTGGCACACACCTGTAGTCCCAGCTACCCAGGAGGCTGAGGTGAGAGGATTGCATCAGCCTGGGAAGTCGAGGCTGCAGTGAGCCACGATGGCATGGTGCCACTATACTCCAGCCTGGACGACAGAGTGAGAACCTCATCTCAAAAAATAAAAATAAAAATCAGCCAGGCATGGTGGCTCACGCCTGTAATCCCAACACTTTGGGAGGCCGAGGTGGGTGGATAACCTGAGGTCAGGAGTTCAAGACCAGCCTGGCCAACATGGTGAAACCCCATCTCTACTAAAAATACAAAATTGGCTAGGTGTGATGGTGGGGCCTGTAATCCCAGCTACTTGGGAGGCTGAGGCAGGAGAATCACTGGAACCCAGGAGGTGGAGGTTGCAGTGAGCCAAGATCGTGCCACGCACTCCAGCCTGGGCGACAGAGTGAGACTCCATCTCAAAAAAAAAAAAAAAAGGTAATAATTGAAAAATAATAATAATAAAACAAAATCCATACTGACAACTTTAATTAGTATGTATTAAAGTAAGTAATTTCCTAATGTTACTATCGTATTAATACAATTGGAAGAGAATGAAATTGAATGAGAAATTAATATTCATTCATCTTGGAGAAAACCTAGCAAGGTCAATGAGAGGAAGTGGGGTAGGTTCTATGGCTCCTCTGAAGGGGGTTCTTTGCTCCTTCAGGGATTCCGAAGGTCAGTAACACTGTTTTATGTCTAATTTCCTTATACATGTGTCAACACCACTTCTCTTCTGCTTATTAACCTGGACCAAGGTTGCTTTTTGGCTCAGACATGAAATAAAAGCTAATTCCTTCCACCTTGAAGGCAACAAAATGTCATCACCACACTGATTTCGTACCTCATCAACCTGGGTTCTCTGTCTGGACATTTTCCCTATGGTTTCTTTCCCAAGTGCTGACTTTTCTGCAGCCCTCAGGGTCATTCCACAGCCTATCTAGCTGGCCTGGGTGGCAGAGTCCAGGGCTTAACAAGCTCGACCTCTGGGTTCCGTTTGCAAATGAGGATCTAGGTCTGGGCCCAGTGCCTTGAGCACCAGCTGGATGAGCAAACAGCAGCCTGAGTGCCCCGTTGGGATGCGGGTCCAACAGGACTCCCTCCCCGAGTCAGAGAGTGGTCTGGGGCACCCTGAGCTCACAGACATATCACATGATCCATGACCACAGAGGGGGAAGGGAGGGCCCTCATCACCGTGCCCCCAATCACAAGGAGTGGGCACAATACAGATATGTGTCCGTATGGGCCCTTGTGTGAATTCCAGCCCACTGAGCCTAGCTGACCTCAGAGGGGATGCAAAGGGCGAGGGCAGGATCCAGAGGGCTGATCCCCACCCCCCAGGCAGAGGAGAGGGGGCACAGCAGCATCTGCAGGGAGAGCAGGGCAGGGGCAAAGCAGATGCACACACTCATTGGGCACTTTCTGGTCCCAAAAGGCAATTCCATTAATTAGCTCAATTAAAAAAGCTTTCTGTTCCAAGTATTTACACACTCAAGACTCCCCAAGAAACTGGGAAGACGTTACCTAACTTGCTACCGGGGAACAGAGGAAAGAGGTTGGAACTCCAGGTTTTCATTCAAGCTCTGCCAAAACTCACTGGGACCTTAGGCCTCTCCAACATAACCCGATGAGCTGGATCTCCATGACTCTAAAGACATTTTGGATTCGGAGGTGAAATCGGGCCTGGTGAAGAAGCTTTAAAGTCGGGTTTACCTTTATTCCATGTACGTGTGGTATATCTTCTTCCCTTTGTGTACGATCTACTTGCCAGTTCAACACTGCAAATACCTTTGGCCAAAGGCACTGGGCTGTCAAGTCTTTTTATCTCGCCCCCATGATCCCTGCTATTATTAGATCTGTGGCACCTTAATTACTTTCTTTCTTGACCACTTTAGTGAGATATAATTCACATACTATACAATCCACCCACTTAAAGTGTGCAATTCAATGGTTTCTGGTATAATCACAAAGCTGTGTAACACTCAGCAGATTCTATTTTAGAACATTTTATCACTCTGCGAAGAAATCCTTTACCCACAGCAGTCTCTCCCCATTTCCTCCCAACTCCTCCACCTCCAGCATCCACTAATCTGCTGTCTCTATACATTGCCCATTCTGGACACTGCATATAAATTGAGCCATACAATATGTGGTCTTTTGTGTCTGGCTTCTATCACAATATTTTCAATCACTTTATTTTCTTTTAAGTTAACAAAATTAGCTTTATAAATTACAAAGTCAATTCTCAAATGCCTGTATTCCTGGCAATCAAAAACAGCAATTCAAACTGAAGTGCACTAAAAATCTTAAAACCTCGCTTGGACTTTGTTTTAATGTATTTTATTTTGTTTTGTTTTATTTTTAGAGTCAGGATCCTGCTCTGTCATCCAGATTGGAGTGCAATGGTGTAATCAGAGCTCACTGTAGCCTCAAACTCCTAGGCTCAAGCAATCCTCTTTCCTCGGCATCCCAAGTAGCAGGGACTGTAGGGACATGCCACCACACCCAACTAAATTAAAAAATTTTTTCGTAGACACAAGGTCTCACTATGTTGCCCAGGCTGGTCTTAAACTCCTGGCCTCAGCCAGGTGCGGTGGCTCACGCCTGTAATCCCAGCACTTTGGGAGGCCGAGGCAGGTGAATCACGAAGTCAGGAGTTCAAGACCAGCCTGGCCAACATGGTGAAACCCCGTCTCTATTAAAAAAATCAAAAATTAGCCAGGCGTGGTGGCAGGCGCCTGTAATCCCAGCTACTTGGGAGGCTGAGGCAGGAGAATCTCCTGAACCCAGGAGGCGGAGGTTGCAGTGAGTCGACACTGTGCCATTGCACTCCAGCCTGGGTGACAAGAACAAGACTCCATCTCAAAAAAAAAAAAAAAAAAAAAAACTCCTGGCCTCAAGCAATCCTCTTGCATTGGCCTCCCAAAGCGCTGGGATTATAGGCGTGAGCCACTGCTCCCAGCCTAGACTTTCTTTTACAAAGACTGTTGTTGGCCAGGCACAGTGGCTCATGCTGTAATCCCAACACTTTGAGAGGTTGGGGTGGGCAGATCACTTAAGCCCAGGAGTTAATGACCAGCCTGGGCAAGATGGCAAAACCCATCTCTACAAATAATACAAAACATTAGCCAGATGTGGTGGTGCACACCTGTGGTGCCAGCTACTTGGGAGGCTCAGGTGGGAGGATCCCTTGAGCCTGAGAGGATGAGGCTGCAATAAGCTATGATTGTACCACTGCACTCCAGCCTGGGTGACAGAATGCCTCAAAAAAAAACAAACAAAAAAAAGTCATCATGAATAAGAAGAAAAAGATATGCCAAGTTTCCTGACTGGAGAGCTAACCCCTGGGCAGATGTCCAGTTAAGCCACAGTTAAGCCTCAGGAAGGTGACCTACTGGGTTGGGCTCTAATGCTGAGACTACAGTTGGTAGTCATAGCAACCAAGTTACAGGCTTTATTATACCCGGGTTTGACTTACGTATTATTTCGAGCCAGCCATCACTAAGATCAGTGTAATCGGAGTTGCCTCTCATTGCAACGTGAGTCGCTTGTATTAATGAATCAAGTCTTTCAACAGCATTCTCCCTGCAAAAGAGTAAGGCATTCTTAGCTCATGGCCAGCAGGTCTTGTCCTAAAGTCCTTTCCAGTGAACGTCCGGGTTTCACTTCCGAGTGCCTAAATAAAAAACTGCCAGAGGAACTGGCATTAAAAACTGGCTGGATGTCACCCATGGACTAGGTGTGTTTGATGGCCTTCCCAGGATGGACCTACACAGCTGGGGGAGGACATACAGAAGCAATCTTCTACTTTAGACTTAAAATGTTAGTAACTTAGCTGAGTGCAGTGGCTCACACCTGTAATCCCAACCCGTTGGGAGGCTGAGGTGGGAGGATTGCTGGAGCTCAGGAGTTCAAGACCAGCCTGGGCAACAGGGTGAAACCCTGCCTCTGCAAAAAATACAAAAATTAGCCAGGCATGGTGGCGTGCACCTATAGTTCCAACTACTCGGGAGGCTGAAGTGGCAGAAGCGCATAAGCCTTGTGGGGTAAAGGCTAGTGAGCTGAGATCGTACCACTGCACTCCAGCCTAGGTGACAGAGCAAGACCTTGTCTCAAAAAAAAAAAAAAATGTTAGCAACTTAAGTTAGGAATCACGTGGTTCACAGACTGCCGACTGTCACCAAACTTAGGAGGTAGTTAGAGCACACATCAAGTTACCAGGATAAATTTGTAGGCCAGAGTGATCCAACAGTAAAAGTAACCTAAATATCTAGCTGGAATTTTGAGTCATAAAATTAAATGAAGACTAAGAGTTGGAACGTAGCATCCCTCCTTCCCAGTACTGTCACTGGAGGGTACAAATCTCATGAACTGCAGGAGAGGGACTGTGCCCATGGACTCAGGCCTCACAACCCATAATCAGGAGCTGCTGCTAATAATTTCTACCAGTTTTCCTTAACTTCTCAATGTCTCCCCCATTTTCTTCCTGCTTCCCAAAGAACTACACATCTTGGGATATGTAACAGATAAAATGTGTGTAAGAATGCACGCAGGCTGGTCATAATGGCTCACGCTTGTCACCCCAGCACTTTGGGAGGCCAAGGCAGGAGGATCATTTGAGCCCAGGAGTTTGAGACCAGCCTGAGCAACATGGTGAAACCCCATCTCCACAAAAAACATGAAAAATCAGCCAGGCATTGCAGCACACACCTGTACTCCAAGATACTCAGGAGGCTGAAGTGGGAGGATCACCTGAGCTAGAGAGAGTCAGGCTGCAATGGGCTGTGATCACACCACTGCACTCCAGTCTGGGTATGGAGTGAGACCGTGTCTCAAAAAACAAGCCCAGAAAGAATGCATGCAATCAAAACCACAATGAGATATCACTTAGTATCTATCAGTATGGCTACTGTCAAAAATAAATAAATAAAAAAAAATGAGGCTGGGCGCACTGGCTCACACCTATAACCCCAGCACTTTAGGAGGCTGAGGCAGGCAGATCACCTGAGGTCGGGAGTTTGAGACCAGCCCGACCAACATGGAGAAACCCCGTCTCTACTAAAAATACAAAATTAGCCAGGCGAGGTGGTGCATGCCTGTAATCCCAGCTACTCGAGAGGCTGAGGCAGGAGAATCACTTGAACCTGGGAGGTGGAGGCTGCAGTGAGCCGAGATTATGCCATTGCACTCCAGCCTAGGCAACAAGAGTTAAACTCTGTCTCAAAAAACAAACAAACAACAACAACAACAACAAACAGAATATAGGCCGGCAGAGTGGCTCACACCTGTAATCCCAGCACTTTAGGAGGCCAAGACAGGTGGAGGACCACCTGAGCCTAGGGAGGTTGGGGCTGCAGTAAGCCATGATTGCACCACTGCACCCCAGCCTGGGCAACACAGTGAGACACTGTCTCAAAAGAAAAAAAAAAAGTTAATCACCCCAATTATATTTTGCTCTGGCCTTTTTCATAACTCTAGGAGTAGAAGGTTCCAATGAGGCCAGGTACCGTGGCCCACACCTGTAATCCCAGCACTCTGGGAGGCCAAGGTGGGCAAGGTCACTTGAGGTTAGGAGTTTGAGATCAACATGGTGAAACCCCGTCTCTACTAAAAATACCAAAAAAAATCAGCCAGGTGTGGTGGTGCATGTCTGTAATCCCAGCTGCTAGGGAGGCTAAGGCAGGAGAATTGCTTGAACTGGGGAGGCAGAAACTGAATGAGCCGAGATCACACCACTGCACTCCAGCCTAGGTGACAAAGTGAGACTTGCCATCTCAACAGAAAAACCCACACAACAACGAAAAAGGTTCCAATGAGCTGAACAAACTTTGGCAGAGAAATCTGCTTAAATGTGGATTAAATTTGCTTAAACGTGGATGAACTGGCTTTAGTCCCAAGAAAAAGGTCAATTTTCCCTCATATTGATGTTTGAATCAACTCTAAATTGTATTACATCTGTATTTATTATCACTTTCACACATTTTAATGGACTCTAATTTTTCATATTCATGTTGTCTTTGATATTCATGTAGTGAATTAATTTTAGGCAAACCATTCACATTGCCGATAAATTCATCAATGAAACACTCACCTGAGCTGAGTACAATTTTCATTAATCCCGACCTCTAACAGGCATCCAGAGAGGACATCTTCTCCAAATAAAATGGGTTTGAAAGTTGCTGATGTACACAAACCCCTTCCAGCTATAAAAGAAAAAGATTATCCTCTTGCTACTTTTTGCTAAATAAAAGTAAAGATTAACTTCAAAGTTTTTCGTGAAAAACAGAAAACAGTCAGTAGAAATAAAGTTTATAGTTTTCAAAAACTGAGATCACTGTTAGTCTAATCCTTTCAAAGCTGAACGAAGGTGCCTTTCTGTATCAGAATTCCCAGACCCTGAGCGGTGGTTTCTTCAGAATGTGACACTGCCCCTGGCAGATGTGGGTCATTACCACTGAGGCACAGATTTCCTGCAGTTCAGAATGAAGTTATTTTCATGTCTCTAATTAGCACCATCCTGGGCTACAGGCAACAATAACACGGGACTCTCAAGCCAATCTCATATTTCAATCTCTTTTACTAGCAACCAGCACTTCAGGTGCAAACAATGTTAGCTGTAGAAGCAGTCGGGCACGGTGGCTCACGCCTGTAATCCCAGCACTTTGGAAGGCTAATGCGGGCAGATCACGAGGTCAGGAGATCGAGACCATCCTGGCTTACACGGTGAAACCCCATCTCTACTAAAAATACAAAACATTAGCCAGGCATGGTGGCGGGTGCCTGTAGTCCCAGCTACTCGGGAGGCTGAGGCAGGAGAATGGCGTGAACCTGGGAGGCGGAGCTTGCGGTGAGCCGAGATCGCGCCACTGTACTACAGCCTGGGGGACAGAGCAAGACTCAGTCTCAAAAAAAAAAAAAAAGAAAAAAAAACAAAGCTGTAGAAGCATGAAAAACCACTACCACTGTTACTCAGCAGCATGTACCTCTCTGCTAAATAAACCAACCGGGCTTTAAAATAATTGATTGCTTGATTAGATTCAAAATATGGTAATACTTCTAACATCAGTTTGCCAAAGAGCTAATGATAATGACCAAACCGGATTACCCGACTGCCAAAGATATAAAGTCGTGACATTATTCATCCTGTTGGTATTTAGAGCTCGGACAGGCTTGCCAAGTTGGTAACCTAGACAAACACAACAAAGGAGCGTGAGCCTGTTTCCTCCTATACTTCAGCACAGCAAGCCTAACTCAGCAAATAACACAAGAGACATGCAAAAGGAAAGAAAATACATAGGCGAAGCTTTCAAAAATACCTTTGGGAGAAAGATGGCACACCTTCATTCATTGTTTTTGTTTTTGTTTTGTTTTGAGACAGAGTCTGGCTCTGCCGCCCAGGCTGGAGTGCAATGGCATACACTCGGCTCACTGCAACCTTCACCTCCTGGGTTCAAGCGATTCTCCCGCCTCAGCCTTCCAAGTAGCTGGGCACCCACCATCATGCCCAGCTAATTTTTGTATTTTTGTAGAGACGGAGTTTCAGCATGTCGGCCAGGCTGGTTTCAAACTCCTGACCTCAGGTGATCCGCCCACCTAAGCCTCCCAAAGAGCTCGGATTACGGATGTGAGCCACCGTGCCCGGGTGCTTTTTTTTTTTTTTATTTTTTATTTTTTTAACAGACAAGGACATTCATTCAATTTAAAAAATACATTTTAACAAGAAAACCTGAAAAGTAAATTGCAGGCATGAGTCAGTCTTGGACCTCTCATGCAAGAGACACTGAAGGTTCTGATCAAGCCAGTCACGGATCACTTGCTGAATGACAATACTGCTTATCACGGGGGCTCATAAAAGACATGTAAACCAAAGTAATCTTTCTTTCTTTTTTTTTTTTTTTTTGAGACAGTGTATCACTCTGTTGCCCAGGCTGGCGTTCAGTGGTGTGATCTCAGCTCACTGCAAACTCCACCTCCCAGGTTCAAGCTATTCTCCTGCCTCAGCCTCCCAAGTAGGTGGGATTACAGGCGCCCACCACCATGCCCAGCTAATTTTTTTGCATTTTTAGTAGAGATGGAGTTTCACCATGTTGGCCAGGCTAGTTTCCAACTCCTGACCTCAAGTGATCCACCTGCTTCAGCCTCCCAAAGTGCTTAGACTACAGGTATGAGCCACTGCACCAGGCCATAACCTTTCAATAGAACCTTTTTCTAGTAAATCCATTCAACCCCAAGGTCTGTTGTTAGAACATATTTCCATCCATCTCGTATTAATCCAACTTACTGCTTCCAATATTTTACTATGAAAATGTTCACATGTACAGAAAAGTTGAAAGTAATACCATGAACACCAATACAGCCACACCAAAATCAACAGCTGTTAACATTTAGCCATATTTGTCTTAACTGTATCATACAGGTGTTGAGCATTTCTTATCCGAAATGCTTGAGACCAGAAGTGTTTGGGATTTTTTCAGATTTTGGAATGCTTGTGTATACATAATAAGTGTATCTTGGCTGGACGCAGTGGCTCAAGCCTGTAATCTCTGCACTTTGGGAGGCCGAGATGGGCAGATCACTTGAGGTCAGGAGTTCAAGACCAGCCTGGCCAACACGGTGAAATCCTGTCTCTACTAAAAATATAAAAATTATATTAAAGTGAGCAACCCTGCAAGCCTCCCTTTGGAGAAGTAGCAGATGAATAAACCTTCCTGTGTTGTGTGATTTTAAAAAAAAATTTGCCAGGCATGGTGGTGTGTACCTGTAATCCCAGCTACTCAGGAGGCCGAGGCAAGAAAATCTCTTGAACCCAGGAGGTGGAGATTGCAGTGAGCCGAGATTGCGCCACTGCACTTCAACCTGGACAACAGAGCAAGACTCTGTCTCCAAAAAAAAAAAAAAAAAAAGAGAGAGAGAGAATAAAGAAAAAGGAAGGTCAGAGTCAGAAACTAAAATTGGAGAGAGTTACTTATAACCATCCTGATGGCTGGGAGTGTTGAACTAAAGTACGTTTGTAAGATCAGTGACTGGTATACACTCATCTTACCTGGATTTCCAGATAATTCTTCTTCATTACCACTATTATAGCTTAAAAATTTTACTACAAATCTCTGTGTCATTATCCCTAGAAATAAAACAAAATAAAAATATAATGTGCACCATTTCACTAGGAAAAGAAATTATTCTCCATAGTGCTTTATCTTAAAATTGCATTTTGACATTCAAAGTATACTCTCGTTGATTAAATCATAAAGAAACAAGAAACAAGTCTTGCACATAAGAAACAAGTCTAACTTAATTTTATGGGTTATAATTATGAGAATCTTGAAGAGAGAAAAAAAAATACTTTTCAGTGAAAGCATGTTTGCTACCCTCATTAAAGTTACCTTTCTGGTGGGCATTAATCTCTGCCCTAATAATTCTGACATTGATATCACTGATGGTATTATTATTCCATTTGAAAATATAATGTTCTTCCACATTCACGATTCTGGGGGCTGATCTGTTATTTAAAGGAGTTTCTGCAAATACAAGCATATGTTCATAAATTAAAGACCGTCTTTGAGCCTGACTCTATTACTGGGACGTTCTCTCTGCTTGCGTGGCCTTTCCCGAATGCCCTGCCCCGCCCCTGCCCTTCCTATCTCCAGCTCCCTAACATGGCACGGTCACTGCTTCCTTGAGGAAGCCTGCCCTGGTCCCATCAAGTCACCATTAGCTGCCTCCCCTATGCCGTCATGGTACCCAGAATGAGATCTGTTCCTTTCATTTCTATATCCCCAGCACCTGGCTCATAGCTTGCCATGGAGCACACACTTGGTAAAATGTTTGTGAGATGAAAGACCAGAGGGTCAGTTCCGCCAGGGCAGGGGCCCGCTGTCTAGTTCTCTATTACAGCGTAGGAACTCCACTAACATTTGATGAGCTAATGAATAAATTTGAGAAGTACAACACATCAGAAAGAGACACCCAGCACTTTGGGAGGCCGAGGTGGGTGGATCACCTGAGGTCAGGAGTTTGAGACCAGCCTGGCCAACGTGGTGAAACCCGATCTCTACTAAAAATACAAAAATTAGGCCACGCACGGTGGCTCACGCCTGTAATCACAGCACTTTGGGAGGCCGAAGCAAGCAGATCACGAGGTCAGGAGTTCAAGACCAGCCTGGCCAACAGAGTGAAACCTCCTCTCTACTAAAAATACAAAAAATTAGCCATGCGTGGTGGCAGGTGCCTGTAATCCCAGCTACTCAGGAGGCTAAGGCATGAGAATCACTTGAACCCGGGAGGCAGAGGTTACAGTGAGCTGAGATCACCCTACTGCACTGGGCGACAGAACAAGACTCTGTCTCAAATTAAAAAAAAAAAAAGAAAAGAAAGAAAGAAATAGTATCCTTCATTAAAAATTAAAGTTCTGGTAAAATTAGCCAAACTGGGCCAGGCACGGTGGCTCATGCCTGTAATCCCTGCACTTTGGGAGACCAAGGCAGGTGGATCACTTGAGGTCAGGAGTTTGAAACCAGCCTGGCCAACATGGTGAAACCCCGTCTCTACTAAAATACAAAAATTAGCCGGGCATATGGTGGCAGGCGCCTGTAATCCCAGCTACTTGGGAGGCTAAGGCAGGAGAATTGCTTGAACCCAGAAGGTGGAGGTTGCAGTGAGCCAAGATCGCGCCATCGCACTCCAGCCTGGGCGAAAAGAACGAAACTCCGTCTCAAAAAAAAACAAACAACAAAAAAAAAAGAATTCTTTAACTATCAAACATTTAAGGAAAGTTTCATGGAAGCTGGAACTAGAAGGGACGGTGGAACTCAGAGAATCCAGGACCGTGGAGGAGCAGGCTTACCGTCACAGAGAGCACTCTAAAGCCCAGCAAGACAGAACGAGGAACAAATGAAATGCGCCTGGCAGATTTTTCTAACGATTGTGAACCTTTTTAAATGACTAACAAAAATACATACTCTGGGGGTATATGTTACTTGTAAGAAATGACATATCTATTTCTGAAGAAATGACATCAAAGTGTAACATTAAATACCTCTATTGGTGATGAATTTGTCTAGGTCAGTTGCTTCCTCATAGATTACTTTTGGTGTAACTGTGCCTAAAGAGAGAACATAAAATAACTTCCACAGGCGTACACATGGCCTATCATGATCACACTAAGTCAAAGTATAGTTGATCAAGCAAATATGGTGACCACAACTGCCCAGAGTGGTGACTACAAAACTCTCCCCACTCCCCAAAAACCATCAGATAGGAGTCCCCGTCCTCTTAGTGTCTAATTATAACTGAGGAGGAAAATCCACAACAAACAAACAAAAACCAGGGTCACTGACATAAAAACAAATATGCAGTTCACTGCTGGTGGCAATACAAAATGGTGCAGACACTGTAGAAAACAATTGGCCGGGTACGGTGGCTCACGCCTGTAATCCCAGCACTTTGGGAGGCCGAGGCGGGTAGATTGCCTGAGGTCAGGAGTTCGAGACCAGTCTGGCCAACATGGTGAAACCTCGTCACTATTAAAAATACAAAAAAATTAGCCAGGTGTGGTGGCACACACCTGTAATCTCAGCTACTTGGGAGGCTAAGGCAGGGGAATCGCTTGAACCAGGGAGGTAGAGGTTGCAGTGAGCCGAGATCATGCCACTGCACTCCAGCCTGGGTGACAGAGCGAGACACTGTCTCAAAAAACAAAAATAAAAACAAAAAACACAATTTGGTGGATCCTCAAGAAGTCATACTAGCATGACCTGTCAGTTCCACTCCTAGGTGTCTACCCAAAAGAAATAAAAAGATACATCTACGCAAAAACTTGGCCATGAGTGTTCATGGCAGCGCTATTCACAACAGTCAAGAGATGAAAACAACCCATATGTCCATCAGCTGATGAATGGACAATGGACAAATACAATGTGCTCTGTCCATGCGACAGACTACGATTCAGCCATAGAGGAATGAAGCGCTGCCATGCGCTACAACACAGATGAACCATGGAACACCATGCTAAGTGAAAGAGGCCAGAGACAAAAGGCCACACAGTGTATGCTTCTGTTTCTGGGGAACACCCAGAATAAGCAATCCATGGAGACAGGAAGCAGACTGGTGGCTGCCAGGGGCTGAGGGAGGAGGGGTAGGGAGTGACTGCGAATGGGGACAGATGCCCTTCTGAGGGGATGAAATGTTCTGGAACTAGAGAGAGGTGATGGTGGCACAACAGTGTAGAAGGTACTAACGTCAATGAATTGTACACTTTAAAATGGTTAATTTTGGCAGAACGCAGACACTCACACCTGTAATCTCAGCACTTTGGGAGGCCGAGGCAGGCGGATCACCTGAGGTCAGGAGTTCAAGGCCAGCCTAGCCAACATGGTGAAACCCCATCTCTACTAAAAACAAAAAAATTAGCTGGGCGTGGTGGCGTGCACCTGTAGACCCTGCTACTTGGGAAGCTGAGGCAGGAGAATCGCTTGAACTTAGGAGGCAGAGGGTGCAGTGAGCTGAGATCGCGCCACTGCACTCCAACCTGCGCAATGGAGCGAGACTCCGTTTCAAAACAAACAAACAAAAAGGTTAATTTTATGTTATTTGAATTGTACTTCAATTTCAAAATAATTAATATGCAATATGCTGTCTTATGGAACTAAACTTTGTCCAAAGAAAATAATTGGCAGTTAAAATATTATTTGAAGTTGAACCAGTAGAAATGATTTATACTCTCATGAGATCGCACTTTATCTTCATGTTTGGGTCTGCGTTCTTTTCTCAAAGAAATGTCACATACCTCCTAAGGCAACATTCTTTATCTTCGCATTGATAATACCATCTCGTTCTTGGTATACTTCCAAATCAGTAACGCATTTAACATCAAAATTGTGAAGAAATGCCACGGGGGCGTTCTGCATACACTGCCCAGTCAGGGACATCTGAGGGTGAAGGGCAAAGCCAACAGATTTATGGCCTCTCTCCTAATCATACAAAATAGATCAGCATCCCTTAAAACTGTTCTTTCTGCAGCCTGCTCCCATTGCTGGCTTGGTTTCAGCCAACAGCAAGTTCACGGACTAGTTGACCCGCTTTAGCAAAACATCTAACTGATTTGCCCATCAAGGTCTGGAAGCCACTGGTTGTGGAGTCACAGTAAATATTACCTAATAAAAACAAAGAAAATCCCTTGTCCTATTCTATTTAGTTTGCAGAGACATGACTATATTTAACTTCATGTTCTCTCCCTCGTCACAACCAGAGTTTAATACCATAAAAATGGATTCATCTGAATAAGAAAGAGAAACTGTTTTACCTCCCCTGCTTTCTTCCCACAAATAACACTCCTCATAACGTTGAACATAAAAAAAGATTTCAGGTTGGGAGCAGTGGCTCACACCTGTAATGCCAGCACTTTGGAAGGCTGTAGTGGGAGAATCATTTGAGCTCAGGGGTTCAAGACCAACCTGGGCAACATAGCAAGACCCTGCCTCTACAAAAAGTAAAAAATTAACTGGGCATAGTGGCATGCGCCTATAGTCCCAGCTACTTGGGAGGCTAAGGTGGGAGGATTGCTTGAGCCCAGGAGGTGGAGGCTGCAGTGAGCTGTGACTACACCACTGTACTCTAGCCTGGGCGACAAAGCAAGACCCTGTCATTCATTCACTCATGCATTCATACATACATATATAAATGATTCCATATAAAACCTTAAAATATTTTTCAAAATTCTAGAATGGTAAATAAAATGATGTATTTATCTAACCATTGTTTTCTATACTGGACCCTACTTGAGGGTAGTGAGGGGCAGGAGGGAGAGGATCAGAAAAAAACTATTGGGTACTTGGCTTAGTACCTGGGTGACAAATAATCTGTACAACAAAACCCTATGATATAAGTTTACCTATATAAACAACCTGCACATGTAGACCTGAACCGAAAATAAAAGTTTAAAAAGAAAAAGTAGTAAAGAATGATAGTTACTTCTAGCCAGGCACGGAGGCTCACACTGTAATCCCAACACTTTGGCCAAGGCAGAAGAATTTCAAGGCCAGGAGTTTAAGACCAGCCTGGGCAACATAAGGAAACCCCCATCTCTACAAACAAATTTTTGGCTGGGTGCGGTGGCTCAAGTCTGTAATCCCAGCACGGTGGGAGACCAAAGTGGGCAGATCACTTCAGCCCCGGAGTTAAAGAGACCAGTCTGGGCAACATGGCAAAACCCCATCTCTACAAAAAATTGGCCAGGAATGGTGGTGCGTGCCTGTAGCCTCAGCTACTTGGGAGGCTGAGGTAGGATCACTTGAATGTGGGAGGTCAGGGCTGCAGGGAGTGGAGATCACATCAGCACACTCCACCCCAGGTGATAGAGCAAGACTGTCTCAAACCAAAACCAATTTTTTTAATTAAAAAAAAAAAAAAAAGACTCACACCTGCAATCCCAGCACTTTGGGAGGCCGAGGCAGGCAGATCACCTGAGGTCGGGAGTTCAAGACCAGCCTGACTAACATGGAGAAACTCCGTCTCTACTAAAAATACAAAATTAGCCAGGTGTGGTGGTGCATGCCTGTAATCCCAGCTACTTGGGAGGCTGAGGCAGGAGAATTGCTTGAACCCGGGAGGCGGAGGTTGTGGTGAGCTGAGATTGTGCCACTGCACTCCAGCCTGGGCAAAAAGAGCGAAACTCTTTCTCAAAAAAAAAAAACCAGAATGATAGCTACTTCCATAGAAACGTATAGAAAATCTTTTGGTTTTATTTTGTAAGTTCACTCTGAGTTTTAAGAAAGACTGTGATTAATTTAAGAATGACTATATATTTTATTAATCTGGAGAATATAAACAGTTAAGTCGCTGAAAGGTACAAAGGAGGGAAATAAGTAACTTAAAAAGAGATTTTAAAGAGAAATATGACTTAAATTAACAATAGGAAAGGAAAAATAAAGGGTCTAGCAGCCAGGCGCAGTGGCTCACGCCTGTAATCCCAGCACTTTGGGAGACCGAGGCGCTCGGGTCACAGGGTCAAGAGATTGAGATCATCCGGGCTAACATGGTGAAACTCCATCTCTAGTAAAAATACAAAAAAATCGGCTGGGTATGGTAGCACATGCCTGCAGTCCCAGCTACTTGGGAGGCTGAAGCAGGACAATCACTTGAACCTGGGAGGCGGAGGTTGCAGTGAGCTGAGATCCAGCACTGCACTTTAGCCTGGGCGATAAAAGCGAGACTCTGTCTCAAAAAAAAAAAAAAAAAGAGAAGGGTCTAGCGTACTCATATTGCAATGATTACCTGCGGAATAGTAAAATATGCCTTCTTTACAGTCATAATGGGATCTCCTTGTTTGTAACCAAAGTCTGCAAAGTCTTTTGCGTCAGTATCCACATATACTTCAAAGGAAGATTCCTGTTTGGGGGAACTGAAAATCAATAAGAAAGGCTGAATAGTTTCAGTTATCTGCAAAAACACAATTCTTCCTTAATGTTGTTCTTTACTCTTGTTTTCTGAGACGGATCTCACTCTGTCACCCACACTGGAATGCAGTGGCGCGATCTTTGTTCACTGCTACCTCCGCCTCCCAGGTTCAAGTAATTCTCATACCTCAGTCTCCCAAGTAGGCTGGGATTACAGGTGCCCACCACCACACCCGGCTAATTTTTTGTATTTTTAGTAGAGATGGGGTTTCACGATGTACCCAGGCTCGTCTTGAACTCCCAACCTCAGGTGATCTGCCTGCCTCAGCCTCCCAAAGTACTGGGATTACAGATGTGACCCACTGCACCCAGCCTCTTTACTTTTGTTTTATTTTGTTTTGAGACAGTCTCACTCTGTCGCCCAAGTTGGAGTGCAATGGCGCGATCTCGACTCACTGCAAGCTCCGCCTCCCGGTTTCACACCATCCTCCTGCCTCAGCCTCCCTAGTAGCTGGGACTACAGGCGCCTGCCACCACATCTGGCTAATTTTTTGTATTTTTAGTAGAGACGGGGTTTCGCCATGTTAGCCAGGATGGTATTGATCTCCTGACCTCATGATCTGCCTGCCTTGGCCTCCCAAAGTGCTGGGATTACAGGTGTGAGCCACCACGCCCCACCTACTTTTTTAATTACAAAAATCATAGATGTAAATTTTTAACAATCCAAAACTGTAAAATACAGAACATTAAAATCCCCCATGAGCCACCACTCCTTCGCCTCCCCTAGAAAAGCACCATGAGCTGTTTTCAATGTCAATCAATTTCTTTTCAATGAGGCCCAATTCTGTCAAATAATGCAAAATAAATTAGCTAACTGAAATCTATAATTGAACCCTTTAGGCACGGGATCTCTGGAGAGGGATTGGGAAAAACGTGACCGCATTATAGGGCCTACTAGAGTATGGCCCCACCAGGACAGGAGAACAATGCCCCATCCCAGGCGGCTGCTCAGACACTTACACGGCACCATGGTAGAAGTAACCAAGGAAGGGCGTGTTGGCAAGGGGCGACTGCACACACAGAAAGGGAAACCAGTCGGGGACACTGTGTGTCGTTGTCCCAGCAGAGCAGAGTTGATCAAAAGGAGGACTGACGTCTCCTCCAAACACGCCGGTGAAGCAGGACAGTCTGAACAGCTCTGTTAAATTTGATGAGCATTCCTGGAAGACAAACATAAAAGCAGGGGCTATGACCGCAGCGAGAATCTCCTGGCAAGTGTGACGAATGCTACCTCTTATTTAAGGCCAGCAGGACGCTACCGAGTAAGCGAGAACATCTATAATCTCTGTCTCATCAATAAGTGCCTTGTGCCCACAAAAAGTAAAATAGTTCTAGAATTTCTTTTGTCAATTCCCCAAATAAGCCTCCAAGTCAGAAACTTCAAGCATTCAAGGGAACCACAGTTTTACTAGGACATGAGATATTCACAGTAAAGAAAAAGAAGAAAAGATAGTACAGAATAGATCCCAAATGAAGACAAAGACATAGTAAACCTCCTTTCTTAACTGTCATCACCATTCAAACCCTTAGCCCAGAAAAGTCTCCGGATATTTACAGTGAGGGGAAACGTTCCATATTCCACAAGGATCCTCCAGGCCCTCACTAGATTATAACATGACCCAATTCATGTCATCAAGAAATTACTTGGGGCTGAGTACAGTGGCTCACGCCTGTAATCCCAACACTTTGGGAAGCCAAGGCAGGTGGATCACTTGAGGTCAGGAGTTTGAGACCAGCCTGGCCAACATGGTGAAGCCCCGTCTCTACTAAAAATATAAAAATTAGCTGGGCATGGTGACAGGCGCCTATAATTCCAGCTACTGGGGAGGCTGAGGCAGGAGAATCACTTGAACCCGGGAGGTGGAAGTTGCAGTGAGGCGAGATCATACACTGCACTCCATCCTGGGAAACACAGTGAGATTCTGTCTCAAAACAAAGAAAGAAAGAAGGAAATTACTTGGACTGCATGCAGTGCGTCACGCCTGAAATCCTAACATTGTGGGAGGTTGAGGTGGAATGAATGAGCCCAGAAGTTCAAGACCAGCCTAGGCAACATAGAGAGACTCAGCCCCAACAAAATTAAAAAAAAAAAAAAAAATTAGCCGGGCATGGTGGTGCACACCTGTGATCCCAGCTGCTCAGGAGGCTGAGGAAAGGACTGCGTGAGTCCAGGAGGCTGAGGCTGCAGTGAGCCATGACTGGGCCACTGAAGTCCAGCCTGGACAACAGAACAAGACCCTGTCCCTTAAAAAAAAAAAAAAAAAAAAAAAAAAAAAAAAAAAAACACCGGGTGCAGTGGCTCACACCTGTAATCCCAGCATTTTGGGAGGCTGAGGCAGGTGGATCACCTGAGGTCAGGAGTTCAAAACCAGCCTGACCACCATGGTGAAAGCCCATCTGTACTAAAAATAAAAAAATTAGCCGGGCGTGGTGGCAGGCGCCTGTAGTCCCAGCTACTAGGGAACTAAAAATAAAAAAATTAGCAATGCGTGGTGGCAGGTGCCTGTAGTCCCAGCTACTCGGGAGGCTGAGGCGGGAGAATGGCGTGAACCCGGAAGCAGAGCTTGCAGTGAGCCGAGATCCCACCACTGCACTCCAGCCTGGGTGACAGTGCGAGACTCCGTCTCAAAAAAAAAAAAAAGAAAAAAGACAGAAAAAAATCAGGTAAATGGAGAATGTTTTAAGACCCATCAATTCAGTTATACAACCTATGGGGGCATTACAGCCAGAATTGCCTTCTCCTGCTATAACTCCAAAAAATTGGCCTTTAATAGTCATAGATTTAAAAGACTGCTTCTTTACTATCCCTTTAGCTGAGCAGGACTCTAAATGGTTTACATTTACAGTTCCTGCAGTAAACAACCTGCAGCCTGCTAAGCATTTTCATTGTTTTACAGATGGGTCTAGTAATGGTAAAGCTTCTTATTCTGGATCAAAAGGTAAGGTTTTCCAGACACCCTATACTTCAGCTCAAAAAGCAGAGCTTCTAGCTGTAATTGAGGTATTGACTGCTTTTGATATGCCTATTAATGTGATTTCTGATTCTTCATACGTGGTTCATTCCACACAGTTAATTGAAAATGCTCAGTTACGACTTCATACAGATGAACAACTGATGACTTTATTTACCCAATGCAAACAGCAGTTACAAGTAGAATGTACCCTTTTTGTATCACTCACATTAGGGCTCATACACCTCTTCCAGGACCTTTGACTGAAGGGAATCAAATGGCTGATCGCCTAGTTGCTAATGCAATATCTAATGCTAGACACTTTCACAATTTAACCCATGTTAACGCCTCTGGTCTCAAACGCAGATACAGCATTACCTGGAAAGAAGCTAAAGCTATTATCCAGTGATGCCCAACTTGCCAAATGGTACATTCCTCATCTTTTACAGGCGTTAATCCTCGAGGATTGGAACCTAACTCTCTTTGGCAAATGGATGTCACCCATGTTCCCTTGTCTGGGAGACTAGCTTACGTACAGGTATGTGTGGACACCTTTTCTCACTTTGTCTGGGCCACATGCCAATCAGGAGAGTCTTCTGCCTGTGTTAAATGTCACCTTTTGCAGCGTTTTGCAGTGATGGGCATTCCAGCTTCTATTGAAACAGATAATGCCCCAGGCTATACTAGCCAAGAAGCTCCAGCTACATTTTTCTCTATGTGGAATATTAAACACATTGCTGGTATCCCATACAATTCTCAAGGACAAGCCATAGTGGAACGAATGAATCTTTCCCTAAAAAGCAGTTGCAAAAGCAGAAAGGTGTAAATAGAGAATATGGAACCCCATTGATGCAACTGAATCTATCATTATTAACTTTAAATTTTTTGAGCCTGCCCAAATGTCAGATGTTATCAGCAGCTGAACAGCATCTGCACAAACCAGCTGCAAAGACAGAAGCAGAACAACTGATTTGGTGGAGAGATCCGATAACAAAAAGTTGGGAAATAGGTAAAATAATAACTTGGGGTAGAAATTATGCTTGTGTTTCTCCAGGCCAAAATCAACAGCCAATTTGGATACCATCAAGACACCTGAAATCTTATCACAAGTCAGATTCCGGGAAGATCCCAAGGACCCCTCAGTTGCAGCCATGTGGAGACTGACGCTGAGGAGGACCCCAACTGTCACAAGCAACACCCGTCAAACACAGCCACCCATCTGGGGACAGAACCAGAAGCTGTCACAGATGGTGGAAGAAAACCTGAGGAAAGCGGGACAGCCAGTCACAATGAGTCATTTTTTTTTTTTTTTTTTTTTTTTTGAGACAGAGTCTCGCTCTGTCGCCCAGGCTGGAGTGCTGTGGCCGGATCTCAGCTCACTGCAAGCTCCGCCTCCCGGGTTCCCGCCATTCTCCTGCCTCAGCCTCCCGAGTAGCTGGGACTACAGGCGCCCGCCACCTCACCCGGCTAGTTTTTTTTGTATTTTTTAGTAGAGACGGGGTTTCACTGTGTTAGCCAGGATGGTCTCGATCTCCTGACCTCCTGATCCGCCCGTCTCGGCCTCCCAAAGTGCTGGGATTACAGGCTTGAGCCACCGCGCCCGGCCCACAATGAGTCATTTAATGGTAGCTATGACAGCGATGATCACCACTGCTGTGAGGATTCCTTCAACAAGGGCTGCCACAGAGAACAATTATACTTATTGGGCATATTTATCAATCTTAGCTGGCAGTAATGCTTGGATGTAATCACTCTATGACACAGTTACACATGCTTTCTGGTCTCAGTATTTACCATAATAAATCTGCTCCTATAATTGAGGCATACCACCCTCAAAAACCCATTTGTATACAAAATTGAACCTGGCCAGAAATAATGAACGTACTTGTTTAGGAAGATTGCATTGCAGAACAGGCAGAGGTGCTGCACGATTCCTATGGAGTCATTATTAATGATCCCCTAAGGAGATGTTTAGCTTAAATTACACCTCTCGGTCTGCATGCCACGGCCACACTATGTTCAGCTGATCTGAACGAAACAGTCAGATGGTAGATATAATAATAAGTACGGTGAGAGTTCCTATTATCTGAAACCATGGCAGTATAGTGGCACCTCAACCTCAAATGATATGGTCCACTGTAGGAACTAAACATTAAGGATCTGTGGAAACTATTAATAGCTCTTAATAAGATCAAAATTTGGGAAAGAATAAAAAAGCATCTAGAAGGACACTCTACAAACTTGTTTTTGGATATAGCAAAATTAAAAGAACAAATATTTGAAGCATCCCAGGCACACCTGACCTTAATGCCAAGAACTGGAGTGCTTAAAGGAGCTGCAGACAGATTAGCAGCTAGCAACCCATTAAAATGGATAAAAACACTTGGAAGCTCTGTAATTTCAATGATGATTGTGCTTTTAATCTGTGTTGTTTGTCTTTGTAGAGTCTGCAGATGTGGATCCTGACTCCTCCAAGAAGTAGCTCACCGCGACAAAGCTGCCTTTGCTTTTATCACTTTGCAAATCAAAGAAGGGGAACATGTTGGGAACAAGCCCCCCAAAATCTGGCCATAAACCGGAACCCCAAACTGACCATAAACAAAATCTCTGCAGCACTGTGACACGTTCATGATGGCCATAATACCCACGCTGGAAGGCTGTGGGTTTACTGGAATAAGGGCAAGGAACACCTGGCCCGCCCAGGGCGGAAAACCACTTAAAAGCATTCTTAAGCCACAAACAATAGCATGAGTGATCTGTGCCTTAAGGACATGCTCCTGCTGCAGTTAACTAGCCCAACATATTCTTTTAATTCGGCCCATCCCTTCGTTTCCCATAAAGGATACTTTTAGTTAGTTTAATATCTATAGAAACAATGCCAATGACTGGCTTGCCATTAATAAATAGGTGGGTAAAACTCTGTTCAAGGCTCTCAGCTCTGAAGACTGTGAGATTTCTGATTTCCCACTTCACACCTCTGCTATTCCTGTGTGTCTTTAATTCCTCTAGCGCCACTGGGTTAGGGTCTCCCTGACCGAGCTGGTCTCAGCAAACTAGGATCCAGAATATATAGTGAACCCTCTTACAATTCAACAAAAAGACAGCCCAATTTAAAACATGGGTGAAGGGTATAAACAGACATTTCTCCAAAGAAAATATACAAATATCCCATAAGCACATGAAAAGATCTTCTACATCATTTGCCACTAGAGAAATACAAATCAAAATCACAATGAGGGTGGGGCATGGTGGCTCATGCCTGTAATCCCAGCATTTTGGGAGGTTGAGGTCAGAGGATTGCTTGAGCCCAGGAATTCTAGACCAGCCTAGGCAACACAGCAAGACCCCACCTTCACAAAAAAAACACACAAATTAGCTAAGTGTGGTGGTGTGCACCTGTAGTTCCAGCTACCTGGGAAGCCGAGGTAAGAGAATCACTTGAGCCTGCGAGGTTGAGGCTGCAGTAAGCTGTGATTGCACCACTGCATTCTATCCTGGGCGACAGGGCAAGCCCCTGTCTAAAAAAAAAATTAAAAAAAAAAGAAAATCATGAAGAAATATCAGTTCACACTTACTTGCATGGCTATAACCAAAAAGACAAATAATAACAAGTGTTGGTGAGGATATAGAGAAACTGTAACCCACATACATTGCTGATGAGAATTTAAAATGGTGCAACTGCTTCAGAAACTAGTTCCTCAAAAGTTTAAACGTACAATAACAATGCAACCCAGCAACTCTACTATATAGATCCCCAAGAGAAATGGAAACATGTTCACACAAAAACCCGTCCACAAATGTTCATAGCAGCACTATTCATAAAGGCCAAAAAACAGAAACAACCCAAATGTCCATTAGCCAATAAATAGATAAGAAATACGTGATATATCCATACAACGGAATAGGATTCAACCACCAAAAATGAATGAAGTGGTGACAGCTGCTATAAGGCAAAAGAACCTTAAAAGCATCATGCTAAGTGCAAGAAGAAAGTCACTGAAGACCACATATTGCATGATTGCATATATGTGCAATGTCCAAAATGGACAAATTAATGGAGACAGAGGCAGATTCACAGTGGCCTGGATGAAGGATGGAGATAGGAACGGCTACAGGGACACACGATTTCTTTCTGGGGTGGTAGAAATGTTCTCAAGTTAGATTGTGGTGATGGTTGTACAACTGTGTAAATTTACTAAAAATCACTGAAAAACCGTGTTCTTTTTTCTTTTCTTTTCTTTTTTTTTTTTTTTTTTTTTTTTTGAGACAGAGTCTTGCTCTGTCGTCTAGGCTGAAATGCAGTGGTGTGATCACAGCTCATTCCAGCCTTGACCTCCTGGGCTCAAGCAATCCTCTCAGCTCAGCCTCCCGAGCTGGCACTACAGGCCTGCACTACCATGCCCAGCTAATTTTTGTAGAGATGGGGTTTTGCCATGTTGCCCAGGCTGGTATCCAACTCCTGAACTCAAGCGATCCACCCATGTCGGCCTCCCAAAGTGCTGGGATTACAGGCATGAGCCACTTCACCAGGCCTGTTCTTTCTGTTTTTATATTTTCTTAAAGGCTTCTAAATAAATAATATTAAAACCATCCCCTCAGTATGATCTTCATAATCATGATTTTATCCAAAGAGATATTCTTTTCTTCTTCCAAAAACTAGACTGACAATGCCAGATAAGAAAATACTCAATTTAGGCCTGGTGCAGTGGCTCACTCCTGTAATCCCAGCACTTTGGGAGGCCAAGGCGGGCAGATCACCTGAGGTCAGGAGTTCAAGACCTGCCTGGCCAACATTTAGTAGAGACAGTGGAAACCCTGTCTCTGCTAAAAATATAAAAATTAGCCAGGTGTGGTGGCGCACACCTGTAGTTCCAGCTAATCGGGAGGCTGAGGCACAAGAATCACTTGAATCCAGGAGGTAGAGGTTGCAGTGACCTGAGATCATGTCACTGCACTCCAGCGTGGGCAACAGAGCAAGACTCTGTCTCAAAAAAAAAAAGAAAGAAAAAACCCAAAATACTCAGTTTATATGTTGTACCCACTCTAAGGCTAAAAGAAAAAAAATAAAGCCGGGCGCGGTGGCTCATGCCGATAATTGCAGCACTTTGGGAGGCCATCTCAAAAAAAAAAAAAAAATTTTTACTCAAAAGTTGTGTGATTTTTTTTTTTTGAAATGGGGTTTCGCTCTTGTTGCCCAGGCTGGAGTGCAATGGCACAATCTCGGCTCACTGCAACCTCCGCCTCCCTGGTTCAAGCAATCTCCTGCCTCAACCTCCTGAGTAGCTGGGATTACAGGCGCATGCCACTACGCCTGGCTAATTTTGTATTTTTAGTAGAGATGGGGTTTCTCCATGTTGGTCAGGCTGGTCCCAAACTCCCAACCTCAGGTTATCCGCCTACCTCGGCCTCCCAAAGTGCTAGGATTACAGGCATGAGCCACTGCGCCTGCCAAAACTTTGAAATTTAAAAAAATACTCAATTTGAAAACAATTTGCAATAGAAAACATAAACTCAGTTTTGGTTTTGGGAGGCCAAGGTAGGAGGACTATTTGATCCCAGGAATTTGAGACCAGCCTGAGCAACATGGCAAAATCCCACCTCTACAAAAGATACAAAACAATTAGCTAGGTGTGATGGTGAATGCCTGTGGTCCCAGCTACTCAGGAGGCTGAGGTAAGAAAATCACTTGAGCCCAGGAGGTCGAGGCTGCAGTGAGCCATAATTGCACTACCATACTCCAGCCTGGGCAACAGAGCAAGATCCTACCTTGAAAAATAAAAAATAAAAAGAGCTGTTGGTGGAACTGCTGGTGTTCTCACAGGAAGCATAACCTTTATGCCCAATAACCAAAGAACGTACCTGGTCACAGCAGCAGCGAACATCACAGGCCCCAGCTGTTAAATTACAAGGACAAGGGCCAAGGGGCTGATACACCTGGTTAGGAATGACAGTCACGTTCTCTGAAAAGTAAACACAACAGAAAAATTCAGCTAAGAAACATTCCAACAAAGCATGGTCACATTTTTAACATTCAAAAGAAAGCTGAATTATCTTGTTTTGTAAATCATCATTACCAAATATTCGACATTAAGGAATCCATGAAATATATGACGCCTACATCTACCACTCCAACAAAAACCCAAATATAAGAAAACACGCCAGTTACAATGAACCAAAGAAGTCATAGTTGATCTGGAAGATAATCAATTGACTAAGAGTCACAAGTTAGTATATACATAATGTACTGATTTTAGGCTGGGCAGGGTGGCTCACACCTGTAAACCCAGGACTTTGGGAGGCCAAGGTGGACAGATCACCTGAGGTCAGGAGTTCAAGACCAGCCTGGCCAACATAGTGAAACCCTGTCTCTAATAAAAATACAAAAAGTAGCCCAGACTACAAAAAAGAAACAGATAAAATTAACTTAATAATATATTTCACTGAACCCAACACATCCAACATAATATCATTGCAACAGGCAATCAGTATAAAAATTATGAATGAGCTATTCCACATTCTTTGTTTCACAGTAAGTCCTCAAAAACTGGTGGCTATTTAACAGTTACAGCACATCTCAATTAAGACCCATCCCCTTTCAACTGTCCAGTGTCCAGACGTGGCTCGTGGCTGTGGTACCCAATAGTGCAGGTGGGACTAATGTGGTCTGACCAGGAGAGTATGGAGGGCTGGGTTATGCAGGGATGATACAGTGAGACACAGTAGCTTCCCTGAGGGACTCGCATTCTCAGAGGGAGGAGACAGATAAAGAGATCATGTGACCATAAAGGGGTAAACACCGAAATAGCTCTGTCATGGGAACCCAGGGAGGGCAGGTGGCTTAGGCTGGGTGTCAGGAAGACTTGCAGAGAGAATGCGCTGAGCCTGAAACACACATAAGAGTTTGTACAGGCAGCCGGGCCCAGTGGCTCATGCCTGTAATCCCAGCACTTCAGGAGGCCGAGGCGGGTGGATCACCTGAGGTCAGGAGTTTTAGACCAGCCTGACCAACATGGAGAAACCCCGTCTCTACTAAAAGAAAAAAAAAAAGAGTTTGTACAGGTAAGAGGGGCTACTGGAGAACTGTAGGTGGAAGACAGAGGGGGCGGATGAATAGGGGAACACTGTGGTGCAAGGGAGAAGGTGGCAGGTGTGAATGGGACAAGGCCAGAGAAAGCAGCTCAGGAAAGGACGCAGGAATTCAAGAGAGGGGTGATGCACTTGGGGATAATATACCTGGAGACAAGGGAAAACACATAAGAAATGCTAAAGAAGTAAACATCAGCAGGGCCTATTGTTTATAACTCTTCACTATATTACAGGTTTCCGTACTTATTTTCCTCTTTGAAGAAGAAATGTTACACGACACTTCAGCCTCCTAACTCAGAATTCAGTGGCAGTAATGCTTTGGGTTTCTCATGGATCATTTATCAGATAAAAGTTTCATTCTGCTGAATTTACTTTTACACGTTAGAAAACCATGCAGCAACTATTTGTTTAAACCCCACATAACAGTTAACTTTAACGACACAATGGGTGAAGTATCTGAAGAACAGCTAACCATCTGTTCCATGCTGTAACATATCAGAAGGTCAATGATACATCAGTGGTATCCGGAACAAGAAGGTCCACATCGCAGACCACGTTACAGCGGTAAGGGTCTGACCCTCAGTGTTATCAAACCCATGTGACACAAGCAAGGCACTCTATTAATTGATTTTTTTTTTGAGACAGGGTCTCACTCTGTTGCCCAGGCTGAAGTGTGCAGTGGCACAATCAGCTCACTGCAGCCTCAACCTCCCAGCGCTCAAGTGATCCTCCCACCTCAGCCTCCCAAGTATCTGGGACCACAGATGTGCACCATCATGCTCAGCTAACATTATGCTGTCCATGCTGGTCTCAAACTCCTGGGCTTGAGTGATCCTCCCACCTTGGCTTCCCAAAGTGCTGGAATTACAGGAATAGTGCATGAGCCACCACCCCCAGCCACGAGGCACTTTAGAATAGGGTTTTACTATGTGTTACACAAATAGATGTTTGTGTGTTGATTTATGTTTTCTACATTGTTCACTGGCTTCGTTGTTATTTGATATGACACATGCCTCCTGTCTGTGCTTCCATTCTTTTTCTAGTTTTAATCGCTGGCTGGCTGGGTAAAAAATTTTTCGGCCAGGCGCGGTGGCTCAAGCCTGTAATCCCAGCACTTTGGGAGGCCAAGACGGGCGGATCACGAGGTCAGGAGATCGAGACCATCCTGGCTAACACCGTGAAACCCCGTCTCTACTAAAAAAATAATACAAAAAACTAGCCGGGCGAGGTGGCAGGCGCCTGTAGTCCCAGCTACTCGGGAGGCTGAGGCAGGAGAATGGCGTAAACCTGGGAGGCGGAGCTTGCAGTGAGCTGAGATCCGGCCACTGCACTCCAGCCCGGGCGACAGAGCGAGACTCCGTCTCAAAAAAAAAAAAAAAAAAAAAAAAAAAAATTTTCATGCATTCATGGGGTCAGAGGAGACAATTCAATCACTCATATACAAAGATGTTCAATTTTCTAGGTTTGGTATTCTAAAATATTACCTAAATATATTTTCCTTTTTTTTTTTTTTTTTTTTTTTTTGAGACAGGGTCTTGCTCTGTCAACCAGGCTGGAGTACATGGAGCAATCCTGGCTCACTGCAACCTCCACCTCCTGGGCTCAAGCAATCCCCCGACCTCAACCTCCCTCGTAGCTAGGGCTACAGGCACCCACTGCCACACACAGCTAATTGTCGTATTTGTTTGTAGAGACGGGGTTTCGCCACATTGCCCGGGCTGGTCTTGAACACCTAGGCTCAAGTGGTCTGCACGCCTTGGCCTCTAAAAGTGCTGGGATTACAGGCATGAGCTACCACCCAGCCTCAAGCATATTTCTCAAAGGAAAAAAGTCAGTGCTTTGAACAGTGCAGCTATCATGAACCCCTCCTGTTGTTTTGGGGCTTGTTTTTTGTTTTTTGTTTTTTTGTCATTGAATACTTCTTTTTGGCTTTGTTTTTAATTTTAAGCCATAGAAAAATTTAAAACTTTTAAGTAGGTAACACATTTGCAAGGTTCCAAAAAATCAAAAGCATATTTAAAAAGTCCTCACTGTCAGCCCTTTCCCGTTCCCACATCACCCTCCAACTTGGTAGAACATGATTAGCTTCTCCAACATCCTTCCAGAATTTCTTTATGCAAATGTTTTCATTTCTGCCTCCTTTATGCAAAAGATAGCACGCTGCAGGCAGCCATCTGCAGTTGCTTTTTTCACTTCATTCATCTTGGAGGCCTTTCCATGCAAGTACACTGAGGGCACAGTAGTCTGCTGAAGGGAGCTGTCAAAACTCGTCTTATCATCCTAAACTTCCGGAAGCACAAGGAGGACCACAGTTAGGGATGTAATAAGAGAAGTGGCAGTAAAGGAGTCTCCAGTGAACAGACTTTTGCTACTCAAGTCTGGAATGCTTCTCCCTCCATGCCACGTGGCCATAAAGGCAAGAGATGTCAGAGTTTGCCACAGGGGACAGGGGACATGGCGGTAGCACTCATGACAGCAGAGCCCTCTGGGCACATCTAGTTGAAGGTTCTTTTGGTTTAAGAACACTAACATCATGTGAGACGGAGATTAACACAAAACCATTTTCTCACGTCCAAAGATTCATGTACATGGGCATAATGATCTTTGCTGTAGCATCAAAAGGTGGGAACAGGCCAGGTGCGGTGGCTCCTGCCTGTAATCCCAGCACTTCAGGAGGCCGTGGCGGGACGATTGCCTGGGCCCAGGAGTTCAAAACCAGCCTGGCTAACATAGTGAGACCCTGTCTCTACAAAAAATGTAAAAACTAGCCAGGTGTGGTAGTGCACGCCGGTAGCCCCAGCTACTATAGAGGCTGTGGCAGGAGGATCACCTGAACCAGTAAGGTTGAGGCTGCAGTGAGCCAGGATCATGCCCTTGCACTCTAGCTCCAGTCTGGGTGACAGAGTGAGACCCTGTCTCTAAAAGAAATGAAAATTTAAAAAAAACTTAAAAAAAAAAAGCTGGCCGGGCGCGGTGGCTCAAGCCTGTAATCCCAGCACTTTGGGAGGCCAAGACGGGCGGATCACGAGGTCAGGAGATCGAGAGACGATCCCGGCTAACACGGTGAAACCCCGTCTCTACTAAAAAATACAAAAAACTAGCCGGGCGAGGTGGCGGGCGCCTGTAGTCCCAGCTACTCGGGAGGCTGAGGCAGGAGAATGGCGTAAACCCGGGAGGCGGAGCTTGCAGTGAGCTGAGATCCGGCCACTGCACTCCAGCCTGGGTGACAGAGCAAGACTCCGTCTCAAAAAAAAAAAAAAAAAAAAAGCTGGAAATGATGTAAACTTCATCAACCTCAAACTCCTATGCTCAAGCAATCCTCCCACCTCAGCCTCCCTAGTAGCTAGGACTACAGGCGGGCACCACCATACCCAGCTAACTTTTTAAATTTTTTTATAGAGACAGTATCTGCTATGTTGCCCAGGTTGGTCTTGAACTCCTGGGCTCAAGAAATTCCCCCGCCTTGGCCTCCCAAAGCACTGGGATAACAGGCTGGAAGCCACTGTGTCTGGCCACCCTTCCTTTCTTCTTCTTAAGATGCAGTCATGAGAATCAATGCATGCGCCAGCACGGTTGGCTCATGCCTGTAATCCCAGCACTTTGGGAGGCCAAGGTGGGCAGATCACAAGATCAGGAGATCGAGACCATCCCAGCCAACATTCTGAAACCCCATCTCTACTAAAAGTACAAAAATTAGCTGGGCGTGGTGGCGCACACCTGTAGTCCCAGCTACTTGGGAGGCTGAGGCAGGAGAATCGCTTGAGCCCAGGAGGTGGAGGTTGCAGTAAGCCGAGATCACAACACTGCACTCCAGCCTGGGGACAGAGTGAGACTCCGTCTCCAAAAAAAACAAACAAACAAACAAAAAAGAATCAAGGTACATAAACAAATTTCACCTTCTCCCAAAAAGGATTCAAGGTGGCTTACAAAGAAGCAAATAATAGAGCAGTAGAGCAAGATCAAATAAATGTTACATAAAATAGTACAAAATGAAAATTTTTAAAAGAAAACTAAAGAAAAATAAGTTTAGGAAGGCAAGACAGACTCAAGTGAAGTATACTTTACAAATTGCATGGCATATACTTACAATCAAACAGGTAAGCTTGACACAAATTTTTCTTTTCTTTTCTTTTTTTTTTTTTTTGAGACAGGGTCTCGCTGTGTTGCCCTCGCTGGAACGCAGTGGCGTGATCATAGCTTACTGTAGCATCAACCTCCCAGGCTCAAGCCATCCTCCTACCTCATCCTCCTAAGTAGTTGGGACCAACAGCAAAGTTTTCACAGTCAAAGACTTCACTTGCCTGAGGCATTATGGGTCAGAGAAGAGTTGGCATAAATTTCCACTTGAATGAGTAGATGTGCTAAACAGGGTGAATTACGAGATGCTGAAACCAGAAGGGTTTGGAGGATACAGGGGGACTCTGCGAAGGAATCTGTCTCATTGGAGGAACACCAGTCCAGACCTCTCTTCCACCTTACTGTCACTTCCAACACCTTCTGAAAGGAAAAGATTGCTGTATTTTTTAAGTGACTCAAAACAGGGTCTATAAGAATACATAATGGAAAACACAATAAAAGCACACATCGGCCTCTGTTCATTTTATAAAAGGGAAATGTATACAAAGATGACACAGTTATCTTCAGTTCCACCCCATAAACCTATGGTAACATGCAAGCCCTGATTCCTACTCCTTAACATAAAAGCAAACAACTTTGGGATACTTAGAAAAAGCTAAACACAAATCTGATAAATAAACTCAGTTTACTGTGTACCTTTTTAGCTTCTTTATCATCCTATCAGTGGAAGAGTAAATACACAAAAGTCAATGAAAACAATCCTGTTTATCCCAGAATGACTTTAGACATGTACATGTTCATTCCTGGGGTACAAACAGAGTTTGTCTTTGTCATTCTTTTATCTCCAGAATTAATGTTGCATATACTAGGTACCCAATAAACACTTACTAAACAGAAGATGCTTAATCTCTCCAGGTTTGAGTATCCTTATACACAAGCCTAGAGTTGGGCAAGATCAGTGGTTATGAAGCTTTTTTTTTTTTTGAGACGGAGTCTTGATTGTCACCCAGGTTGGAGTGCAGTGGTGTGATCTCAGTTCACTGCAACCTCTGCTTCCCAGGTTCAAGTGATTCTCCTGCCTCAGCCTCCAAAGTAGCTGGGATGACAGGCAGCCGCCATCACGCCCAGCTAATTTTTGTATTTTTAGTAGAGATCGGTTTCACCATGTTGGCCAGACTGGCCTTGAACTCCTGACCTCAGATGATTCGCCCTCCTCGGCCTCCCAAAGTGCTAGGATTACGGGCATGGGCCACCGTGCCTGGCCAGCTTTTTTTTATTTTTTTATTTTTTTTAAGAGACAGGGTCTTGCTCTGTTGCCCAGGCTGGATGAAGTGCAGTGGTATGATCATAGCTCTCTGCAGTCCTGAACTCCTGGGCTCAAATAATCCTCCTGCCTCAGCTCCCCCACCCCACTCCAAGTACCTGGGACTATAGGTATCCGCCATCACACCCACCTAATTTTTAAAAAATTGTTTTGTAGAGACAGGATCTCGCTATGTTACAGGCTGGTCTGGAACTCCTGGGCTCAAGCAATCCTCCCGCATCAACCTCCCAAAGTGCTACGAGTACAGGCTTGAGCCACAATGCCTGGCATAAAGCTTTTTTGAATCATTGACCCATTTGATGATCTGAAGGAAACTGATGACCCTCTCATCAGAAAAATACACATACAAACAGAACTTTACACACAATTTCACAGAGTTCACAGACCCCCTAAAATGCATCCAAGGACTCCTAACCCCAGGGTAAGGAACCGTGGGCTGGCTAAGTGTCTACCAGATCCAACAGCCCACAATTTCATGATTGTTCAGAGCATGGAGAAAGCTATGCCTTGTCAAATAAAGAGAGCAGTGCAGAAACCCTAGCTGGGGGCCTCTTCACAGGCTACAGAGAAGGTTTACTTCTGCCTTACCGCGCCAGGGGTCACAGTCACACTCCAGTCTTCCGTCTCATTGCTCAGCACTCCACACGTCGGAACTGGCAATATTCCTAAAGAAGAGAAGACCAGCACGCAAAGGCAGCACGGCCCATCAGCTCGAGTCAGACTGCCTAGGATGGACTCACATTACAGCCCAAGATTGGGCCCTTTACAAGCTGCTTGATACTGGGACAGTGACAACCTCTCTGAATTTGTTTCTTCACTGGTCAAAGGGGATGAAAAGATATTACTGCTCTTACAAGGAAAATGGGATGATGCACGATGTTAGTTCAATGAATGCTAGCCATTATTATTTCAAGCTTTCTTCGAACCTGTCCGTCTGTCCTCTCTGGCCTACAGCAGCGCCCCGATCCTTTTCTCCCCATGCGACTTTACAGAGAACAGAGGCAGGGGGCCCAAAGGATGCCACCTCGCCAGGCTCCCTGGGAGGTCTGGATCCAGTCCAACCCCCACCCTTCCCAAAATAAGGGCCAGACTTTACCCGCCTCGTCCTGCAGCACGGTCAGGGACACGGTCACGCCCTCGGTGTCTCCGACCAGGGATGCGCTGACCGCAGGGCCGGACATTCGGATAAAAGGAGGGATGAAAGCTAGGCGGGAAGGAAAGGGGATAAGGAGGGATTAGCAGTGGAAGAGTCACCGCCTAAGGTGTGTGTGGCGGCTTCCTTTGGCGGTCTCGACTCCCGAAACTCCCGGGAGAGTCCAGGTTGGCCCTTTTAACGCCCAGTCCCCTTAGCCCCGGCCCACCAAGGTCCCTGCCGCGCCGTACACACCCAGGTCCCCCCACACCAGCCTCAGGACGCCCTGCAGAAGGAGAAGCCTCAAAAGAAGAGCGGCCGGAGACTGGAAGCCCATGCCTTGGACCTCGCGGGCCGGGCCCAGCAGAACCGCGCCCGCCTTAGAACCCGAGAAGGACTCAGACACGAAAACACCGCCCCACCGCCGCCATCTTGTCAAGCGAACGCCCGGAGCTATGGCAACCACCAATAGGTGACCGGCCAGGCGGAGCGCCGTGCTGTGATTGGACCAGTGGCAAGAGCGGGCACCCCGGCCCCGCCCACAAGGCCTCGCATTTTTGCGGCTTGACTCGTGGGGAAAGTGAGGGCGGAAAAACTACCATCCGGTGCTCCACTTAGTACCTGGGTGACGGAACAATCTGTGCACCCAACCCCCGTGACACGCAATTTACCTATATAGCAACCTGTACATGGACCCCTGGGCCTAAAATAAAAATTGAAAAAATCAAAATTAAAAAGTCCTGAAAAGCAGGGGTGCGTTTCCAGCTCAAAAACTGGAGTTTTCCTCTACCCTGGAATTAATCTAACCCAAGAGCGAGCCTATAGACACTGGCTTCTAAATAAAAAGGGTGGAATTTGCTCCTTAATAAACTTGATTTTTATAGGGATTTTTAGGGGGTGAGTACAAAAAGGGGATGGGACTGCAGCGCTGTTTTTATTATTATTATCTTTACCATCATTTATTATGCATTATTTATATCTTATGTTTTTATAAAATATATATTTACAAAATATATATACTTTGTTTTATATGTATATCTCAAATATACATACTTGATACATATAAAATATATATAGGCCGGGTGCGGTGGCTCCTGCCTGTAATCCCAGCACTTTGGGAGGCCGAGGCGGGCGGATCACAAGGTCAGGAGTTTGAGACCAGCCTGACCAACATGGTGAAACCCTGTCTCTAGGAAAAATACAAAAAATTAGCCGGGCGTGTCGGCATGCGCCTATAATCCCAACTACTCAGGAGGCTGAGGCAGAAGAATCGCTTGAATCTGGGAGGCGGAGGTTGCAGTGAGCCGTTTTCTCACCACTGCACTCAAGCCTCAGCCACAGAGCCAGACTCTGTCTCAAAAATATATACATAATATTTATTTATTTATGTATCTTATAAAATAAATATGTATTTATATTTTATCTTATAAATATGTATTTATATTTTATATAAATATAAACATATTTTATAAATTTTTTACTTTATAATTTTATAAAATTTACATTTATATTTTTATAATTATCATTTATCATTTATTATCATTTATTACCACTATTGTTTTTTATTATCGTTCTCCTAGGTTTTTGAAGATTTTCTCCCACGCACAGAGCTCTCACCACTCTGAAAGCAGATCCAATCACAGAACACACAAGAGGTTTCGTCCAACAATAGGACAGATGTGAAAGAATCAAAATTCTGTCTGGAAAAAAAAATTGTTTTTCTTCTTTCAGTAGCCTCAGAACATTTCAAGCATTGTCACGGCTTGGGGGCTGAGAGTGCAGGTTCTGAGGTCAGGCTGCCTGGCGTGGGATTCCGCCTTCCCTCCACAGATATTCTCAGCTGTTAAGTGACTTTGGGCAAGTCGACCTCTCTAAGCTTCAGCTTCCTCATCTATAAAAAAGGGATGATGATAATCCTTCCCTGGGGATTGTGTGAGGATGAAATGAAGTAACATGTCTAATGAGGTTAAGCCAATGTCTGGCATATAGTAAGCACTCAGTTAATGATCACGTACTTGTTCAGTATCAGAGGGGTGGTGTGTACTTTAGCTGGGACAGTCGTGGTGTTCAGCACTGTGACTGACTGATGGTAAATGCCAAATCAATGTTTGCCATTATTACTTTTTATTTATTTATTTTTATTTGATTTTTTTGAGACAGGGTCTCACTCTGTCTGTCACCCAGGCTGGAATGGTACAGTGGCATAATCATAGCTCACTGCATCCTCAAACTTCTGGGCTCGGCTGATCCTCCCACCTCAGCCTCCCAGGTAGCTGGGAATACGCCACGACACCCAGCTAATTTTTGTATTTTTTGTAGAGATGGGGTTTCACCATGTTGCCCAGGCTGGTCTCAAACTCTTGGGCTCAAGTGATTTTCCTGCCTTGGCCTCCAAAAGTGCTGGGATTACAGGTGTGGGCCACCGCACTCAGCCCCATTATTACTCTTTTTTTTTTTTTTTTTTTTTTGAGACGGAGTCTCACTCTGTTGCCCAGGCTGGAGTGCAGTGGCATGATCTCAGCTCACTGCAAGCTCCGCCTCCCGGGTTCACGCCATTCTCCTCCCTCAGCCTCCCAAGTAGCTGGGACTACAGGCGCCCACCACACACCCGGCTAATTTTTTGTATTTTTAGTAGAGATGGGATTTCACCGTGTTAGCCAGGATGGTCTCGATCTCCTGACCTTGTGATCCGCCCGTCTCAGCCTCCCAAAGTGCTGGGATTACAGGCATGAGCCACCGCCCATTATTACTCTTAATGTTCAGTTACATATTCATTGATCAGCAAATCTAACATGGTGAAAGGATTCGGAAAGTTGAGGCTTTATAAGGGCCTGACACTGGGCATTACCTTTTTCTTACACTCCTTGAAAAATTGTGGGTGGCTACAGTTGTAATATGAGAATGAAACTTTCCCCTGTACCTCAGCTCCTCTCTGGAAGACGCAAAATGTGTACCTCTCTTGACATCTTGGCATAAAGTCTAGGAGAACGTTACCAGGAGGAAGCTGTCAAACACTTAAATATTTCTGTTATTCCCCATCTGTCTTTGGGGGGAATTAATCTGCAAATTAAGTTGGCATGGCCAAGTGATAAAAATTATGAGATAAATCCTCCCAAAAGAAAACATTTCTGGGCCAGGCTTGGTGGCTCACACCTGTAATCCCTGCACTTTGGGTGATGAAGGCAATGGATCACTTGGGGCCAGGAGTTCAAGACCAGCCTGGGCAACACAGAGAAACCCATCTCTACCAAAAGATACAAAAAATTAGCTGGGCGTGGTGCCATGCACCTTTACTCCCAGCTACTCGGGAGGCGGAGGCAGGAGAATCGCTTGAACCCAGGGGGCAGATGTTGCAGTGAGCTGAGATCACACTACTGTGACTCCATCCATCTCAAAAAAAGATAGAAAACACCTGAAGCTGATCATCAGCAGCTTCCCGATAAGATCTCAGGAGTTGGGCAAACAGGCTCATGCACACATAGTAAGAGGCAACATGGCAGAGTTTAACTGGTATATAACCTTCCTCTGGGAACACTCGACTGGTAAAGGAAAATGCCTCAAATGAGCATGCGCACAACTTCAGTGAACACTTTGCACATGCGGCCCCTCCCAAGTGCTGGCAGGCCGCTGACATGCAGACAGCCCACCCCAAGGAAAAACCAAGGGAGGGCACAAACCTCAGAACCATGCTAATGTATAGAAACCCCAAGTGAAGGGTCAGACCAGGCACTTGAATCTCTCCAGTCGCCCGCTTGGCCCTCTTCCAAGTGTATTTTACTTCCTTTCGTTCCTGCTCTAAAACATTTTAATAAACGTTTACCCCTGCTCTAAAATTTGCCTTGGTCTCTCACTCTGCCTTATGCTGCTTGGCCAAATTCTTTCCTCCGAGGAGGCAAGAATCGATTGCTGCAGACCTGTACAGACTCACACTGCTAACGGTGATCCAGGGAATTCTCCAAGATCTCACCCAAGATCACCAAGATGGTACCTCTACAAATATGTAAACTATTCATATCTTGAGTAGTAGACTAAAAGGCAAACCTATCAAAAATAATAGCTACAGCTTTTTAAGACATAGTATAATAAGATACAAATATTGTAGAAACAATACAAAGTTAAAAATCAGAGGGATGAAGTTAAAGTATAAAGTATTAGTTTTCTCTGCTTGTTTTTGCAATCAAAGTTATCATCAGTTTAAAATAATGGGTTATAAGATGGTATTCGCAAGCCTCATGCTAAACTCATATCAAAAAGCCTACAACAGATACACAAAAATATAAAGCAAGAAATTAAAACATACCATCAGAGAAAATCACTTTCATAAAAAGGAAGATGGAAAGAAGGGAGGAAGGGGAGATCAGAAGACAAATAACAAAATGGCAGTAGTAAGTCCTTACTTATCAATAATATTGAATGTAAATGGACTAAACTCTCCAATCAAAAGACGTAGAGTGGCTGAATGGATACACACACAAAAAAAAGACGTAATGATTAGCTGCCTATAAGAAACTCTTCACCTATAAAGACACACATAGACTAAAAATAAAGGGATGGAAAAAGATATTCTAATGGAAACCAAAAAAGAGCAAAAGTAGCTATATACTTTTATCAGATAAAATAGATTTTAAGATTGGGTGTGGTGGCTCACACCTGTAATCCCAGCACTTTGGGAGGATGAGGCGGGCAGATCACGAGGTCAGGAGTTCGAGACCAGCTGGGCCAATATGGTGAAACCCCGTCTCTACTAAAAATACAAAAAAAAATTTAGCTGGGTGTGGTGGTGCACACCTGTAGTCCCAGCTACTAGGGAAGCTGAGGCAGCAGAATGGCATGAACCCAGGAGGCAGAACTTGCAGTGAGCTGAGATCGCGCCACTGCACTCCAGCCTGGGCAACAGAGTGAGACTCCGTCTCAAAAAAAAAAAAAAAAAAATTAGCCAGGTATGGTAGCACATGCCTGTAATCCCAGCTACTCGGGAGACTGAGGCGGGAGAATCACTAGAACCTGGGAGGTGGAGGTTGCAATGAGCCGAGATCATGCCACTGCACACCAGCCTAGGTGACAGCGTGAGACTCTGTCTCAAAAAAAAAAAAAAAAGTGGTAAAGAAGGTCATTATATAATGATAAAGGGCTCAGCAAGAGAATATAACTAGTGTAAACATATATGCACCCAATATTGAAGCACTCAGATATATAAAGCAAATATTATTAGGGCTAAAGAAAGAGAGAGACCCCAGTACCATAACAGTTGCAGACTTCAGCCTCTCACTTTCAGCATTGGACAGATTATCCAGACAGAAAATCAACAAGGAAATGTGAGACCTAATTTGCACTATAGACCAAATGGACCTAATAGATATTTATGGCACATTTCATCTAATGGCTATAGAATACACATTCTTCTAAGCACATGAATCATTGTCAAGAATAGATCGTATGTTAGGTCACAAAACAAGTCTTTACAAAAAAAAAAAATCAGACCAAGCATCGTTTTGTTTTTTTTTTCCTTGAGATGGAGTCTCACTCTTGTCCCCCAAGCTGGCGTCCAATGGCATGATCTTAGCTCACTGCAACCTCTGCCTTCCCGGGTTCAGGTGATTCTCCTGCCTCAGCCTCCTGAGTAGCTAGGATTACAGGTGTGCACCACCACACCCAGCTAATTTTTATATTTTTTAGTAGAGACAGGGTTTCACCATGTTAGGCACGCTGGTCTTGAACTCCTAACCTTAGGTGATCCACCCACGTCGGTTTCCCAAAGTGCAGGGATTACAGGCATGAGCCACCACACCCAGCCCCAGATCAAGCATCTTTTCTGATCACAATGGAATAAAACCAGAAATCAATAACAAGAGGAACTTTGGAAAGTATACAAACACAAGGAAATTAAACAGTATGTTGCTGAATGATCAGTGGATCAATGAAGAAATTAAGAGGGTTTTTTTTTTTTCTTGAGACAGAGTCTTGCTCTGTCACCAGGCTGGATTGCAGTGGAGCAATCTCAGCTCACTGCAACCTCCGCCTCCCAGGTTCAAACAATTTTCCTGCCTCAGCCTCCCAAGTAGCTGGGCCTACAGGCGCATGCCACCACGCCCAGCTATTTTTTTTTTTGTATTTCTACTAGAGACAGTGTTTCACCATGTTGGCCAGGATGGTCTCGTTCTTTTGACCTCGTGATCCGCCCACCTCGACCTCCCAAAGTGTTGGGATTACAGGTGTGAGCCACTGGGCCCGGCCATTAAGAGGGAAAATTTAAAAACTCCTTGAAACATACAAAAATGGAAAAACAACATACCAAAACCGATGGAATACAGGAAAAGCAGTACTAAGAGGAGACCTTAGAGCAATAAGTACCTTTATCAAAAAAGCAGAAAAACTTCAAATAAAAAACCAAATGATGCTTGAAGAACCAGAAAAGAGCAAACCAAACCCAAAGTTAGTATTAGAAAAGAAATAATAAGGTGGCTCACGCCTATAATCCTAGCACTTTGGGAGGCTGAGGCAGGTGGATCACCTGAGGTCAGGAGTTCATAACCAACCTGACCAACATGGTGAAACCCCATCTCTAATAAAAATACAAAAATTAGCCAGGCATGGTGGCGCATGCCTTTAGTTCCAGCTACTTGGGAGGCTGAGGCAGGAGAATCGCTTGAACCCGGGAGGCGGAGGTTGCAGTGAGCTGGGATTGTGCCACTGCACTCCAGCCTGGGCAACAGAGCAAGACTCCGTCTCAAAAAGAAAAGAAATAATAAAGAGCAAGAGCAGAAATAAATGAAATTGCAATTTAAAAAATTCAGAAGATCAACAAAATGAAAAGCTGGTTTTTTGAAAAGAACAAAATTGACAAACCTTTAGCCACACTAAGAAAAAAAAGACCCAAATAAGTAAAATCAGAGATGAAAAAGACCTTACAACTGATATCACAGAAATTCAAAGGATCATTAGAGACTACTATGAGCAGCTATATGCCAATAAACTGGAAAACCAGCTGGGCCCAGTGGCTCATGCCTGTAATCCTGACACTTTGGGAGGCTGAGGCAGTGGACGCTTGAGGTCAGGAGTTCAGGACCAGCCTAGCCAACATGGCGAAACCCTCTCTACTAAAAATACAGAAATTAGCCGGGCATAGTGGCGCATGCTTGTACTCCCAGCTACTTGGGAGGCTGAGGCGGGAGGACCACTTTGAACCTGGGAAGCAGAGGTTATAGTGAGCAGAGATCGTACCACTGTACTCCAGCCTGGGTAACAGAGTAAGACTCCGTCTCAAAAAAAAAAAAAAAAAAACAAACAAACAAAAAAAAAACAAAACTACAGGCTAATGTCTCCAATGAACATTGATGCAAAATCCTCAACAAAATACCAGCAAACAAAATTCAACAACACATTAAAAATATCATTCAGTCAGGGCATGGTGGCTCACACCTGTAATCCGAGCACTTTGGGAGGCTGAGGTGGGTGGATCACTTGAGGTCAGGAGTTCGAGACCATCCTGGCCAATATGGTGAAACCCCATCTCTACTAATAATACAAAATTAGCCGGGCATGGTGGCGCACACCTGTAATCCCAGATACGCAGGAGGTTGAGGCAGGAGAATCGCTTTAATCCAGGTGGCAGAGGCTGCAGTGAACCGAGATCAGGCCACTGCACTCCAACTTGAGTGACAGAGCGAGATTCTGTCTCAGTACAAAAAAAAAAAAAAAAATAGGTACTTCAGCCAGGTGTAGTGACTCACACCTGTAATCCCAGCACTTGTGGAGGCCAAGGCGGGTGGATCATCTGAAGTCAGGAGTTCAAGACCAGCCTGGCCAGCATGGTGAAACCCAGTCTCTATTAAAAATCCAAAAAAATTAGCTGGGCATGGTGGCAGGCCCCTGTAATCCCAGCTACTTGGGAGGCTTAGGCAGGAAAATCGCTTGAACCCGGGAGGCAGAGGTTGCAGTGAGCTGTTATCACCCCATTGCACTCCAGCCTGGGCAACAAGAGCGAAACTCTGTCCCAAAAAAAAAAAAAAAAAATTCATTCATCATGACCCAGTAGGATTCATTCCAGGGATGCAAGGATGGTTCAACAGGATGGTTCAACACAGGCAAATCAATCAATGTGATACATCATGTCAACCAAAGGAAGAACAAAAGTCATCTGATCATTTCAATGGATGCTCAAAAAGCATTTGATAAAATTCAACATCCTTTCATGATAAAAAAAAAAAACCCTCAAAAAAATGGGTATAGAAGGAACATACTTCAACACACACACAAAAAAGCCACATATAACAGACCCACAGCTAGTATCATACTGAACAGGGAAAAAACGGAAAACCTTTCCTCTGAATTCTGGAACACGATAAAGATGCCCACTTTCACCACTGGTATTCAACATAGTGCTGAAAGTCCTAGCTAGAGCAATCAGTCATGAGAAAGACATAAAAGGTATTCAAATTAAAAAGGAAAAAGTAAAATTATCCTTGTTTGCAGACGATACAATCTTTTTTTTTTTTTTTTTTTTTTTTTTTGAGACAGAGTCTCGCTCTGTCGCCCAGGCTGGAGTGTAGTGGCCGGATCTCAGCTCACTGCAAGCTCTGCCTCCCGGGTTTACGCCATTCTCCTGCCTCAGCCTCCCGAGTAGCTGGGACTACAGGCGCCCGCCACCTCGCCTGGCTAGTTTTTTGTATTTTTTTAGTAGAGACGGGGTTTCACCGTGTTAGCCAGGATGGTCTCGATCTCCTGACCTCGTGATCCACCCGTCTTGGCCTCCCAAAGTGCTGGGATTACAGGCTTGAGCCACCGCGCCCGGCCCGATACAATCTTATATCTGAAAAAACCTAGACGCCACCAAAAAACTATTAGAACTGATAAAATTAGTAAAGTAGCAGGATACAAAATCAACATACAAAAATCATTTGCATTTATTTATTTAGAGACAGGGTCTCACTCTGTCATCCAGGCTGGAGTTCAGTAGCATGATCATGGCTCATTGTAACCTGCGCCTCTTGGACTCAAGTGATCCTCCCACCTTAGCCACCAGAGTAGCTGGGACTACAGGCATGCACCACCACATCTGGCTAATTTTTATATTTTTTGTAGAGACGGGGTTTTGCCATGCTGCCCAGGCTGGTCTTGAACTCCTAGGCTTAAGTGATCCTCCCGCCTCAGCCTCCTAAAGTGTTGGGATTACAGGCGTGAGCCACTGCACGCAGACTAAGATTTGAAATTAAAGTTCTTCAGGGTTGAGTAAAAAATTGTCTGGCATTTGACCAAATGCAGTTTAAAAGCACACATTTGAAGAAGGGTTGAATGAGCATGAGATAAATAATGAATGAAAGGAAATAATTCAACCAGATATGAAAATCAAATTATTTTATTGTAAAAATTTATATAAAATAACTCATAAGGGCAACAGTTAAAAACAAGTTAAACAGAACTAACCAAACGTATAAGACATTTCAAATAAAAAATAATAAAAGTCTTGCTAGCTTGCTTGAAAGTATATCTCTTTTAGATATATAATACTTTATATCCTAGACTTAAAATTGTGATTTCCATTACACTTAATTAGTATATGAAATATTAAGTACTATTTTTAAAAGACAGGTTCTCAAACTCAAGGATTAACAAACATTTGCAAAGTGAGCACCAAAGTCTGTATATTTGTTAACAAAGACACAAATCCAGAATACAAAATCTATCTGAAATTAAGCAAATATCAAATTATTTAAATATGACTCCGCCTGTATAAAGAGAAAATTAAAATCTTAGTTACACACACAGTTTTGCACACAATGGGTTTTGTCAGTACACATTTTTTTTTTTTTTTTTTTGAGACAGAGTTTCGTTCTTGTCGCCCAGGATAGAGTGCAATGGCGTGATCTTGATCTTGGTTCACTGCAACCTCTGCCTCCTGGGTTCAAGGGATTCTCCTGCCTCAGCCTCCCGAGTAGCTGGGATTGCACGCACCTGCCACCACACCCAGCTAATTTTTGTATTTTTAGTAGAGACAGGGTTTCACCATGTTGGGCAGGATGGTCTCAAACTCCTGACTTCAGGTGATCCGCCCGCCTTGGCCTCTCAAAGTGCTGGGATTACAGGCGTGAGCCAAGGCGCCTGGCTGTAAGTACACTTTTTTGTTTGTTTCTTTTGAGATGGAGTCTCCCTCTGTCGCCCAGGCTGGAGTGCAGTAGCTCGATCTCGGCTCACTGCAACCTCTGCCTCCAAGGTTCAAGCGATTCTCCTGCCTCAGCCTCCTGAGTAGCTGGGATTTGTACAGGCACGTGTCACCACGCCCGGCTAATTTTTGTATTTTTAGTAGAGAAGGGGTTTCATCATGTTAGTCAGGCTGGTTTTTTTTTTTTTTTTTGGTTGAGACGGAGTCTCCTTCTGTCGCCCAGGCTGGAGTGCAGTGGCACAATCTCAGATCTCTGCAAGCTCCACCTCCCGGGTTCACGCCATTCTCCTGCCTCAGCCTCCAAGTAGCTGGGACTACAGGCGCCCGCCACCACGCCCTGCTGATTTTTTTTTGTATTTTTAGTAGAGACGGGGTTTCACCGTGTTAGCCAGGATGGTCTCAATCTCCTGACCTCCTGATCCGCCCACCTCGGCCTCCTAGCTGGGATTACAGGCGTGAGCCACGGTGCCCAGCCTTTCTTTTTTGATACAAAGTCTCGCTCTGTCACCCAGGCTGGAGTGCAGAGGCACTATCTTGGCTCACTGCAACCTCTGCCTCGCGGGTTCAAGCAATTCTCCTGCCTCAGCCTCCCGAGTAGCTGGAACTACAGGTGGCTGCTACCTTGCCTGGCTAATTTTTGTATTTTTAGTAGAGACAGAGGTTCACCATACTGGCCAGGCTGGTCTCGAACACCTGACCTTGTGATCTGCCCGCCTTGGCCTCCCAAAGTGCTAGGATTACAGGGGTGAGCTACCATGCCCGGCCTTGTCAGTAAACATTTTAAAAAAAACAAAATAACTCAGCCACCATTCCTTAAAGTCTTTGTACAAATATGTGCTAGAAACTAAAAGGACTTTTAATAATTTCAAGATTACATAGAAAAATACACTTTTTGTTGTTGAAATTACAAATAGTTTTGCTTTTGAACTTATAAACATTCTCGGGATTCAGTCCAAAGTTTCTAGAGAACAGTTTCTATAAATATACTTAAACTTTTCGTAGAGATGGGGTCTTCTCACTTGGTTGCCCAGGCTGCTCTCGAACTCCTGGGCTCAAGCAATCCTCTGGCCTCAGCCTCCCAAAGTGCTGGGATTACAGGTGCAGTTTCAATATTAATGTGGATTTTTCCCCCATTAAAAAAGGAAAGAATTCTATCTGAAAACCATACTTAGCAGAGTCCATTTTCCCCAGTAAGTTCTCCCTCAAAACCAGTCATAAGCTTTCACATATAAGCTCTTCCCACAACTATTTTGAAGAAAATTTGCTACTTCACATGTTCTCCTTACTCATTTAAAATGAGATTTTGTAGTTATTTGGTGACAAACTATTGTTTAGACGACTTTGTCCAAATATGTACTGATATCAGACAAAAAGTAAATATCTGCAAATATCTGAGGCTATCTCAATTTAAACAACAAGAATTTTATTTACATGACGATCACAGGTAACTGTTGATTCAAATAAGACGTTCTGTGTTGATTAATGCCATTACTCTACAAATAGTCCTTTTACAAAGCTACGTTCAAATTTCCCATGCCATGCATTTCACAACGAGGACCTGGATTCAGGTAGTAGGTTAGAAAGCCTATGATCAATCATGACAAGCTGACTTTGACTAACAGTCATCCCGTTAAAAAAAAGAAAGCCACAAACATGTGCTTTCTTGCCCCTTTCTGGACAGCAACCAGTCACAGAATATTTTAGGATATATTGCATAGAATGGCTCCCTCAAACAAATCAGTCCTCCGGAAGCACAGGATAAAAAGAATGTTTGGGAAATATTTTCTGTAAGGTCACTACATTAAAAATTATCCTATATCTATCTTTATTTTTTTTTAGTCTTCCCAACAAAGAATCTGCTATGTAATTTCTATTAACAGCTCTAAAAGATGGAGAAAGTATTTTATCCTCAGGCAGACACTTTCAGTTTCTTTTTCTTGGCTTTCAGTACTGGAGGCAGAGAAATCTTAAAGGCTGTCCTGAAATTACAGAGAGGAAAACATTTTTCAATATTCTAGAGCTGTGAAGTATCAGCCACCCACACAATCTCAAAGATACTTACTCGCACGTAGTGCAAATGGGGCTGAAATTGCAGAATACTGTAAATTTAAAAAAAAAAAAAAGAAACAATGGGGTGGCTGAAAAAACAATGCAGTTGAGAAACTGTTTTCCTGCCCCCAAACATAGAAAAAAAAGAAAAACTAGGTACATGAACTTACTTGACAAACACACAGAACAGACATAACCAATTTCAATGAGATTTCGATGACAGAAGCAAGCAGCCCTGTAGTCAACATGAACTGGGGGTGGGAGGATTAACTGAGATCTCTGATCTTGATCGGGAAGAAACACCCACTGTAAAACAAACAAACAAACAAAAGAAACTTTTATTTAAAAAATGGGAAAAAAATAACGTGAAGCCCCACCCTTCTAGGCCTTGGAACCCCAACGCCTGCATTTATTGCTTTCTCCCGAGTACTAGCACCAGCCATCCTGCTTCCATTCCTTTCCCAGGACACAGAGGTCATCCTTCCCTACAGGCATCAGGGTCACCACTGCTGTCTCCTTACCAGCAAATACTGCAGAAGGGAGGGCATCTGAGGCACCTTCAGGTACAGTCCTCCCGTGATGTCACAAGCCTGCAAGACACAGAGGGCTTGCTGCCAAACTCACACTTACCTAGGGTTTCCAGAGGAATGGGATTCTCACCAGCAATGCCTCAGGTCTACAAAATCAGAGGAGGATATGACACCGCAAATTATTATTATTATTATTATTTATTTTTATTATTTTGACAGAGTCTTGCTCTGTTGCCCAGGCTGGAGTACAGTGGCACAATCTCGGCTAACTCCAACCTCTGCTTCCGGGTTCAAGCGATTCTCCTGCCTTAGCCTCCCAAGTAGCTGGAATTACAGGCATGTGCCACCACGCCCGGCTAATTTTTGTATTTTTAGTAGAGACGGGGTTTCGCCAGTCACATGGTAATTCTATGTTTAACTTTTCCAGGAAGTTGTGAACTGTTTCCTGAAGTGGCTATACCATTTTACATTTCCAGCAGCACTGTAGGAGGGATCCAACTTCTCTATATCCTCACCAACACTTATTATTAGCTGACTTTTGGATAACAGCTGTCCTAGTGGAGTGAAGTAATAGCTCATTGCGGTTTTGACTTACACTTCCCTGGTCAGTAACGATATTAAGCATTTTTTCATGTGCTTCTTGGCCATTTGCAGATCTTTGGAGAGATATCTGTTCAAATCCTTGACCTACTTTGAAGTGAGTTATTTGTCTTATTTTTGAATTTTAAGAGTTCTTTATATAATCAGAATATTAGTCCTTTTATCAGATACATCATGTGCAAATATCTCTCCCAGTTGTTTTTTTACCTTGGAAGCACAAAAATTTTTAATTTTCATGAGATTTGTTTTCATTGTATTTTGTTAATTTTATTATGTAAAAAGAAACTGTGAGATGGCTTTATTCTGTTCTCTTTAAGAAATAACACTTTTTGTCTAGGTGCAGTGGCTCATGCCTGTAATCCTATCACTTTGGGAGGCCAAGGCTTCAGGACTGTTTGAGCCCAGGAATTCGAGACCAGCCTGAGCAACATAATGAAACCCCGTCTCTACAACAAATTTAAAAAATTAGGCCAGGCGCGGTGGCTCATCCCTGTAATCTCAGCACTTTGGGAGGTCAAGGCAGCAGATCACTTGAGGTCAGCAGTTCAATACCAGCCTAGCCAACAGGGTAAAATCCCGTCTCTACTAAAAATACAAAAATTAGCTGGGTGTAGTGGCGGGCACCTGTAATCCCAGCTGCTTGGGAGGCTAAGGCAGGAGAATCGCTGGAACCCAGGAGTTGGGGTTTCAGTGAGCCAAGATCACACCATTGCACTCCAGCCTGGGCAACAAGAGCGAAACTCCGTCTCAAAAAACTACAAAATTAGCCAGGCACTGTAGTACATGCCAATGATCCCAGATACTCAGGAGACTGAGTGGGAGGATCACTTGAGCTGGGGAAGATGAGGCTGCAGTGAGCCATGATCACGCCACTGCATTCCAGCCAGGGCAAGGGCAAGACCCTGTCTCAAAATAAAATAAAATAAAAATAACACTCTTTTGAATTTGGTCCTCTTTTTCTAAGCTTTTGCTATCTTCAGAGTTTTCCAAAGGCACAAAACACTCGCGCTCTCCTGGTTGCTGACACTAAGGTTTCCTGTCCATGTTCATGGTTTTTCCCAACAATCACTCATCTATTCATTTGATAAACACAGCTTTCTCGCTTTGACACGGCAGTGCTTCGGTTTACACTGAAAACCCTAGCTCTGATCCTAGGACCTTGAGGCTCCTCTGAAAGTACCGTCCTGGTTCAGTTGGTCTGTTAGATTCATTTACACATTTAACAACTGTTTTAGAGCACCGTGCAGGGTTACAGCAATAAACATCACAGAGTCCATCCTCGTGAAGTTAACATTCTAGTGGAGAAGGCAGAGAGTAAATCAGGTAAGTAAATGCACAAATGATGTTATAGGTTATGATCATTTCTATGAAGAAAAATAAAGTAGGCTAAGGGGAGCGGGAGTAACAGTAACAATGGTGGTCAGGGAAGGCTTCTCTGAGGAGGTGACACAGAAGCAGAGACCTGAAGGCAGGCAGGGAGTAGGCCATGCAAATACCTGCGGGAAGAGCTTGCAAGCAGAGAGAACGGCAAGTGCATCGCCCCTCTGGCTGAAGCAGGCCTGTTTCAGACAACAGCAACGGGGCAGGGCGGTGGGGCCAGACTGAACAGGGAGAGTGTGGAAGACACCGGGCAAAAGCTTCTCAGGAGCCTCAGCAAGCAGCATCCGGAAGGCCCTGGCAGGCCCTGACTCTGGGTTTTAGTCGACGTGTGATAATAGGCCATGGGGGGGTTTTAAGCAAGTGAGCAACGGGTTCTAATTTATATTAGGTTGGTGCAAAAGTAATTGCGGTGTTTACTGCTTAAAAAAAAAAAAGGGCAAAAACCGCAATTACTTTTGCACCAACCTTGTATTTTGAAAGCTTCATTCTGACAGCTGTTCTGAGAACCAACTTTCAACATTTATTTATTTTTTTAAAAAAGGGAGACAGGGTTTCCCTGGAGTGCAGTGGCATGATCATAGCTGACTGCAGCTTCGAACTCCTAAGCTCAGCCAGGATATATATATATACACATACATATATATACACACACACACACATATATATATATATATTTTTTTTTTTTTTTTGAGATAGAGTCTCACTCTGTCGCCCAAGCTGGAGTGCAGTGGTGCAATCTCGGCTCATGTAAGCTCCGCCTCCTGGGTTCACGTCATTCTCCTGCCTCAGCCTCCCGAGTAGCTGGGACTACAGGCACCTGCCACCACGCCCGGCTAATTTTTTGTATTTTTAGTAGAGACAGGGTTTCACCGTGTTAGCCAGGATGGTCTCGATCTCCTGACCTTGTGATCGCCCACCTCAGCCTCCCAAAGTGCTGGGATTACAGGTGTGAGCCACCGTGCCGGGCCTCAGCCAGGATATATTTTAAAGGCGGAATGAACAGGATTTGCTCATGGTTATGAAAGGAGGGAAGAGAAGAGACAAGGAAGAGTTAGGTTTTTGCCCGAGCTGCTGAGTGAACTGCACTGCCACTTAGGGAGATGGGGCAGGAAGAGGCTGAGAGGACAAAGCAAGAGCTCTCTGGTTTGGACACATGACGCTGAAGATGCCTGCCAGACGCCCAAGGGGAGGTACTACATACACGGCTGATTCTGCAAGTCTGGAACTCAGGACGGTCTGGGACTGGACTAGAGAAACGAATGTGAGGGCCGAGGAGGTAGAGCTGGTATGTGAATTCATGGCAGAGACAAGATCGTCTTGGAGTTAACAGACAAGGTGTAGACTGAAATGTGTTGCTAAGAAATGAATTCAAACTTTTTGAATTTTTACTACTGAAATACAATACGTACAAGAGTCTATATACACAATGTGTAAGTATGGTTTAAATAATCAAATGAACATCATATACCTATGATCAAGCTGAAGAAACAGTAGAGTCTCAGAACCTTTGAAGCCTGTGAATTTTCCCACTGGACCTCGCTCTCGCCATCCTTCATCCCCAGCAGTAACCTAAATTCAGGGTTTGTCACAGTTTTGTGCTTGTAACTGATCCTTTAGGAAACAACATTTGTGGCCAAAAAACATCTAACAATAACTCAGTAATTTCTTCAGACTTACTTTAGGGTTTTGTTTCCTTTGGGTTAAAGTAAAATTCAGTTTTTATCTTTTTCATTAAAAAGCAACGTCTGACAGTGCTGCCCAGTGGAAACAGAATGCAGGCAATATGTAATTTAAAATGTTCCAGCAGCTCCACACACAAGGGAGAAATAAATAGATAAAATCAGGTTCAATAACATACTGTATTTAACCCAATATACCCAAAGCACTTTCATTTTAAATTGTAATCACTATAAAAATCACTAATTGTCATAATCACCCACACAAAGCATGGTTTTAAAACATACCTGTTGGAGGAGCCCTGAGTCGGAATCTAAAACACAGGCATCAATCAAAATATTCTGAAAGAAACGTTTTGAAAATATTACAGAAATAATAACAGTAATGATTACCCTATACTGAGAACCTACTACATGCCATACTCTATGCTTAAAATAGCTCCCTCAATACGCAACGTGACTCTGCACGGCAGATATTTGCATTTGGCAGCTGAAGCACCCAGGACATGGCTGGGCTGTGGTCACAGAGCCAGTGGGTGGGAAAGCTCTCACCCCACTCGGCCTGTCTCCAAAGTTCAGGCTCTTTTCACTACATCATGCTGTCACTCCACAACAGAGAACATTATGCATGGCTATAGCAGCATTTTATGTTAAGACTGAAGTTTTGCTTTGTTTTTTTGGGACAGACTCTAGCTCTGTTGCCCAGGCTGGAGGGCTGTGGCGCGATCTCCACTCACTGCAAGCTCCGCCTCCCGGGTTCACATCATTCTCCTGCCTCAGCCTCCCGAGTAGCTGGGACTACAGGCGCCCACCACCACACCCAGCTACTTTTTGTATTTTTAGGAGAGACGGGGTTTCACCATGTTAGCCAGGGTGGTCTCGATCTCCTGACCTTGTGATCTGCCCGCCTCGGCCTCCCAAAGTGCTGGGATTAGAGGCATGAGCCACCTCACCCGGCTAACACTGAATTTTTAAGAAGGTTTTCTTTCTTTATAAATACATCAAAGAAGAAAATGTATTATACTTCATCTGAACATTTCAACTCTTTGCAAAGTAAAAACATTGAATCTTTATAGATCTCACCACAGCAAAAAGAAAAAGAAATTGAGGCAAGGTTTATACAGCAAACTGTCAAACCAGAGTTTCTTGGCATAGGGTCCATGGATGGGCTAAAGGTTACCTGAATGCCATGAAACTCTATGCAAAACTGTGGTTGAGTGCACATTGTTCTGGGAATGCATCAGCTTCTCAAGTGGTCCAGGACCCAAAATAGAAAAAAGACCAGAACATTCCTTGCCCATTCATAAGGTTACGTAGTCAGAATACCTCAGAGTACAGCATTCAAAAAATGAAACTGACTCCTTCATTATGAAACAAATACTTTAAATGGCAGGCTCTCAGTTCACCTGTTTCTGTGCTGCGAAGATGACATTCATGAAGTTCATATACTGCAACGCACTGTCTTCTGCAGCCTTAATCACCTAAAAATCACAGTCATGTTAATTCTGCCCAGGCACATCCCAGTCCTCTCACACCAATGTCACATAATATATTGCGAACCACAACCAACATTACTCCAGTTTGTCTTCCCATTTATCATTGTTAAATGATACCTAAAGTATAAAGATGACAGTAACATTTCCCCCAAAATCCTACCACCCAAGGACAGTCCACGTAAGGGTTTGATGAACTCCTTCTGGGGAGCACCTACGTGGGCAGGTATATACATGCACACCCAAAACATGAACACAAACATACACAAAATACATATACACACACACCCCCAAAATACACACACACCCCCAAAATATACACATGCACACCCAAAATACACACCCACTCCCAAATTACACACACCTACCCACCCAAAATATACACATGCACACCAAAATACATGCACACCCAAAATACACACAACTATCCACCCAAAATATACACATGCACACCCCAAATATACACATGAACCCCCAAAATACACACCCCCAAAAATACACACGTCCCCAAAAATACACACCCCAAAAAACACACACACACCCAAAATACACACACTGCAAATACATACACATACACCCAAAATTCACAGGTATGCACATCCAAAATACATACACACCCAAAATACACAGGTACGCACACCCAAAATACATACACACTCAAAATATACACACCCCAAAAGTACACACACCCTCAAAATACACACACCCAAAACACACACAACCAATAAACACACCCCCAAAAAATACACATCCAAAGCATACCCCCAAAATACACACCCCTCAAAATACACACACCCCAAATACACACATAAAATATACACAAACCCCAAAAACACCCAAAACACACAAACATACCCCAAATACATACACACACACAAAACACACACACATCCAAAATATACACACATACACACACCCAGAATACACACACATCCAAAATACACACACTCACACATGTCAGGATGATTACTTAGCATTCTGCAACCTGCTTTTTGAGTCCACAATATATGTGGGAAAAAATATTCTTTTTTTTTTTTTTTTTTTGAGACGGAGTCTCGCTCTGTCGTCCAGGTTGGAGTGCAGTGGCTGGATCTCAGCTCACTGCAAGCTCCGCCTCCCGGGTTTACACCATTCTCCTGCCTCAACCTCCCGAGTAGCTGGGACTGCAGGCACCCGCCACCTCGCCAGGCTAGTTTTTTGTATTTTTTAGTAGAGACGGGGTTTCACTGTGTTAGCCAGGATGGTCTCGATCTCCTGACCTCGTGATCCACCTGTCTCGGCCTCCCAAAGTGCTGGGATTACAGGCTTGAGCCACCACGCCCGGCGGGAAAAAATATTCTAATGTCCATGAATTAGAATATATACTTCTAGAATATATGCTTCTTGCAGACTTCATAAATGTCCACTATTTAAGCAGTTTCCAATTCTCAGTTTTAAACAATGTTCTGATGACACCCTCATATACCCTCTACACAGCTCTCTAATTACCTCCGGAAAATAAGCAGTGATTACTAAAGTGTATACACATTTAATTTTGATACAGATTACCAAAATGCACCCCAGAAAAATTTTTACCAATTTATCCTCCTATCAGCAATGCATGAGAATAACCAATCCCCAACATCACCATCAACCCCGGGAACTGCCAGCTTTTTCTTTTTTTTTTTTCTTTTTTTTTTTTTTTTTTGAGACGGAGTCTTGCTCTGTCACCCAGGCTGGAGTGCAGTGGCCTGATCTCAGCTCACTGCAAGCTCCGCCTCCCGGGTTTATGCCATTCTCCTGCCTCAGCCTCCAGAGTAGCTGGGACTACAGGCACCCGCCACCTCACCCGGCTAATTTTTTTTGTATTTTTTTAGTAGAGACGGGGTTTCACCGTGTTAGCCAGGATGGTCTCGATCTCCTGACCTCGTGATCCGCCCGTCTCGGCCTCCCAAAGTGCTGGGATTACAGGCTTGAGCCACCGCGCCCAGCCCAGCTTTTTCATTTGTGCTAAACAACCGTGATCCACCTGCCTCGGCCTCCCCAAGTGTTGGGATTACAGGCGTGAGCCACCACGCCCGGCCAATTACTTGACATTTCTTTGCTTACTAGTAAGACTGAACATATTTTCAAATGCTAAAACTGACCTTTTGCTTTTGCAGACTGCTCGCTTTCTACTTGTTTTTCTAAAGCTTGACTTTTAACAATGAATTTATGGCTGGGTGCGGTGGCGTGAGCTACCGCACCCAGCCTTCTTCTAGTACTGTTATGACTTGAACTTTTACACTGAAATGTTTGATCTTTACTAGAATATATTTAAGTGTAAGTGGTGAGACAAGGAACAAGCTCTGTTTTTCCCCAAATGGCCAATCAGTTGGGCCAGCACCTTTTACTGAGCAACTCATTTTCTCCCCACTAATTTGAAGTGCTTCCTCTGTGACAAGTCCAGCTCTCCCATGTACGTGGTTTGATTACTGGACTCTAGTCTTTCCTATTTTGTTTGTGTGCTCTGTGCTACTAACACACAGTGACTTGCTCTACATCGTGTTATAAGGACTAATGCAGCAAGCTCCTACTTACTACTCCTTTTCAGAAAGTTCCTGACTATTCTTTTAAATTTATTCTTCCAGATAAACTGTTGAATTTCTCTTTTTTTTTTTTGAGATGGAGTCTTGCTCTGTAGCCCAGGCAGGACTGCAGTGGTGCAATCTCGGCTCACTGCAACCTCCACCTCCTGGGTTCAAGCGATTTTCATGCCTCAGCCTCTTGAGTAGCTGGGACTACAGGTGCCCACCACCACACTCAGCTAATTTTTTGTATTTGTATTAGAGATGGCGTTTCACCATATTGGCCAGGATGGTCTCAAACTCCTGACCTCTTGATCTGTCTACCTTGGCCTCCCAAAGTGCTGGGATTATAGGCGTGAGCCACTACACTCGCCTTGAATTTCTTTTTTAAATCTCCCCACCCTGCCAGGAAAAAAAAAAACCTCCCTGATATTCTGACTGAGATTGTAAATTGAGTTTACAGTATGATTTTGGGAAAACTGACAACCAAGAACAAAATATGGCTCTCCATTTATTCTTCTATCTCTCTCAGAATTTTAGTTTTCCTTATCATCACTTTTACACACTGCTTGTTAAATGAATCCTGGATAGTTAATATTTTTTGCTCCTACTATAAATGGGTTTATTTCCCATCATGTTTTCTTTTTTTTTTTTTTTTGAGACAGAGTCTCACTCTGTCACCCAGGCTAGAGTGCAGTGGCGCGATCTCAGCTCACGGCAACCTCCGCCTCCCAGGTTCAAGCGATTCTCCTGCCTCGGGCTCCTGAGCAGCTGGGACTATAGGCATGCACCACCACGTCCAGCTAATTTTTGTATTTTGACTAGAGACGGGGTTTCACCATGTTGGCCAAGCTGGTCTCGAACTCCTGACCTCAAGTGATCTGCCTGTCACGGCGTCCCAAAGTGCTGGGATTACAGGTGTGAGCCACCACACCCGGCCTCCCATTATGTTTTCTAATTATCTATAGTTGTCATATAAAAAAGTAATGATTTTTTAATCTTACCAATATCCTTGATTTCATTTCCTGATTATCTATAAAGAGAAAAAAGCAGAAAAAAATTTAACTAGATCTTATTAATCATATATGGTTTCCTAACCAATTTTTAAACAGTCCAGCAAAGAAATACTAGTAAAATAAGTAGGATTATAGTTCTCATAGGAAAATGCAGGCTCTTACCTTTAATTTCCTTGTTCATTCTGTGAATATCTTAATTTCTTAACATTAAGGAATACAAAAATATTATTTTACTTCATAAATATTTATAGTAAAAAGAAATATAACCTCCAATTTTAAATAAACCCAGCATCTACCTAGCTAAGAAGGGAAATGCTCCACTTACCAAGATAAATACACGAGAGTGATTGGGGGTTTTCAGTTACTAACTCTGCAGTCAACTGGGCTTTGTAATCTAACCAAAATATAATCTCTGTCCCAGAAAATTGAAATTCCCAACACTCGACTGTCCTATTGTTATCTACCGTGTCCTAAATTTGAATCCTGGGACAAGAAGTATTGATTTACAAAGATGTTCAGGCAACTCACATCAAACTCCAGAACAAAATAATCACTCAATACTGCCCCTCCCCCAAAAATAATGCCATAAGACCGAGAAAACATCACACAGATAAAATGGAAAGGTATTGCCCTATGCTACATGCAAAACCATCTGTTCACCTATGGAGAAGTGGCCACTCATTTATTAAGCTTCAGGGCTCCTAAACAGCTTTTAAAAATCCAACACTGTTCCCAAGTCAAGAAGAAAATGAAAACGTTTAAGAAGTCTGAATTTATCAAAATAAGAAGCAAGAAAGCACCCTGAAGCAGTGTTTCTTGCAGGCAGAAAGACATAATGGAGAAGCTAGAGTTTTCTCACTCTTCCCCATTTCCAGTTTTTACAGCTTGTCTTAAAAAACATTTCAAAGCCAGCCACGCACAGTGACCTGTAATCCCAGCACTTTGGGAGGCCGAGGTTGGTGGATCACTTGAGGTCAGGAGTTCAAGACCAGCCTGGCTAACTTGGTGAAACTACATCTCTACTAAAAATACAAAAAAATTTAGCCGGGTGTGATGGCAGGCACCTGTCCCAACTACTTGGGAGGCTGAAGCAAGATAATTGCTTGAATCCAGGAGGCGAAGGTTGCAGTGAGCCAAGATTGTGTTACCGCACTCCAACTTGGGTTGACAGAGTAAGACTCTGTCTCAAAAAAAGAAAAATTCAAAACCAATATAAACTATTTTTTTAAAATTACCCTTCAGTTGAGAGTACTCACACCTCCCATTAATGGGCACCCAAGGTTCTAAGAAATATCACAAGTTAAGATATGTTTATTACAGAAGACACCTTTTAAATGATTCAGACACCAAGGATACAGCAAAGTGCTTTGGCCAGGGATCCTGCCAGCAAAGTTTCTGTATGTTGACCCTTTATGTCACCTGCAAATAACAGAAAATATTTAAAAGGGAATTTTTAAGTACTTTCTTGAACTAAAATAATTGGGTGCTTTCCTGAACTAAGTATGCTTTCAAACCAAAACACTCTTCATGAATGAAATCAAACAAGACATTTTCAAACTAGGTTTAAAAACATAGCAATGTGTTCTTGGTAATGGTTAACTAAGCAACTTTTTAACCTTTTCTCAATGTAAAACATCCTGGTGTTTGTTCAGGGGCTAGCAGGAGGGCAAGGGGGAACAGGGAGTTACTGTTCAACAGGTACGGAATTTCAGTTTGTAAAGATGAAAAAGTTCTGGCGATAGACGGCGGTGATGATTGCAAAACAAGGCGAATATACTCAACATTACTGAACTGTACACTTAAATATTGTCAAAATGGTAAATTTTATGGTAAGTAAATTTTACATTAGAAATTCTAAAAATTGGTAAAATGGCAAATTTTGTTATTTGTACTTTACCATACACACACACAAGATCCTGTTTTTACTTGGAAAGGTTCCAGTTTATTCATGATCTATGTGGTACAAAATGTCACGCATAAGTCTAGCAGCCTGGACAGAGTACAAGGCTCTGAGGCCCCCTGCCCTCCCTCTCCCACCATCCCCTCCTTCCCTCTGCGCTCAGCCAGTGCAGGGAAGACTGGAGAAACTCTTTCCTCTAGCCATGAGAAGCAGGGAGGAGTCTGCCACTTGTTTGGTGCCCTGGGTGAAAAAAGTCACTCAAGATATCAAAATCCTAAAACTACAGTTCAAGAGGGCAAGGAGCCCAGATTGACACTCTGTGCAAGCCAGCCTAGAGCTGGTCCAGGAGAACTGACGCCCCATGGGTGAGGTCAGACCAGAAAAGGTCTTGAACACTATACTGTGAAGCCGAGCTGAGACTTAATCCTGGAGGCCAGTGACTCTCAAAGTGAGATTCTGGAACCAGCTATAGGGGCACCACCTGGGACCGTAATAGAAATATAAAGTCTCCGGACCTCCCTAGATCCAGTGAATCGGAAACTGAGTGGGGCCTGACACTATTTTAACAAGACTTCCAGCTGATTTTTTAACAGGTTTATAATTTACAAACCATAAATTCTGGTCTAAAAGTACTTTTAGGGATGCAATTTAATTATTTTTAGTAAATTTACAATTATGCAATCATCATCACAATCCAATTTTAGAACAGTCTCCTATTACCCCAAAAGATCACTTGGGCCCATTTGCAATCACTCCCGAGTCTCTGCCCAGCCCTGGGCAACCACTAACCAACTTTCTGTCTCTATAGAATTGTCTTTTCCCTCAGGTGATTCTGATTCAGGCTAAGGTTTGGAAACCACCACCTGCAGGCAGAAGGGAGCCAGGAAAGGACTATGGGCCCAGGAATAGCAGCTTTCATTTTTAAGATGATAACTCTGGAGGCTGAGTGCAAAGACTTGACTGGGAAGACAGGAGTCAGAAAACCAGTTAGAAGCTGTAACAATCATCTAGAGCAGTGGCTCCAAACATGGGGTGAATGTGCCCTACAGGGGGCATCTGCAATGTCTGAAGACATATCTGGTTGTCACAACTAGGGGATATTATGGTGTCTAATGGTCCAAGGCCAGAAATGCTGCTAAACATCCTACAACGCATAGGGCAGCTGCCACAACAAAGAATTATCCAGCCCAAAATGTCAATAGTGCTGAGGTTGATCAAGATGACAATAAGGGATGGGGCCTGGGTGTGGTGGCTCACACCTGTAATCCCAGCACTTTGGAAGGCCGAGTCGGGTGGATCACCTGAGGTCAGGAGTTCAAGATAAGCCTGGTCAGCATGGTGAAACCCCGTCTCTACTAAAAACATTAAAAATTAGCCGGGTGTGGTGGTACGTGCCTGTAATTCCAGCTACTTCGGAGGCTAAGGCAGGAAAATTACTTGAACCCGGGAGGCGGAGGTTGCAGTGAGTTGAGATCACGCGCCATTGCACTCCAGCCTGGGCGACAAGGGCGAAACTCCATCTCAAAAAAAAAAAGATGACAATAGGGATGGGGGCTGGGTGTGGTGGCTCATGCCTATGATCCCAGCACTTTGGGAGGCAGAGGCAGGAGGATAGGTTGAGCCCAGGAGTTCCAGACCAGCCTGGGCAACGTAGCAAGACCCCATCTCTATAAAAATTTTTAAAAATAAAAAATAAAAAGATGACAAGAAGGAGTGGGATTCTGGAGACGCTTCTGAGGCTAAACAACTAGGATTTTGTAGCTGGTTAGATGTTGGATGTGAGGAGGAGTTAAAAATGAAAGCTTTAAGTTTAGAAAACTAGGTGGATGGGGGCTGACAGAAATAGAATGGAAATGGTGGTGTGATTGAGAGCAAAGATAATGAGACTAGCCGGGGCCATGTCAAGAGACTGTGGGACGCTGAAATGGAGGCATTTGAGCGTGAAAGAAAGTCTGGGTTAGAGACAAAGTTGGAAAGTGTCCATATATAAAAGATAATTAAAGGCAAAAGTGGATAAGAACATACAGAGGGAGAAAAGATGAAAATCATGTGTCGAATTAAAAACGTATTTTAAGAGACAAGGTGAAGGAAAAGCCAGAAATAGAGACTATGAAGTAATGTTTCAAGAAAAGAGGAAAAACAGGTCACAGGGCATTCTTAGAAGCCAAAAGACATGTTTCAAGAAGTAAAGGCTGGTCAGCAGTGTCAAATGCCGTAGAGGCTAGGCAAATAACGAACCGACTTTGATGAAAATGATTTTTAAAAAGAGAGAACGTGCAGGCATACAATACAAAGAATCCACATCTTTTAACTTAAAGCCTAAAGGACCTCCAAAATCAACCCTATTTGCAAAATAACAATTTTTAAAAGCTGTTACTTTTGGTCATTAGATCTTTAATCTCTTCAACAATAACTTCATTCGCTGAGGTTAAAAGTTCGTATTTTCCATCTTTACTCCCAGAGGGATTAAATTCAGGAGGGTTGCCAGGGTCTCCGAAGAAGTCTCCAAGTCTGCCATTCTTTCCAGGATATAAGAATCGGCTGAAACAGCAGGGGAAAAAAACCTGGTTACACCAGGCCTCACTGCCCATGCTCACTCATGATCAGAATGAAATTCAGCAGACAACAAACAAAATCACAATGTGGGATTCACAAAATTCTAGAGTCAATTTCATTTTTTAAAAAATGTGTAAGATAAAACTTTTTTTTAATGTGTAAGAAAAAGGGTATAAAAACAAAGTAAAAATGTATAAAATAGGCAAATTGGCCACAGAATGTTTTACTGGTTCCAGTGTTTTCTGAAAAGTGTGGGGAAATACAGACGGTGTTGGGTTATCATCTCCGAAATGCTGCAGAGGGGTGCCTGTGCCTTCCTTTCTCAAATGACAACCACAACAGGTTCATACCAAATTCCAACTCACTACTAGTTCATTATTTGAGGTACACATCCATCCCAGTAATACAAACCTGGTCCAAAGGTCCCTGAAAGATTCTCCCAGTGATTCATGACTCTTTTTTTATTTGAGACACAGTCCCGCCCTGTCACCCAGACTGGAGTGCAGTGGTGCAGTCTCAGCTCACTGCAACCTCCACCTCCTGGGCTCAAGTGATTCTCGTGCCTCAGCCTCCCGAGTAGCTGGAATTACAGGTGTGTACCACCAGGCCCCAGCTAATTTTTTGTATTTTTAGTAGAGATGGGGTTTCACTATATTGGCCGCTATGTATGGCTGGTCTCAAACTCCTGACCTCAAGTAATCTGCCCACCTCAGCCTCCAGAAGTGTTGGGATTACAGATGTGAGCCACCGTGCCCAGCCTCATGACCTTTTTTTTTTTTTGAGATGAAGTCTTTCTCTGTCACCCAGGCTGGAGTGCAGTGGCATGATCTTAGCTCACTGCAAGCTCCGCCTCCCAGGTTCACGCCATTCTTGTGCCTCAGCCTCCCGAGTAGCTGGGACTACAGGTGCCCACCACCATGCCCGGCTAAATTTTTTTTTGTATTTTTAGTAAAGACGGGGTTTCACTGTGTTAGCCAGGATGGTCTCGATCTCCTGACCTCGTGGTCCGCCCGCCTTGGCCTCCCGAAGTGCTGCAATTACAGGCATGAGCCACTGCACCCGGCCATGGCCTCGTGACTTTAAAAAAAAAAAAAATCTTTGACAGGTATAGTTTTTACTGGTATTGTAACCAAACTAGCATCATCTTTTCATCCAATTCTGAGAAAAAACATGTAGTGAGGATGAGAGTAAGAGTATGTGTTTGGTGGCCCATGGGCTCTTTCACCCACCAGAGGAAGCAGGCAGCCCTAAGAACCAAGAAAATCTGAGAGCTACCATAGAAATATGTTGGTAAGCAAGAGTCTTCTATTGTAATGTGGTGATTAAGACATAGAAGAGCCAGGCGTGGTGGCTGATCCCTGCAATCCCAGCACTTTGGGAGGCTGGGGTGAAAGGATTGCTTGAGCCTAGGAGAGCAAGACCAGCCTGGGCAACACAGTGAGAGCCCATCTCTATAAAAAATTCAAAAATTAGCAGAGTGTGGTTGTGAACACCTACAGTCCCAGCTACTTGGGAGGCTGAGGCAGGAGGATCACTTATGCCCAGAAGTTCAGAGGCTACAGTGGCCCATGATAGTGCCACCGTACTCCAGCCTGGATGACAGAACAAGACCCTGTCTCAAAAAACAAAAAAAACAGACATCGAAGAGCTGTGTCTTACATGGGAATTCAACTCTTCTGTCAGTGCATAATGTGAGAAGTAAATATGGCCCAAATTCTTCACAAAAACTTTGCTGTATCCACAGTTCACATTTACACATCAGCTGCAGGCTATGCACCATCTTGCAGTGAGTCTAACACAGCCAGTTTCACACCAGTGTGAGAAACGACCACTGTTTCTTCTGCCAAGCACCAGATGGAGTAGTTGGCTTGGGTTTAGAAGCCAGTGTTATAAGAAAAATCCTTATTTCTAAGCACCAGGTTCACTCACAGAGCAGGGCAACAGGCCATGAGAACTATGCAGAGCCAAAAGTAAACAGAATCACATCTCCCATCTCACTTGCACTCTGGGGCAGACACAAAATGGGAAGACAGGTGAGGGAAAGTAGCTGCCCGACTGGATAGCTCTCTTCCCCTTTCTGCCTAAATAATATAGTTCAATCTGTGCAAATTACACAGGCCATTATGTAACTCTACTACCGACTAACGATGAGGTTTGCAAAATTCATGGATATCACAATGTACACGTACTGGCTCTTGGTGCTGTGGCTGTTCACTGGCACAGAAAACATTTTCTTTTGCAACATGGAATAGGAACAAAACATGCCAACTGGCACAAAAAAATCATGAATGTTAAGCACTGAATAGGAAAAGCAATCACAACGGTCATACCTTTCTTGAATGTGACTCGCTATCACAGCAAGTTTGTTGGAACGATTCATGAATAAATGCGAATTTCCCAGCACCATCACAGCATCTATGCATTTGGATAAGGTAAACTGTTGAAAAAAAAGAAAGACATTAGAAAAACAAATTAGCTATCCAAATAACCATGTCAGGTCTTGACATAATTAAGATTTCATTTAGATCGGGTGCAATGGCTCAAGCCTGTAATTCCAGCAGCCTGAGAGGCCAAGGTGGGAGGACTGCTTGAGTTCAGGAGTTTGAGACCAGCCTGGGCAACATAATGAAACCTTAGCTCTATAAAAAAGAAACAAAACTAGCCAGCCATGGTGGTGTGCACCCATAGTCCTAGCTGCTCTGGAGGCTGAGGTGGCAGGATCGCTTCAGCCCTGGAGAGTCAGGCTGCAGTAAGCCAAGATTGTACCACTGTACTGCAGCCTGGACAACAGAGCTAGACCCTGTAACAAACAAACAAAAGACTTCATTTAAATTTTAGATAATTATTCACTATTAAAAATTTGCTCAGGAGCTCCCCTCCTCCAAAGCCATAAACAAAAACACTTAAAAACTATAGTTTTCTAATTTTACTTATATGAGATCATTTCTACATTAGTACAATATTCCACAAATATTTGCAGCGTAAAATTTAAGGAATAACAAACATGTCACATGTTCTGTGATAAAATTTCCAGCAAACTATTACTATATGTGGAGTAGATAATGAATACACACTGAAAACACTGGAGACCTGTAAAAATGTTTAATATATTTGTTCACTAAGTATACTGAGCCACTACTGTATGTCTGGTATATACTTAGTGAACAATATAGTGGTTGCTCAGTATACTTAGTGGGCAAATGAATTAAAAACTTTTTTTTTTTTGAGATGGAGTCTCACGCTGTCGCCAGGCTGGAGTGCAGTGGCCCAATCTTGGCTTACTGCAACCTCCACCTCCCAGGTTCAAGCAGTTCTCCTGCCTCAGTCTCCCCAGTAGCTGGGACTAGAGGCCCATGCTACCACGCCCAGCTACTTTTTTGATTTTTAGTAGAGATGGGGTTTCACCATGTTGGCAAAGATGGTCTCGATCTCTTTACCTCATGATCCGCCCGCCTCAGCCTCCCAAATTGCTGGGATTACAGGCGTGAGCCACCATGCCCAGCCTAAAAACTTTTAAACTTTGAAAAAACAAATACAGAATATCACCTTCCCATAAGAACTAATATTATTAAGATACATAAGTCAGTATTTTTTTTTTGGTATTCAAAATGTTCAGAGAAATTTCTCTAGTAACAAACTAAACAAGTGATCCTTGAAGTTTTAGTCTTTATAAGTAGATATTTTCATAATCCTAGAATAAGATCTGTTTCTCTTAAATAAATACTTCAGGTAGAAAACAGAACACTGGTGGCCAGGAGTGGTGGCTCACATCCCAGCACTTTAGGAGGCCGAGGCAGGCAGATCACCTGTGGTCAGGAGTTTAAGACCAGCCTGGCTTATATGGCAAAACCCCATCTCTACTTAAAATACAAAAATTAGCTGGGTGTGTTGGCACATGCCTGTAGTCCCAGCTTCTCGGGATGCTGAGGTGGGAGGACTGCTTGAGCACCGGAGGTGGTGGCTGCAGTGAGCTGAGATCGTGCTACTGCACTCCGGCCTGGGTGACAGAGTAAGACGCCATCTCAAAAAAAAGACCAAAACACGGTAAATTTCACCCTACTGGAAAAAAAAAACCTTAAATCTATTAAAATTTCTATTTTGCAAAAAGTGACAATATAAATAAAAGTGAAAGAAAACAAGTTACAAACTGGAAAAAAATAGTTGCAACGTATGACAAGTAATGGGTTAATCTTTTAATATAAAGAGTGTCCATAAATCATTAATTTTAAAAAAACCACATGCCATGAATATCCAAAGAAAGAAGTGGGTGATGTCCCAAGAGAGAAATACAAATGGCCATGAAATACACTAAAAGCAAATTGAGATTACATTGTTTTTTGCTCCTCATATTGCCAAAAGATGAAATAAGGAGAATGAACATCTTGTGCTGGTACAAGAAAAAAGGAACTCTCACACAGCACTGATGAGTGCAAACGCAGCCTTTTTGGAGTAACAGGGCAGCATGCAGTGATGTGCTGGCAGATGTTTAACCATTCGCTCTCCAAAAACGAGGTACACATGTACACAAGTACACACAGATATTACTGACACAGTAGTCTGTAGCACACAATTTACAAATAACAGTGAAAAATGCACAATACTCTTTATGGTAAATTGCATACAGTCAATGGATTCTCACAGAATGCCTATGTTGATTTTTGCTGAATTCTTGTATCCATAGCCAATTGAAAAATGAGTATGGTTTGGCCGGGCACGGTGGCTCACACCTGTAATCCCAGCACTTTGGGAGGTTGAGGCAGGTGGATTGCCTGAGTTCAGCAGTTTGCAACCAGCCTGGGCAACAGAGTGAAACCCCAACTCTACTAAAATACACACACAAAAAATTAGTTGAGCGTGGCGGCATGTGCCTGTAGTCCCAGCTACTCGGGAGGCTGAGGCAGGAGAAATGCTTGAACCCGGGAGGCGGAGACTGCAGTAAGCCGAGATCGCACCACTGCACTCCAGCCTGGGCGACAGAGCAAGACTCCATCTCAAAAAAAGAAAAAAGTATGGTTTCAAGTGAAGAATGAGTATAGTTCTAACATGAATATTGTGTGATATTTTTATTTTTTGTTAACAAGCAAAAAGATGCTTATACTTGGTATGAGCAACTGTGTAAGTAACAATTCTAACACTGCATTGTCAGGTTTGTAACACGCAGGGGTGATATGTATGACAGTAAGAACGCGAGGAAGGGGTGGAAATGGATCTATACTGGAGCAAAGCCTCTATATTTTACTGGAATTAAATGAGTATTAACCTAAAGTAGACAATGGTAAGACACATACAGTAATCCCTAGAGCAACTGTTGTGGGTCAAATTATGTCCCCGCAAAAGACATGTTCAAGTCCTAACTTCTGGTACATGTGTATGGGATCTTTTTTGGAAACAGAATCAGAAGTAAGAAGAGATCGACCAGGCGCAGTGGCTCACGCCTGTAATCCCAACACTTTGGGAGGCTCAGGTGGGCAGTTCACGAGGTCAAGCGATTGAGACCAGCCTGGCCAACATGGTGAAACCCCGTCTCTACCAAAAATACAAAAATTAGCTGGGTGTGGTGGTGCATGCCTGTAGTCCCAGCTACTCGGGAGGCTGAGGCAGGAAAATCACTTTAACCCAGGAGGCGGAGGTTTCAGTGAGCCAAGATCACGCCACTGCACTCCAGCCTGGGCAACAAGAGCAAAACTCCATCTCAATTGCTTGAATTCGGGAGGCAGAGGCTGCAGTGAACCGAGATCATGCCATAGGACTCTAGCTCTGGGTGACAGAGTAAGACTCCACCTCAGGAAAAATAAATTAATTAATTAATAAATTAATTCAATGTTTGATAGCACAGTAGGGTGACTATACTTAAAAATTATGTAATGGGCTGGCATGGTGGCTCACACCTGTAATCCCAGCACTGCAGAAGGCCGAAGTGGTGGGATTATAGGACTATTTGGGAGAATTGCTTGAAGCCAAGAGTTCAAGACCAGCCTGGGCAACATGGTGAGAACCCGTTTCAACAAAAAATACAAACATTAGCCAGACATGGTGGTGTGCAGCTGTAGTACCAGCTACTCTGGAGGCTGAGGCCAGAGGACTGCTTTAGCCCAGGAATGTGAGGCTGCAATGGGCTATGGTGGTACCACTGCACTCCAGCCTGGGCAACAGAGTGAGACACTTGTCTCAAAAAAAAAAAAAAAAAAAAAAAGGAAAAATTACTGATACAGGCAGCAGCTTGGATGGATCTCAAGGGCATTATGTTGGGTAAAGAAAAGCCAACCTCAAAGATTACCAACTGTATGATCTATATACAAAATAAAATTATAGAAATGGAGATCTGATTAGCATATTCGTGTTTACTAGTGGTTAGGGATGGGGACTAGGAAGGTTCTGTAACTACTATAGAAGGGGCTCCTTTGTAATAAAGCAACAGTTCCATATCCTGAGGGTGGAGCTGATGAACACACCCATCGATGAATGTGGTAAAACTGCACAGAACCACACACACACACACACACACACACGCACGCACGCATACACACAAATGAGCACATGTAAAACTTGCAATCTGATTAGGTCTGTAGATTGCACTGACAGTTTCAAAACTGTACTATGGTTATATAAGATGTCACCACTGAAAGAACTTCAGTGATGGGCACACAGGATCTCTCTGTACCTTTTCTGGTTTCCTATGTCTATATTATTTAAAAATAAAATATTTCAAAATAGAAAGTATTTTTTAAGACCACATATTATATGGAATCAATACATGAAATGTCCAGAAAAGGGAATTTAGAGATAGAGGGCAGATCAGTGGTTGCTTGCAGCTTGGAGATAGAAGCAGGGATTGACTGCAAACAGGCACGACGGAACGTTATGCAGTAAAAGAAATGTTCTAAAGCAGAAGTGTGGGGCTGGTTACACAACTTTGCAAATTTCCTTAAAAAAAAAATCACTGAATTGTACAGTGGCTGAATATTACAATATGTAAATTATACTTTAATAAAGCCATTTTTTAAAAACGCAATATAAACACTCAGTTAAATGAGAATTCTCCAAAGGCCTCCTCAAGCAGTCTTACCTGAGATTCCTTTAATGCTTGCTTTCCCCACCAAATTGGGTTGGCATCAACTACAATAACCAGAAGATTCAATTCATCTTCTGAAAATATTAACAAGAAATAAAATTTAAAACATCAGCTTCATAAAAATGAATCAAAGCTAACATTTTGAATTCATAAATTAAATCCAGAGCACCACTATAAGCCTTAAATATTTATCACCTTCTAATTATGAGATTAACAGAAGACCCAGTTAAAGCTTTAAAGCTGGGCCGGGCACGGTGGCTCACACCTGTAATCCCAGCACTTTGGGAGGCCGAGGCAGTCAGATCACAAGGTCAGAAGATCGAGACCATCCTGGCTAACACGGTGAAACCCCATCTCTACTAAAAATACAAAATATTAACCAGGCGTGGTGGTGGGCGCCAGTAGTCCCAGCTACTCGGCAGGCTGAGGCAGGAGAATGGCGTGAACCCAGGAGGTGGAGCTTGCTGTGAGCCGAGGTCGTGCCACTGCACTCCAGCCTGGGCTGGGTGACAAAGCGAGACTCCGTCTCAAAAAAAAAAAAAAAAATGTTTTAAAGCACAGTGAGCCCTTAGCAAGCTCTTGTCTACATCCTGAACCACTATATCTCTAACGCACTAAATGTAAACTCCATGAGGGTGGGAATTTTTGTCTTTTTGTTCACTGCTTATCCTCATTCCTACCACACTGCCTAGCACACTGCAGCTGCTCAATAAATACCTACTGAACGAGGGCCAGGTGTGGTGGCACAGGCCTGTAGTCCCAGCACTTTGAGAGGCCAAAACAGGCAGATGGCTTGAGCTCAGAAGTTCGAGACCAGCCTGGGCAACATGGCAAAACCCTTTCTCTACTAAAAATACAAAAATTAGAGCCAGGCACGGTGGCTCACGCCTGTAATCCCAGTACTTTGGGAGGCCGAGGTGGGCGGATCACTTGAGGTCATGAGTTCAAGACCAGCCTGGCCAACATGGTAAGAAACCCCATCTTTACTAAAAATACACACACACACACAAAATTAGCTGGGCTTGGTGGCAAGCTCCTGTAACTCCAACTACTCGAGAGGCTGAGGCAGGAGAATCACTTGAACCTGCGAGGCGGAGGCTGCAGTGAGCCAAGATTGCACCACTGCACTCCAGCCTGGGTGACAAAGCAAGACTTCATCTTGGCGAAAAAAAAAAAATAGCCAGGCGTGGTGGCACATGCCTGTAGTCCCAGCTACTCAGGAGGCTGAGGTGGGAGGATCGCTTGAGACCAGGAAGTCGAGGCTACAGTGAGCCATGTTCCTGCCAATGCACTCCAGCCTGGGAGACAGAATGAGACTCCGTCTGAAAAACAAAAAACAACAACAACAAAAAAACACCTGCTGCATTCTGAATGCCTGGTCAAGGACAGAAGGCACTGATTAACCAGTAGTAGGAATCCCAGTGGTAGAATTTCAGGAGCAAAAAATTAAAGGGAGGCTTAGATGTCAATTTGGCCCATACCCATCAAAGCATGTAGCAGCAAGGCCAATTGTAATTAAGAGTCACTTTTTAGGCCGGGCGCGGTGGCTCATGCCTGTAATCCCAGCACTTTGGAAGGCCAAGGCGGGCGGATCACAAGGTCAGGAGATCAAGACCATCCTGGCGAACACGGTGAAATCCCGTCTCTACTAAAAATACAAAAAAATTAGCCGGGCGTGGTGGTGGGCGCCTGTAGTCCCAGCTTCTCGGGAGGCTGAGGCAGGAGAATGGTGTGAACCCTGGAGGTGGCAGAGCTTGCAGTGAGCCGAGATCGCGCCGAGATCGCGCCACTGCACTCCAGCCTGGGGGACAGAGCGAGACTCCGTACCAAAAAAAAAAAAAAAAAGAGTCACTTTTTAAAAGCTAAAAAAAACCAGGCTGGGTGCAGTAGCTTAAGCCTGTAATCCCAGCACTTTGGGAGGCTGAGGTGGGCAGATCACCTGAGGTCAGGAGTTCAAGACCAGCCTGGCCAACATCGTGAAACCCCATCTCTACTAAAAATACAAGTATTAGCCAGGCATGGTGGCACACGCCTATAATTCCTGCTACTCGGGAGGCTGAGGCAGGAGAATCGCTTGAACCTGGGAGGCAGAGGTTGCTGTGAGCCAAGAGCGCGCCATTGCACTTTAGCCTGGGCGACAGAGCGGGACTCTGTCTCAAAAAAAAAAAGTAACAAAACAGAGGGAAAAGCAATTCCTGCATCAAAATTTCACCGTTAAGAGGAATTCTATTCTCTAAACTAAACAGGCTACAACACATTCATCATTTGTTTGGATTTTTTTTTTCTTTTTTTTTTTTTTGAGACAGTCTCACTCTGTCACCCAGGCTGGAGTGCAGTGGCGTGATCTTGGCTCACTGCAAGCTCCACCTCCCAGGTTCACACCATCCTCCCTGCCTCAGCTTCCCAAGTAGCTGGGACTCCAGGTTTAGCCCACCACCACACCTGGCTAATTTTTTGTATATTTTTTCTAGTAGAGACGGGGTTTCACCGTGTTAGCCAGGATGGTCTCGATCTTCTGACCTTGTGATCCGCCCGCCTCGGCCTCCCAAAGTGCTGGGATTACAGGCGTGAGCCACCGTGCCTGGCCTTTTTGAGTGTTTTTTTAAGAGATGGGGGTCTCAATAAACTGCCCAGGCTGGTTTTGAAATCCTGGGCTTGCGATCCTCCTGTGTCCGCCTCCCCAGTAGAGTAAGGACTACATGCATGCACCACCCCAAACACATTAGTCCTTCAACAACAGTGTTAAGATGTTGAGGATACTGGGTCCAATCCCTCAAAGAGACTATACTCTAACTGAGGTGACAGATAGACATACAAACCTGTGAGCACACACTGTTATGAAAGGCCCAGGACGCTCATTTATTTATTTTTGTATTTTTAAACAAATTTTTGAGACAAGGTCTCAAGGTTGGAGTACAGTATCACAAATATAGCTCACTGCAGCCTTGACGTCCTGGGCTCAAGTGATCTTCCTGTCTCAGTCTCCCACATAACTGGGACAACAGGCGTGCACTACCACATCCAGCTAAATTTTTTTTTTTCTTTCGAGGTGGAATTTTGCTCTTGTTGATCAGGATGGAGTGCAATGGCGCGATCTCGGCTCACCACAACCTCCGCCTCCTGGGTTCAAGTGATTCTCCTGCCTCCGCCTCCTGAGTAGCCGGGATTACAGGCATGCGCCACCAAGCCTAGCTAATTTTGTATTTTTAGTAGAGATGGGGTTTCTCCATGTTGGTCAGGCTGGTCTCGAACTCTTGACCTCAAGTGATCTGCCTGCCTTGGCCTCCCAAAGTGCTGGGATTACAGGTATGAGCTACCGCGCCCAGCCACCCAGCTAATTTTTAAATTTTTGTAGAGATGGGGTCTCATTTTGTTGGCTAGGCTGGTCTCGAACTCCTGGGCTCAAGTGATCCTCCTACCTCGGCCTCCTAAAGTGTTGGGATTACAGGCGTGAGCCGCCATGCCCGGCTCCAGGATGCTCATTTAATAGCAAAGAGCAGTAATGCCTTTCCTCCCTCCATACTTTCCTTCCTGCAGTCCTGTCTTCTACATTAGGATAATCTCCACCCTATATTTGATTTCTGCTTATTCAAATCCCAATTACTCCTCAAGGCCCCAAACCAAAGCAAACTCTTTCTTCTTCGTGACTCCCCTACCTCAGAGCAGAAGGAATACCAGCCTCCTCTGCACTAAGCACCGGAATATGCAATCCCAAAATCCCATTCCATCCTGACAACCACCCAGCAAAGGACATTTTCCTGCCATTTTTCAACAATTATAAGACCACCCCCACCCCATGATTTTTACAACGAATAGTTGTTGACATCTGGATGGTATCCTTATCATTAAGATTAGTGGCATTTTTTCTTTCTTAGTGGTATATTAAATAATGGTACATCTCATAATCAATATTATCTTAGATTAGCTGAAATATGAAATATGGTATTCCTATTCTGCAAATGAAAGTAACGTGTCCTAAGTCACATATGGCCTGCTAACAAGTGGCAAGGCCAAAGCCCTGTTCTAAAGACAGAACTGCTTGACTATAAAGACTGTGGCTCTTCACTGCCCCACTGCCCACCTCTGACAACCCACAGCTCTCTCTTCTAATGGCACTTAGCACTTACTACTTCATTTTACAGTTAGTTGTGCTTCTGATCTCTCTTCCCAGTCCTGCCCACTTAAGACTGTGGACTTCTTAAAAAACGATGGAATTTGCTAATCCTAGGATAAAATAATGTGTGTAAAACAGGACTGGTGTAGTGGCTCACGCTTGTAATCCCAACACTTTGGGAGGTCGAGGAAGAAAGATCACTTCAGCCCAGGAGTTTGACACTAGCCTGGGCAAAATAGTGAGATCTTGTCTCTGTTTTTCTTTTTTTTTTTTGCGACGGAGTCTTGCTCTGTCGCCCAAGCTAGAGTGCAGTGACACGATCTCGGCTCACTGCAACCCCCACCTCCTGAGTTCAAGCACTTTTCCTGCCTCAGCCTCCCAAGTAGCTGGGATTATAGGCATGCACCACCTCGTCCAGCTAATTTTTTTGTATTTTTAGCAGAGACGGGGTTTCGCCATGTTGGCCAGGCTGGTCTCAAACTCCTGACCTCAAGTGATCCACCCACCTTGGCCTCCCAAAGTGCTGGGATTACAGGCGTGAGCCACTGTGCCCAACCACCTTTTTTTTTTTTAAAATAGAAAAACCAAACAAAAAAATGTAAATCACACATCGAAGCACCTAGGACAGAAGCACTTAATACAACTGTGTCTGCCAGACAGAAAAAGTGTTGCCTGTAAAGAAAAGTGTGCATCTATACACCCACAATGTCCCTGTGAATTTCCTTCTTTAGTTCGCTACCTCATTTGTAGACAGAAGCAATGCCAGGCCTGCCTCCCTCACAGGGTTGTGGTACGGTTTCACATCAATTAAGAGAGGATGGACAATTATTACAGTTCCGGAAAGGGATCCCCTATCTCTATTCTTGCTCCCCACAGTCCATTTTCCACACAACAGCCACAGTGATCTTTTAAAATTGCAAACCAGATCATAACACTTCCTGGCTTAAAATTCTACAATGTCTTTGTCTTGCACCTAAAAATAAAGCCTAACTTCTCTATCACGGCCAATAAGGCCCTGCATGACCTGAAACTGGCTGGTTCTCTGATCTCATCCCTCTAGCCTCCTTTTTCTTCAAGACATCTGACTGTGTATGTGGCAGCTAATGTATGAATGGGTCTCCCCACCATCCTCTACCCGCAAGCTCTCCATTCCTCCCTTCTCGGTGTAACTTGTAACTCTGCCACAGGGCCCTTGCACTTAAAGTGCACTTTCCCAGAACTTCACACAATCATTTGAGTCGGTTTCAATATCCTGCATTTTTCCTTGGCCCCGATTAAAACAGCGCCTCCTCAAAGTCACAATGTACTATTGTAACTAGGACTGTATTATTACATGATCTTCATAGCTCTTTTCATCCTTTGAAAAATAATTTATTTTTTAATTTTTTATTGACGAGGTCATGCCCTGTCACCCATGCTGGGAGCGGTGCTCCGATCATAGCTCACTGAAGCCTCGAACTCCTGGGCTCAAGTGATTCTCCCGCCTCACCCTCCCGAGTAGCTGGGACCACAGACACGCGCCCGGCTAATTATTTTATTTTTCTGTAGAGATGGGGTCTGGCTGTGTTGCCCAGGCAGGTCTCGAACTCCCGGCTTCAAGCGATTTTCCCGCCTCGGCCTCCCAAAGTGCTGGGATTACAGGCCTAATCCACCCGGGTGTGACCCGGCCGAAATTATTTTTATTTATTGTCGTCTGTTTCACCCAGTAGACTGTAACCTCCACTAAGGCCCCTGTCTGTCACGATCCCTGCTACAATCCAATAAATAATGCCTGCACACAGGAGGCGATCCAAAAATATTTACTGAATGAATGACTGAATGCCTTGGCTACTCCTCTAAAGACCAAACGGGTTCTATCCAGCCCAAAAGACACACTCCATCTGGCCGGTCATAGCCGGATCGAGCCCGCCGAGCCCCGGAGTCGAACTCCGCCCTGCAGTGTCCTCACCGTCTGAAACCATGGCTGTCCCAGCACCTCAGCGAAGAACAAGCGGTGGTCAGGTGAGCGTCTCAAACGCTGCGCAGCCCAACATCCGGCGCCGCCGAGTGACGCACAAGGTGCTTTGACTTATGCCAGCCCCTTAAGCTGCGGAAGTGGAATGCGGAGGTGCGCCGGTTGTGGGGTAAGGAAGTGCGCCACGGCAGTGCGCCGGAAGTGTGGTGCGGAGGTGTGCGGTGCGCTGTCAGACTGGCTGGGAGGCGGCGCGGCAGGCGGACCCGTTCAAGACAGCGCGGGCTGCTCGGGTGCCCCGGGGCTCCGCCGCAGGAGGACGCCATGGACGACAAGGGTAAATCAGGACAGGCCAGGGCTGCTAGGCTACAGCAGAGCCGTTCAGGGGTCCCCCCAACCTCTCACATCCAGGCTGAGCTCCCGAAGAGATTTCTTTTGAACTTCAGGCTGCTTCACTGGATGTGTTTCCTCGAGTCACAGCTAAATTCCCCGCGCTGCTCTTGTTTTCAGGGATGCGCCCTGACGGTATTTGCAGGCACCCCTCCCACACATACGCTCCTTCCCGGTGCCTGTCTCCAGAAGGGCCTTCGCAGTTTCGATTTCCTTATATGTGAAATAGGAGTAAGACTCCCTGCCTTGTTGGATCTGTCATTAAAATTAGAATGAATAAGGCATATTTGATGTGCTCATCTAGTATGCTTATTAAGTGAAACACAAGGGCAAACTAATATACTTTTCATGTAAAGAAATAAAGGGGAGTGGGTGGAACTCCATATGTATTTGTAACATATATGTGTATGTGAATAGACTTGTATTAGCATAGACTGTCTGGAGGGGTGCAGGAGAAATTGGCAAGGTGGTTGACTTTGGGATCCTCTCAGATCTTAGGGCCAAGGATGCTGAAGAGAGAATGACTTTTCATCATCATTTACTCGGGCTTAATTTTTAGGCCTTGCACACCAGTAGCTTTTTCAAAATAAGAAAGAGCTCTTGCAAACAGCAAAGTGGTGTTTTCTCTATTCCTATCAACGTTTATTGCATCCCTGAAACTAAATACCCTAAAAAGAAAGTATTTTTTAAATTATTTGCTTCTTAAAAAGTCAGCAGTCATTAACAAGCTCTCTTGCCTTACATGCTGCTAAATGAATTAGATGAATCGCTTTTCTCACTTTTTCCAGAGTTAATTGAATACTTTAAGTCTCAGATGAAAGAAGATCCTGACATGGCCTCAGCAGTGGCTGCCATCCGGACGTTGCTGGAGTTCTTGAAGCGAGATAAAGGTATAGAGAGTCATCTGTTAACATTCTGGGATTTAGGAAAGTCTTTTTTTTTAAAAAAAAAAAAGAGACGGAGTCTCGCTCTGTCGCCCAGGCTGGAGTGCAGTGGTGCAATCTTGGCTTACTGCAACCTCCGCCTCCTGGGTTCAAGCAATTCTCCTGCCTCAGCCTCCTCAGTAGCTGGGACTACAGGCGCACGCTGCCATGCCTGGCTAATTTTTTTGTATTTTAGAGACAGGGTTTCACCATGTTACCCAGGCTGATGTCGAACTCCTGAGCTTAGGCAATCTGCCTGCCTTGGCCTCCCAAAGTGTTAGGATTACAGGCGTGAGCCACTGTGCTCGGCCCTTTTTTTTTTTTTTTTTTTGAGACAGTTTTGCTCTTGTCTCCCAGGCTGGAGTGCAGTGGCACGATCTCAGCTCACTGCAACTTCTGCCTCTCAAGTTCAAGTGATTCTCTTGATTCAGCCTTCCGAGTAGCTGGGATTACAGGCATGTACTATCACACCTGGCAAATTTTTTTATTTTTAGTGGAGACGGGGTTTCACCATGTTGGCCACACTGGTCTTAAATCCTGACCTCAGGTGATCTGTCCGCCTCGCCCTCCCAAACTGCTGGGATTACAGGCATGAGCCTGTGTTCGGCCAGGAAATTCTTCTCATGACTCTTGGAAATGTAGAAAGTGAGAGATGCATGTTTGCCTGCATAAAGTAGTACAGCTCCAAGCTCAGTTTCTGCCTTCATTTCAGACTTTTCAATCTGGAGAGAGCCCTTACATTGTCATCAAAAGGATCCCTATCATAAGTGAAATATGCTTTGAATCAAGAGTGACTATTTTATATTGTGTTAACCATGATGCTTAAATTACAGTAGCAGTTCAGCTTTATAAGTGTTTATTAGGCCTCCACCTTGTGCCAGATTCTGTACAGATGTTACAGGGAATATTCCAGAATAAATTTTGGTATTAGTATTATTTATTGTGATCCCCTAATTCAGCACTCTAAACGTTAGCATCTAGGTATAGCATGAAATCTTGTATAGGCAAAATAATAATAAGGCCTTTAATCTGAAGGGCAGGCCTAGAGACGCTTGTCTCTAAGGCAACCTCCAGTGTCTTCCCATTGTTCTTAAAATAACATCCAAACAACCTTAGCCTCACCCATACCACCTTGCAGAACTCATCTGCCGCTGCTACTCAATGTGTTTCCATGCCTCAGCCTCCCAAAGTGCTGGGATTACAGGCCTGAGCCACCATGCCTGGCCACCCGGCTTTATTTCTATGTGTGCTTGTTTACTATCCGCTTCCTCTATTAGAATCAAAACGCCATCAGATCATAACCCTAGGGGCCTGTCTTGTTCACTGATATATTCCTCTTATCTAGAACAGTGCCTGGTATAGAGTATGTACCTAATAAATGTTCATTGAATGAATGAATGAATTGAAGACACAGGTCGGGGCTGTGGTCCTAATGTGAACATCACATTCCTTGGATCATTCCAGGGGAGACAATCCAGGGCCTGAGGGCGAATCTCACCAGTGCCATAGAAACCCTGTGTGGTGTGGACTCCTCCGTGGCAGTGTCCTCTGGCGGGGAGCTCTTCCTCCGCTTCATCAGCCTTACCTCCCTGGAATACTCCGTAAGCACCTGCTCTCCCTGGGGTTACCTTTCTACTTCTCCATTTAGTGACAGACATTCTCAGCATTACCTGGATCTTCCCTGTCCCCTCATTTTGCTCTTTTCTTCCTAGGATTACTCCAAATGTAAAAAGATCATGATTGAGCGGGGAGAACTTTTTCTCAGAAGAATATCACTGTCAAGAAATAAAATTGCAGATCTGTGCCATACTTTCATCAAAGATGGAGCGGTGAGTGGATAACCATCATGCGTGCTAAGGAGGAGCAAGGGCTTCGAGTCTGACTGCCTGGGGTAAAATCCAGGCTTTGGCATTCATTTGCTGTGGAGCCTTGGACAGGTTACTTAACCTCTCTGCACAGCTTTCTCATCTGTTCAGTAAGGGTGAGAATAGTACCTCCCTCCTAGGGTGCTTGTGAGGATTAAATGAGGCAGGATGTGTAAGGGGCAGAGGGTGTGAGGGCTTGGTATTGTGTCTGGCACTTAGTAAGTGCCACGTGAATGTAGATCTTGTTATTAGAGACGGTTGTCATTGTAAACAGGCAGAGAGGGACAGTGGGACAGCATGTGTGATTCTTGATTTAATACAATGTTTTACTAAAGAAGTATTTTTATGATTGTGTATGTAGTAAATCTGAATTAACACAGAACAGCTCTTGTCACTGGTTAACACTGAGGACTTTATTAGTGAAGGTTAGCAATAAAGGGAGATTGAGGGAAATTTTCTTTTTAACTTCATTTTAGATGCTATTACAGAGATGTAAAGCTGCTCAGTGTTTATAAGTGAGGAAAGACAGGAGGTGCAAGTTGAGCCATCTCCCAGCACAGGTGTAATGAAACTTTCATAATGCCCCTCCCACCAGCATACGTCCTTTTGCTACCTCGGCCTCCCCTGACCATAAAATTACTTACTTGCATTTTGACTCTTAAATCTTGTCCTCCATTTTATTAGCCCCTTCCCAACCTTTGATATTTGTTATTAAATAAATGGCATAATAGATGTGAGTGAAACTTGTTCAAAAGCCAGTTGCAAACAAAGCCTTTTTTGGGCAAGTGGAGGCAAGGTTGTGACTTCCTTTCACTGGGGCCGTCTCCTTCCACAGACCTGCTGTGCCATCAGTATTGTGCACGTTTCGTTTGCTCTAGTGTAGTGTGATACATGTGTACTTCACCTGCAGTCACCTACTCAGGACTGATTTAGACAAAATTCATAGCAGAGCTGCTCAGATTTGAAAGTGCAGAGGAGTCAGGTGGGGTCTTATTAAATGCAGATTGGGATTCAGTGGGTTTGGGCTAGGGCCCAGGAAGCTGCCTTTCTAACAGGTTCTCAGGTGAGACCCAGAAAGGAGCTAGAGAGCTGGTTCTGCCCTCTTGTCTTACTCTGTCTTCTGCACTCTTCCACAGAAAAGAGGTTATGGAGGCTGGGCATGGTGGCTTATGCCTGTAATCCCAGCACTTTGGAAAGCCAAGACGGGCAGATTGCTTGAGTCCAGGAGTCCAAGACCAGCCCAGGCAACATGGCAAAACCTCATCTCTACTAAAAATACAAAAACTTAGCCAGGCGTGGTGGCACAATCCTGTGGTCCCAGCTACTCGGGGGCCTGAGGTGGGAGAATCACCTGAACCCAGGAAGTTGCGGCTGCAGTGAGCTGTCATACCACTGCATTCCAGCCTGGGCAACAGGAGTGAGATCCTGTCTCACCAAGAAAAAAAAAAAAAAGAAAGAAAGAAAAGAGGTTATGGGCCCACTGCAGTGGCTTATGTGTGTAATCGTAGCCAGAGGTTCGCTTGAGGCCAGGAATTCAACACTAGCCTGAGCAACATAGAGAGAGAGGCCCTGTTTCTACAAAAAATAAAATAAATTAGCTAGTCATAGTGCTGCACATCTGTAGTCCCAGCTACTGGGGTGGCTGAGGTGGGAGGATCACTTGAGCCCAGGATGTCAAGGCTACAGTGAGCCATGAACACTCCACTGCACTCCAGCCTAGGCATCAGAGCAAGACCTTGGCTCAAGAAAGAAAAGAAATTATGCATAAGTGTCTACACGTTGCATCCATGCCACAGATAGGTTGTGATTACCCCAAACAGTTTATAAATTCAAAAAAATTAGCCATCATTTCAAAATTGGATTTTTGGCCCCTGTAAGCAAAACCGTCACCTCGTCTGGCAATCATGAGGCCACATGATGACAGCTAGGGCTGAGGAGTCCTGGCCCTCCTTAGCCTTTTCTTTTTGAGACAGGGTCTCAATCTGTTGCCCAGACTAGAGTACACTGGCATGATTACGGCTCATTGCAGCCTCAACCTCCCAGGCTCGAGTGATCCCCCCACCTTAGCCTCCCAAGTAGCTGGGACTATAGGCACATGCCGCTGCATCCAGCTAATTTTTTTTGTTGTTGTTTTTTGTAGAGATGGGGTATTGCCAAGTTGCCCAGACTGGTTTTGAACTCCTGGGCTCAAGCAGTCCTCCAACCTTGGCCTCCCAAAATGCTGGGAGTACAGGTGTGAGCCAGCACACCCAGCCTTCCGTAGCCTTTTCGCTTTGCTGCTGACCCCACCCAACCTGCTGCAGTGACTTCTGCTACCTGCCTGGTTCCCGTAGGCCTGAGTGTGCAAACCATGTCTTAGAAATAGGGAAACCAACCCAAGGGAACCTCATGGAGCCTTCAGCTATCCAGGCTTTTGTATCCTTTGGGTAACACTGTGTGGGAGTTCCATTTCTGCACCTGCTGTGGGATGTGAGACCTGGCAGAAACTTTTTCAGCTTGCAAATGGGATGGAAACTGTACCATCAGGTCTCCTTTCTGGTTGTGGTTGATTTGTGAGAAAGTGTACAGAGACGCTTAGGGTGTCGGGAACACGCGCCGCAGTGCAGAGGGTGTGAGTGAGCAGCAAGGAGCCTGGCCCTTTGACGAAGCTTTCTTGGTCCACAGACAATATTGACTCACGCCTACTCCAGAGTGGTCCTGAGAGTCCTGGAAGCGGCCGTGGCGGCCAAGAAGCGATTTAGTGTATACGTCACAGAGTCACAGCCTGATTTGTCAGGGCAAGTACCTTTCTGTTCAGTTATGTGCCCAGCCATCATCGCACAGAGCAAACTGCAGATTAGAGTCCAACAGAATCAGAACCAGAATGTGCCCCCAACTTGCCAGCAGTCAGCATTGCCTTTCATTGTACCTTTTCCTGCCTTTGGAATAAAAATCACTGAATTTGCAGCAGGTCACAGTATCGGATCTAGGGGTTTCACTTAAGTAGTTAACGCTGTGGTAGAGCAGAGATTTATTGATGAAAGATTTTTGTCAAGGAATAGGTAACTCACATCTCCCTCTCTCTAGACGATAATAAAAGCAAAACTTCCTCCTTTTTTCCTGAATTTACATCTCTTACCCAGAGTCTCTAAGAGTATAGTTTTCCAAAAATACTTCTTTCTAAAAAACCCAAATTCTTGTTTCCTTACTCCAAAGTCTTGGGATCTGCCCCTTAACCCATTAGTATTAATGTGAGTTTCAAGCAAACATGCACTGTCCACATTAAGTGATTCATCATACATCACTGTGGGACTGTCTTGTACTTCCTCTAACATTCTAAAAATGTATGTCATCTTCAGTAAGAAAATGGCTAAAGCCCTCTGCCACCTCAACGTCCCTGTCACTGTGGTGCTAGATGCTGCTGTCGGGTGAGTGCCCATCTTCCCCAGCCATAATCACCTCCCCCACCCCACACTGGCTCACAGCAGGGTTTTCAGATTGAAAGTTTGAGTCCCATTCATAAAACCACAGCAGGTAGCGTCCTGCTTCTTAATTAATAGCTGCCCTAAACCAGCAAGCTTGTTATGAGGCTGTGATAGCATACAAAGAAGACAGAGCTGTAGGATGTTGGGGAGAGTGGGAGTTGTGTCTATAGCTTTATGGCTGTAAGTGTGAGTGCGTTTTTTTGTTTATTTGTTTTTGGGGTTTTTTTTTTTTTTTTTTTTTTTTTTTTTTTTTTTTGAGACGGAGTCTTGCTCTGTCACCCAGGCTGGAGTGCAGTCGCCGGATCTCAGCTCACTGCAAGCTCTGCCTCCCGGGTTTATGCCATTCTCCTGCCTCAGCCTCCCGAGTAGCTGGGATTACAGGCACCCACCACCATGTCCAGCTAATTTTCTAGTAGAGATGGGGTTTCACCATGTTAGCCAGGATGGTCTCGATCTCCTGACCTTGTGATCCGCCCGCCTTGGCCTCCCAAAGTGCTGGAATTACAGGCATGAGCCACCATGCCCGGCCTGTTTGTTTGTTGAGACAGAGTCTTGCCCTGTCACCCAGGCTGGAGTGCAGTGGTGCGATCTTGGTTCACTGCAATCTCCGCCTCCCAGGTTCAAGTGATTCTCCTGTCTCAGCCTCCCAAGTAACTGGGATTACTGGTGCATGCCACCATGCCAGGTTAATTCTTTTGTATTTTTAGTAGAGGTGGGGTTTCACCACGTTGGCCAGGCTGGTCTCGAACTCCTCACCTCAGGTGATCTGCCCACCTCAGCCTCCCAAAGTGCTGGGATTACAGGCATGAGCCACCAGGCCCGGCCAGTGTGAATGCATTTTAAGAGCAAAGTACAAAGGTCAGTTGGGATCAGCAGAGGGTAATCAGGGCCTCTGTTTCTGTGAAGACCTGGCTGTCCTCAGTGGCATGCTGGGATGCTTTGTCTCACCTAGAAGATGCAGCTTCTGTGGCAAAGCCAAGGTCACATGTTCCTGGGATTGTCAGTGTATTTCACAAGAGAAAACAAGAGTAATGATCTCTTGGAATGAAAACAAAATAGATGATTAAGGAAATTAGGAATGTGTTCAAAAGTAAGCATTTTGAGGAATTCTTCTAATTGCTCATTTTAGAAACTAAATTGGCCTTCATCCTACCAGAAAGATTCTTAAGTTTGGGCACAGTGGCTCATACCTGAGGCAGGCGGATCGCTAGAGTGCAGGAGTTGGACACCAGCCTGGGCAATACCCATCTCTACAAAAAAAATACAGAAATTAGCTGGGCATGGTGGCATATGCTGTGGTCCCAGCTACCTGGGAGGCTGAAATGGGAGGATCACTTGAGCCTAAGAGGTAGAAGTTTGGTCTGAGATCATGCCACTGCACTCTAGCGTGGGCAACAGAGTGAGACCTTGTCTCAAAAAAAAAAAAAAGGAAAAGATTTTTAAATTGCATAACACATTTGTCCAACTTCAGATCACATCAGATTTTAAAATTTTGTTTGGTTTGAACTGAAGTAGAACAGAAAGTAGAGGATACCACACTTGGAAGGATGACTGCTGTGTCAGGACATTCTTGCTTCAGTTACACACATATGTACGTGTGCATGCCCTGGGCGGCAGTGTGAAGTGTATGTCTCATTGTAGTGTCATGAACAAAAAACGCCCCTGGTAACAATGCCAGGGGTCTATCGTGTGTTAAGCGCTCTTTAAAAAAAAAAAGTAGTTATGGGAGGAACTTACCTTGATAGAAATGGAATATTGATCTTTGCAGATGATGATGCTACTCATTAGAGACAAGAAAATAAAGCATGAAAAGCTTTTTTTCCCCTTAGCTACATCATGGAGAAGGCAGATCTTGTCATAGTTGGTGCCGAAGGAGTTGTTGAAAACGGAGGAATTATTAACAAGGTAAGAGCGTCAGTTCTCCCCAGTTCCCCGCTCAAGACTTGGAGGTGTCTTGCTGACCTAGGACACCACAGCAGTGTTGTTGATTACAGTTCCTTCTAACCCTCCTTCACTTCAGGACTTCATCATGGTGTATTGAGTTTTTGCCCAGTTCCCATAACTCATAGCAATGGTCAGTCCAGTTTTGGTCAAATCTTTCTTCTTTTTAGGTTGGTCTGCATAAATGAAGACAATGTAATTTGGTCAGGTGTGATGGCTGATACCTATAATCCTAGCAATTCAAGAGGCCAGGGTGGGAGGACCACTTGAGGCCTTGAGTTTAAGACCAGCCTGGGCAACATAGTGAAATCCTGTCTCTACAAAAACTTAGAAAAATTAGCTGGGTGTGGTGGTGCTTACCTGTAGTTCCACCTGCCGAGGAAGCTGAGGCAGGGGTATCACTGGAGTCCAGGAATTTGAGATTGCAGTAAGTTATGATTACACCACTGCATTCCAGCCTGGGCGATGGTGAGATCCTGTCTCAGAAAAAAAAAAAAAAAGTGTAATTTATATTTAATTTATACAAAATTGGCTTGAATTGGAATTGGGGTTTGGTTTTTATTTTTTAATTCTTTATGTGTACATTTTATTCTTTATCATACATATACACATAATAAAAACATACATACAAATATTTTTAAGATACTATTTGTATATTTACATATAAAGTATGTATGTATAAAATATGTGTATTTATATGTAAATATTTTATATATTTTTAAATAGAGACACGTTCACTCTGTTGGCCAGGCTGTAGTGTAGTTCAGTGGTCATAGCTTACTGCAGTCTTGAACTCCTAGCCTGAAGCAACCCTTCCACTTCTCAAAGTGCTAGGATTACAGGCGTGAGCCACTGTGGCCAGCCTGTCATTTGTTTTCATTTTAATTGAGCACATTTGACCTCCGTTTTTTATTACAATTTCTCTCTCCATTATTTAATTTAGAAAGGCTTCATGAAAGCTTTTTTTAGTTAAAATATATATAACATAAGGCCGGGCGTGGTGGCTCACACCCATAATCCCAACACTTTGGGAGGCTGAGGCAGGCGGACCACCTGAGGTCAGGAATTTGACACCAGCCTAGCCAACATGGTAAAACCCCATGTCTACTAAAAATACAAAAAATTAGCTGGGCATGGTGGCGGGCACCTGTAATCCCAGCTGCTTGGGAGGTTGAGGCAGGAGAATCGCTTGAACCTGGGAGGTGGAGGTCTGCAGAGTGTTGAGTCACATAACTGTATATTTAACTTTGAGAAACTAAAGATTTTCCACAGCAGCTGCACTACTTTACATTCCCACTAGCAAAGCAAAGGTTCCAGTTGCTCTACATCCTTGCCAACACTTGTTTTTTTAAATTTTTTTGTTTTGAGATGGAGTTTCACTCTTGTTGCTCAGGCTGGAGTGCAATGGCACAACCTTGGCTCACTGTAACCTCCGGCCCCCCGGGTTCAAGCGAGTCTCCTGCCTCTGCCTCCCTAGTAGCTGGGATTACAGGCGCCGTGCCCCCCACCCCACCATGCCCAGCTAATTTTTCATATTTTTAGTAGAGATGGAGTTTCTCCATGTTGGTCAGGCTGGTCTCAAACTCCTGACCTCAGGTGATCCACCTGCTTCGTCCTCCCAAAATGCTGGGATACAGGTGTGCGCCACTGAGCCCAGCCTGCTTTTCTGTGGCTTCTCCTTCGGATGCACTCTAGAGCTCATCCATTCCATTTCCTGCCTTCCCAGATTGGAACCAACCAGATGGCTGTGTGTGCCAAAGCACAGAATAAACCTTTCTATGCGGTTGCAGAAAGTTTCAAGTTTGTCCGACTCTTTCCACTAAACCAGCAAGACGTCCCAGATAAGTTTAAGGCAAGAGTTTTACATATTTGAAGGGGTACTAACATCTAAACGGAAACTTTTGGAAATTGTAGTCCTAAGAATGTTCCAGTAGTTTTTTCACTTCCTATTGCTACTTTCCGCAACACTTGGAATACAAAGATAAATTGGTGGCTGGACTCACACATTTGTCCCTAGCATTTCAGTCTTTCAGTCTCGTTAAGTAGCACCATAGATGGGTGGAGAGGAAGCCAGAAGCTGGTGGGTAAGTCCCAGCTTTGGGCTCAACTGAGGTCAGCTCCCATCACAACTTACAAACTGTGCGAGTTGAGGCAAGTCCTTTCATTTCAACCTCTGAACCTGTTTCCTTGTCTGTCAAATGGCACAGCAGTATCTGACAGGGTCATGAGGATTCTAAGATAGTCTTAGCACAGTCCCTGGCACGCTGCAAGCCGTCTGTTGTGACTCTCAGTCATACTTTGAGAGGTCTGGAGAAGTTAATCCAGCATGAGAATGAGGGGACATGTGATTTAAGTTTGTTACACTACAGCTCTTGGCCAGCATGCCACCATGATCTGGCTTATGGCCACAACTCTGCCCTCCTCTCCAGTGTCCTGCATAGCTAGCTTCTCCCATTTTCAGAGAGCAGTCTCAGGAAGTAGCACACTGATCACTCACGCCAAGACCCCACCAGTATGGAGCCCTAAACATTCAGTGCCGACTAATGTGTACTTCTCTCCTCAGTATAAGGCAGATACTCTCAAGGTCGCACAGACTGGACAAGACCTCAAAGAGGAGCATCCGTGGGTCGACTACACTGCCCCTTCCTTAATCACTCTGCTGTTTACAGACCTGGGCGTGCTGACACCCTCAGCAGTCAGCGATGAGCTCATCAAGCTCTATTTGTAACCTGTGGGCCCTTTCCTGCCAAGGTGCAGCTTCTGTAGTTGAGGCTGAGGCAGGGTGAGTAGCTGCTTGACACCCCAGTGAGCCAGGCCAAACCTGAGATGCGTTTTAATGAAGATTTATGGAGTAAGGACTTAAAATCATACATCTTGGAGAACCTTTCTTATTCATTTCAGTCCCATCTAAAAATGTGTCAGTTATTCTAAATCCCAACCTAAATTGTTCTTATGGTTTCTAGAAACTTTCCTTTTCAGTTTCCAGAAATACAAGTTAGATAATTGGCTACTTAACTGATGAAAGATGAGCCCAAGTCCATCTCTCCTCATCCTCCCCTGCACTCGACTGATCTGCCAAAAGCATGCGAGATGCAGGGGAAAAGCAGCCACACCCCTCTGCCACAAACAACCAACAGCTGGTCAGGACGTTACACGCGGTGCTTTGTAAGAGGCAAGAAACACTTGCCGAATCTGCGTCTGGCTTCCAGTGGTAAGCACATTCCTCAGCAGGATCAAGCCAAACAGGAAAAACTGTACCAAGAGAACATGAGGCGGGCAGAAACATTTAGCAACAGTATTCTGCATGGCTCACTGCTTAAGAAAATGCCTTCTGGAATATTTGTAAACTAAAGTTCTATATGTGTAAGAGATGTTTAAATATGTTTGGGTCCTAAACAGCTTTTTAAAATTATACTTGGGAACAACTTCAGCATCTTTTCAAATAAACTCTATGATAAAGACTTTGATGTGGTGTTGTGTCAATACTGCGAGCTGACCCAGGCCGTCTAGGGGAAAACACTGTCCAGCTACATTTACACACTTAAGACCCAGGCAATCAGGACACCATTTATTCAACAGAAGGCATAAAAACTGTAATTCTCGGCCGGGCGCGGTGGCTCAAGCCTGTAATCCCAGCACTTTGGGAGGCCGAGACAGGCGGATCACTAGGTCAGGAGATCGAGACCATCCTGGCTAACACGGTGAAACCCCGTTCTCTACTAAAAAATACAAAAAACTAGCCGGGCGAGGTGGCGGGCGCCTGTAGTCCCAGCTACTCAGGAGGCTGAGACAGGAGAATGGCCCGAACCCAGGAGGCAGAGCTTGCAGTGAGCTGAGATCCGGCCACTGCACTCCAGCCTGGGTGACAGAGCGAGACTCCGTCTCAAAAAAAAAAATAATAATAATAATAATTCTCTTTCCCGGAATATGACTTAATGCCTCTGTTTTTCAGCTGTTCACCAAAAAAAAAAAAAAAAAAAAAAAATACTGGGACTATTCTTAACACAGAAAAACCCCCAGCACATTAGCCACCTCTGCAGGGCATCAAAGGATAACTGAAGCCCAGGGCCAGGGACATTCAGGAGGTCAGATGCCTAAAGATACTAAGGAATGGTTTTGAAAATCAGAAGTCAAGAATACTTCAGTACCTTTATGATTAAAAATAACTAAAATAGCCTCAGAAAAAAGAACTCATATATATATAATATGCACATAGGTCTATATATGGGACCCATCATGATAAATAAATACTGACATCTATTATTTACACTCAAATAATTGTACATTTTCTTCTGTTAGACTACTTCAAGACTGGAATTGTTTTGTTTTGTTGTTTTTAATGAGAGGGTCTGGCTGTGTTGCCCAGGCTGGTCTTGAACTCCTGGGCTCAAGTGATCCTCCTGCCTCAGCCTCCCAAAGTGCTGGGATTACAGGCAGGAGCCACTGCACCCGGCCAAGACTGGAATGTTTTTAGTAAAATATTCCCAAGTGTGAAATCCTACATTTCTCCCTCATCTGAAAGGACAGCTTTCAGAGACATGATTCTTCTCAGATGTCTCCTGAAGTTTTGATTTCCATTAAAAGCAAACTGGAGCCATCCACCAAGTTAGGGAACAACTATGCCCTTGTGGGTTCATCTGTGGCACTGGAATCAGCAGTCATCTTCCAAATCTGAGATCCCTAAATCCACTGTCTTGATTGTTCTTTTGCCAGTTGTCAACAAGCCCTTCTCAAATTCTTCTTCAGTTATTTTGCCTTTCTTAAGTTTTTTCAAGAGTCTTGTGTCATTGAGAAGTTCTTCCATGTCCTCATCTTCAATATCAGAACCCTAAGTACAGAAAAAACCAATAAACTACTAAATTTTTCAGCAATAGTGTTCTAGTGAAACCAGCAGTTTTAACTCAGGAACTATAAGCTCTCAGATTGGCTTCCGCAAATACAGCAAATTCCCCACCCTAGTCACCAACGTAACAGAAATCTGAGAGCCCCACACAATTCCTATTTAAAGAACGACTACAATAATATTTGTTCAAGATTCTAAGTTAATGTAAGTAAAACTAAACTTTACCTCTTCCCTTTTCCTTTTCTCATTCATTTTTTTCTTCTTTTCTTTTTTGGCCTTCTGCTTCGACCAAGCTTTATTTTTTATGAATTTTCTTCTCCCTTCATTTTCTGTTTTCTCTCTTCTTTGTTGCTCCAGGAGTTTCTGCCTCTGCTTTTCTCTAATTTTATCTTTAAATGGAATCGTGTCTGTATTAACGTCCACAGGCACAAAATCTGGAAACTGCTTTCCTCTCAATTCTGGCATCTTGGGCATCCTCAGCAGGGCAAAACCTTGAGCAAGGCTGGCAAAATCAAGATCTAATTCAATCAGAAGATCAGAGTTAGCACACTCAACAGGATTAGAACAGTCAGTAATGGCTTACAATATAATTTTTTTCTAACCAAAGGGTTTAATGAATTCATTTAAATTAGAATGAAAATTATTACATTTTTACAAAGTTAAAAGGAATACTCAGCAGCCAGAGGCCAGTTTATTCTGTGTCTACTCAAAGCCTGGGAACACTTCCTTTTATAAGACAAAGCAATCTCATACTTGTAAGATCACCACATGGTTAAGATGGAGACATTATCACATGAAGAAGTCCAACTTACCCTTTAATCTGAAAATCAGGTTGCATTCATGCTTTGCATAAGCCTGGACATATGACACAAAAGCTTTCATGCCCTTTTCAAACACAGCTCTGTCGGCCAGGGCCATGGACTTGAGTTTTGGCAGAAGGTCCACTGTGTTTCTCTGGAGCTTCATCTCCTGCAGGGGGCACTACACACACACCACATTCTCACCTTCCCTGGTTGGCATCACATCCCCAGGGCTCCCCCATCACAGCCAAGAAAACCAAAAGCAAAACAATTCCTTTTCACCTTTTGAGGTCTGAAGCCCAATTCCAACCCAAATATTTCACATGCTCTAAAAAAGTATGTTACATTTTTAAAAGAAAATTTAAAAATCAGATTTCACATGACAATCCTAATCTAGTAGCAAAGTATAGCAACACTGGGTCTCAAGTCTCTATTCACCCTTGCCTGGATCCCAGCAGGGCCTGCTACCTCACAGGAGGCTTGGTCACTCCATGACCGAGGTGCCTCCACAGCCTTAAAGCCTACCAGGGTGGCCGGGCACAGTGGCTCACGCCTGTAATCCCAGCACTTTGGGAGGCCAAGGTGGGCAGATCACCAGAGGTCGGGAGTTTAAGACCAGCCTGACCAACATGGAGAAACCCCGTCTCTACTAAAAATACAAAATTATCTGGGGTGGTGGCGCACGCCTGTAATCCCAGCTACTTGGGAGGCTGAGGCAGGAGAATCCATTGAACCTGGGAGGCAGAGGTTGCAGTGAGCCGAGATAGCACCATTGCACTCCAGCCTGGGCAACAAGAGCGAAACTCCGTCTCAAAAAAAAAAAAAAAAAAAAGCCCACTACCACAGGGCCCCACACTGCCACCACCAGCCCAGCCCCAGTGAGTTTGCAATTTGTAATTTCATTTGCTGACCACATGCTGGAGAAGAACTTTTCCAGCTATCCCGTCACTAGGCATTCTATCTGAAAAAGGATGGCAGCTTACTTTTTGGTTAATTGCAAGGAAATTGATGTATGACTCTTCCATGGGCAGGAGGAACACCAGAGCGCTGCCCCCGTGGCCAATGCGAGCTGTGCGACCGCAGCGATGCACGAAGGCACTGTGAGAACACAGGATGGAAATGGGTACCCAGGTAAGGACAGCTGAACAGAGTTCAGGCTCCAGCCACATGGCTGATGCAGCTAAAATGCTATGGGGAGCCTCTAGCCTCCACAGCTCAGTGTGGACTTGGCCACTTACTAGTGTGAGAAACAGAAGAACTGGCAATTAAACCAGTACTGCAGACAGATATGATTCTGTAATAAACATTTAATGTGAACTCTAAGTAAAACTTGTATCTTTCTCTCTGATCAGACAGGTGGGACATGGTCCCCAGTGGAAAATCTGGGAAACAATGAAAAATACAAAGAATAAAATGAAAATGACCAATAATCTCAGGAGTAATCATCAACACTTCGGGGTTTACAGGCATCTTCCTATGCGTGGATGCATGTATTAGAAATATATGCTGACTTTGGAGAAAGTAGTTGTAATTTTCACATGTGGTGTTATGAACTGCTTTTTTCCATTTAGACATTCTATTGTGTGTTTCTGCAAGAACTGTAAATAATTGAAAATACTTTTAATTGCTGCCAATACAATATCACTATTTCACCACAAATGGGTTATTCATCCATTTGCCTATTTTTGCCTCTTAAAACAATGGGTTTTTGTTTTGAGACAGAGTCTCACACTGTTGCCCAGGCTGGAGTGCAGTGGCACAATCCATTGCCACCTCTGCCTCCTGCGCTCAAGCCATTCTCCTGCCTCAGCCTCTCAAGGAGCTGGGACTAAAGGCACACACGCCTAGCTAATCTGTATATATATTTTTTGTAGAGATGGGGTTTTGCCATGTTGCCCAGGCTAGTGAATTCCTGGGCTCAAGCGATTCACCCGCCTAGGCCTCCCAAAGTGCTGGAATTACAGGCGTGAGTCACCGCGCCCGGCCTCAAATAATATTTTGTTGTTGCTTTATGTTTTCTCTCATTGTCTGAAATTTCTATAACCTTGCTCTACATGGTGCAGGGCAAGGCCTCAAACCGTTTCAAAACTGTTCTGGCAAGCACTGTAGGAATGCACGGGGTCACTGCAGACCCAAGCACGCTGGAGGCTTGCTATAAAATAATGTTTCAATGAACATCATTATCTGTTTATCTTCTTCAGGATTCCTACTTCATTAGGCTAACTTCCTCAACAGAGAGTGGGTGGCAGCCTCGTACCATACCTTGCATTGCTGGGAGGGTCATACTGCAAAACCCAGTTGACTTCAGGAATATCAATTCCCCGGGCCATCACATCAGTGCACACTAAAATCCCACTAGAAAATGAGAAAACAGCATTCTGAGTAAGGAGGCCACCATCTTCGTCACCATCAAACAGCCTACTGATCTTGATGACAGTGACACACAGGTGCTGGAGCTTCTCACAGAAGCACATGCTTAAGGTAATATTTTGATTTTTTCTTCTTTCTACAAATCTCTAGGACTTCATAAATTCCAATAAAAATTGGAGGGAGGTGAGAGACAGCAAAGGGATTTTAAAAATTACAAGATTTCCATTTGAAAACCGAAACTGTATGGGTCTAATCCTTTGTAGCCATCTGAAAAACAAGAGACACTTCATTCTGTAACTGAGGCCTCGCAGTCAGGTATATCGCTTTGCCCAAAAGAGGACTTTTAATATAGCCAGATGTTCAATGATTAAGAAAAACAGAAAACTGTTATTTGTCAGCACAAACAGAAACAAGTTATGGTCATTGGAAGACACAAGTTCCCTGCTGTGTAGTCACAAGCCTGATAAGCAGACAGTGTTTTGTTTTTTGTTTTTTGTTTTTTTTTTGAGATGGAGTCTCGCTCTGTCACCCAGGCTGGAGTGCAGTGGCCGGATCTCAGCTCACTGCAAGCTCCACCTCCTGTGTTCACGCCATTCTCCCGCCTCAGCCTTCTGAGTTGCTGGGACTACAGGTGCCCGCCACCATGCCTGGCTAATTTGTTTTTAGTAGACACGGGGTTTCACCGTGTTAGCCAGGATGGTCTTGATCTCCTGACCTTGTGATCCACCCGCCTTGGCCTCCCAAAGTGCTGGGATTACAGGCATGAGCCACCGTGCCCACCCTTAAGCCACAGACAGTTTCTACACCAACAGGACAAATGGACAAATGGTTGCTGCTTGACAGTCATCACAACCCTTCCCTGGGCCAGGCACAGAGCAATCTGGGAGTGAAGACAATGCACAGGGCTCCTGTGTCACAGAGCCTGCCGTCTAGCACAGAAGTTCAGTAACTAGGGAAACGACATAGCAAAAGGCAAAGCGATTAGAACAGGGCAGTGGAGGCTCTGGGCATTTACAGAGATGTGATAACCAGGTTACAGAGAGAAGAGGGTTCTAGGCAGGAAAAACAACACAAGCGGACAGCACAGGCTACTGGAGAATGGGGTGTTTGGGGACCTGAAAGAGCAGTGTGGCAGGAAAGCTGTTACCTCCAATGAAGCTCACCCACCTTTGCAATTTGCGGAACTCCATGAAGATCTTATTGCGTTTATATTTCATCTTTCCATGAATGCACATAATCTTCACGCCCTTCACCAGCGCCTCCAGAGCCTTTCCATAGTATTCCACACAGGCACAGGTACTGCAAGAGGGACAGAGGGCTTAGAGTCATTGACCACCTTGGTCCTTCTACAACCGGGAGAGGGGAACTGTGAGCAATAGCTGCAGCAGACACAACCTAACTACAAGCCCTCCCTAGGGGAATGATGAGAATGGCAGTGGAAATCATCCACAACTGAGTTCTCAATCTGTAATCCTCTCAGCCAATGAAAGGCCAATCTTTTGATAAAATACCTTAAACATGAGTTAAAACCCCCAAGGACGTATTCTACTGTCTAAAGATGTTCTAACAGGAAATCTCCCTGACCCCGAAAAAGGAATTGAAGTGAAACAGTCATTCAGAACAAAAGCAATGACATCTTAGCCACAAATAGTCTTACAAGATTTAAAAACATTCCTGCTTTTCCTTTAGGGAACTGCTTCTTCCCCAATTAGCAGGATTCCCAAGGGCTCAGCAAATAACCCAAGCTAGACCAATCAGATAGATCCCTTCTCCCAGATATTTGGGACTTGGAGCTGAGTCATCCAAGGACAAAAAGGAGGTTGGCAGAGTCATCCCAATAAAGATATGCCCTAAACAGATGGCCCATGAACTCCTGCCAGGGAGCCTCCTTCCCTGGGAGGTGGACACTCAGCATTCTCTCAATCTGTGAGTTCCTTACCCAGTACCCTTCTAATACAGCTCACCCTGGACCCTTTTCCTTAACTGGAAGCATTCCCCAGTGATTTCCCATCCTTTTGCAGATGAGGGAACTGAAACTTACCAGAAACACAGAGTAAGTGGCAGCACCAGAACCCAAGTCAAATGCTCCTCCCACTATACCAGACTACTGCATTCCAGTTTGGGCTAACTCTTGTCTACTTCAGTTCCTCCACCTATGCTGTGACCGCCACCAGACTGGTCCGTCTTTCCACCTTGAGTCACATAGTATGTAACGAAGTGGTGTTTCACACACTAAGCCTCATCACCCACAGATCTGGTGGGTTCTGAAATCAATTTAGTGGGTCTCGACCAGCATTTTAAAAAAATTAACAGCTGGAGTAGAACAGAATAGAGGCCGGGCGCGGTGGCTCAAGCCTGTAATCCCAGCACTTTGGGAGGCCGAGACGGGCGGATCACAAGGTCAGGAGATCGAGACCAGCCTGGCTAATACGGTGAAACCCCGTCTCTACTAAAAAAAAAAATACAAAAAACTAGCCGGGTGAGGTGGCGGGCGCCCGTAGTCCCAGCTACTCGGGAGGCTGAGGCAGGAGAATGGCGTAGACCCGGGAGGCGGAGCTTGCAGTGAGCTGAGATGCGGCCACTGCACTCTAGCCTGGGCGACAGAGCGAGACTCCGTCTCAAAAAAAAAAAAAAAAAAAAAAAAAGAACAGAATAGAAAACATCCCACCTAGCAGAGTGTGGTTTCGTGAAAACCTTTGTTTTATTGTCTTGTTTGGGTGTGTACCAAATTGTACTTCTTACTGTGGGTCATGGTCAATATTGCATTTATTTGTAGGATAACACATGGAAAAGTAATATAAAATTATTTTTTATGTACTGCTAAAGATCAACACATTTATCTCTGGAGAAAAGGGGAAAAGAACCAACCAGTCCAAAGAACATATGCATCTGTCCCTACACTGCCTTCTGACCACAGGACAAAACCCCACTGTGGCGGACTCCATGGATGGCTGATAAACACTATTCCCAACCACTTCTTGCTTCGCTGTCCACTACCACAGAGCCAGAAAAGCTGTGCGCTCATTTTCTCTGCTGCTCTTGAAGTGAGGGGCCACCACATGACCCACTTTTGGCCCCTAAGATGAATTCACAGCTGAAGTCAGCTAGGGCAGAGGGGTTTCTGAGGAAGCTCTTTGTTTTACTGATTAAAAGGCATGGATATAGCTAATATTGCCATACGCCCCCTCTGCCTTTCCCCCCTTATCTTTCTTCAGTGCAGACATGACAGGGTATAATAGTGGTCATCCAGAATCCATGAGGTGACACACAGGAAGAGAAGATCAATCACATCTTGATATGAATGACACATGAAACCCCTGTGAGAAACTGTCTCTGCCTTTGGACTTATTTTTACAGGACAAAAATAAAGCCAACCTTGTTCGAACCACGAAAGTTGGGTTTTCAGTTATTTGCAGCCAAAAGCATTCCCGAGAGAACCATGCTAGATGGAATCCAAAACCCAAAGGCTGCATGCACCTGCACATTCTGCCTGAATCCCTGACGCCCCTACCAGAGACCAGAGGAGTACCTGAAGAAGACCAGGTGTTTCTCCTGCTTATGATTGCGAAGAAAATGGACCAGCTGATTAAATTTCTCATCTGCCTTGCATACCTGCACAAGAAAAAGGGAAACTAATAAAAAACATATTTGGCAATAATAATCCCCATGGCTATTTTCCGTTTCAGCATTAAATTTTAAGGAATGTCATTTTCCCCACAGGTAGGACAGACTTTAGTCAGAATGTTAACTGGTCTACCTAGCTCAGAGTAAACATTGACATGTGCTGCTGCCTCTAAAAGTTAATTTGTATGTCACAAAATCATACAGCTCAGAGAAACATAGTCATCCAACAGGCAACAGTTCCCAACTCCCAATCCCAATATACATGAGAGCTGGTACACCATCTCCAGAGTAGATTTTTATTTATTTATTTATTTTACCTTTTCTTTTCCTTTTTTTTTAAGAGACAGACTCTCAATATGTTGCCCAGACTGGTCTCAAACTCCTGGCCTGGCCTCCGGTGATCCTCCCACCTCAGTTCTAAAGTGCTGGGATTACAGGCATGAGCCACCTAACCCAGCCAAAGGATATATATTTTTTTTTAAATGCAGATTCTTGGGTACGACATACAGATTCTGATTCAGTAGGTCTGAGATTGGACCTAAGAATCCATATTATTTAAGAGTTCCCCCAGGAAATTCTGATGCCAAGTTCAGAAGTCACTGCTCTAAGATGAATAATGATTTCCAGAAAGCAATGTACATAATTATTTAAAAGGCTTCCATGGACTCAGACCCCATTGCTTTTTTTCTTTTTTTTTTTTTGTTTTTTTTTTGAGACAGAGTCTCGCTCTGTCGCCCAGGCTGGAGTGCAGTGGCACAATCTCGGCTCACTGCAAGCTCCGCCCCCCAGGTTCACGCCATTCTCCTGCCTCAGCCTCCCAAGTAGCTGGGACTACAGGCGCCGCCACCTCGCCCGGCTAGTTTTTTGTATTTTTTAGTAGAGACGGGGTTTCACCGTGTTAGCCAGGATGGTCTCGATCTCCTGACCTCATGATCCGCCCGTCTCGGCCTCCCAAAGTGCTGGGATTACAGGCTTGCGCCACCGCGCCCGGCCTGCTTTTTTTCATAATGCAATCAAGTCCTCCATTCAAACTCCCAAATTAGAGACATTAAATTTACCTGAATGCATTCATCCTATTTTTACCAAAACCAAATGCCCAGTTTGGAATTTTTTCTCATGTACTCAGCCATCTCTAAATGCAAAACGAATGTAAAACAACAGAACGCAACAGTAGCCACAGTGGGTATCCAAAGCTAACATTAGTACGAGTATCCCTCATCCAAGGTCCCTGGGACTTGAAGTGTTTTTTGGCTTTTGAATTCTTTCAGATTTTGGAATAGCTGCACTATACTTACCAGTTGGGCATCCCTAATCTGGAAATCCGAAATCTAAAATACTCCAACAAGCATTTCCTTTCCGCATCATGCTGGCATTCAAAAAACTCCAGATTCTGGAGCATTCTGGATTTTGAAATTTCAAGTTAGGAATGCTCAACCCATACTTACCGTGTACTAAGCACTATCATGAACATTTTTGCATGGATTAATTAATTAATCCTCCAGCAACCCTACGAAGCTGTATACTACTGTGGCCCCCATTTGACAAGTGAGGACCTCTAAGTTCACCGGTTAATTTAGTAGGGGCCAAAGCCAAGATATGCACCAGGCAGTCCTGCTCTAGCTGCTCTAGCTGCTCTAGCACCCATGCTCTCCACACTACCCTATGCAGAGTCCTTCCCTCTGCTTGGGAAGAGCTAGCCTCCTCCCTCACCCAGCCTGGACTGTCAGAAACATCAATGGCAACTACAGCTCCCACTTCTGATGAGCCTATCTGATCTCGACAACACTCTCCAGTTACACTAGGTGCAGTTTCTCATTTGGAAACTCATTCTACCTTTAATCTGCCTACAAATTGACACAAACAGGAGAGCAGCCTCGACAACCTCACAGTCTACAGCAATAGGAACACTCTGGTTTCAAGACCAGCCTCCTTCATTTTGAACAGCAGACATGTTCAGGAGCTAGGGAACCCCTCCAGGCCTAAAGAAAAATTTAACCTGAAAAAGCTTATTGCAAAAGAGAAAGAAAAGTCCCAGCCCCAGGCTGGTGGGACAATGTACCATCAGCAGTGGCACTGGCTTGTGGGTTCCTCCGTGCCCTGATGGTGCTGCCTCCTCTGCAGCCTGTGCTCTCTGCATTTGTGCCTCGTGGCCCATCCCAGCAATGGGACGGAACAGAACAGGGGTGGGGAGTGGCCTCATTACTAAACAATCAAATTGCCAAAAGCCCATCTACTTCCTTATGAAGAAACTACAGAAACTAGCAGCCAGTATTTACTACTAGAAATTCAGCATATTTGGGCCAGGCACAATGGCTTATGCCTGTAATCCCAGCACTTTGGGAAGCTGAGGCAGGCAATCATGAAGTCAGGAGTTCAAGACCAGCTTGGCCAACGTGGTGAAACCCCACCTCTACTAAAGATACAAAAAGTTAGCCGGGCACGGTGGCACACGCCTGTAATCCCAGCTACTCAGGAGGCTGAGGCAGGAGAATTGCTTGAACCCGGGAGGCAGAGGTTGCAATGAGCCGAGATCGTGCCACTGCACTCCAGCCTGGGTGAGACACTGTCTCAAAACAAAAAACAAACAAACAAAAAGGCTGGGCGCAGTGGCTCACGCCTGTAATCCCAGCACTTTGGGAGGCCGAGGTCGGCAGGTCACCAGGTCAGGAGATCGAGACCATGCTGGCTAACACAGTGAAACCCCGTCTCTACTAAAGAAATACAAAAAATTAGCCGGGCATGGTGGCGGGTGCCTGTAGTCGCAGCTACTCAGGAGGCTGAGGCAGGAGAATGGTGTGAACCCGGAAGGTGGAGCTTGCAGTGAGCTGAGATCATGCCACTGCACTCCAGCCTGGGTGACAGAGTGAGACTCCGTCACAAAAAAAAAAAAAAAAAAAAAAAAGAAATTCAACATATTTGATGCAGGTCAAAAATACACAACATTTACAGAGTAGAACATTTATTTCCACCCCACAAAATCTCCTCAGGAGTGAGTCTGTCATTTATTTTCTGTGTTCCACCTGCACATCTAACTATGCCCTTCTCTGTGACACAAGCTGTTCTGACAGGCCCAGGAACTACAGAGTTTAATCATGCCTGCACCCAGCACACCCCAAGCATGTAAAATAGAAACATTTTGTCACTTGAGGGTAGGAGGTTCAGAGACACTGTCCTTAGAGACTGTGCTTAAAATACATTTATGCCCAATTTAACTAACTTACTCATTCATGAGCAGGAACACCCAGACCATTTCTCCTAGCTCTGTCCCCAAATGCATTTCATATGTGCTACAGGGTCTCATATATTTATTCTACCAGTACAATTTCCATAAAATGAGCACTGGTCATTATCACTAAGTAAGAAGCAAGCCCAGGCACTCACCATGTAGTAGTTTTCCAGGCGGGAGGGGGTCTTCTGGGCGCCGCTGGCTGCCACGCCTTTCTCCTTCACCGAGACCCGGACAGGGTTCCGGAGGCCTGCTCTCACCAAGTTCTCCACTTCCTGCGTCTGAGTGGCTGAGAAAAGGCCTGTTCTCCTCTGCTTTGGCAAAAACTCCAGGATGGTGTTGATGCTGATAAAAAGAGGGCTCACACTTAACCGCTCACTTGCCAGCATAATCAACACACAGTGCTTCACGATACCAAACAGGTATTCAGAAAGACTGAAAGTGAAGCCATCAAAATATTTATAGCACATACACTGGGAGGTGAGATTATGGGTGATTCTTTGTTTCTTCTTTATACTTTCATTTTTCCAAGGTTCCTCAAATTTTAGCATATAATTATACAATTATAATGATATGTGAATTACATCCCATTAAACTGTTTATTAAAAAACAACAAAACTGCCAGGTGTGATGGCTCATGCCCGTAATCCCAGCACTTCGGGAGGCTGGGATAGGAGGATCTCTTGAGCCCAGGAATTTGAGACCAACCTGGGCAACATAAGGGGATCTTGTCTCTGCAAAAATTAAAAAAAAAAAAAAACGGCGTGATGGCATGTGCCTGTAGTCCCAGATACTCAGGAGGCTGAGATGGGAGGCTCACTTAAGCCCAGGAAGTAAAGGTCGCAATGACCCAAAATCATGCCACTGCATTCTAGCCTGGATGACAGAGTGAAACCCTGTCTCAAAAAAAAAAAAAAGAATACTTGAAGGAAAGTGCATTATAAGATCAAAGATAGAACGGGAATAAAAATCACGTGGTAGAATTTGAAAGCTCAAACTACTTAATGATTTGAAATTAAAATGTGGTTAATAAAAATACTTAGGCCAGGTATGGTGGCTGGCGCTTGTAATCCTAGCACTTTGGGAAGCCTAGGTGGGAGGATCACTTAAGCCCAGGAGTTTGAGAACAGCCTGGGCAACATGGCAAAACCCCAGCTGCAAAAAATAAAAAAAACAGGCATGGTGGTGTGCGCCTATAGCCCCAGCTACTCAGGAGGCTGATGCAGGAGGATCACCTGAGCCCAAGAGGTTGAGGCTGCAGTGAACATAATCACGCCACTGCACTCTGGCCTCGGTTACAGCACAAGACCCTGTCTCTAAAAAATAAATTAATTAAAAATAAATTAAAATGAAAATAAAAAATAAAAATACCTAGTCATAAAGTGGTAAACTCCATTTTGCTTTCCTTTTGTATTAGTATCATCCACCCACTCAAGCCAGTGAAGTCCAAAGTCCAGTACCTTGCCTCAAACCCCATGTCCAGAAGTCTGTCTGCCTCATCCAACACCAGGACATCCAGGGATCGCACACAGCTGGCCAGATCCAAGCCTTCCGCCTTCCTTCGGAACATGTCCTCCAAGCGGCCTGGAGTGGCCACAATGATGTTCCCACTTTGGAAAGAAAGTTAACATTTACCAAGCTCTCTGGATCTTGGGAATGTGGTTAATGATTACCAAAATACCAAGCTTCATATCCCTCCAAAGTCATTTAAGCCCTAGTGAAGAGAACGAAGAGCATGAGAGTGGAAAAGAGTGCTGTAGGGTAGAAAATGTGAGCGCTGCGGCGAAACAGGATCTGGGTTCTGGGCTATGACCCAGGCAAGGTTGGCAAACTCCAGCTCCCAGACCAAACCTGGGCTGCTGCCTGTCCTTGCCAAGTATTTTATTGGCAGACAACCACGCCCATTTATTCACATGTTGCCTATCGCTGCCTTCACAGTGCAACAGCAGTTGAGTAACTGCGACGGAGACCATATGGTTCACAAAGCCGAAAACAGTTACCATCTGCTCATTTACAAAAAAAGCTTCCCAACCTCTGACCTACGCAAGTTAACTCCACCATTGTAGGCCCCAGGTAGCTCACATGTAAAATGGGAATGTTGACAGAATTAGAGAACCCTATGTAAAGATCACAAACTGGCAGACTCAGGGCCGGATGTGGCTCCCTCAGACTGGCTCACCTACAAGATGTGTTTTTCAAACGTGGATTACACGCCAACAGTTAAAAAATCAGGAGATTACACACACAAATCTGGAATTCCATCTTCTTTTTAAAAAATTCAAAACCTGGCACGACTGAGCCCAGTCCCGCCAGGCAGCTACCAGCTGGAGCTGAGTATTCCAGGCAGCTACTGGCCAGTTCCTCACCATCCCCCAGTCCCGCATTCATCTATCCTGACCACTCATTTATCCTCACATCATTCTCTTGACCTCTGTAGGAACCTGAGTTAAGTACTCATCAGGCCCTCATGGGAAGGAGCTAGCAAAGCGCCATAGGAAGCTGGCCTGGAGAAAACACCTTTTTGCAGGGGGAGGAGGCTGCTGAAAGGGGGACCCACAGTTAGGCTGAGATCACATATCAATTCTTAGGTTCAGTGCCAAGAGCAGCAAATAAATGAGCAGACATGAGCAAACTCACCCTTGTTGCTTAAACCTCTCAACATCTTCTCCAGGATTCCTGCCTCCAATCCAAAGAATCTGGCTAAAACAAGAAAACAGTCTTTAAGTTCGGCAAAACAACAGCCCGTGGCTAACAGGGACACTGCATCCAATTCACCTGAACTGGGGGAAGTGCTTCGTGAAATGCGACAGGACCTCGTCTATCTGAACGGCCAGCTCTCGAGTGGGGGTGATGATTATGGCTCCGACCTGCCCACATGGAAGGAAGGGACACAGTCAGCAGCACAAGGGCCTCCTGGAGAGGAACTCATAGGCCCTCCGCCCTCCACCGCACACAGAACTTCCAGAGAAACCGCAGTTACTGGGCGCTCTCAGCAGCATCCCTGAGCACGTATCAACTACTTTGAATTACGGTTACTTGTCATCATACACTGCAGTTATGCTCTTTAAAGTCACTCACACCAAGAACACTGAATTAGTGAACGCTGAACCACTGCTCACAGGGTAAACGCAGGGTTAGGTTCCTGCCAGTCTCTGGACATGACATTTTTGTCAACCAATCAATACATAACTCTATTTTATGTCTGTTTGTGCTTAAAAGACTCTATTTAATATATACTGTTGATTCATTCCTATTGAACTCGTAGCCAACAGCACATTAACTCATGCCTGAGCTTGTGCTTCTCTAGTGCGGGGATTCTCTCTGCACGTCATAACCTTCTTGCGCCCAGGAACACTAGACTGCACTACACCACGGAGCCATTTCAAAAACCAAAATCACCAACATAAAGCAACAAATGTGCAAAATGGCTGGGCACGCTGGCTCACACCTGTAATCCCAGCACTTTGGGAGGCCGAGGTGGAAAGATCACTTGAGCCCAGAAGTTTGAGACCAGCCTGGGTAACATGTCAAAACCCCTTCTCCTCAAAAAATACAAAAAATTACCCAGATGTGGTGGTCCACACCTGTAGTCCCATCTACTTGGGAGGCTGAGGCAGGAGGATAGCTTGAGCCTGGGAGGTGGAGGTTGCAGTGAACTGAGATCACACCACTGCACTCCAGTCTGGGTGACAGAGCAAGACCCTGTCTCAGGTAAAAAAGGAAAAAAAAAGGTGAAAAACATAGCACTAAATAGATGACGAAAAGGACACTGTTTACACCTGAGCAGTAAAACAAAAGGCAGCTCTGCCCATGCCCATGACCACAGAAGCACCGAGGATCCACTGGGGTGTTATAAGTTTCAACGAGCAGACAAATTAACAAATATAGAATCCACAAATAATGAGGATTGTCTTTTTTTTTCTTCAAGTTTCTTTCATTCATTCATTCATTCATTCATTCATTATTGGTAGAGATAAAGTCTCACTGTGTTGCCCAGGCTGCTCTCAAACTCCTGGACTCCAGTGATCCTCCAGACTCGGCCTCCCAAAGTGCTGGGATTACAGGTGTGAGCCATGGCTTCTGATCTATTTTTTCAAGTTTGTAGCCAGCTTCTTAATCCAATGTGAACTCTGATGACTAGGTGAAAATAAATCACTTTCACTGTCCTCACCTGACTCTTCTTTAACTTCTCTTCTCTTCTCAGAAGAATTTCCAGGATGGGGATGACAAAAGCGAGTGTTTTGCCACTACCTGTGACCTGCAAACAGAGAGTTTTGGTTTCCTTTTCTTCCTCAGAGTTCATGTGAGGGAAAACACAAGGACAGGCTGCACGTACCCGAGGCACTCACCGCTTCTGCAGCGACATCTTTGTTTCGCATGAACAGAGGGATGGTTGCAGACTAAAGGGAGAGATTGCAAAGCACCAGTTAAAGGATGTCATCACTTCACAGGTGAGAACCGAAGCCCTAGGAACATAACGGGCAGCTAAGGCCACAGTGGACCCCACCACAAAAGGGTCTCTGAGTAACCAAGTCACCATACAGAAGTTGAATCAAACGTGGCAACTGTGTCTACATGGACGACGTGTGGGGACAGTGAGCTGAGCTGGGAGGTGGGAGTCCTGAATTCTATTCCTGTCTCTCCAACTTCCCTCTCTGAACCAGGAAGGGGTTGAAGACATTGGGTTTTAGGGTCCCTTCCAGCTCTAATATCACAGAATCAAGATTCAAATAAACCTTCTCATTTTAAGCACTGTAGAGGTCTCCAGACTTTACAAGAAACCTGGTTTTAGCATCAAAAAAGCTAAACCTCAATTAGATTTAGGCCTTGGCCTCGTGGCTGCTCCCTCCAGGGTTCAGCCCTGGTCCCCAGGGCCTGAGCTCACTTAAATCACAGCAGATGTAATATTATTCCAACTGCCTCTGCACAGTGATTTCTATCCTCCCTATCAACCCCCAAGGGAACATTTGGCAATGTAAGGAGACATTTTTGGTTGTCAAAACCCAGGGTGGGCCAGGAATGGTGGCTCACATCTATAATTACAGCACTTTGGGAGGCCCTTAACTCCCTTAAGGCCAGGAGTTCCAGACCAGCCTTGGCAACACAGGGAGACTCTATCTCTACAAAGAAAATTTTTTTAATTATGTGGGTGTGGTGGTGCATGCCTGTGCTCCCAGCTACTCAGGAGGCTAAGGTAGGAGGATCACCTAGGCCCAGGGAGGTCGAGGCTGCAGTGAGTTGTGACTGTACCACCACACTCCAGCCTGGATAACAGAGCAAGACACTGCCTCAAAAAAATAAGTAACTAAATAAATTACAGCCAGAGTTGGGAGGTGATGTCCTCTGGTGGACAGATTCCAGTGATGCTGTTAAACATCCTACAATGCCCAGGACAGCCCACAACAAAAAATTTTCCAGCACAAAATGTCAATAGTGCCGAGGGTGAGGACGCTGCTCCAGGCCACTGCTGTCCAATAGAAATAAAATGTGAACCACATAAACAATGTTAAATTTTCTAGTAGCCATAGTAAGAAAAGTAAAAAGAAATGGGTGAAATAAATTTTAATATTTTATTTAACCCAATATATCAAAAATATTGTCCCTTCACATTTAATCAATATGTAAAAATCAACATTTTCCATTCTTTTTTCATACTAGGCCTTCAAAATATACTGTGTTATTTGATACTCAGAGTATACTTTGATTTGGACAAAGTGTATTTCAAGCACTCTATAGCCGTGTCTGGTGACTGTGTAGTGGATGACAGGTCTAGACAATGAGCTCTGAGGCTCTAAGGATCTGAGGCCAGGTTCCCTAGGCAGGGAACACAGCACTCCCAGTTTCCATCTCCAGCCCTGTCTGCTGGAAATAGATTCTCCACATTCCCAGGAATCTTATGGGCATCTCAAACTCAAGGCTTCATTTATTTTCAAAAATTTTTTGCTATTACAGGGCCTCCCTATGTTGCCCAGGCTGGTCTTGAACTCCTGGTCTCAAGTGATCCTCCCACCTTAGTCTCCAAAAGTGCTAGGATTACAGGCGTGAGCCACCGTGCCCGGCCATTATTTATTTTAATTTCAGAGATGGGGGTCTCACTATGTTGCCCAGGCTGGTCTTGAATTCTTGGGCTCAAGGGATCCTCCCACCTCGGCCTTCCAAGTAAATGGTACTACAGGCGGGTGCCTCTGTACCCAGCTCAATGTTTAAAAACAGGACTCTTGTGGCCAGGCACGGTGGCTCACACCTGTAATCCCAGCACTTTGGGAGGCCAAGGCGGGCGTATCACCTGAGATCAGGAGTTTGAGACCAACCTGGCCAACATGGCGAAACCCTATCTCTACTAAAAACACAAAAATTAGCCAGGCGTGGTGATGCATGCCTGTAATCCCAGCTACTCGGAAGGCTGAAATGGAAGAATCATTTGAACACGGGAGGCAGAAGTTGCAGTGAGCTGAGATCATGCCATTGCACTCCAACCTGGGCAACAGAGCAAGATTCTGTCTCAAAAACATTAAAAAAAAAAAAAAAAAAAAAAAAAAAACCCACCCACACACACAAAGAAAAAAAAACAAGAACTTTTGACTTTCCTTCTGAAACCTGCTACACCCTCCAGCCATTCTCGGGAAATGGTAACACCATTCACTCAGCTACTAAGAATAAAAATCGGTGGGGTGCGGTGGTTCAGCCTGTAATCCCAGCACTTTGGGAGGCTGAGGCAGGTGGACCACGAGGTCAGGAGTTCAAGACCAACCTGGCCAAGATGGTGAAACTCTGTATCTACTAAAAATACAAAAAATTAGCCGGGCGTGGTGGCAGGCGCCTGTAATCTCAGCTACTGAGGAGGTTCAGGCAGAGAACTGCTTGAACCCAGGAGGTGGAGACTGCAGTCAGCCGAGATCGCGCCACTGCACTCCAGCCTGGGCAACAGAGTGAGACTCCATCTCAAAAGAAAAAAAAAAAAAAGAATAAAAACTTCAGCTCCCTCTAGAGCCTTTTCTTTCCTAACCTCCACTTCCGGTCCCTTAGCAACCTTAAAGTTATTCCAAATGTGACTTCTCAATATCCACTGGTTCCACCCTACTCCAAGCCACCATCATCTCTTACCTGACAATGGCCTCCTAAGCGACCTGCCTGCTCTTATGTCTCTTATGCCTGAAAAAGCCACTCTCTAAAGAGAAATCACAGCCCTTCCTTTCCTAAACATCTTCCCAGATAAGATGGCTTCCCACTACATTTAGAATGAAATCCAAGCTTCTACAAGACCCTACACAATCCATCTCTTGCACTACTCTTGATGTTCAGTCACAAAGGCCTCCTTTCTGCTGCTCAAACCATTTGCAGCCTGCCCCAGGGCATTTATGTGCACTGGTATTTCTCTCCGCTGGAATAATCTCCCACTCGTCACCCGAGAGCCAGCTCCTTCTCAATCACTGAGGTCTCAGCTCAATGACACCTCCTCAGAGAGGCCTTCCTTAGCACCCTGTCTCACCTCCTCTCCAGTCCTCGAGTGACACTATCACAACAGTCTTAGTTCCTTCATAACATTTACTAGCAGCTGAAATTATCCTTTCTCTAGCTCCTGCGCTAGAAAGTAAGGCTATGAGCAGATGCCAATACTGCAAACTCCCCAGAGCCTAGAAGAGTTCCTGGCACATAGTAGGTCCTCAAGAAATACTTCTTGAAAAGATGCATAACAACAGGTAACCCTCACTGAGATCCTATAGTGTGCCGACTGGTTTATTTAGTCCCCACAGCAACCCCATAAGGAGGGTGTTATTTTTTCATCATTTCACAGAGAAGGAAAATGAAGCACGTTGAGGTTAAGCCATTTGCCCGAGGTCTCACAGCTACAGGGGGCAGGGCTAGGATGAGAACCAGGCTCGAGACCCCAGCACCCGAGGGCAGGGTGGGTCGCGGCCCCTCTGCCGGCTCGCTGGCCAAGCAGCTCCGCATCCCGCCAGTCTGGGCAGCCTGGAGACGAGGCAAGAGCCCCAGCTGGAGGGATGAGCGCCCCAGGGCTCGGGTCTGTCCGATCACCTCCGCTGTGTCCGAAACAGCGGGTGCCTGCCCCCCTCCCAGCCTCACTCTCCCCCAGGAACCGATACCTGCACCGGCGTCATGTACGGGAAGCCCAGCTCCCGCAGCGCGCCCAGCACCCGCGGGTGCAGTGACACTGGCAGAGACTCCCAAGAGCCCTCCGTCACATGCTCCATGGCGCTCTCCTTTGCCGTCTCGGTCGCAGATGCTCGAAGGCGCCCTGTGCACCCGCAACGAGCACTTCCGCTTCCGGCAGCTCCGGCGGCCGGCCGGGAACTTTGCTGGAGCAGCAGAGTTCCGGAGCGCTGCGAAGGCTCCAACGCCGCGGGAGCGAGGAAAGGCGCCCGCGGGACGGTGGAGGCAGGCGGCGGGGCAGGCTCGGGGAGTTACACCCGCCCCGCACCCCTGGGCTCCGGGCGCCTCTCAGCACCGGGCAAGGGTTTTGGCGGGAGGGAGTCTGGCCCGGCTCTCCCACTTTCTTTGTCCCTCGGAGGCAGGTGGCAGCACAGGACCGCGTCCAGGCCGAAGGACCGCGGGGCTGGCTGCCGTGGGCAGAGAAACGTGTCGGGGTCCCGGGTTAGCAGCCCTGCAAAACAGGCACCCGCTGATGGCGGGGGTCCGATGGCCGGTACATCCTGAATGTTGGTTTACTTTCCCGGAAGTTAGGGTCAGAGTCCTAAGTAAGAACACTGTCCTATTCCACTGTTCACAGTTGGCCTGGGCCATTCATGTCCACATACACCTTCACTCAGCAAGCTTTTATTGACCACTCATTACGTGCCCTCTATGAGGGCCTATCTCCTCCAGCTATGTGCATGACTTGCTCCTGTTGAGGCTCGGAAAACGAAACCCCAAAATGAAGACCCCAGAGGCAGCCTCAGAAGCAAGTTTCTCTCTGACCTTCTGCCCCGTCTCTGATCTCTGATTCTGTGAGGCTGGCCATAGAAACTCAAGAATCCCTCTTGCCCGTCATGATGGAGCATAGAAACGGGAACCCCTTTTCTCCAAAGTCAGCCATAAAACCTAAAAATATTACTCTAACTCTCTCTCTCCACCTTTCTGTGAAAAAACTGGCCATAAAGAAATTATCGGCCGGACATGGTGGCTCACGCCTGTAATCCCAGCACTTTGGGAGGCCAAGGCGGGCAGATCACGAGGTGAGGAGTTCGAGACCAGCCTGGCCAATATGGTGAAACCCCGTCTCTACTAAACATACAAAAATTAGCCGGGCGTGGTGGCGCATACCTGTAAGTCCCAGCTACTCGGGAGCCTGAAGCAGAAGAAGAATCGCTTGAACCAGGGAGGTGGAGGTTGCGCCACTGCACTCCAGCCTGGGCGACAGAGTGAGACTCAGTCTCAAAAAAAAGAAAAGAAAAGAAAAAAAGAAATTACCTGGGCTGGGCGCGTGGCTCACGCCTGTAATCCCAGCAGTTTGGGAGTCCGAGGCAGGTGGATCACCTAAGGTCAGGAGTTTAAGACCAGCCTGGCCAAAGTGGTGAAATCCCGTCTCTATTAAAAATACAAAAAAATTAGCCAGGTGTGGCAGGTGCCTGCAGCTACTCCGGAGGCCAAGCAATGAGCATCGCCTGAACCTGAGAGGTGGAGGTTGCAGTGAGCCTAGATCGCACCACTGCATTCTAGCCTGGGCAACAGAGTGAAACTGTTTCAAAAAAAAAAAAAAAAAAAAAAAAAGGCCAGACGCAGTGGCTCACACCTGTAATCCTAACACTTTCAGAGGCCGAGGTGGGCGGATTGCCTGAGCTCGAGTTCGAGACCAGCCTGGGCAACACGGTGAAACCCCGTCTCTACTAAAAATACCAAAAAAATTAGCCGGATTTGGCGGCGTGCACCTGTAGTCCCAGTTACTTGGGAGGCTGAGGCAGGAGAATTGCTTGAACCCAGGAGGCGGAGGCTGCAGTGAGCCAAGATGGCGCCACTGCACTCCAGCCGGGGCGACAGCGAGAGACTATGTCTCTAAAAAAAAAAAAAAAAAATTTCTGACCTCTTTTGTTTTGCTTGTAGGTTGTAAGACCCCATTACAGGAAGGGTTCTGTCCCCTACCCAGAAGGAAGGAATGCTGCAGAGAGGCCGAAAAGAATCCAGACAGGCCTTGCTGGGCTTCCCCACTCAGTCTGTGAGCATTAGATCATGCCCTTCTTGTCCAGTCCTATTTCTACTCAGCTGTGCATATTTTGTTGAGCCTAAGCATAAAAATGAATATTTTTCCCTGTAACTTTGGGTCTTAATTCTGAAGGTTCCTTTGTTGTGCAAAACCATGACCAAATAAATTTGCATCACTTTCCTCCTATTAATCTGCCTTTTTTCAGTTGAATTTTTAGAGAAACCTGAGGACAAAAGGTAAGTTTTCCCCTACACTCCCTTACATTCCACTTGGACTTTTGAAATCACCTTCTCAGTGTTACCTTCCTTTCCGCATCACTGAAACTCCTACCCTCATTTATTTTCCCTTCTTAGCATTTACCATTATCTTTCTTGCTACACACACACACACACACACCTTACTAGGTTCATCTCTGCCACCAAAATGTAAAACCCACACTAATGGGGTCTTTTCTCTATCTTCTTTATCCCAGGGACTATCACTGTAGCACACAGCAATCACTCAAATATTTGTGGGATCAATAAATGGGAATACAACTCATGCAGACTGCAGTCATCTCAAATTAAGTAAAAGACAACAGCCTAAAGCCACATTTTCAATGAAATGATCATCACATTCTCAAAACTCTTCGACAACTTTTATAAAATGGGACTTCGGCCAGGCACGGTGGCTCATGTCTGCAATCACAACACTTTGGGAGGCTGAGGCAGGAGGATCACTTGAGCCCAGGAGAATGAGGCCAGCCTGGGCAAGGTACAGGAGACTCTGTCTCTATGAAAGTAATTTTTTAATTAGCTAGGCATGGTGGTGCATGCCTGTGGTCCCAACTACTCGGGAGGCTCAGATGAGAGGATCACTTGAGAGGTTAAGGCTGCAGTGAGCCATGTTTGTGCCACTGCACTCCAGTCCAGGTAACAGAGCAAGACCCTGCTTTTAAAAAACAAAAGATGTAGTCCCAGCTACTTGGAGAGCTGAGGTGGTAGGATCACTTGAGCCCGGGGGTTGAGGTCAGTGAGCAGAGATCAAGCTAACGCACTTCAACCTGGGAATAGAGTGAGATCCTGTCTCCAAAAAAAGAAAAGGGGGGCATTTCACAGACAGTTCTGAAAGCAAAGGCACAGAGAAATTGCGTATCTGTGTGTGTCTTCTGTGCTCTACTACCTACTAGTTTTCTGACCTTAGGACCCATTCCAAGCCTGTTTTCCTCCTCACTTCCAAAATGATTTTACCCAAGGTAATGGCAGTTTTGAAGCGTGAATAAGACAGACCAAGTAAAGTGCTTAGTACTGGATCAAGACATTACACAGTACTCAATAAATCGTAGCTACTTTTATTACCAGCAGGCCGTTAGTTTCACAGAGGAAGGAGTTTCTACAGGTGGTGATCTAGTCTCTGGTTCCACCTTTCACTCTCTTACCTGTGGCCTTGGGCACATCATTTAATCTGTCTTTAAAGCTATTTCCCACATTCATAAACCACGTGGGCGAGTGAAAATAATTCAACCCTTTCTTTTTTCCCAAATAGAAAAATACTTGAGATTTTAGCACTGATCCATCAGAGAAGCCTCACTGGAAAACCTGTGCAGAAACGAAAACTTGGTACCGTTCACTATCCTCAAGCTTATAGAATTAAAAAGTAACAGACATAATAGGCATAAATACTCAGAAAACATGGACATGTCTCATGTCAAATAAGAACAGAAAGTTGGTGTGTAAAAAATGTGAATTAACTGTCAATATATAAAACACAGAATACTGACTGTTTTTAAAAAGAATTGTTTATTTACTGAACCTGGGGCATATTAGATACAACCAATTTTAAATTTACATATTTTAAGTCAATTTTGAAGTGTTTCACACACAAAAAAAAAACTGGTATGCAACAGTTGTCCTAAGGTGAAAGTCACCTCATTAATAAACTGTTGCAAGTGTTCTCACCCAAGGTGGAAAAACTGCTTATCCTGAACATGAAAACCTGTAACAAATTTAAATTAATTATATAAAACTCGTTACTTGTAGTCTTCCCCTTACAAAGATCAAAAAAAAAAAAAATGTACAAGTAACTAATATATATCAGTCACAACATAATCCTGGATCATCCCCATACCGAAACCAGATGCTCTTTTAATTTTAAACCCATCATCAGAGAACAAGAGAAAGTCATTTCATTTTACACAAAACAAGATTCACATGTGCCAAAAAAGAAAGACCCAAGAAAAACAAAAACCCAAACCCTAATGCTGACACTGATGTTCAGTGCCCTAAACAGTGGCCCAAAGGCCACTGATCAAAAATAAAATAGTGGCTGTATATCACTGCAATGAAATCCAAGAGGCTTTAACCCTTTGGCATCAGAAATCTGGATTTTTCCAATTATGTAAATGTTTATTTCCTACATGCCAAGAGTGGGGGAAGTGAATGTGCCAGTGTGGAAAGAAAAAGAGCCACCACTCACTGGGACACTCAGAGAATTGGCTTTAACAGACAATTAGAAGGTTAGACAGAAACCCAAAAATGGTTATTAGCTGCTTGTGTCATCAATTTAAGTGGAGATGATTAAGTCCTAAGGTACAATGTAAAAATGTGTGCGGGAAAATGTATGCTGAGTCGTACTTTTAAAGCAAAAGAAGAAAACAAAGTATGAAAGTACCCAGCCTGGCGGCATACGCCCAAGTCAGAGAGCTCTGCCATTAGGATGGGCAGAAACCGTCAAGATTCATACTGTTGTTTCTCATAAAGACTCAACAAAATGAATCTGTAGTGACTTGAACCACAGACTGAGGGAATCCAAAGAATGCAGTCATTTTAGTAAAGTACTATGAGGCTTTGTGCTGATTTCCTGAACAAACTGCATTATATTATGAAAACACAAGTAAAAGAAGTAATAACTATACTCCCATATTTCACTTACAGTGTTTGAGTTCCTGGAAGGACCTATATAATGGAGGCAGCATTCAAACAAGAAATTATGCCAATCAACTGTCAAATTTGCACTATAATTTTCCTAAAAAGGTGTTTTTCCCCCAATATCTATTCATCACAAAGAAACATAAATTGTGAATGTACAGTTCAGAAAATAAAAATGGAGAAACTAATGACATTATTATGACCAAGGTGTTTGGTAAACAGTGAATTCTGAGTTGGGATCATCAGGAAGAGGCTTTTTAAACAACCCTCCGGACTTCAAAAAATCTCTTCAGGTAGTAGATCTGTCCCAATGTCATGGCAACTAGAACAAGAGCTTCAAAGAAGGACCAAAGGACCACTCTGCTGTTTGTGTTGTCGTTGACTGTTGAGGACAAAACAAACAAACAAAATTTAACAATTCTCCCCCAAAAAACATAGGCATCATATTCTAGTCTTCACTCTCTGTGAAAGTAATATTGTGTACACCATTCATAGAATAGATGTTCCTCAAATTAAGATGAAGTTACATCCCAATAAACCCAGCTTACGTTGAAAATACCTGTCAAAAATATATTTAATACACCTAACCTAGCAAACATCATAGCTTAGCCTAGCCTACCTAAAACATGATCAGAACACTTACATTAGCCTACAGTTGAGCAAAAACATTTAACAACACAAAGATTATTTTATAATAAAGTGTTGTATATCTCATATAAGTTAAACTGCATTTTATTATTATTTTATATTTTATTTATCAAGTTAGTGAACACTGCACCGAAAGTAAAAAACAGAATGGTTGCATGGGTACTTGATGCTCAGTTTCTTCTGAATGCACATCAGAATTTCTTCTTTTGCACCATCATAAAGATGAAAATTTCTAAGCAAAGTCATTGTAACCTATGGGTCACCTATACTGTAAATACTTTTGTCTCTGAGCAACTCAACATACTCAGAAGCAAATATTTTTTTGTTTGCTCTGTTGTCCAGGCTGGAATGCCATGACACAATCATAGTTACTGCAACCTTGAACTGGACTCAAACAATCCTGCCACCTCAGCCTCCTGAGTAGCTGGAAGTACAGGTATGCACCAGTCCATCCGACTAATTTTTTCTGTTTTTGTAGAGAAAGGGTCTTGCTATGTTGCCCAAGTTGGTCTTGAACTCCCGGCCTCAACTGATCCTCCTGCCTCAGCCTCCCAAAGTAGAAGCAAAGATTTTTAAAAGAAACCTTAAAGATTCACTGGGTACAGCCAAGTCCATTCTGCTTGTATACAGGGAGCCGAGAAGAAAAGGTGACTTGCCCAAGGTCATAATTCTAGGGTTAAAACCCAATCCAACCATCTTTCTCCCTCACCACTGAAACGTCCTATATTAGTATCCATTTTGCTGAATCAGAAAACTGACTTCTAAAAAAATTAAGAAATTATTTCAAAATCACCGTTATCCAAAATGCAATTATTTACAACATCAAAATATGGCAGTCTGAGTGTCTTTTTCCCCAAATATGTGACAAATAATTGTTCAGCACCTGTGTACTTGGCAATTGTTCTCAATGGAAGAGGTTACTCAGTTATATGGATCAATACTGACAGTTACTACCAGACCATCAAATACAAGACAAACTATTCTCATCTGTCCTGCTCTCAAACTAAGGATTTGATCCTTAAAGTAAAATAGACATCTACTCTATGTTTATTTATTATACTCAATTTGTTACATTCAAGTTTCTGATCAAATTATTTTTATTTATTTATTTATTTATTTAGAGTCAGAGTCTCACTGTCGCCCAGGCTGGAGGGCAGTGGCGTGATCTCAGCTCACTGCAACCTCCGCCTCCTGGGTTCAAGTGATTCTGCTGTCTCAGCCTCCTGAGTAGCTGGGATTACAGGTGCTCAACACCACGCCCAGCTAGTTTTTGTATTTTTAGTAGAGATAGGGCTTCACCATGTTGGCCAGGTTGGTTTTGAACTCTTAACCTCTGGTGATCCGCCTGCCTCGGCCTCCCAAAGTGCTGGGATTATAGGCATAAGCCACCACGCCTGGCCAAATTCCTTTTATTTTTAAATGTATTTTATTTTATTTTATTTTATTTTTTTTATGTTTTATGTTTTGACACAGAGTTTCACTCTTGTTGCCTAGACTGGAGTGCAATGATGCGATCTCAGCTCACTGCAACCTCCACCTCCTGGGTTCAAGCGATTCTCCTGCCTCAGCCTCCCGAGTAGCTAGGATTACAAGCATGCACCACCACACCCGGCTAATTTTGTATTTTAGTAATGATGTGGTTTCTCCATGTTAGTCAGGCTGGTCTCGAACTCCCAAACTCAGGTGATCTGCCCACCTCAGCCTCCCAAAATGCTGGGATTATAGGCATGAGCCACCATGCCTGGCCAATTCATTTTATTTTTTAAAAAAACAGGGTCTCGTGTTGCCCAGGTTGGTCTCAAGCTCCTGACCTCAAGCAATCCTCCTGCCTCAGCCTCTGAAGCAGCTAAGACTACAGGCACAAGCCATTGTGTCCAACTCTCCAGTCAAATGCTATAGCCTTAGCTTTTAAAAATTACTATGTAGGCCAGGCACAGTGGCTCATACCTGTAATCCCAGCACTTTGGGAGGTTGAGGTGGGCAGATCATGAGGTCAGGAGATTGAGACCATCCTGGATAACACTGTGAAACCCCGTCTCTACTAAAAATAGACGTGGTGGCGGGCACCTGTAGTCCCACCTACTTGGGAGGCTGAGGCAGGAGAATGGCATGAACCTGGGAGGCAGAGCTTGGGAGGCTGAGGCAGGAGAATGGCATGAACCTGGGAGGCGGAGCTTACAGTGAGCCAAGACTGTGCCACTGCACTCCAGCCTGGGCAACAGAGCGAGACTCCATCTCAAAAAAAATTTCTATGTAGTATTTTATCTTTCTGCAAATGGCCAACATTAAAAACAATTAAACTACAATCCCAACACTTTGGGAGGCCAAGAGGATTGCTTCAGCTCAGGAGTCAGAGGCCAACCCTGGGCAATACGGAGAAACCCAGTCTCTACAATACCAAAAAAAAAAAAAATAGCTAGGTGTAGTGGCACACACCTGGACTTCCAGCTACTTGGTAGGCCGAGGTACTTCTAGCTACTTGGGAGGCTGAGGCGGGAGGATCACCTGAGCCCAGGAGGTTGAGGATGCAGTGAGCTATCTTGTCACCACAGCACTACAGGCTGGGCAACAGAGTAAGACACTGTGTCTCTAAAAAGGAAATAGGGCTGGGTGCAGTGGCTCACGTCTGTAATCCCAGCACTTTGGGAGGCCGAGGCAGGTGGATCACAAGGTGAAGAGATCGAAACCATCCCGGCCAACGTGGTGAAACCCTGTCTCTACTGAAAATACAAAAATAAGCTGAGCTTAAAGATTTACTGGGTACAGCCAAGTCCATTCTGCTTGTATACAGGGAGCAGAGAAGAAAAGGTGACTTGCCCAAGGTCATAATTCTAGGGTTAAAACCCAACCCAACCATCTTTCTCCCTCACCATTGAAACGTCCTATATTAGTATCCATTTTGCTGAATCAGAAAACTGACTTCTAAAACAATTAAGGAATTATTTCAAAATCACAGTTATCCAAAATGCAATTATTTACAACGTCAAAATATGGTGGTGGCGTGCGTCTGTAGTCCCAGCTACTCAGGAGGCTGAGGCAGGAGAATTGCTTGAACTCAGGAGGCGGAGATTGCAGTGAGCCGAGATCGCACCACTGCACTCCAGCCTGGGCGACAGAGCAAGACTCCATCTTAAAAAAAAAAAACAAAAAACAGGAAAAAAAACAGAGTCTGATAAAAAGAAAATAGGCCAGGCACAGTGGCTCATGCCTGTAATCCCAACACTTTGAAAGGCAGAGGCGGGTGGATCACTCAAGCCCACGAGTTCAAGACCAGCCTAAGCAACTTCTGGGTTCAAGTGATTCTCCTGTCTCAGCCTCCCAAGCAGCTGGGATTACATGTGCCCAGCTAATTTTTGTATTTTTAGTAGAGATGGGGTTTTACCATATTGGCCAGGCTGGTCTCTTGGCCAGGCTGGTCTCGAACTACTGACCCCGTGATTCGCCTGCCTCGGCCCCCCAAAGTGCTGGGATTACAGGCGTGAGCCACTGCGCCCGGCCTAATTTTTGTATTTTTAGTAGAGACGGGGTTTCACCATGTTGGCCAGGCTGGTCTCAAACTCCTGACCTCAGGTGATCCTCCCGCCTCGACCTCCCAAAGAAAAATGCACCTTTAAGTTTAAATAGAACACACTGAACACACTGAAGCACAATAACATCAGAATGCAGTGACCTGGGACACTGTCCTCATGCCACTCATATATTAGCCTGATCTAGAAGCAACACGTTATTATTACAACACTGTCTCATTATGTTCACTGCTGAGGAGTAGGTCCTATAGGAAGACTCACAAAAACAAAACATTATGGGAACCATTTGCTTTGTAAATTTAAACTGAATACCTATAAATTCAATTCTAGAAACTGCTAACACTTTTTATTTATTTATTTTTTTTTGAGACGGAGTCTCGCTCTGTCACCCAGGCTGGAGTGCAGTGGCCAGATCTCAGCTCACTGCAAGCTCCGCCTCCCGGGTTTACGCCATTCTCCTGCCTCAGCCTCCCGAGCAGCTGGGACTACAGGCGCCCACCACCTCGCCCGGCTAGTTTTTTTTTTGTATTTTTTAGTAGAGACGGGGTTTCACCATGTTCGCCAGGATAGTTTCAATCTCCTAACCTCGTGATCCACCCGTCTCGGCCTCCCAAAGTGCTGGGATTACAGGCTTCAGCCACCGCGCCCGGCCTAACACTTCTAAATAAGAACACATAGCTCACTATTTGTGAAACAAACACAGGAGTATCTCCACTCAAATCACGGGTGAGAGAACAAGGTTGGACCCCCTAAAGACTGGAAGACATGTGCTTCCTCTGGCCACTGTGTTCCCAAGAACTTCTATAACTCGAAAGCCATCTGGTCTGAACCAGTTAAACTTGCAAAGTAGAGGAACTTGCCCTCTGACTTAGTTCAGTGCCCTTCCAACTCCAGACTGGGCTGGTCCCCATCTGGGAACAAGGTAACCAACACATGGGTCCCAACAAGGTAAGAGGGAAAAAGTGAAGATTCCAGCTGGTGAGATTAAGAGTGGAGGCAAGGAGAAAAAATTGTGAGGCAAGAGGTTCGAGTGTTTGCAGACAAGCCTTGGTCCATAACATGCCCCACTCCAGTCCTAAAACAAGTGGGGATGAGGGGAGTTCTCCAGGCTATTACATTTACACACCTTCCTGCCAACACAACCTGATGTCTGTGCTCTAGATCCTGAAGATTTGTTTCCATAAGTAGCAAGAACAGATTTAAGGGTGGGAAAAACAGAAACCACATCTGGAAGAAATTCAAGCTGTGCTTATCTCTTTGAGTCACTCTTCACTCCCTACCCCAGTCTCAGAACAAAGATTCCTGACATAGAATCACTGCCCTTAAGACAAGAGCTTGCTCCCAAGCAATCCCCCGCCTCAGCCTCCTGAGTAGCTGGGACTACAGATGCGTGCCACCACGCCCAGCTAATTTTTGTAGTTTTAGTAGAGACGGGATTTCACCATGTTGGCCAGGATGGTCTCAATCTCTGGACCTTGTGATCCACCCACGTCAGCCTCCCAAAGTGCTGGGATTACAGGCGTGAGCCATGCCCCTGGCCACTTTGCTCTTTTATCATCTCCCCAAGAACTACCTGAAGGATGAAAACACCGAACAATGGTGTGGCTCTGAACCTAATCAATGGAATTGGTCTGTCTGTCAATATAGTACCTCTTAATTTTAAATGCAAAAGCCTAATGTTTAATGCTCTATCCAGTTCTAAACAGACTTTTGCAACCTAACACAAGATTTCAATCATCACTGTTTCCACAGAAAAATACATTCCAATTTCCCAACTTACAAACTTGAGGACCCAAGTTGATCTTCACCTGGTGACTTGCCTGTACTCATGTTTTGGTGTTTTCTATTCTAACTATAGTAAGCCCTCCATTGTAGTAAAAAGATTAAATCTCAGCATCTAATATTAATCCCACTGGCATGTAAGTTTCAGGTATGTGATTAAAAACCAATGCAATACCCATTTTACAACACTTTTCCCTTCTGAGAAAACGATTAGCGTTATTCCTTAGCTCACCATACATTTTTAAAAACCCAAACTTTTTTTTTTTTTTTTTTTCCTGAGACAGAGTCTAGCTCTGTTGCCCAGGCTGGAGTGCAGTGGCCCAATCTCAGCTCACTGCAACGTCTGCCTCCTGGGTTCAAGTGATTCTCATGCCTCAGCCTCCCAAGTAGCTGGGACTATAGGTACACGCCACCACAGCCAGCTAATTTTTTTATTTTTTGTAGAGACGGGGTTTTACCATGTTGGCCAAGCTGGTCTCGAACTCCCAAGCTCAGGTGATCCACCTGCCTCAGCCTCCCAAAGTGCTGAGATTACAGGTGTAAGCCACCACGCCCGGCCAGAAAACCAAACTCTTAAAAACTTGCACTAAATCTTAATAGCATTTTCTGGTTTAGAATGAATGTCCCAATAATAAACTACAAAGTTCCATACACGTGTATGCTCAAAAAATATCTCGTGTAGGTACACTTTTAAAGCCAATGCTTTCACACAAAATTTGCGAAGTTTCCAAATGAGGAAAATACAAGCAAGCTGTTGAGTAAAACAATCTTCACCATCAGACGCTGCTGCAAAGTGACGGCATTCACTTACTGGCTCTGTGTATCCTCTCCCGGACTTCCATGTATTCCTGTTCGTGCTTTACAGCTGTCATCGCCACTGCTAGCTCATTGATCATTTCTTCTAGCTTGTTCTGGTGAGCTACAGAATAATTTGAAAACAACACACATTTGTCAATGTCTTTTTTTTTTTTTTTTTGAGACAGAGTCTCGTTCTGTTGCCCAAGCTGAAGTGCACTGGCACTCAACCTCAGCTCACTGCAACCTCCACCTCCCGAGCTGAAGCGATTCTCCTGCCTCAGCCTCCAGAATAACAGACTACAGGCGCACGCTGCCACACCCAGCTGATTTTTGTAGTTTTAGTAGAGACGGGGTTTCACCATGTTGGTCAGGCTGGTCTTGAACTCCTGACCTCAGGTGATCCACCTGCCTCAGCCTCCCAAAATAGTGGAATTACAGGCATGAGCCACTGCGTCCAGCCATCTTTTTTTTTTCAAGACAGGATCTCACTCTATCACCCAGGCTCAAGTACAGTGGTGCAATTATAGCTCACTGTAACCTCAAATTCCTGGGCTCAAGCAATCCCCTGCCTCAGCCTCCTGAGTAGCTGGGACTACAGGGGTGCATCACTACACCTGACTACCATTTTATTTTTATTTTTTAGAGACAGGGTCTCACTATGTTGCCTAGGCTGGGGCAATCTCTTTTTGAAAAATACTTATAAAATAACTTTTTAAAATCCTCAGAGAAGGCCTGCAAAAGAAGCTACTTTTGAAATGATTCAAACATCAATTTGGACCACTGATATGAATCATGTCAATTTAATTCTCAAAGCATTTTTAAAAGTCCCTTGCCAGTAGAGAAACCTCTTTCAGGGTAGGAAACATACTATATAATGGTTACTAAGGAAAGGAAAACAACCCCAGAAAATTTCTTTTAATGAAATGTTGTTTCGTAAAGTTCACTATACTATTAACTATGGAAAAGTAGTAAAACACTGAGGAGGGGGACTAAGAGCACAAATAAATACATGTATTTAAAAAATATAATCCTACAAATAACAAAATCTAAGAGTCATGTAACTCTAATATTAATTAAGGAGCAGCACCAAAACAGACTTTTAATCTCTACGAAGCTGAGCAGAGAAAAACATCAAAACGCTCTTAGGAAAATCCACACCAACTCAAACATTCTTCTTTGACAAAGTAATGATTTCACTATAGTGGGGAACAGCAGGCAATGTAAGTAGAGAGACAAGTCCTTAGTGGCACAAGTTTTCAACCAGGTATCCTCTTGAACCAAAAATACACACAAGGTGCTGTTCTGAAGAGTAAGCATATGCTTTTAGGTAGTGCCACGTTATGAGAATGAACAGATAGGCAGGAGAGAAACAGCACCAGGAAACATTCCGGGGGAAAGGGGGATCTCTTCATCCCTGCCCAAGACTGGGTCTCTTCTGGGATTCCAGATTCTCAAAGACAATCCCAAGTTTCTTAGGAGAAACCAAGGGCCTCTACCATTGAAGGTGGTTGAATTGGAATGTCAAACGGTCGCTCACTCGAAATTTCCCTTTGGAAGCCCCATGCACCACATGAAACCGATAGAGCAGGGTTCCTCAGCAGTAGCATTGTCGCCATTTGGACCAAATGCTGTTCCACATTGTGGGACGCTGTCTGATGCACTGTAGGGTATTTAGCAGCCTCCATGGCCTCCAGCACTAGATGCCTATAGCACCTACCCCCGTCTTCCAATAAAAAATGCCTCCAGAGATTGCCAAATATCCCCTGGGGCAAAAAGATCATCCTCACTTGAGAACCACTGCTTTGGAGGAAGGCTTGATTTGACAGCTGCCATTCATTGACATTAACAAGCAAAAGCAAGAATTTTGGATATATGTTAAAAAATCATCTAAGAAGTTCAATATTCACATTCATCAACCAACATTTTCAAACTAAGTAGGATCAATCTCCAGAAAATAAACCAAAAAAGCCTTTCAGAACTCCTCATTCTCCCTGAAAATTAGTCAAGTCCTACTCTGTAAGTGGCCATGAAAAATGAGCACAGGAATTACTAAGTAGCAGGACTCTCTAAACTCTATAGATTTCAAAATCTAACCAAACAACTCAGCTTCTTGATGATGTTAGCACTCTACTAATACTGAATATCTGGGACAAGTGTTACCATGCTAATAGGATACTATGAAATGTGTGAAACAATGACGACTAGCTTCAAAAACTCTGGCATGCACTGTGGGGAAAAAAAAACCCACCACCAAATGTACTGGCTCCCAGAAAGCAATTTATCCAAAACCACCAAGAACCAATCAGGGTTTATTACTGGTAACCTGGGCAATGAACAATCTAACTGCAACATACGGCTAAAAGAACTTTTGTCTTTGTATCAACATATGGCTCCTAGAACTGCATTTCATATCTAACCAAGCTTCAGGTTAGGAAGTCTACAAAACACTTTCTACAAAGTCAAAGGCACCATTTGCTATGAGCTATGTTTAATTGGGACTATTGTCCCCTTATCATTGAATTTCCACTCTTTAGCACTCTTCTTAAAGAACAAAGATGTTACTACTAAAATGTCAACAGTGTTTTCAGTGCTATTAGTTTAAAATAACCTAACCTATACTTCCTGTCAACCAAAGAAAAAACCACCAAAAAAATAATCAATCCAATTAGTTGTAGGGGTTTTTTAAGAGAAAAAACACTCTCATGCCAACAAACTGAGGTTAGAAAAAAGAAAGCAGAAATTAGACATTAGCAAACACGGATGCTGTCAAAAAGCAATCCACATACCGTCCCAGGTATCTCCACCACCTAAAGAAAAGTTAAGATATCTTAACACAAAAAGAACCAACAAAAAGTTTAGCTAAACTAGTCATGTATACAAATGAGCAAATAAAGTATATGCCAGGATTAGCAAATAAACAGAAAAAATAACCCAAGACACAAGGAATCTACATGCTCACAAGAGCACAAAATGACTAAGAAAACCTGTTAGAACAAATGTAAAGAACAAAAAAATCCCAGCACTTCAGGAGGCCGAGGCGGGTGGATCACCTTAAGTCAGGAGTTTGAGACCAGCCTGGCCAACATGGTGAAACCCCGTCTCTACTAAAAATACAAAAATTAGCCAGGCATGGTGCTGTACATCTGACGCTACTTGGGAAGCTGAGGCAGGAGAATCACTTGAATCCAGGAGGCAGAGGTTGCAGTGAGCCAAGATCAAGCCATTGCACTCCAGCCTGGGCAAAAGAGCAAGACTCCATCTCAAAAAAAATAAATAAAAGAAAAATGAAGAACAAAAAAACAAACACTAGCCTCAAGAAACTTTTTTATTAATTAGGAGACTTGCAAAAAATAAAAAGCATATTTCACAAAAAGTTTTTGGTTAAGAAATTTTTAAAAATGCCACTCAGATGGGTAAAAATGTATAGAACTAAAATTAGCTCTTGGAACGTGATATCAATATTCTGAATGTTCATCTCACCTTCTGTTTCCATGTCTTGTCCTTTTGGAGCCTCCCCAATATCAATGGTGAACATTACTATTTTTGGAGTCATGGTGGACATCCGGTTACTAAAACAAAATTTGTATGTTCCATCCATGTGAGCAGCAAATGTGTATTTCCCACTGGATTCTCTGTCTCCTTTGTAAATTCCTTTGTTATCTGGTCCTGTAATCTGGAGGCAAGAGAGAAATGCATAAAATGTCACAAAAGATTTAGTCATAGACTTTATAAGTAATGTCTAATGGCAGTAAGAAATTCACCAAGAATATGGTTGGGCATGGTGGCTCACGCCTGTAATCCCAGTACTTTGGGAGGCTGAGGCGGGCGGATCACTTGAGGTCAGGAGTTCAAGACCAGCCTGGCCAACATGGTAAAACTCCGTCTCTACTAAAAATACAGAATTAGTTGGGCGTGGTGGCGCCCACCTGTATTCCCAACTACTCAGGAGGCTGAGGCAGGAGAATCGCTTGAACCCGGGAGACAGAGTTTGCAGTGAGTCGAGATCGCGCCATTGCACTCCAACATAAGCAACAGAGCGAGACTTTGTCCAAAAAAAAAAGAAAAGAAATTCACCAAGAATATGTAACTTTCACTTAGCTCCACTTCGGTAAGTGATAATAACCATTTGGTCTGCAATTCTCCCACTTTATAAAACAAGGGTTGCCTTAATGGCTCTCTAAAACACCTTTCAGTTCTGACATTTATGTCTTATTTATCCCTACTAAACCCCTCAGACAGAAAGCTCACCTGAAATGTGGTCTCTAACTGGCCTAATATCAGCAACAAACATGCAACCGTGACTGACAGCAAAACTCAAGATAAAACAAATATCTTTAAAATGAAGAATTTCTGCATCACCAACAAACATGCAACTGTGACTGACAGTAAAACTCAAGAAAAAAGAAATCTCTTTAAAATGAAGAATTCCTGCATCCCTGGTTGACGTCTTGATTGCAACCTCATGAGATATTCCAAGCCAGAACCACCCAGCTAAGCCTCTCCGTAATTCCTGGCCACAGAAACCACGAGATAATAAACGTTTGTTTTTTTAAAATATAAACAAAATGAATTTTTATCAAATTTCAAGGTTTTCCAGATTACTGCCGAACAGTGAAGGAATTCTGCTTTATCTGAGATGCCTGAAGGCTTAGGGGAAAGGACTAGCCTGGAAATGAGAAGACCCAAACTCTCATCCCAGTCTGCTACAAATTAGTTGTTAGGCTGTGGTCAAGCCAGTCGCTCTTTCAAAGTCCATGTCACTCGCATAACTTCGAGACTGGAATAGTTGATCGCTAAATTCCCAGCTAAGTCTAAGAGTTTCTCCTTTCCGTTATCCCCTTATTTTTGGATTTCACTTGTATTGTGTAACTTCTGCCCAGCCCTACTGAGTACACTGTCAAATAGAAACTTTTTAGACTCAATTAGTCATGCCAGCAGATGAATTAAAATAAAAATTAGCGACACTTCATTCTTTTGGTTTACAAAACATGGGTGCAGATTTAGGGACTGCTGGTTTCTTAATTTCCTGTTTTCTCCTGATACTTCACTGCACTGCTTACTCCTAAAACGCAGGATCCAACTCCTCGTCTCTCTTAGGCAGAGGAGACTAAACGAGGTAGCTGGATATTTGTCTAAGAGTAGAACCTTAAGGTTGTTTCTATGAAAAATAAACACGACGCGACAGTATGCCTAGTATTCAATAGCTTTTTAATCCTCAATCGATTTAAATCTATTTTTTGGAAAAGTTTCCGTGCCATGTTCCAGCATTAATCCGTAACACGAAGGAAAGCAGGTGCTAATTGGATCGAGACCCCCCACAAGCTAACAGCGACTGAGAAGCGCCTATGGGGCCCGGGCTGACACGCGGCGCCTGATTCACAAAGCTCGGCGAGAGGTTCCAACAGGAACCCGTCGTTCAAGGAGAGAAACCAAAGCAACCAAGCATGCCGAAGGAGCCCCCAGGGAATCCCGGAATCCGGGCAAGTCGCGGGAAAAGGGGCCGTTAGGAGGTCGCCGTGGCCGGGGCGGGGCGGGGGGGTGGCGGCCTGGGCTTCTCCAGGACTCGGACAGCGACTTCTAAGCCCGCTCCCCAAGCAGGCCCCGCGCCGGCCCCACGTGCCACCAATCCCCGAGCGGCCACGCGACCAAGCCTCGGCCGCGGGCATCTCGCCCGCACCTCCACGTCGATGTCCAGGAAGCCGCCCTCCGCCACCTCGAAGATGAGGCCCATCTTGGTGCCCGAGGTGACCCGCTCAAAGAAGCACTCCTCAGCATGCGCGTCGATGCTAACGAAATAGCCCGAGACCGTAGCCAGGAGAGCGGCCAGGAGCACCAGCAGTTCAGCAAGCGTCACCATGGTGGGGCTGAGGCCGAAGCCAGGACCCGGACTGCGGCCTCCAGAGCCGCCGCCGCCGCCGCCGCCCGCTGCCTTCTCAGCCACCGCCGCCTAAGCTCCGCCCCTTCCGACTGCGCCACTAGTGGGGGCTGATGCGGGCGCAGCGGATTGGCGGGCGCCGGCAGCTGCCACGTAAAGGACGCATGGCAGCCGCCGAGGGACAAGCGACTGTGAGCGGCCCGAGCCTGGACGGCGGCTCCGAAGGACCAAAATTTTTCCCTAGTCCTTTCGCGTCAAAGCTAAGTTCATGTGGACTTCTCAGGAAAACGACAGTGTCCAGAAGCCTCTGCAGTACCCTCTTAGGATTGTCCAGGACGATGGCGAAAGATTTGCAGGCAGCAATAGGAGTTGAGGGAATGTGCGGGCTGAAACTAAGGTTTTTTTCTTCTGTTTTGTTTCGTTTTTGAGACGGAGTTCTCGCTCTGTCGCCCAGGCTGGAGTCCAGTGACGCGATCTCGGCTCACTGCAACTTCCGTCTCCCGGGTTCAAGAGAGTCTCTTGCCTCAGCCTCCCGAGTAGCTGGAATTACAGGCGTGAGCCACCACGCTTGGTTAATTTTTGTGTTTTTTGTTTGTTTGTTTTTTGAGACGGAGTCTCGTTCTGTCGCCCAGGCAGGCTGGAGTGCAGTGGCGCGTTCTCGGCTCACTGCAACCTTCACCTCCCGGGTTCAAGTGATTCTCCTGCCTCAGCCTCCTGAGTAGCTGGGATTACAGGCGCCCGCCACCACGCCCGGCTAATTTTTGTATTTTTAGTAGAGACGGGGTTTTACCATGTTGGTCAGGCTGGTCTTGGTGTCCTGACCTCGTGATCCGCCCACCTGGGTCTCCCAAAGTGCTGGAATTATAGGTGTGAGCCACCGCGACCGGCCAATTTTTTTTTTAATTTTTTAGTAGAGACGGAGTTTCGCCATGTTGGCCAGGCTGGTCTGGAACTCCTGACCTCAAGTGATCCGCCCTGCTCGACCTCCCAAAGTGCTGAGATTACATGAGTGAGCTACCGCGCCAGGCCTGAAGCCATGGGTTTTGAGGGCTGTTTATTTGTTTGTTTGCTTAGAGACGGGGTCTTGATCTGTCGCCCAGACTGGAGTGCAGTGGCGCGATCATAGCTCACTGCAGCCTCCAACTCCTGGGCAAGTGATCCTCCTGCCTCCGCCAGCCCAATAGCTGTGGGATTACCGTGGGATTACCGGCGCGAACCCCACTGGTTTTTAGGTTTCATGTTGCCTCTCCCACCACCTCTCCTTCCCGGGGACTGGGGAGCGGTGGAGGCTCATACAGACCTGAAAGGGGCACCAAGGGATCCTCCCGGGTTGCTGGAATCTCTAGTATATTTACCTATGTGGTAGATACGTGAATGTCTACTTTTTTAAAAAAATCGATTAGACTATACATTTTTACTTTATTTTGAGACAGATTTTCATTCTTATCACCCAGGCTGGAGTGCAATGGCATGATCTCAGCTCCCTGCAACCTCAGCCTCCCGGGTTCAAGATATTCTCCTCCCTTAGCCTCCCAAGTAGCTGGGATTACGGGCGCCCGCCACCACACCCAGCTAATTTTTGTATTTTTAGTAGAGACGGGTTTTCACCATGTTGGTCAGGCCGGTCTCGAACTCCTGACCTTCAGATGATCCACCTGCCTCGGCCTCCCAAAGTGCTGGGATTATAGGTGTGAGCCACTGCTCCCGGCAACTATTGCATTTTATTTTACTGTATGTATGTAATACCTTAACCACGCACAAAAAATTAACCTTGTTCAGATTTCCCGAAGTTAGAATTCTACCACTTCCTCAAAGTCTTGCTGCTTCTCCATGCCCCTTAGCCCTTACCAGCTGCTGGAATGGTCTTTTCATCCTTTGAACCCTGGCATTCTCCTACTCATCCCTCAGAACCCAAATGTCACCTCTTACCTCTAAAATGTTCCTAGACATCCTTCTGCCAAATACTAGCCCCTTCCTCTGTGTTTACAATGCAGATTTGTTCCTAGTGGATTACACTTATTTTCTACTCTGCCTCACTCATGAAGGCACCAGACTGGATTTACGTACGCTGTCTTCTTCAGGCCCTGCCACAGGGCCACAGAAGGACCTCACACATTACATGTCAATTGAGGTCACAGGACTGACCTGAGAATGAGGAGCCTGGGTTGTTACTCCACTTTTGCACATAGCTGTGTGACCTTGATTATTTTCCACCATGTCCTGGCCTCAGTTTCCTTATCTGTAAAAAGGGAATGACAGCACAGGCCTTGCAAAATTGAAGGGATTATTTCTTTGAAGACCAACAGGCAATAGGGGGCAGTAGTGTCCCAGGATCCAGTTTCCCCCTTCAGGTTTCAAGAAACAGGGGCAGCTGCAGTGATGAAGGCTTCCTGACTATGACAGTGTACAGTTGACTTTAAACAACATGGGAGTTGGGGCACCGACCCCTGCACAGTCCAAAATCCTGGGGTCTTTTTTTTTTTTTTTTTTTAACATGGAGTCTCCCTCTGTAGCCGAGACTGGAGTGCAGTGGCACAATCTCAGCTCACTGCAACCTCTGCCTCCCGGGTCCAAGCAATTCTCCTGCCTCAGCCTCCCAAGTAGCTGGGATTACGGGCGCCCGCCACCACGCCCAGCTAATTTTTGTATTTTTAGTAGAGACGGGGTTTCACGAGGTTGGCCAAGCTGGTCTTGAACTCCTGACCTCAGGTGATCCACCCACCTCAGCCTCCCAAAGTGCTGGGATTACAGGCATGAGCCACTGTGCCTGGCCTCATTTTTGACTCCCCAAAAACTTTACTTTTTTTTTTTTTTTTGAGATGGAGTTTTGCTCTTGTCGCCCAGGCTGGAATTCAATGGCACGATCTCAGCTCACTGCAACCTCCACTTCCCAGTTCAAGCAGTTCTCCTGCCTCAGCTTCTTGAGTAGCTGGGATTACAGGCGCCTGCCACCATGCCCGGCTAATTTTTTTTTTTTTTTTTTTTTTTTTTTTTTTGAGACGGAGTCTCGCTCTGTCACCCGGGCTGGAGTGCAGTGGCCGGATCTCAGCTCACTGCAAGCTCCGCCTCCCGGGTTCACGCCATTCTCCTGCCTCAGCCTCCCGAGTAGCTGGGACTACAGGCGCCCGCCACCTCGCCCGGCTAGCTTTTTTTGTATTTTTTAGTAGAGACGGGGTTTCACCGTGTTAGCCAGGATGGTCTTGATCTCCTGACCTTGTGATCTGCCCGTCTCAGCCTCCCAAAGTGCTGGGATTACAGGCTTGAGCCACCGCGCCCGGCTTTTTTTTTTTTTTTTTTTTTTTGAGACAGAATCTCGCTCTGTCACCCAGGCTGGAGTGCAGTGGCACAATCTCACAATCTCGGCTCACTGCAAGCTCCGCCTCCTAGGTTCACGCCATTCTCCTGCCTCACCCTCCCGAGTAGCTGGGACTACAGGCGCCCGCTGCCACGCCCAGCTAATTTTTTGTATTTTTAGTAGAGACGGAGTTTCACCATATTAGCCAGGATGGTCTCGAACTCCTGACCTCGTGATCTGCCCGCCTCGGCCTCCCAAAGTGCTGGGATTACAGATGTGAGCCACCGCGCCCTGCCGCCCAGCTAATTTTTGTATTTTTAGTAGAGACGGGGTTTTGCCATGTTGGCCAGGCTAGTCTCAACTCCTGACCTCAGGTAATCTACCCGCTTTGGCCTCCCAAAGTGCTGGGATTACAGGCGTGAGCCAACATGCCCAGTCCGAAAACTTAACTATTAACAGCTTACTGCTGACCAGAAGCCTTAGCAATGACAGTTGATTAGCATTTTGTTTGTTTGTTTTTTGTTTTTGTTTTGAGATGGAATCTCGCTCTGTTGCCCGGGCTGGAGTGCAGTGCTGTGATCTCGGTTCACTGCAACCTCTGCCTCCTGGCCTCAAGTGATTCACCCACCCTGGCCTTCCAAAGGGCTGGGATTACAGGCATCAGCCACTGTGCCCAGCCAATGACAGTTGATTAGCATATTTTGTATGTTATATATATTACATGCCGTGTTCTTAAAGTAAACTAGAGAAAAGAAATTGTTATTAAGAAAACCATGGCCGGGCGCGGTGGCTCAAGCCTGTAATCCCAGCACTTTGGGAGGCCGAGACGGGCGGATCACGAGGTCAGGAGATCAAGACCATCCTGGCTAACACAGTGAAACCCCGTCTCTACTTAAAAAAATACAAAAAACTAGCCGGGGGGAGGTGGCGGGCGCCTGTAGTCCCAGCTACTTGGGAGGCTGAGGCAGGAGAATGGCGTAAACCCAGGAGGCGGAGCTTGCAGTGAGCTGAGATCCGGCCACTGCACTCCAGCCTGGGCAACAGAGTGAGACTCCGTCTCAAAAAAAAAAAAAAAACATAAGGATGAGAAAGTATTTACTCTTCATCCTTGTCATCTTTATGTTGAGCAGGCCGAAGAGGAGGGGAGGAGTCAGGGGTTGGTCTTGCTGTCTCAGGGGTGGCAGAAGTGGAAGAACTGGTGGAGGTGGGAAGAGAGGCATGAGAGGCAGGCATACTTGGTGTAACCTTTGTTTGTTTATTTATTTATTTATTTATTTATATTGAGATGGAGTCTCGCTCTGTCGCCCTGGCTGGAGTACAGTGGCTCAACCTTGACTCACTGCAACTTCTGCCTGCCAGGCTCAAGAGACTCTTCTGCCTCAGCCTCCCAAGTGACTGGGATTACAGGCGCCGGCCACCACGCCTGGCTAATTTTTGAATTTTTTGTAGAGACGGGGTTTCACCATGTTGGCCAGACTGGTCTCAAACTCCTGGCCTCAACTGATCGGCCTGCCTCAGCCTCCCAAAGTGCCAGGATTATAGACGTGAGCCACGGTGCCAGGCCAGGTGAAAAAAATCCATATATAAGTGGACCCCTGCATTTCAAATCTGCATTCTTCAAGGGTTAACTGTGTTGTTGAACTCAGGAGTTCTACTGGTGATCCCCTACCTCCCCATCTTCCAGACTGGCAGACATCCTGCCTTCCCTGGCAGGTCAGTTCTGTAATGTGGCTCCAGTGCCGTCACTGGAGGGAGACAGCCTAGAGCCTCTTCCTCCATGCTTACCAACACATTGATACGCCTGTTTCCCACATGTCCCTTTCTACTGAAATTTTTTTTTTTTTTTTTTTTTTTTGAGATGGAGTCTCGCTCCGTCGCCCAGGCTGAAGTGCAGTGGCGCAATCTCCACTCACTGCAAGCTCCGCCTCCTGGGTTCACGCCATTCTCCTGCCTCAGCCTCCCGAGTAGCTGCAACTACAGGCGCCGCCACCACGCCCGGCTAATTTTTTGTATTTTTAGTAGAGACGGGGTTTCACTGTGTTAGCCAAGATGGTCTTGATCTCCTGACCTCGTGATCCACCCGCCTTGGCCTCCCAAAGTGCTGGGATTACAGGCATGAGCCACCATGCCCAGGCTTTTTTTTTTTTTTTTTCTTGAGATGGAGTCTGGCTTTGTCGCCCAGGCTAGAGTGCAGTGGCGCGATCTCAGCTCACTGCAACCTCCGCCTCCCGGGTTCAAGCGATTTCCTGCCTCAGCCTCCCAAGTAGCTGGGATTACAGGCGCATGCCACCATGCCCAGCTAATTTTGTTTTTGTATTTTTTAGTAGAGACGGGGTTTCGCCATGTTGGCCAGGCTCATCTCGAACTCTTGCCCTCAGGTGATCTGCTCACCTCAGCCTCCCAGAGTCCTGGGATTATAGGCATAAACCACCGTGCCTGGCCTCTGCTGATGATATCTACAGAGATATTAAGGTATCCTTTTAAACCAATAGATACAGCCCCTTTTGTTTTCTATTTTTGTTTGTTTCCTTTGAGACAGGGTCTGGCTCTGTCACCCAAGCTGGAGTGCAGTGGCACAAACATGGCTCACTGCAGCTTCACATTCCTGGGCTCAAGCGATCCTCCCACCTCAGGCTCTCCAGTAGCTGGAACCACAGGCACATGCAGCCACACCTAGCTAGCTTTTTGTTTTTGTTTTTTGTTTTTGTTTTTTGTTTTTTTAACTACCCTTTTTAACTATTTGTAGATATGGAAATCTCCCTATGTTACCCAGGCTGGTCTCAAATTCCTGGGCTCAAGTAATCCTCTCACCTTGGCCTCCCAAAGTGCTGGGATTACAGGTGTCAACCACCACTCCTGGGTTTGTTTTTGTTTTTTTTTTTTTTTGATACAACCCTTTTTGACTTCCCAAGCAACCCAACCGTAGAAGAATGCCAAAAACAATTTCGATTTTATCTAGAAATTCAATGTTAATTTTCGGCTTTGAACTGATTAAATAATAGTTCTAAGTCCACCTGTCAAAGAATTTAAAAGTGGGGCTGGGCACAGTGCCTCATGCTTGTAATCTCAGCACTTTGGGAGACCAAAGAGGGCAGATTGCTTGAGTCCAAGAGTTCGAGACCAGCCAGGGCAGCATAGCAAGACCCCATCTCTACAAAAAATACCAAAAAATTAGCCAGATGTGGTGGCATATGCCTGTAGTCTCAGCTACTTGGGAGGCTGAGGTGGGAGGATCAACCAAGCCTGGGAGGTCAAGACTGCAGTGAGCCGAGCTGTGATAGTGCCACTGCACTCCAGCCTGGGTGACAGAATAAGACCCTGTCGGCAATAAATAAATAAGTAAATAGTGGACATTTTTAGGATCTCAGTGGAACATAGTGAATTGTATATTGTAGGGTTTTATTATATAAATCAGGGGACTCAAATTCAAATGCCTTCAGGGATCAGGCAGTTTATGTGAATCAGAGATGGCACTAGCATAGGCAGTAGGAGAGGGGAGGATTGTAGCAAACTGTATCATAGGATATCATACCTAAATACGTTCAATTCCAGTGTCTGAAAACACAGGTCACCAAACCAAAGATGCAACCAGAAGTCACTATGTTTCTAGTTTACATTATAAATGTAATTGACTATGTTATCTGAAATCAGAAAAAAGACAAAGGTAACTGTAATCACAGTACTGTAAAATGATTACTATCAGCTGCTTGACATAGTTCTAGTTTTTTGTTGGTTGGTTTTTGGTTAGCATTGTTGTAGCCATATTTACTCATCAGGTGTTTTTCAACATTACTGTTTCAGGACCTGAAGTCAAATTCACCCAGAGGATCACAGGCTCTCAGGACTTGACAGGTCACCCACAGTAAAGGTGCCTTTTTTTTTTTTTTTTTTTTTTTGAGACAGAGTTCTACTCTGACACTCAGGCTGGAGTGCGGTGGCATGACCTTGGCTCACTGCAAGTAGCTGAGATTACAGGCGGCCACCACCACACCTGGCTAATGTTTTGTATTTTTAGTAGAGACGTGGTTTCACTCTGTTGGCCAGGCTGGTCTCAAACTCCTGACCTCGGGCAATCCACCCGCCTCAGCCTCCCAAAGTGCTGGGATTACAGGCGGGAGCCACCGCACCTGGCCAAATGTGCATTTTTAAGATTATCAACACAGGTTGATTGGCATGAGCTCATGTGCCATCAGGTGCATGAATACATCCAACAGGACAAACAGCTGGCACATGGTGAGTACTCCATACGTATCTGATGGATAATGAATGAACCTCTTAACGGCCATCTGGCCCAGAACTGACCAGGTGGTAATCAACGGTCAGTGAGGTGCAACATGAACTGGGCCCTCTCTCCTTCCCTCCCTTTTCATCCTGCCTTATTGAGATACAAATCATATACCATAAAATCCATCCTTTCATCCTTTTAAAGTGTTATACGGTGGGTGGTGCGGCATGAGCCACCACGCCCAGCAAGGGTACAGGGTTTCTTTTGTGGGGCAATGAGATGTTTTGAAATTAGATAGTGGTGATGTTTGAACAACTCTGAGAATATACCAGAAACCACTGAAGTATAACACTTTATTTATTTTGAGACGGAGTCTTGCTCTGTTGCCCAGGATGGAGTACAGTGGTGCAGTCTCAGCTCACTACCACCTCCACCTCCCGGGTTCAAGTGATTCTCCTGCCTCAGCTTCCTGAGTAGCTAGGCCAGTTTGTCCTTCCAAAGCATGCCCAGTTTGTCCTTCTAAACCGAGCACTTTGCAAGGCCAAGGCGGGTGGATCACGAGGTCAGGAGATGGAGACCATCCTGGCTAACATGGTGAAACCCCGTCTCTACTAAAAATACAAAAAATTAGCTGGACGTGGTGGCGAGCGCCTGTAGTCCCAGCTACTCAGGAGGCTGAGGCAGGAGAATGGCGTGAACCCGGGAGGCAGAGCTTGCAGTAAGCTGAGATCGCGCCACTGCACTCCAGCCTGGGCGACAGAGCGAGACTCTGCCTCAAAAAAAAAAAAAAGAAAAGAAAAGAAAAAGAGCCGGGCGCGGTGGCTCAAGCCTGTAATCCCAGCACTTTGGGAGGCCGAGGCGGGCGGATCACAAGGTCAGGAGATCGAGACCACGGTGAAACCCCGTCTCTACTAAAAATACAAAAAAATTAGCCGGGCGCGGTGGCGGGCGCCTGTAGTCCCAGCTACTCAGGAGGCTGAGGCAGGAGAATGGCGGGAACCCGGGAGGCGGAGCTTGCAGTGAGCCGAGATCGCGCCATTGCACTCCAGCCTGGGCAACAGCGTGAGACTCCGTCTCAAAAAAAAAAAAAAAAAAAAAAAAGAAAAAGAAACCCCGTACCCATTAGCGGTCATTCCCCAATCCCTCCTCTGCCCAGCCCTGGCAACCACTACTTATCTACTTTCTGTTCTATGGATTTGGAGTGGAATCATACAATATGTGGCCTCTTGTGACTGGCTTCTTTCACTTGGCATGATGTTTCAAGGTTCATCTACATTGTAGTGTGTGTCAGGATTTCATTTCTTTTTGTGGCTGAATTGTATTCCATGGTATGCATGCACCACATTTTGTCTATGGATATTTGAGTTGTTTCCACATTTTGGCTATTATTAATGCTGCTATACACATTTGGCAGGGTGCAGTAGCTCACGCCTGTAATCCTAGCACTTTGGGAGGCTGAGGCAGACGGATCAGTTGAGGCCAGGAGTTTGAGACCAGCCTGGCCAAGATGGCAAAATTCCATCTCTACTAAAATATATATATAGCTGGGCATGGTGGTGCATGTAATCTCAGCTGTCCAGGAGGCTAAGGCATGAGAATCACTTGAATCCGAGAGGCAGAGCTTGCAGTGAGCCAAGATCATGCCACTGCTCTGACAGGGTTTCACCATGTTGGCCAGGCTGGTTTCAAACTCCTGACCTCAAGTGAGCCACCTGCCTTGTCCTCTCAAAGTGCTGAGATTACAGGCATGAGCCCCTGCACCCAGCCTGCCTCACTTTTTTTAAAAGACATTGTTGCCTTGTTCCTTTGAATCACTTTCTCTGGGAAACCAGCTATCATGTCATGAGGACACTCAAGTAGCTCTGGGAGAGATCCCACATGGCAAGAAGCTGAGAATTCTCACCAACAGCCATGCAAGATTCCCCAGCCCCAGTCGAGCCTTCAGATGACCATAGCCCCAGCTGATATCTTGACTGCAATATCATGAAAAACCATGTATCAGAATTGCTCAGCCATGTTGCTCCCAAATTCTGGACCTGCAGAAACTATGAAAGACAATAAATGATTATTGTTGTTTTAAGTCACTATGTTTTGAGCTAACTTCTTATACAGCAATAGATACTAACACACATTTTAACCAGTTTCCTACATTAAAACGTTTCTGTTGGAAAGACCTGCAGTTTGTATCACAAAAAAAACATTGCTGACCCGTGGTCTCCAGAATAACGTGAAACTTACTGTGGCATAGAAGATCAAATGTTGGTAGGGTGTGGTAGGTCACACCTATAATCCCAGCACTTTGGGAAGCCGAGGCGGGCGGATTCTGACTGATACAAACTCCTGTCCTGAGCTGTAAACCAAGAGCGAAAAAATAAGAAAAAAGAGTACAGAAGATGGAGTCTCTAAATACAGTCATGTGTTACTTGATGACAGCAATATATTCTGAGAAATGTATGGTTGGGCAATTTTGTGGTTGTGCGAACATCACAGCATCTACTTACACAAAACTAGATGGTATAGTCTACTGCACACCTAGGCTATGGGGTACAGCCTATCGCTCCTAGGCTGCAAACCTGCACAGCATGTGACTGTACTGAATACTGTAGGCAATTGTGACACACAGGCATTTGTGTGGGAGTGGATCACGAGGTCAGGAGATCGAGACCATCCTGGCTAACACAGTGAAACCCCGCCTCTACTAAAAATACAAAAAAATTAGCCGGGCATAGTGGTGGGCACCTGTAGTCCCAGCTATTTGGGAGGCTGAGGCAGGAGAATGGCATAAACCAGGGAGGCGGAGCTCGCAGTGAGCCGAGGTCACGCCACTGCACTTCAGCCTGGGCAACACAGCGAGACTCCGTCTCAGAAAAAAAAGGAAAAGGTACAGTAAAAATATGGTGTTATCATTTCAAGAGACCACTGTTGTATATGCAGTCCATCATTAACTGAAACATTGTCATGCAGTGCACGACAGTATTATAAGGATTACTTGTAAGTGAATGTTGGAGGATGTGGCTTATAGATGTAGCCAAATATGGTTGCACAGAATACGGAAGCACAGAATTAAACATACTGGGCCGGTTTGGTGATGTACCCTTACAGATACTTCAGGATGAGAGTGGGCTTCTGCGTGGGCAGAGCTGATCATATAAAACTATGGTAGAAGGGAGCAGAAGAGCTGGTTCCCAAGAGAAAGGGGAGGAGAAGTGGCTCGGTAAAGCATGCCCAGTTTGTCCTTCCAAACTGAGCATTGAGATTAAGCCAATTCTGCTTCCAAAGGAGGAATGAGCAAGGCCATGGGAAGACACCATGAGAGTTATCCTAGGAGAGCTCAGCCTGGCTTCAGCTAAAAAGGGGTAGATGTTCAGGTATGGCTGAATCCAGGGACTTAAAGGATGTTATGGGGCTCGGTGCGGTGGCTCACACCTGTAATACCAGCACTTTGGGAGGCCAAGTCGGGCGGATCACCTGAGGTCAGGAGTTGGAGACTGGCCTGGCCAACATAGTGAAACCCTGGCTCTACTAAACAAAAAATTAGCCAGGCATGGTGGCCTGCCTTTAATCCCAGCTACTCAGGAGGCTGAGGCAGGAGAATCGCTTGAACTGGGGAGGCAGAAGTTGCAGTGAGCCAAGATCACACCACTGCACTCCAGCATGGATGACAGAATAAGACTCCATCTCAAAAAAAAAAAAGATACTATGATCTCTCTCTCTCTCTCCCCCTCCTCTCTCGACTTCATTCTCAGGAAGCAATTTTCCCTGCACTGGCAGGATGGATAACAATGACTTATTTATTTATTTATTTATTTATTTATTTATTTATTTATTTTTATGCAGAGTCTTGTTCTGTCGCCAGGCTGGAGTGCAGTGGCATGATCTTGGCTCACTGCAACCTCCACCTCCCAGGTTCAAGAGATTCTTCTGCCTCAGTCTCCTGAGTAGCTGGGACTACAGGCGCGCACCACCATGCCCAGCTAATTTTTGTATTTTTAGTAGAGACGGGGGTTTCACCATGTTGGCCAGGATGGTCTTGATCTCTTGACCTTGTGATCCACCCACCTCGGCCTCCCAAAGTGCTGGGATTACAGGTGTGAGCCACCGCGCCCGGCCAACGATTTACGTCTTACGCCTTATGCCCCAGCAGCCTAGTAATCCCAGTTGAAAGACAGCATATTTTTCCTAATATTTCTCACAAAAAGTCCTGGGATTGGCCTCCTTGGGCCAGTTTGGGTCACATGCCACCCCTAATCACTGTGACCAGAGGAGAAATATGCCAACCCCTGCAGTTCTGGGGACAGGTTTGCAGATGGCAAGAGTACCCAAAGAAGAAGGCTCGAGTGGGAGAGAGGTGACTCTGCAAAGCAAAGTCAGGATGCAATTAACATCTGGAAAGCAACAAAAATACAATGTGCACTACAGGTGGCAATGAGCTGGCGCTGAAAGATAATTGGATTTCAGCGAACAATGACAGATGATGGAGAGGGATTTGCAGTCAGGAGGCACAGTGCAAGCAAAAGCAAGGGAACAGGCAGTTCAGGAGTGACTGGGGAAGGCAGGGCATTCCAAGGTACTGGAGCACAGAGTGCCCAGGAGGAGGGAAGTAGAGTAAAATGTACAATTAGAAAAATTGCATAGCCGAGCAAGGTGACTGGAGCCTATAATCTCAGCTACTCGGGAAGCTGAAGCAGGAGAATTGCTTGAACCCAGGAGGTAGAGGTTGCAGTGAGCCGAGATCGCACTATTGCACCGCAGCCTGGGTGATGGAGCAAGACTCCGTCTCAAAAAAAAAAAAAAAGAAAAGAAAAGAAAAGAAAAATTGCAGGCAGACGTAAGGTCTTCTTTTTGTTGTTGTTTTGGTTTTTTTGAGATGGAATCTCACTCCGTCGCCCAGACTGGAGTGCAGTGGTTCAATCTCGGCTCACTGCTACCCCTGCCTTCACGCTCAAGGGATCCTCCCTGCCTCAGCCTCCTGAGTAGCTGGGACTACAGGCATACACCACCACACCTGGATAATTTTTGTGTTTTTTTTTTTTTTTTTTTTTTTTTTTGAGACGGAGTCTTCGCTCTGCCGCCGAGGCTGGAGTGCAGTGGCCGGATCTCAGCTCACTGCAAGCTCCGCCTCCCGGGTTCACGCCATTCTCCTGCCTCAGCCTCCCGAGTAGTTGGGACTACAGGCGCCCGCCACCGCGCCCGGCTAGTTTTTTTGTATTTTTTTAGTAGAGACAGGGTTTCACCGTGTTAGCCAGGATGGTCTCCATCTCCTGACCTCGTGATCCGCCCGTCTCGGCCTCCCAAAGTGCTGGGATTACAGGCTTGAGCCACCGCGCCCGGCCAATTTTTGTGTTTTTAAGTAGAGACAGGGTTTTGCTATGTTGGCCAGGATGGTCTCGAACTACTGACCTCAGGTAATCCGCCCAACTCGGCCTCCCAAAGTGCTGGGATTATAGGTGTGACCCACCACACCCTACCGACATTTGATCTTCTATGCCACAGTAAGTTTCACGTTATTCTGGAGACCACGGGTCAGCAATTTTTTTTTGTAAATGAAGTTTTATTGCAATACAGCCATATCCGTGTGTCTACCTATTGACTGTGGCTGCTTTCATGATACAATAGCAGAGTTAGTAACCATCAGAGACCACACAAAACATAAAATATTTACTATCTGACCCCTTACAGAAAATGTTTACTGACTCAAGCTACAGACAACAGGAAGCCATCAAGAGATTTTTAGCAAAAAAGTGACATGATCAGAACTCTGACTTAGAACATTTTTGCTAACAATGCTTATGAGGTATTGATAGGCTTCTCTGACTGCAAGCAACAGAAATCAACTCTGGCTAAATAAGGAAAATAAATACTATTCTAAAAGGTAATTCTGCTCACAGGTCAAAGGAAAGTTGACCAACCCAACCTGGGATAGGGGAGGAAGGAGGTGATGAGTTGAAACTCTGGAAGGTGTAGACACGAGGTAATGTTCAGTCTCCTGGGTTTGGCAAATCCGCTCCAAATAACGTTCCCATCCTTGATCAACCTGCTCAAGTCCCAAACTCCCATAAGAGAATCTGATTAGTCAATTGCAAGTCATGTGCCTACTTCTAAGACATCAATGTGCAGGCACATTGATTGACAGCAACTAAGGCGGTAAGGGAGGAATATTTCTCCCAAGGAAAACTGAGGTGCTTTTCCCAGAGGAAGGGGAAATGGATGCTGGGCTGGCCAAAATAGCCAACATCTGTTGCAGGGAGGAAGAAGAGAGGCTGCCCCAGTAGAAGTAACACCTGCTTGAGGGACCATTTATCAGGACAGTCAAAGCTTCTCAATGGTTCCTCATCTCCTTCCAAACACAAGGGAATCAGAACTTCCAGATTCAATAGGACCGTGTGATGAGATCTTGTCAGTCTGTTGTGCATGGAAGTAATATGTGTCACTCCTAGGACAAAGCATTTAATTCCCAGTGTTTTACTCTAACTTTTCTCCTTTCCACACTTGATGGGTTCTGTTTTGTTTTGTTTTTAACTGAGACAGAGTGTTGCTATGTCACTCAAGCTGCAGTGCAGTGGTGCAATCTCCACTCGCTACAACCTCCACCTCCCAGATTCGAGCAATTCTCCTGCCTCAGCCTCCTGAGTAGCTGGGATTACAGGCGCCTGCCACCATGCCCAGCTAATTTTTTGTATTTTTAGTGGAGATGAGGGTCTCACCATGTTGCCCAGGCTGGTTTCAAACTCCTGACCTCAAGTGATCTGCCCACTTCGGCCTCCCAAAGTGCTGGGATAACAGGCGTGAGCAACCACACTCAGCCCCCAACTTGATGGCTTTGAAGCATGTGTCAAAATAGAGCCTCACTCAGCCTGGGTCCCTGAATGACCGGAAACAACACAGACAAAATGGAGCAGTAAATCTTTATTGTTTTCAGGTTTTGAGGGTAGGCTGTTACTGAAGCATATTCTAGCCTTAGCCTGACTAACACTTAGGTGAGCTGCTATAACCATGACCTCAGCATTTCAATGGCTCAGCACAGTAAAAGCCCATTTCTGGCTTGCATCATAGTCCCGTGCACAGTCCACCTTAAGCCTTTCTCACAGTGATTCAGTAGCTCCACCATTCCCTAAGGGAGAATTTCAGTGTTCCCCACTACAGCCATTGCATCCATCTGGTAAGTGAGGAATGAAAGAGAGTAGAAGAAGATCATATGAGAGTTTTTTTGGGTGGCCAGGCCTAGAAGTGGTGAGTATTCCATCTGCCCACATTCCACTGATCAGAACTCAGTCACATGACTGTCTGTAGCAGCAAAGGAGGCTGGGAAATGGAGTCCAGCATGAGCTTAGAAGGAAAGAGCTATAGTTTGGGGAAACAGAACTACTGAAGATGTATAAGAAGGGGAATAGAGTCTCTTAAAATGGAAGATGGTAGCTGGGAGCAGTGGCTCATGCCTATAATCCCAGTGCTTTGGGAAGCTAAGGTGGGAGAATCAATTGAGCCCAGGAGTCTGAAACAAGCCTGGGCAACATAGTGAAACCCCGTCTCTACAAAAAATACAAAAATTAGCTGGGCGTGGTGGCGAGTGTCTGTGATCCCAGCTACTCAGGAGGCTGAGTGTGGGGGCCTCTGAGCCACTGAGGTAGGGGAATCGCTTGAGCCCAGGAGGTTGAGGCTGCAGTGAGCTGTGTTTTTGCCACTGCACTCCAGCCTGGGCCACAGAATGAGACCCTGTCTCAAAAAAAGGAGAAAAGGCCGGGCGCGGTGGCTCAAGCCTGTAATCCCAGCACTTTGGGAGGCCGAGACGGGCGGATCACGAGGTCAGGAGTTCGAGACCATCCTGGCTAACACGGTGAAACCCCGTCTCTACTAAAAAATACAAAAAACTAGCCGGGAGAGGTGGCGGGCACCTGTAGTCCCGGCTACTCGGGAGGCTGAGGCAGGAGAATGGCGTAAAAACCCGGGAGGCAGAGCTTGCAGTGAGCTGAGATCCGGCCACTGCACTCCAGCCTGGGCGACACAGCGAGACTCTGTCTCAAAAAAAAAAAAAAAAAAAAAAAAGGAGAAAAAAAAAAGTACAGGCATAGTGGCTCACACCTGTAATCCCAGCACTTTGGGAGGCCAAGACAGGTGGATTGCTTGAGCACAGGAGTTTGAGACCAGCCTGGGCAACATGATGAGTCTTTGTCTCTGGAAAAACACAGATTGGCGAGATGTAGTGGCATGTGTCTATATTCCCAGCTACCAGGGAGGCTGAGGAGGGAGGATCGCTTGAGCTGGGGAGCTCGAGGCTGCAGTGACCCGTGATTGTACCACTGCACTCCAGCCTGGGTGACAGAATGAGACCCTGTCTCAAAAAAAAAAAAAAAGAAAAAGAAAGAAAAGAAAAAAGAGGCCGGGCGCGGTGGCTCAAGCCTGTAATCCCAGCACTTTGGGAGGCCGAGACGGGCGGATCACGAGGTCAGGAGATCGAGACCATCCTGGCTAACACAGTGAAACCCCGTCTCTACTAAAAAATACAAAAAACTAGCCGGGCGAGGTGGCGGGTGCCTGTAGTCCCAGCTACTCGGGAGGCTGAGGCAGGAGAATGGCGTAAATCCGGGAGGCGGAGCTTGCAGTGAGCCGAGATCCGGCCACTGCGCTCCAGCCTGGGCGACAGAGCAAGACTCTGTCTCAAAAAAAAAAAAAAAAAGAAAAGAAAAAAGAAAGAAAAAAATTAGATCCAGTTATAGATACATATAACGTGAAATTAAGATGTGTGAATGTGCGACACATCAAAGAAATGACTTTCTGTTAAAACTATGCAGGTGACAGGAAACATCAGCATTGGCTGGGAGCAGTAACTCCTGCCTGTAATCCTGGCACTTTGGGAGGCCAAGGCAGGCAGATTGCTTGAGTCCCAGAGTTCGTGATCAGCCTCGACAACACAGTGAAACCCTGTCTCTATGAAAAGAAGAAAAAAGAAAAAAAGAAAAGAAGAAGGGGGAGGAGGAGGAGAAGAAGAAGGAAAAGAAATCACATTTCTTCACCCATGTAACTGGCAGGAACTTAAACCTCTAATAATATCCAGTGATGGGAGCAGGGGAAACAGGTACTTTCATACCCAATCAGTGGGGGAATGCATTAGAAATCGTTTTGAAAGCTTTTAGGTAATATCTATCAAGATTTTAACCAGCAAATTCCATTATTCTAGGAATTTATTACAAAGAAATACAGTAAAATGTGCCCAAAGGTATATGGGCAGGAAGGTTCATAGTAGCACTTTTTTTTTTTTTTTCCGAGACTGAGTTTCACTCTTGTCACCCAGACTGGAGTGCAATGGCGTGATCTCAGTTCACCACAACGTCTGCCTCCCGGGTTCAAGCGATTCTCCTGCCTCAGCCTCCAGAGTAGCTGGGATTACAGGCGTGCACCACCATGCCCAGCTAATTTTTGTATTATTAGTAGAGATGGGGTTTTACCACGTTGGTCAGGCCGGTCTCCAACTCCTGACCTCAGGTGATCCACCTGCCTTGGCCCTTGGCATCCCAAAGTGTTGGGATTACAGGCGTGAGCCACTGGCCCCGACAGCATTTTTTTTTTTTTTTTTTGAGACTGAGTCTGGCTCTGTCGCCCAGGCTGGAGTGCAGTGGCGCGATCTCGGCTCACTGCAAGCTCCGCCTCCAAGGTTCACGCCATTCTCCTGCCTCAGCCTCCCGAGTAGCTGGGGCCACAGGCGCCTGCCACCACGCCCGGCTAATGTGGTTTTTGTTTTTGTTTTTGTTTTTGTTTTTTTTGAGACGGAGTCTCACTCTGTCGCCCAGGCTGGAGTGCAGTGGCCGGATCTCGGCTCACTGCAAGCTCTGCCTCCCGGGTTTACGCCATTCTCCTGCCTCAGCCTCCCGAGTAGCTGGGACTACAGGTGCCCGCCACCTCGCCCGGCTAATTTTTTGTATTTTTTAGTAGAGACGGGGTTTCACCGTGTTAGCCAGGATGGTCTCGAACTCCTGACCTCGTGATCCGCCCGTCTCGGCCTCCCAAAGTGCTGGGATTACAGGCTTGAGCCACCGCGCCCGACTTTTTTTTTTTTTTTTTTTTTTTTTACTTTAAGAGACAGAGTTTCACTCTGTTACCCCGGCTGGAGTGCAGTGGTGAAGTCATAGTCCACTGCAACCTCGAAATCCTGGGCTCAAACAATCCTCCACCCTGGCTTCCCAAAGTGCTAGTATTACAGGCATGAGCTACTTATGCTTGGTCCATAGCAGTATTTTTTATGACAACTAAAAAATGGAAACAATTAAATTACCATCTATTGGGGTCTGATTAAATTAACTTTTTTTATTTTATTTTATTTTATTTTACTGAGACAAGGTTTTGCCATGTTGCCCAGACTTGAACTCCTGAGTTCAAGCAAACCACCTACTTCAGCCTCCCAAAGTGCTAGGACTACAGGTATGAGCCATACTCAGCCTAAATTACCACTTTTTTTGTTGTTTTTTTTGGTTTTTTTTTTTTTTTTTTTTTTTTTTTGAGACAGAGTGTCGCTCTGTCACCCAGGCTGGAGTGCAGTGGCACCATCTCTGCTCACTGCAAGCTCCGCCTCCCAGGCTCACGCCATTCTCCTGCCTCATCCTCCCGGGTAGCTGGGACTACAGGCGCCCGCCACCACGCCCAGCTAGTTTTTTGTATTTTTAGTGGAGACGGGGTTTCACCGTGTTAGCCGGGATGGTCTCAATCTCCTGACGTGATCTGCCCACCTCGGCCTCCCAAAGTGCTGGGATTACAGATGTGAGCCACCGCACCCGACCCAACATTTTTAACACTAAAATGCAATACAGTGTAACTGTGCTGGTCACAAGATAATTATGGGATTTCTGGAAAATGTTAATTCATGGGCAGTATGGTCTGGTGAGGGAACACAGATTTAAAGATGACATCACCATTTTCTTTCAATATCAACAGTGGGGAGTCTGTTACTATCTGTAACAGTTGAAAGGTATAAATGTGAGGCATTTACTGAAGATGAAGGCAGGTTCGCAGGATCCCCAGGCCCCTGGGATGGACTCTGAGCCAGGAAGTAATGAACACAGATTGAATGGTGTAATCCAGATAGAAATGCTACAGGTGGGTGGGGCCCGGCGGCTCACGCCTGTAATCCCGGCACTTTGGGAGGCCAAGGCAGGCGAATCACCTGAGGTCGGGAGTTCAAGACCAGCCTGGTAGCCAGGCATGGTGCGTATGCCTGTCATCCCAGCTACTCGGGAGGCTGAGGCACGAGAATCACTTGAACTCAGGAGACAGAGCTTGCAGTGAGCCGAGATCGCGCCACTGCACTGCAGCCTAGGCTACAGAGCAAGAGCGTCTCAGAAAAAAAAAGAGAGAGAGAGAGAGAGAGAGAGAGAGAGAGAGAAAATGCTACAGGAATATTGAAGGGAAGACATTCTTTATTATTATTATATATTTTTTATTTTTTGGAGACAGCGTCTCACTATGCTGTCCAGGCTGGAGTTCAGTGCCATGATCACAGCTCACTACAGCTTCAACCTCCCAGGCTCAAGCTATCCTCCCACCTCAGCCTCCTAAGTAGCTGGGATTATGGGTGCAAGCCATCATGCCTGGATAATTTTCTATTTTTATGTGTGGAGATAGGATCTCCCTGTGTTGCCTAAGCTGGTCTTGACCTCCTGGGATCAAGTGATCCTCCTGCCTCCATCTCCCAAAGTGTTAAGATTACAGGTGCAAGCCACTTCGCCCAGCCAAGGGGGGCATTCTCTTTTTTTTTTTTTTTTTTTTTTGAGACGGAATCTCGCTCTGTCACCGAGGCTGGCATGCAAGGGCTCCAGTGATCTCGGCTCACCACAACCTCCGCCTCCTGGGTTCAAGCAATTCTCCTGCCTCAGCCTCCTGAGGAGCTGGAATTACAGGCATGTGCCACCACGCCCGGCTAATTTTTGTATTTTTAGTAGAGATGGGGTTTCATGATATTGGCCAGGCTGGTCCCGAACTCCTGACCTTGTGATCCACCTGCCTTGGCCTCCCAAAGTGCTGGGATTACAGGTCTGAGCCACCACACCCAGACTGTTTTGTTTGTTTGTTTGCTTGTTTGCTTGTTTTTTGAGACAGTCTCCCTCTGTTGTCCAGGCTGAAGTGCAGTGGCGCGATCTTGGCTCACTGCAACCTCTGAAAGGGGGCATTCTTGATTATTGGACCCGTGGGAGAGAATATTAGTGAAGAGGGAGAAAGAATACATAAAGAAAGATTTAGGAAATTGAAGTGAAAAGAGGATAGTCCAGAACACGAAGATAAAATTGAAGTATAATAAGAAAAGGTTTCTTTTTCTTTTTCTTTCTTTTTCTAAGACAGAGTCTGTCACCGAGACTGGAGTGCAGTGGCACCATCTCAGCTCCCTGCAACCTCCGCCTCCCAGGTTCAAGCAATTCTCCTGCCTCAGCCTCCCCAGTAGCTGAGATTATAGGCATGCGACAACATGTCCAGCTAATTTTTTTGTATTTTTAGTAGAGATAGGGTTTCACCATGTTGACCAGTCTGGTCTCAAACTCCTGACCTCAAGTGATCCACCCACCTTGGCCTCCTAAAGTACTGTGATTGTAGGTGTGAGCCACTGCACCCAGCATCTAAGAAAAGTTTTTAATGTTGGGTTGATTACATGTCCACTTTTCTTCAATGTGAGCAAACACTACAAACTTCCTGGTCTAAAACTAAATATTGATTTAATTAACTTATTTATTTTGTATCTGATCAACATCCATTCTCCCCTCTGGGAGAGCACTCTGATTTCCTGTTGAGAATCCACCTCCCTTCTACCTTATCCTGTGTCATTCAGGTGGATGGCCCCTATCAACTGACTCAAAGCCTGGCCAATCAGTAACTTCCATCTCCCCAAGCCCCATGACTGATCCAGGGGTGTGCACATGTCCCCAGCTGAGCAAATGGCATGCAATGAAAGTTCACTGAATTTGGCCAGACATGGTGGTTCACGCCTGTAATCCCAGTACTTTGGGAGGCCGAGGCAGGCAGATCACCTGATGTCAGGAGTTTGAGACCAGCCTGACCAACATGGAGAAACATCATCTCTATGAAAAATACAAAATTAGCTGGGCATGGTGGCACATGCCTATAATCCCAACTATTCACAAGGCTGAGGCAGGAGAATCGCTTGAACCCAGGAGGCGGAGGTTGAGGTAAGCCGAGATTGTGCCGTTGCACTCCAGTCTGGGCAACAAGACCAAAACTCTGTCTCAAAAAAAAAAAAAAAATTAAGTTCACTGAATTTTCTCAAGTTATTGAACTAGTAAAATATAACCCTAGAGGTCCTGAAGGCCACCTTTGCCACTATATCAAGACAGCCTGCTTGAGACTGACATAAACATTGTGAAAACTGGGAGCTGAGGGGCATAGAATAACAAAAGTCAGATGATGTCACTGAGCTCCTGGATCCAGCTGTGCCTGAAGTCCATAACCTGGATTTTCTTTTCTTTTTCTTTTACTTTTTTTTTTTTTTTTTTTTTTTAATGTATGTAGCTTTTTTGCTGAAGTCAGTTTGAGTGTGGAGGAGTTTTGGTAAATTGTGGAAATCCAGGTTGGGCTCCGTGGCTCATGCCTGTCATCCTAGAACTGGGAGGCCAAAACGGGTAGATCACTTGAGGTCAGGAGTTCGAGACCAGTCTGGCCAACATGGCAAAACCCCATCTCAACTAAAAATACAAAAATTAGCCAGACGTGGTGGCAGGTGACTATAAATCACAGCTACTCAGGAGGCTGAGGCAGGAGAATTGCTTGAACCCCGGGGCAGAGGTTGCAGTGAGCCAAGATCATACCACTTCACTCCAGCCTGGGCGAAAGAGCGAAACTCTGTCTCAAAAATAAATAAATAAATAAATAAATAAATAAATAAATAAATAAATATTACCAAAAAAGTATGGAAATCCAAAACAAAAGGTGTTACAACTACAGAGATGTTCCCCGTGTCTGGAGATGCTCATGACTACAGAAGCTCGGCCAGGCAAGGAGATAAGCAGGGTTCATGCTATATATGCTTTAAAATAATTTAGATCAATTAATTGGTGGCGTGGTTTAGACATGTTCACAGGGCATGAGCGACTGTGTTTTCAAAGACTAGATCTTGGCTAGAAAGTACCAGTCACTGCTGGGCATGGTGGCTCATGTCTGTAATCCCAGCACTTTGGGAGGCCAAAACAGGAGGACTGATTGAGCCTAGGAGTTCGAGACCAGCCTGGGAAACATAATGAGATCCCATCTCTACAAAAACATTTTTTAATTAGCCAGGTGTGGTGGTGTGTGCCTGTAGTCCCAACTACTCCAGTGGCTGAAATGGGAGGATCCCTTAAGCCCAGGAGATTGGGGCTGCAGTAAGTCATGATCCCTGCCCTCCAACCTGGGCAACAAAGCAAGACCCTGTCTCTCTAAAGCAAAAAAAAAAAAAAAATTGGGAGGCCGAGACGGGCGGATCACGAGGTCAGGAGATTGAGACCATCCTGGCTAACCCGGTGAAACCCCGTCTCTACTAAAAAATACAAAAAACTAGCCGGGCGAGGTGGCGGGCGCCTGTAGTCCCAGCTACTCGGGAGGCTGAGGCAGGAGAATGGCGTAAACCTGGGAGGCGGAGCTTGCAGTGAGCCGAGATCCAGCCACTGCACTCCAGCCTGGGCGGCAGAGCGAGACTCCGTCTCAAAAAAACAAAAAACAAAAAACAAAAAACAAAAGAAAACCCTATTCTCATGCTTTAAGCAGATTTCTGCTCAGATGTTACCTCCTGTATGGCAAGTTCCCCAATTCTATCCCCCTCTATGCCAATGTTTCTCAAACTTGGGTAAGCAGCGGAATCACCCGGAGACATTGCTGAAAATACAAATACAAAGGCCTGGGCCTATTCTACTTCATCACTGCTAGAGGAATGTAAAATGGCAAACGGCACAATCACTTTGGAAAACAGTTCGGCAGCTTCTTCTTCTTCTTTTTTTTTTTTTTTTTTTTTTTTGAGATGCAGTCTTACTCTGTCCCCCAGGCTGGAGTGCAGTAGCCCGATCTCGGCTCACTGCAACCTCCACCTCCCAGGTTCAAGCGATTCTCCTGTCTCAGCCTCCCAACTGGCATTACAGGAACATGCTGCCATGCCTGGCTAATTTTTTGTGTTTTAGTTCAGACGGAGTTTCACCATGTTGCCCAGACTGGTCTTGAACTCTTGAGCTCAGGCGATCTACCCACCTCAGCCTTCCAAAGTGCTGGGATTACGGGCATGACCCACTGCACCCGGCTGTAGTTACCGAGCCAGGCCTGGCAACTTCTTATAAAGTTAAACATGTGGCCAGGTATAGTGGCTCATGCCTGTAATCCCAGCACATGGGGAGGCTGAGGCAGACGGATCCCCTGAGGTCAGGAGTTTGAGACCAGCCTGACCAACATGAAGAAACCCTGTCTCTACTAAAAAAACACAAAATCTGTCAGGTATGGTGGCACATGCCTGTAATCCCAGCTACTCAGGAGGCCGAGGCAGGAGAATCACTTGAACCCAGGAGGCAGAGGTTGCGGTGGGCTGAGATCACATCATTACACTCCAGCCTGGGCAACAAGAGCAAAACTCCATCTTAAAAAGTTAAACATACATAATCCTAGCACTTTGGGAGGCCGAGGCGGGCAGATCACAAGGTCAGGGGTTCGAGACCTGCCTGGCCAATATGGTGAAACCCTGTTTCTACTAAAAATACAAAAATTAGCCGGGCATGGTGGCAGGCGCCTGTAGTCCCAGCTACTCGGGAGGTTGAGGCGGGAGAATCACTTGAACACGGGAGGCAGAGGTTGCCATGAGCCAAGATGGCGCCATTGCACTCCAGCCTGGGCAACAGAAGGAGACTCCATCTCAAAAAGAAGTTAAACATACAATTACTGTGTAACCCAGACATTCCACTCCTAGGTATTTACCCAAAAGAAGGGAGAGCACAAGCCCATACAAAGACGTATATGTGAATATTCACAGCACTTGGGGAGACCAGACAAAAACTGGAAATGACCCAAATGTTCAACAACAGGTGAATAGATGAAACAATTGTGATATATCCATACAACGGAATACTGCTCAGCAATAAAAAAGAATGAGTGGCCGGGCACGGTGGCTCATGTCTATAATCCCAACACTCTGGCAGGCCAGGGAGGGAGGATCACTTGAGCCCAGGAGCTGGAGATCAGCCTGGGCAACATGGCGAGACCCTCTCTTTACAAAAACATAAAAAAATTAGCTGGGCATGGTGGCACGGTGCCTGCAGTCCCAGCTACTCAGGAGGCCAAGGCAGGAGGATCACTTGAGCCCAGGAGGTTGAGGCTGCAGTGAGCCATGACCAGGCCAGTGTACTCCAAGTTAGGTGACAGAGCGAGACACTGTCTCAAAAAACAAAAAAAAAGAGCTATTTATACACATAACAATTTGAATAAATTTTAAAATTATTATGCTGAGACCGAGTGTGGTGGCCCACACTTGTAATCCCAGCACTTTGGGAGGCTGAGGCGAGCGGATCACTTGAGGTTAGGCATTCGAGACCAGCCTGGCCAACATGGGGAAACCCTGTTTTACTTAAAATACAAAAATTAATTAGCCAGGCATGGTGGCAAGTGCCTGTAATCCGAGCTACTCAGGAGGCTGAGGCAGGAGAGTCGCTTGAACCCGGGAGGCAGAGGTTGCAGTGAGCAGCATTCACACCACTGCACTCCAGCCTGGGCAATAGAGCGAGACTCCATCTCAAAAAAGAAAAAAGAAAAGAAAAGAAAAGAAAAAATCATTATGCTGAGTGAAAGAAGCAGGACCAGAAAAAGTACAACCTTTTTCTGATTGACTCCATTTATTAGATACTCGGGAGGCTGAGGCAGGAGAATGGCGTGAACCCGGGATGTGGAGCTTGCAGTGAGCCGAGATCTGGCCACTGCACTCCAGCCTGGGCGGCAGAGCGAGACTCCGTCTCAAAAAAAAAAAAAAAAAAAATTCTAGAAAACACGACTAATCTATAGTGACAGAAAGGAGATCAGTGGTTGCCCGGGTGTGCTATGGCAGGGAGGGGTTGGAGGGAGGCACGAGGAAATTTTGGGGCATGATGGAAATGTTTGCTATCTTGATTGTGGTGATAGTTTCACAGGTGTGTACATGCTCAATGTTAATGAATCAACAACATATATTAAACAAGGTGTCTTTAAACAGAGACACACATAAAACAAGGTTATGTATTGATCAGTTGATAAGAATATTGTGACCAGAGGCTCCCAGGCTCCCTGTATATTCCCTAGAAGCCATGGTTCCATATTTGATAATTCAATGTTTACAGTGTCTTTTAAAACATAACTACTACAAATAATTAAGATAGACCCTCACATATATGTGTGTGTATACACACACACACACCACATAGAGGGAGACATTACACAAGAGCGAACGAGTCTAGTTTCAACCCTCCTGAATAAAAATTATTCAAGGACAGAGACTATATTTCCAGTACCCAGAACAATGTCTGACATTTGAGAGGTCATCAGTAAATATTTGTTTAATGAATGACTGGTACCCACCTTTCAGGGTTGTTGTGAGAATTGATAGCTCATGAAAAGCTATCAGTTCTCACAAATGAAAAGCATTTAGCATAGTGCCCGGACCATAGTAACGGTTTGTTTATTTATTTATTTGTTTATTTATTTATTTATTTTTGAGATGGAGTTTTGCTCTGTTGCCCAGGCTGGAGTGTAATGGCGTGATCTCAGCTCATTGCAACCTTTGCCTCCTGGATTCAAGCAATTCTCATACCTCAGCCTCCCAAATAGCTGGAATTACAGGCCTGCACCACCAGGCCTGGCTAATCTTTGTATTTTTAGTAGAGGTAGAGTTTCGCCATGTTGCCCAGGCTGGTCTCGATCTCCTGATCTCAGGTGATCAGCCTACCTCGGCCTCCCAAAGTGTTGGGATTATAGGCATGAGCCACCAGGCCCAGCCCCATAATAACTGCCTAGTAAATGTTAGCTGATACTAACTAACTGTCTTGTAGTACTTAATATATGCTAGGTACTATGAATGCAGGTGCTACATATATTCATTAATTTTTATTTTTATTTTTGAGACGGCTTTTTACTCTTGTCTCCCAGGTTGGCATGCAATGGCTGATCTCGGCTCACTGCAACCTCTGCCTCCCAGGTTCAAACGATTCACCTGCCTCAGCCTTCTGAGTAGCTGGGATTACAGGCGCACGCCAACACACCCAACTCATTTTTTGTTTTTTTTAGTAGAGACAGGGTTTCACCATGTTGGCCAGGTTGTTCTCAAACTCCTGACTTCAGGTGATCCGCTGCCTCCGCCTCCCAAAGTGCTGGGATTACAGGCGTGAGCCACTGAGCCCAGCCATATTCATTGATTTAAACTGCACAATAGCCCGTGACACTAGTACTATCACAGTCCCCATTTTACAGATGAGGAAATGAGGCATAGAGAATTCAGTGAGGTGAGGGCAATTTGAATCCAGAGTCTAGCTCCAAATTCCACAGGTTGCGGTTGAGTTCAGTCACTCCCCTACCTCTTTCTCAACTCCTATTAGCAGTATTCTCCATGACCTCGACTTGTTAACTGTTAGTAGTTTCTGCTAGAATCACAGCTACTTATTATAGCTAAGTCTGCAAGACTACTCAAACTTAGGGATCCTGAGGGTAATTCTAAGAGTATTAATATACAGTTCCCCATGATGTATTTACCAGTAAGCCAAATACAACTTGAATTAGCTGACTCAATGAGTGATATGCATCTGCTGGAAGAAATATTTAAAGTAATACAATTCTTCACCAGACCCTGTTCTAGATGGGGAAAGATACAGCAGCAAACGAGACAAAGAGCCCACCATTGAGCTAACAGTGTTAGCTTTGGGAGGCCAAGGCGGGTGGATCACTTGGGATCAGGAGTTGGAGACCAGCCTGGCCAACATGGAGAAACTCTGTTTCTACTAAAAATACAAAAATTAACCGGGTGTGGTGGCAGGCACCTGTAATCCCAGCCACTCGGGAGGCTGAGGCAGGAGAATCACTTGAACCCGGGAGGTGGAGGCTGCAGTGAGCTGAGATCGCACCACTGCACTCCAGCCTAGGAGACAGAGCGAGACTCCATCTCAAAACAACAACAAAAACAAAAAATACAGATGTGTAACCACAATTTCAATCAAGATATAATCATTTCCTTCACTCTAGAAAAGCTTCCTTGTGCCTCCTTGCAGTCAGTCCCCACTCCCACTTCTGCACCAGGCAACCACTACTGTGCTTTCAATCCCTTGAACTTAGTTTTGCCTGTTCAGAAATTTCATACAGAAGGAGCCATACAGTGTGGACTCCTTTGTGCCTGATTAATTTCTCACAACATTATAGCTGTGAGAGTCCTTGCTACTGTTGCATCCAGGAATCGCTTGTTACTTTTCATTGCTGCATGACATTTCGCTGTATGAATTTATTTATCCATTCTATTGCTGATGGACATTCCCCTTATTTCCTGTTTTGGATGATTTTGAGCAAAGTTGTTGTGGGCATTATTTTCTGATTTCTGCTGGGTTTAAGCCTAGCAATAGAATTGCAGGGTGATAGGGGAGGTGTATGCTTAAACTTAGTAGATACTGCCAGTGTCAGCCTAAGTAACAGAGAGTCTTTCTAAAAGAAGATGATGTTTATTCAGGAATAGGGCGTTGCAGTGGGAATACGTATGTCATACTAAAGTGTATGTGTATTCAAGGAAATAAAGGAAGACAAAGGTTTTTAAAGGGAAAATGAGAAGTACATAATTGTTTTGAGATAATTATCTTTGGCTACAGAGCTCAATAACAAAAGCGGCACCAGTCCAAGTTTAGATAGGCAGTTGCTGGGCAGATGTCTTCGGACAAGCATTTTTAAAGAAAGATTGTGATGGCTTTTGTGCAAGGTTGTGGGTTTTGCAGTCTTTTGTGATAGTTTTTGTTATCCGGCATTCATGCATGAGAATCCTCCATTGATCGGCTTCCCTGGCTCTACTTGTCAAGGTGTTTTTGTTTTTTGTTTTGTAACACAGATGACTCCATTTTGATTCTGACAACTTTCACACCAGTTTTCCAAAGTGGTTTTACCAATTGCACTCCTACTAGCACTGTATGAGGGTACTGACATTGACAAGTTGGAAAACTGAAAAAGGGCTAGTGTGAGGCTGGGCGCGGTGGCTCACGCCTATAATCCCAGCATCTTGGGAGGCCAAGGTGGGCTAATCACCTGAGGTCAGGAGTTCAAGACCAGCCTGGCCAACATGGCGAAACCCCGTCTCTACTAAAAATACAAAAATTGGCCGGGTGTGGTGGCACATGCCTGTAATCACAGCTACTCGGGAGGCTGAGGCAGGAGAATCACTTGAACCTGAGAGGTGGAGGTTGCAGCAAGCAGAGATCACACCACTGCACTCCAGCATGGGAGACAGAGCAAGAGTCCATCTCAAAAAAAAAATTTTTTTTAAACAAAGATGCATGGCTGCAGGGTGGGGCCCCCAGCATGCTCTGGGCTTTCAGCAGTGGTGAGCTGTTGCCTTTAGCCTTTCTCCTCTGTGGCCAATTTATAGGCAGGAACCAAGGCCCTGGGCAGATGAGTATGTAACATGTTTTGGCCACTTTTCATGAAGTTGAGAGGACCAAAAATTTAGTGTAAACTTGCATTTCAACATCGTTTAAAATAGTGCAAACCAGAAAACAGAGTGAATGACCACCAAGGGAACAATGATCAAGCAAATTGCAGTACACCATAAAATGAAAGACTGCACAATCATTTAAAAGAATGATGAGGTGGGCAGATAACCCGAGGTCAAGAGTTTGAGACCAGCCTGGACAACACGGTGAAACCCCGTCTCTAATAAAATGCAAAATTAGGCTGGGCATGGTAGCTCATGCCTGTAATTCCAGCACTTTGGGAGGCCGAGGCGGGTGGATCACCTGAGACTGGGAGTTCGAGACCAGCCTAGACAACGTGGTGAAACCCCGTTAGCTGGTGTGGTGGCAGGAGCCTGTAATCCCAGCTACTCGGGAGGCTGAGGCAGGAGAATCACTTGAACCCGGGAGACAGAGATTGCAGTGAGCCAAGATCGCGCCACTGCACTCCAGCCTGGGTGACAGAGCAAGACTCCATCTCAAAAAATATATATATACACATATATAAATATATAAATATGTGTGTATATATTATATATATATATTTATTTATATGTATATACTGTATGTGGTGGCACCTGCCTGTAATCCCAGCTACTCAGGCCAGCTACTCAGGAGGCTCAGGCACGAGAATCACTTGAACCTGTGAAGCAGAGGTTGCAGTGAGCCGAGATTGCACCACTGCACTCCAGCCTGGACAACAAGAGTGAAACTCCGGCTCAAAACAAACAAATAATTAAATAAATAAAAGAATGAGACAAGAATTATCTATTTTTAAAAAACAAGGTAGGTCTATATGTACTGAGCTGGAAAAATGATTATAGGCTATTATGAAGTGAAAAAAGCAAATAGCTTTTTTTGTATGTTTGTATGTCATGTTTCCATTTTAAAACTAAGTATATGTTTAGACATACAGTATGTACAGGTAGGTAAATATTTATATTATCAGGAAAAGCATGGACCAAACTGTCAACAGCAGTTACCTGGGAACAGAAATTAGATGGGAGGGATTTCTTTTAAATACATTATTTTTTCTCTATTTTCTCTCCAGCCTGTGTCTTCCAAGCTGGAGTGCAATAGCACAATCACGGCTCACTGCAGTCTCGACTTCCTGGGCTCAAGCGATCCACCTGCCTCAGCCTCCCAAGTAGCTGGGATGACAGGTGCACACCACCATGCCCAGCTAATTTTTGTATCTTTTGTAGAGACGGGGTCTCACAGTGTTGCTCAGGCTGGTCTCAAACCCCTGGGCTCAAGTGATTCTCCCACCTTGGCCTCCCAAAGTGCTGGAATTACAGGCATGAGCTACCATGCCTACTTTCTGCTTTTTTTTATTTGTTTGTTTTTAGACAGGGTCTCCCTCTGTCTCCCAGGCTGGAGTGCAGTGGTCTGATCACAGCCCACTGCAGCCTCAGACTCCTGGGTTCAAGTGTTCCTCTCACCTTAGCCTCTAGAGTAGCTGGGACTACTGGTGTGCACCACCATGCCCAGCTTAAATACATAATTTTTCTCATGTTGGATTATGGAAATGGCAAACCCGAATCCATTCATCCCACCTGCGCCCCCACCCCCAGAAATCACATACTTACCTTTCTCTCTGGCACAGACAGCATCAGCAATGGCTCACACTGTTCCATGGCTGTAAAGCTCTGCCCAGTGCCACAGTCATTTCAGCTCCTAACATTTCCAGTTATTTCTGAAGGTCGGGGCACTCTGCACCCAAGACCAACACCCTCCAAGAGGGGCTCCACCTACAAATGGGGGAAGGCTAATGTCCCAGGGAGAGGACAAATGAGGACATGAAGGAGCTGGTGGATAAATTGTTCACCTCCCTCCCCATACCCACCACACATTTCCCATGCCACGGTCTGCACTAACAGAACATTCTGAGATTCACTGCTTTCCTACATCCTCTCCAGAGACACCCCAGAAGACCAGCAGCTGGCTGAGTGCTGGTGTGAAGTTGGGGCCGCCTCCGGGATGCTCTGTCATGAACTTGCTCTATCTCCTTTTCTTTTCTTTCTTTTTTTTTTTTTTTTTTTTTTGAGACAGAGTCTCACTCTGTTGGTCAGGCTGGAGCGCAGTGGTGAGATCTCAACTCACTGCAAACTCTGTATCCCAGGTTCAAGCGATTCTCCTGCCTCAGCCTCCTAAGTAACTGGGACTACAGGCGTGTGCCACCATACCGGCTAATTGTTTGTATTTTTAGTAGAGAAGGGGTTTCACCATGTTGGTCAGGATGGTCTCGATCTCCTGACCTCGTGATCCACCTGCCTCAGCCTCCCAAAGTGCTGGATTTACAGGCATGAGCCACTGCACCCGGCCTGCTCTCCCTCCTTTTGTGCCTCCTTCCCTTTCTCCCTCACCCTCACCTCCCTGGTATTCTCCTCTTCAATAAAGCATTAGCTCCTAATGTTCACCTCAGGCCCTGTTTTCTAGGAAAACAAAATGAAGACATGGGTGATTTCTACTTTTTAAATATTTCTCTTTAAATGTTTTTCTTGGCTGGGTGCAATGGTTCACACCTGTAATCCCAACACTTTGGGAGGCCGAAACAGGCAAATCACTTGAGGTCTGGAGGTCGAGACCAGCCTGGCCAACATGGTGAAACCCCATTTCTACGAAAAATACAAAAATTAACCAGGCATGATGGTGGGTGCCTGTAATCCCAGCTAATCGGGAGGCTGAGGCAGGAATATCAGTTGAACCTGGGAGGCAGAGGTTGTAGTGAGCCGAGATTGTACCACTGCACTCCAGCCTGGGCAACAGAGTAAGACTCTGTCTCAAAAAATAAGTAAGTAAATAAATAAATAATCTTTTTTCTTTTTTTGAGACGGAGTCTTGCTCTGTTGTATAGGCTAGAGTGCAGTGACTCAAACTCGACTCACTGCATCCTCTGCCTTCAGGGTTCAAGCAATTCTCCTGCTTTAGCCTTCCCGAGTAGCTGGGATTACAAGTGCCCTCTACCACGCCCGGCTAACTTTTGTATCTTTAGTAGAGATGGGGTTTCACCATGTTGGCCAGGCTGGTCTTGAACTCCTGACCTCAAGTGATCTGCCCATCTTGGCCTCCCAAAATGTTGGGATTACAGGTGCGAGTCACTGCCCCTGGCCAATATTTGTTTAAATTAAGAGCTCAACTACTGGCCTGCCACAGTGGCTCACACCTGTAATCCCCGCAGTTTGGGAGGTTGAGGCGATGGCTCACTTGAACTCAAAAGTTTGAGACCAGCCTGGACAACATGGTGAAACCCCGTCTCTACTAGAAATACAAAATTTATCTGGGTGTGGTGGCAGGCGCCTGTAGTCCCAGCTGCTTGGGAGGCTGAGGTGAGGAGGATGGATTGAGCCCAAGAAGTGGTTGCAGTGAGCAAAAATCACATCACTGCACTCCAGCCTGAGTGACAGAGCGAGACTCCGTCTCAAAAAAAAAAAAAAAAAGCGCTCAACCATTAACCAATGAGATTCTTAAAGCACAGAAGCACAGATGTGGTACCAGGTTAATGCAACTCTGATGGAAAAATCTACACAAACATAGCATTTACTGGTAACCTCTCTTCAGAAAGAAGCAGACATTGAAATTCAGAAAGTGTGCCCAATGCAGGTAAAATCTGGTTGCTAAGGTTCTTGTTTCCCAAGATGGATTTTGGGGAGTCTGATCATATCTCTCACACAGTGTCCTTGGGGATGGGCTCTGGCAACTAAGCAGAAGGCAGTGCAGAACAGACCGTGAGTGCTAAATGACATTTCTGGTGCTTAAAGATGACGTGATGGCCGGGCGTCGTTGCTCATGCCTGTAATCCCAGCACTTTGGGAGGCTAAGGCACACATAGTGAGACCCTGTCCCTGTGAAAAATTTTTAAAAATTAAAAAACAATGCAGTAAGGTATGGTGTCTCACACCTGAATCCCAGCAACTTGGGAGGCCGAGGTGGGCAGATCACTTGAAGTTAGGAGTTCGAGACCAGCCTGGCCAATATGGTGAAACCCCATCTCTACTGAAAATACAAAATTAGCCGGGTGTGGTGGTGAGCGCCTATAATCCCAGCTACTTGGGAGGCTGAGGCAGAAGAAGCACTTGAACCTGGGAAGTGGAGGTTGCAGTGAGCTGAGATTGTGCCACTGCACTCCAGCCTAGGTGACAGAGTCTGAAAAAAACACAAAAAAAACACAATGCAATGAGGACATCAAAATTATCCATGACCTCCCCACCCCCCCACCACCGCCAAGACTGTCAAAGTGAAGGAGGAAGAGGAGGAGGAGATGGAAGAGAATAAATGAAGAGCCACAGCAGCAACTGTGGAAAGTCATGAAGAAGTGTGTGGGTGAGCAGCTATTTCAGATTGCCAGGCCTTGTAATCTAGCCCTGGGAAAGGACAGGTAAGGCAGGTGGCCTGATGACTGCTCAGACTCCTGAGAAATGTTGGCGCTCATGAGAGTCCCCTGGCCGGGCACGGTGGCTTCCGCCGGTAATCCCAGCACTTTGGGAGGCTGAAGCGGGAGGATTGCTTGAGCCCAGGAGCTTGAAACCAACCTGGGCAACAAAGCAAGACCCTATCTCTACAAAAAATCTAAAAATTAGTAGTGTGTGGAGCACATGCCTATAGTCCCAGCTACTCAGGAGGCTGAAGTGGGAGGATCGTTTGAACCCAGGACTTTGAAGCTGCAGAGTCATGATTGCCACCACACTCCAGCCTGGAAGACAGAGCAAGACCCTGTCTTAAATAAATAAATAAATAAATTTTAAACAAAAAAAGAGGCTAGGCGCAGTGGCTCATGCCTGTAATTCCAGCACTTTGGGAGGCCGAGGCGGGCAGATCACTTAAGACCAGGAGTTCGAGATCAGTCCGGCCAACATGGTGCGAACCCATCTCTACCAAAAACACAAAAATTAGGCAGGCATGGTGCCACATACCTGTAGTCCCAGCTACTCAGGAGGCTGAGGCAGGAGAATCACTTGAACCCGGGTGGTGGAGGCTACAGTGAGTCGAGATCGTGTCACTGCACTCCAACCAGGGCAACAGAGCAAGACTCCATCTCAAAAAAATAAAAATAAAACAACAGGAAGAAAGAGGCCACTGGCCACAGCACAGGCAAGCACTCAAGTACCCGCCATCGTCTTTCTATTCCTAATGTGGTTTCTCAGGCCCCTGTGGTCTGATTTTCCAGGAAGCAGTGACTTCTCCTTCCACAGAATCACTGCTTCTCTCTGCCACATGCCCTGCCCCAGTGCCTCACAGAGGGAGGAACCATCTGTCCTCTGCCCACAGCTCTTCCTCCTGCCCCTAACCATGGTGGTCCCCTGCATCCAACCCTGAGAACCCCAGTGAGGTCTCTTAGAGCTCATTTTTTTTCTCCAAATCTGTTGGTGGCATCAAATCTATATAGCTCTGTACTCACATCAGTTGGGAGATTACTTCCTTTATTTGTTTTTCTCTTGCCTGATCTTGAACTCCACCCCCATCAGACATACACGTATGGGTGAAGTAAGTCCAACAGACGGTGGCTCCAAGCCCTCCAGGACAACTAGGATTAATTATTTTCCCTGTCCAATAATGAGTATTTGCATGCATGCAAAGAGTGGCAGAGTTATAGCAGTTGCGGGGCATATGGGTGTGGGCGGTGAAAGTGGGGTTTCCTTTAGAAAAAAGTCCTGTATGATGGGGCATCAATATGTCCGGGAAGCCGCATTCTCCATAGAAGCTCTTGGTAAGGGGAGCTACTGGTAGTACAGCGGCATGGACGAGGTGCAGTGAGAGTGAAAGAGGGTAAGAGAATGGTAAAGAGAAAAATATGACAAGGGAGGGCCATGGGGATCTACGATTCAGTTACTTTCCTCACGATTGTCACTTGAAGAGAAGGCCTAGATCCTCTAGAGGTTCACAGGAATAGCTAGCGTTGTCTCCTGGATTTTCGGGTTCCTTTAGCAGTATCCACAGTTTGACTCGAGTGTAATGTATCCAAGACTCTACTCCAGCCTGTTTAACTGTGGTTGGGGTAGATAAAATGACTGGGTAGGGTCCTTCCCAGGATGTGTCTAGGGACGGGGACTTAGAGGGAAGGGACTTGACTAATCCCATGTCTCCAGGGTGGAATAGTTCCTTTCCCTCCTCTTGGGGACAGGCTCCCTGTAATGCTTTAAGACCTTGTTGATATTTGGCTAAGGAGGTAATGTCTGCAACTAAGTTGGCCGTCTCTTGGCCAAGCACAAGGTCATTGGTTAGGAAGGGCCGTCCATATAGCACTTCGAATGGGCTAAGTCCTGCTTTTTGAGGAGGGCTTTGGATTCTTAGTGTAGCTACAGGCAACAGAGCAGGCCATGTGAGGTGGGTTTCCTGGGTTAGCTTTTTTAGCTGTCCTTTGAGTGCTTCGTTCATTTTCTCGACTTTTCCTGAGGATTTTGACCTCCAGGCGCTGCGTAAGTGATATTGTATGCCTAACGCCTGGGATACTCCCTGGGTTACTACAGCCTTGAAAGTGGGCCATTGTCACTCTGTAAACCTTACGGAAGTCTGAATCTGAGAATTATTTCATGAATTAGTGCCTTTATTACCTCTTGGGCCTTTTCTATCCTACAGGGGAAGGCCCCCGCCCAACCAGTGAAAGTATCCTCCCAAACTAGTAAATACTGAAATCCCTGAGATTTGGGCATGTGGGTAAAATCTAGTTGCCAGTCTTCTCCTGGGTAATGGCCTGTTCTTTGTTCTCCTGAAGGAGCTTGGTGATAATGCAGGGGATTATTCCTTTGGCACACTTCACAGGCCCTGACTATCTGATTGATAGTTTTGAAAAGGCCTGGTCCAGTAAATAATGATTTGGCCATCTGATGGGTGCTATCAATGTTTAAGTGAAAGGTCTGGCGAAGGGTTTTAAATAATTTCCATTGGTTAGCTGCACACAGAAGTATTCTTCCTTCTTCTGTGGCTAGCTGTCCTGAAGGGAGGAAACTATGTCCTTGTGAGATTCCCCATTCTATTTCTCCTGCTGAGTACTGGGGCTTGGTTTCCTGGAGGGGATTACTCCATTCTAGGGGTCCTTGTATAAGCATTTCTAATGGAGGGTCCTGCCTTGTGGATCTTTTGGCTTCAATATCCGCTAGCGATTCCCTTCTGTTTCCCTTTCCTTTCCTTTCTGATGACCCCGGCAGTGTAAGGCTCTGCCTCTTTAGGTTTCTGTGCAGCCAGTAGTAATCTCCTAATGGCTTCCTGATGTTTGATAGGTGCTCCCTCAGAAGTTAGGAATTCTCTTTCTCTCCATATTGTTGCGTGGGCATGGTTTTACTAGGCCTTGGGCTTTTAGGTCCTTAACAATCCTTTGGAGTCCTTGTTGGGCCTCGGGTCTAAGGGGGTACTGCCTTTGGTAGGGAAAGGAGGTGGAATCCTTTAGTTTAACTTGAACGGGACAGGCATTCTTCACTCATCCATATTGTCCTTCTGTTGCCCAGACTTCAGGATTAATTCCTTCCTCAAGCAGGAGACAAAAAACGGGTGTTCCTTCTCCTGTGTTCGGGTGTATAATGGCCCCTACTTTTGCTAGAATGTCTCTCCCCAACAAAGGAGTGCGGCTTTCAGGCATAATCAGAAAGGCATGTGAAAAAAGTTCCCCAGTCACAGCTTAGTGACTGGGAAAAGTATCTAGTGACTGCCTGTCCTAGGACCCTTGGATAGTGACACATCTGGAGGACAGTTGTCCGGGACAGGAGAGTAAGACTGAGAAGGCTGCACCAGTGTCCAGGAGACAGTTAACCTCCTGGCCCTCGATGGTCAGGCATACCCAGGGCTCTGTGAGGGTGATGGCATGGGCTGGCGCTTGCCCGGGGCACCCTCAGTCCTGCTGTTGGATCATCTGGTTAGTGGCTTCTGACTCACAGGACCTTCGTCCCCTGGGGCAGTGGGCCTTCCAGTGATTCTCTTGACTTAAGGGGCATGGATGAGGGGGCGGCTTATTTCTATTCAGACAATCGTTTTTAAAGTGTCCTTGTAGATCGCACTGGAAGCAAGCCCTAATAGGCATTCGATTTGCCCAGGCTTTCCTTTTTCCAGAGCCTCCAAAGTCCGCTTGCCCGACAGCCATGACTAAAGTGGTGGCTTTTTTTTTTAATCCCGTTTGTCCCGTTCCACCTGCTCCTCCTGATCTCTATTATAAAAAACCAAGGCTGCCAAGTTCAATAGGTTTTCTAAGTTTTGCTCCAGGCCTCAGGCGGACTTTTGAAGTTTTTTCCTAATGTCTGCAGCTGACTGAGCGATAAACCCATCCTTTAAGATTAGTTGGCCTTCAAGAGAGTCAGGTGACAGAGAGGTGTGCTTCCCCAGTGCCTCCCTTAGTCTCTCCAGAAAGCCAGTAGGATTTTCTTCCTTTCCCTGTGTTATAGTGGACACCATTGAATAATTCACAGGCTTCTTCCTAGTTTCCCTTAGTCCTTCTAGCACACAAGTTAGTAAATGTCTGCGGCACCAATCTCCACGTTCTGATTCTGTGTCCCAGTGAGGGTCTACACTGGGAACTGCCTGCTGGCCTGGGGGAATCGTTCTCTTTCCTCTGTTGTCATCCTATCATTGACCTGACAGAGATACCAGAGATCGCCAAACTCTTGGGCTGCAGTTATGGCGGCACTTCTCTCATTTGGGGTTAGTGTCTGATCTAGCAGTAACATTGTATCTCTCCATGTCAGGTCAAAGGATTGTCCTAACCCATGTAAAGCATCAATATAGCCATCAGGGTTATCTGAGAATTTACCTAGGTCTGTTTTAGTTTGTTTCAAGTGTGAGAGGGAAAAAGGTACATGCACTCTGACTGGGCTGAATTCTCCTCCTCCCACCGCTTGGAGGGGGCATAACTGGGGAATATTGGCACTCTGGTTCATTGTTTACCCCTTTGTCTATCTCCTTTTGGACCATTTAGGTTGAAGGGGGGTCCTTATTAGTTGGGGAAGGAGCCAGGGAAATGTTTCCCATCTGAAATAAGAATGTAGGGATGCCAGCACCCCTAGTCATTTTCCGATGAGCAGTAGTCCTAGAGTGTCCTCTATGGTCCTAATGCTTATTCCTTTCCAGGGTGCGTAACCACCCATGGACCTCTGCTTATCGGATTAGTTATGCTCACCGATGTAGCAGTCCTGCACCTGTTTTCCTGCTTTTCTTGACCACAAAGAAAGGGGTCCGGGCTGCTGGATTCTAGTGGTCCTTTACCAGCACGCCCAACATTGCCTTTGTGCTCAGGGGTGACTTCTAGAGCTGGGCTGGGTTCCTGAGTATTTCATAACAACCCAGTCGCCCACTCAAGGTGCATTCCCATAAGCAACAGTTCCTATGCAAATTCATTTCAGAGAGGGTGTAGGGACCTTTTCGAGTCAGGATTTAGATAGAGTTTTCCCCCACTAAGGCCTTTGTCCTTCTTTTCCTTTGTAGGAATATGCCCTAATTATCGGTCTTAAACTTCTTGTTGCCCCAGATTAAGTCATTTTGGATATGAAATATGAGAGATGGGCCAGGCGTGGTGGCTCACGCCTGTAATCCCAGCACTTTGGGAGGTTGAAACGGGCGGATCACAAGGTCAGGAGATCGAGACCATCCTGGCTAACACACTGAAACCCCGTCTCTACTAAAAAATACAAAAAACTAGCTGGGCAAGGTGGCGGGCACCTGTAGTCCCAGCTACTTGGGAGGCTGAGGCAGGAGAATGGTGTAAACCCGGGAGGCGGAGCTTGCAGTGAGCTGAGATCCGGCCACTGCGCTCCAGCCTGGGTGACAGAGCAAGACTCCGTCTCAAAAAAAAAAAAAAAAAAAAAAAAAAAAGAAATATGAGCGATGGATCCTGTTTATCCTATGTGCCTTTTTCCTATGAGAAGGACAGTGAGGAGAAAACGATGGGCTTCCTGGTTTTTATGTGCTAAAGTCCAGTTAATAAACTTCTGGATATTATGTTGTCCTGCCAGTAGTATTGACTTACATAGGATCACCAGGCAAAGCTGTGAGAGAGATAATTCCTCTCTTGGTAGAGGGATTTTGGGAACACAGCGGAAGGACATTCGCTCGTTGCCCTCATTTGCCACTTATAGGAATATGTGCCTCCCTTTAATTTACTCAATTCGCTTTCATCCTGATCTATTATGTTGTCTTAGACCCAGTTCCAGTTATTCAAGTCCTAGGTCATCAGTTCTAAGGCCCTGGCCAAGGAGCCAAGGCTTGGAGATTGTATTGCAGGGGGCTAAGCTGAGTAGAAATTGGGGGAGAAGAGCATCTTACACAATGGAAGATCAATCCTCCTAGCCATTTACAAACTATGGGCCACAGCTCATAATAGAACCTGGGGCCCTGGCTAATGTGGTGGGGAACGGGTCCCCATAACTCCCCATGTTGAGAGTTGTATACCTAAATTGGGAGAGACACCAGGGGCAAGATTCCCTGTGTTCATAGCCTAGGTGCCTAAGGATGTAGTGTAGAGCTTCCTTAGATCCCTTTGGAGATACAACTTGCTCTAATACTTGGGAGAGGAAGTGAAAGTCTGAAGTATTAGTACCTAGGAGACACGGACTGGAGGAAGTAGATTCAAAGGTAATGAGAATGTTGGGGCTACACTTTCAAGAAAGTCATGGTTGGGACCCAGGAGGTATGGGTCAGAAGGAGAGGTGGGGGCGCATACCTGGGCGACTGTCGAGTAGAGTCTTCTGGCTGCACCATGATCTCAACTGGCCAATGCCAGGAGTTCAGGATGACAGCTTTCTGCCTCTAGTCAGCCCTCAGCTTCCCTTAGGAATACTGTGAAAGTGGAAGCTGGTTCCAGGCAGACCAATGCTCCCAACACAGAAGGGTTGGGGGTTGTTAGAAACCCTTTTCCCAGAAAGCCTCATACCTGAGTCTTAAGTCTGGCGGCCACACTAATCATTTTTAACCAGCCAACAGGTGCCCTGTATTTTCCTCTGATTCTAAGGAAGGATAGGACAGAATAGCAAGCAAAAATGGTCCAGTATTACTCATCACTTTGGAGAATCCCCGTATGGGCCACCAAATGCTAGCAGCAGGTCTTCATTCTTAGAGCTCCCAAGATGGTGGCGGGCCACTCCCAAGATGGCAGCAAGCCTTTTGTTCTCTGACCTGGGGTTCTTGGCCTCATGGATTCCAAGGAATGGAACCTTGGACCACACAGTGAGTGTTATAGCTCTATTAGAAGCCATGGGTCATGGAAGAGAACCGTGGAACCCAGCAACTAGTGTTCAGCTCAATTAGCATAAACCCAGGCACTTAGCCACGCAGGAACAATGGCGAGCCTCTAGCCCAATCAGGCACAGCAATGGGTGCCTCACTGGATCAGAAGTGCAGCAGACACCCCGGATCCAGAGGGGTGGAAGTCAGCGGCAGGTCTATGATGGTGGCGATCAGCAGTGGTGGATGGCAAGCAAAAGCTCAGTTTGAGCCAGAACAAACACGGACCAGAAGAGTGTGCAGTTGCAAGATTTAATAGAGTGAAAACAGAGCTCCCATACAATGGGAGGGGACCCAAAGGAGGTTGCCACTGCCAGCTTGAATGTCTGGTTTATGTCCCGATCATTGTCCCTCCCACTACGCTCTCAGGCAATAGATGATTGACTATTTCTTTACCTCCTGCTTTTAGCCTAATTGATATTTTAGTGAGCTCTCTTTACTACCTGATTGGTTGGGTGTGAGTTGAGTTACAAGCCCCATGTTTAAAGGTGGGTGTGGTCACCTTTCACAGCTAGGTTTAGGAATTCTTAGTTGGCCTAGGAAATCCAGCTAGTCCTGTCTCTCACTAGTAATCTGTGTGGAATTAATGGATAAAGTTGTTCTCCTGTGGAGCAACCTTGAATCTCCTTTCTATTGTCCCCAGCAATTCTGCTCTGGCCCAAACTTGCATGCTGTCCTCAACAAGTCACATGTTGTTTCCTGCTCAGCACCTGAATACCCTTCCTAATTGGGAGTGGTGTGTGTCTTGGTGAAAACAGGGTTCTGTTCCTTCTACAGGTGATCAGAAGGTTAAATTTTTGCTTTCCCTTATCCTCATGCCCAGTGCACAGCTTACGACCCAAGCTCAGCCATTTGGACGCTTTACCAAAATTCCAATTTTGGAACAGACAAATCATGGTTCAGCTGGGCATGGTGATACATGCCTATAGTTCCAGCTACTCAGGAGGCTGAGGCAGGAGGATCATTTGAGCCCAGGTTGAGGCTGCAGAGAGCTATGATCACACCACTGCACTCCAGCCTAGGTAACAGAGCAAGACTCTATCTAAAAAAAGAAAAAAATCTGAGCATGATGGCTCACACCTGTAATGCCAGCATTTTGGGAGGCTGAGGCAGGTGGATTGTTTGAACTCTGGAGCTTGAGACCAGCCTGGGTAACATGGCAAACCCCATTTCTACCAAAAATACCAAAAAAAAAAAAATAGCTAGGTAAGGGGCGCTTGCCTGGGGTCCCAGCTACTCAGGAGGCTGAGGCTGGAGGATCACTTGAGCAGGGAGGCAGAGATTGCAGTGAGCTGAGATCAAGCCACCGCACTCCAGCCTGGGCAACAGAGTGAGACCCTGTCTCAAAAAAAAAAAAAAAAAAAAAAAAAAAGACAAAGAGAAAAGATAAATCATGAATCACAGATGATGGCTGGTGCTTAGAGAGTGTGGAGATAGGTGTGATATGAAGATGGTGAAGTAGACACAGGAAGTTCATGTTGACCATGGTAAGGACCTGGGGTTTCATTGTAAATTGGCATGGACACCTTGTGTGATGAAATTTATGTTTTTTAAAATCAAGATTACTAGTTCTGTGTAGAAAACAGATGATGAGAGGCCAGGCATGGTGGCTCACGCCTGTAATCCCAGCACTTTGGGAGGCTGAAGCTGGCGGATTGCTTTAGCTCAAGAGTTTAAGGCCAGCCTGGGCAACATAATGAGACCGCATCTCTACAAAAAATACAAAAATTAGCTAGGCGTGGTGACATACACCTGTAATTCCAACTACTCGGGAGGCTGAGGCAGGAGCATCACTTGAACCTGGGAGGTGGAGTAACCAGTGAGCCAAGATCACGCCACTGCACTCTAGCCTGGGTGATAGAGTGAGATCCTGTCTCAAAAAAAAAAAAAAAAAGGAAAAGGAAAAAGAAAAAGAAAAAAGAAAACAGATGATGAAGACAAAGAGATGAAGCAGATCATCAGTCAGAAGCCTACTGTAGCCTTTCAGGAAGTGAAATAATAGTAAACTGGGACAGCGAAGTGGCAAAGCGGTGGAGAATAGTGGATGGATTTGAGAGATATTTTGGAGGTAAACTTGATAAGACTGGTTTCCCTAATGTTCTAATTTCTCTAGCAGTCCCTCATACCACAATCACACATCCGTGTTGGTTCCATGATGTTGTTCTGAAGGAAATGCTTCAGTGGTAGCAATAACAGCAAATGTAATAGTAATGACAATATTGACCATCATGGCAATTGCTAACATTAACGTAGCTCTTACTGTGTGCTAGCCTGTGTTCTAAGCACTTTACACATCTTAACTCATTTAATTTTCACAAAAATCCTGGAGGGAGGTACCATTGAGATTACTCCCATTTTACAAATGAAAAAAAAGAAACAAAGAAAAATTCAGTGAGTCGCCATGTTGTCGGTCGCAGCCCGCTCGGGACCGTTCTCGCCTGTCCTGTCGGCCACGTCCCGCGGGGTGGCGGGCGCGCTGCGGCCCTTGGTGCAGGCCACGGTGCCCGCCACCCCGAAGCCGCCTGTGCTGGACCTGAAGCGGCCCTTCCTCAGCCGGGAGTCGCTGAGCGGCCAGGCCGTGCGCCGGCCTTTGGTCGCCTCCGTGGGCCTCAATGTCCCTGCTTCTGTTTGTTATTCCCACACAGACGTCAAGGTGCCTGACTTCTATGACTACCGCCGCCTTGAAGTTTTAGATAGTACGAAGTCTTCCAGAGAGAGCAGCGAGGCTAGGAAAGGTTTCTCCTATTTGGTAACTGCAGTAACTACTGTGGGTGTTGCATATGCTGCCAAGAATGTCGTCACCCAGTTCATTTCCACCATGAGTGCTTCTGCTGATGTGTTGGCTATGGCGAAAATCGAAATCAAGTTATCGGATATTCCAGAAGGCAAGAACATGACTTTCAAATGGAGAGGCAAACCCCTGTTTGTGCGTCATAGAACCCAGAAGGAAATTGAGCAGGAAGCTGCAGTTGAATTGTCCCAGTTGAGGGACCCACAGCATGATCTAGATCGAGTAAAGAAGCCTGAATGGGTTATCCTGATAGGTGTTTGCACTCATCTTGGTTGTGTACCCATTGCAAATGCAGGAGATTTTGGTGGTTTTTACTGCCCTTGCCATGGGTCACATTATGATGCATCTGGCAGGATCAGATTGGGCCCTGCTCCTCTCAACCTTGAAGTCCCCCCATATGAGTTCACCAGTGATGATATGGTGGTTGTTGGTTAGAGACTTGGACTCAAGTCATAGGCTTCTTTCAGTCTTTACGTCACCTTAGAAGACTTATTTGAGAGCAAGCCTTCTGTACCTGAAGTTGATTTGAAATATGTAAGAATTGATGATGTGTTTGCAACATTAATGTGAAGTAAATTGAATTTAATGTTGAATACTTTCAAGCATTCACTTAATAAAGCCGCTGTTAAGCATTGTTGTGCTCAGTCATACATTTGAAAGGTACAATGTCTTTTTAGCTAATTCTAATTAAAAATTACAGACTGATGTACAATAAAAAAAAAAAAAGAAAAATTCAGTGACTTGCCTGAAGTCACACAACATTCGTACTATAGCAAATATGAACTTGTCCCCACAATTTCTGATTCTGTCTTCAAATTCCTTTCCCTTGGAACCAAGGGAACTTGGTTCCCCAGCCTGCCCCGTCCAGTCCAGCCCTAGCCTGCTGACTCACACACACACACAGCCTATTCTGCCCCCAGTCCTCACCCACAGAGTTAGCAGCCTCCAGGAAGCCATTCCTGATTATGCCACATAGTTTGGTTTAAAGTTGGATACAAATAAAATAAAAATAAAAAACCAATAAAGTTGGATACAGTATTCACATGTATGACTATTGTTTATGTGTCACCTTTGGGGAGAATAAAAAGATGGGTTTTGCCTGGCAACAACTTATGTTCACTGCATATCATTGTATATCCTTCTATGATATTTGCTTTTTTAAGCAGGGACAGTAAGTCATCATTAACATCATTGATAGGTTTTTGGAAACTGCAATTTTAAGTAAAACTATGTGTAACAAAACAAATTTTACCATAGGCTAATTGACATAAACAAGGGTTAAGTTCCTAGGCATATTTCTGGTCACAAAATCATCACTTAATTTCTAAATGGGCCGGGCGCGGTGGCTCAAGCCTGTAATCCCAGCACTTTGGGAGGCCGAGACGGGCGGATCACGAGGTCAGGAGATCGAGACCATCCTGGCTAACACAGTGAAACCCCGTCTCTACTAAAAATACAAAAAACTAGCCGGGCGAGGTGGCGGGCGCCTGTAGTCCCAGCTACTCAGGAGGCTGAGGCAGGAGAATGGCGTAAACCCGGGAGGCAGAGCTTGCAGTGAGCTGAGATCCGGCCACTGCACTCCAGCCCCAGCGGCAGACCGAGACTCTGTCTCAAAAAAAAAAAAAAAAATTTCTAAATGAAGAAACAAAACACTTACAATATTAAACATTAAAATAGATTAGGTGTGGTGGCTGACACCTGTAATCCCAACACGCTGGGAGGCCAAAGCAGGAGGATCACTTGAGGCCAGGAGTTTAAGACCAGCCTGGGAAACATAAGAAGATCCTGCCTCTACAGAAAATAAAAAAAATTAGCCAGGTATGGTGGCACATACCTGTGGTTCCAGCTACTTGGGAGCATTGCTTGAGCCCAGGAGTTGCAGGCTGCAGTAAGCTATAATCATATCACTGCATTGCAGCCTGGGTGACAGAGCAAGACCCTGTCTCAAAAACAAACAAACAAACAAAACAAACAAACAAAAACAGAGTACCCAGAGAAAACCCACAGAGACATGGGGAGAACGTGCAAACTCCACACGACAATGATCCCAGCTAGGGATCGATTTTTTTTCTCACCAATGTTATAAGAAAACAATGTTGAATGAAACAACGCTATTTGAGGACTTAGTGTGTACGTTTTACCTTAAAACTTTTTTTTTTTTCCCCGAGACAGAATTTCCCTCTGTTGCCCAGGCTGGAGAGCAGTGGTGCCGTCTCAGCTCACTGCAACCTCCACCTTCTGGGTTCAAGCAATTCTCCTGCCTCAGCCTCCCTAGTAGCTGGGATTACAGGAGCCCGCCATCACACCCGGGTAATTTTTATAGTTTTTAGTAGAGACGGGGTTTCACCGTGCTGGCCAGGCTGGTCTCAAACTCCTGATCTCAGGTGATCCGCCTGCCTCGGCCTCCCAAAGTGCTGGGATTACAGGCGTGAGCCACCGTGCCCTGCTGAAACATTTTTTAAAGATAGTTTTGAAGTCAGAGGGTCTTCCAGGATTTTATGAGGACTAAATAAGTTTAAATGGACAAATGCTTAGAACATGTAAGAACTATCTAAGCAGGGATTTGGAAATTAGCCAGGTGGGAGGGCTCACGCCTGTAAACCCACCACTTTGGGAGGCCAAGGTGAGAGGGTCCCTTGAGCCCAGGAGTTCGAGACCAGCCTTGACAGCATAGTAAGACCCCCATCTCTACAAAAAAATTAAAAAATAAATAAATAGGAAACCAGATTGTGCTAATGTAGTAGCTAAAAGATGTTCATCGACTTGGGCAAGTTACTTAACTTCTCCAGGCGTCTGCGGTTTCCTTTTCTGTAAGTGGGATAATAAAACCTAAAGCATCAGGTTTATTTATAAAGTGCCTAGCACAGTCCTTGAAATAAACCTGAAATAAACATTCAATAAATAGTTATAATTATTATCCCTATACTATAAATTCTTCAAAAAGAATTTTGGGGTCGGGCAAAGTGGCTCACATCTATAATCCCAGCACCTTAGGAAGCCAAGGCAGGCGCATCACTTGAGGTCAACAGTTCAAGACCAGTCAGGCCAACACATCTCCACTAAAAATACAAAAACTAGTTGGGTGTGGTGGCATGAGCCTATAGTCCCAGCTACTTGGGAGGCTGAGACAGGAGAATTGCTAGAACCCGGGAGGTGGAGGTTGCAGTGAGCCAAGATCACGCCACTGTACTCCAGCCTGGGCAACACAGCAAGACTCCCTTTCAAAAAAAAACACAATGAATTGTAGGCCGGGTGCAGTGCTTCATGCCTGTAATCCCAGCACTTTGGGAGGCCAAAGTGGAAGGATCGCTTGAGGCCAGGAGTTCAAGACCACCCTGGGGAACACAGGGAGATCCCATCTCTACAAAAAGAATTTTTAATTAAAAAAAATTTGCTTAATTTAGTGGCATACACTAGTAGTCCTAGCTACTCATGAGGCTGAGGCAGGAGGATCACTTGAGCTCAGGAGTTTGAGAATGCAGTTAGCCATGATCACACCACTGCACTCCCCACCAAAAAAAGGAATTGTGTTCTTGCATTAGTCAGTGTCCATGCAGGAATAAGAAAGCATATTCGAAATAAGATTATTTGCAAAGAATTTAAGAAGGAGACTGTTTTAGAAGTATGCTTACCTACTAGTAAAGTGGAGAGGGGGGTCTGTGATTTGTAGCACTTGTCAATTGCCATGATTTACCAACCTCCAGCACTTTCCAACTCTTTCAGTGCAGAGTTGGGTAGGGTTGCAAACAAGAGGCTCTCACAACTTGGCACAAGCCAGCTCCAACACACCACTGGGACTCTGTACAGAGGTGTGGGACAGTGTAGGGGAGTCAAAAGGGGTGGTGCAATACCTTGGAGGTAGCAACAGCAAGGAGCTGTTACTTGGTGGCTCAGGCCTATAATCCCTGCACCTGAGACTGAAGAGACAGAGCCTGAGACAGAGAGAAGAGTGGAGATCCTCACTGGATTGGAGGATGAAGGCAACCAGCCCGCAGTGACCCTGCAGCAGAAATCTGGGGAATTAAGACTCCCATCGCACTCTCCTCTCACTCTCCAGTCTCCTAATGAGACTCTCCAGTGGACAATGTCAGCTGAAGCTGGCCAGGAAGGAAGGCTGCTGACCTGAGCACATAAGTCAGCTTCCTGGGGCACAGAGCAGGGGGTGGAGGAGGGAGAGTGGAGGGGCAAACGGCAGATGCCCAGCATTGTTTTATAGTGCTTTGGTCTACGCATATAAAAATACTGTATTTGTCAGCTGGGCGCGGTGACTCACGCATGTAATCCCAGCACTTTGGGAGGCTGAGACAGGCGGATCACTATGTCAAAGGATCAAGACCATCCTGACTAATACGGTGAAACCCCGTCTCTACTAAAAATACAAAAAAAAAAAAAATAGCCAGGCGAGGTGGCGGGCGCCTGTAGTCCCAGCTACTCGGGAGGCTGAGGCAGGAGAATGGCGGGAACCTGGGAGGCGGAGCTTGCAGTGAGCCGAGATCGTGCCACTGCACTCCAGCCTGGGTGACAGAGCGAGACTCCATCTCAAAAAAAAAAAAAAAAAAAAAAAGATATGTGGTATTTGTCAGCCAGGTGTGGTGGCACATGCCTGTAATCCCAGCACTTTGGGAGGCCAAGAGTCAGGTGGATCGCTTGACCCAGAAGTTCAAGACCAACCTGGCCAACATAGTGAAGCCCCATCTCTACTAAAAATACAAAAACATTTGCCAGGTGTGGTGGCGCGTGCCTGTGATCACAGCAACTTGAGAGGCTGGGATGGGAGGATCATCTGAGCACGGGAGGTGGAAGTTGCAGTGAGCCGAGATGACACTACTGCACTCCAGCCTGGGTGACAGAGCAAGACCCTGTTTAAGATAAAAAAAAAAGAGCTAAATATTTACTCTTCGAATGAAGTCAATGTAGGTCAAATCACAGCTTCTTTAGTTCCGAACTCAAGTTCCACATTTCCAGCTGTCAGCTGGACATTTATATCTACACCCAGCAAGGATACATCCTCTAGGTTTTGGCAGTAATAGACCCTGTGAGTGGCTCATGTCTGTAATGCCCACACTTCGTGAGGCCAAGGCGGGAAAATGGCTTGAGCGCAGAAGTTTGAGACCAGCCTGAGCAACGTAGTGAGACCACATCTCTACGAAAAGAAAATTAGCTGGGCGTGATGGTGCACAACTATAGTTCCACCTGCTGGAGAGGCTGAAGTAGGAGGATTCCTGGAGCCCAGGAGGTCGAGGCTGCAGTGAGCTATGATTGCGCCACTGCACTCCAGCCTGGAAGACAGAGCGAGACGCTGTCTCTAAAAAGAAAATAAGGCCGGGCGCAGTGGCTCACGCCTGTAATCCCAGCACTTTGGGAGGCCGAGGCCGTGCTACAGGTGGTGGCACGCACCTGTAGTCCCAGCTACTCGGGAGGCTGAGGCAGGAGAATTGCTTGAACCCGGGAGGCGAAGGTTGCAGTGAGCCAAGATCGCGCCACTGCACTGCAGCCTGAGCAAAAGAGCGAGACTTTGTCCAGAAAAAAAAAGAAAAGTAAAAGAAACGAAAAAAAAAACACAAAGGGGTGGCTCTGGAAGCTTACCCACTAGACTCAACTGCCCTCCCACCCTACTCTGTCACCATTCTCCTAAGGAGATGGACTCCTGCCTCCCCTTTCCCTCCTTAAAGTAATTTCCATCTCTCCCACCCTCCCATCCCTTTCACACCACTGCACTCCACCCTGACAACGGAGCTAGACTCCGTCTCAAAAAAAAAAAAAGAACAAGAAGAAAAGGAAAGGGGACAGCACTGGCCAGGCACAGTGGCTCACACCTGTAATCCCAGCACTTTGGGAGGCCAACATAAGTGGATCATCTGAGGTCAGGAGTTCAAGACCAGCCTGGCCAATATGGTGAAACTTCGTCTCTACTAAAAATACAAAAATTAGCTGGGCATGGTGTCGGGCGCCTGTAGTCCCAGCTACTATGGAGGCTGAGGCAGGAGAATGCTTGAACCTAGGAGGTGGAGATTGAAGTGAGCTGAGATTGTGCCACTGCACTCCAGTCTGGGTGACAGATCGAGACTCCACCTCAAAAAAGAAAAGAAAAGAAAGGAAAGGGGACAGCAATAATATGTCAGTTTCATTTGGGTTGTTGGAAGGATCCAGAAGGTTTAGAGTGCTTAGCATGTGTAAGGAACAAGGATGAGAAAGTTATGGCACAGACTCGAGGCCAGACTGAGCAGGTCTGACCCTGAATTTACCTTCACCAGCTGCCTGGCCTTGGGTGAGCTTTTTAACCTCTCTGTGCCTCAGTTTCCTCATTTGTAAAATAAGATAATAAAATTTACCTCTTAGGACGTTATAAGGCAGAAGTTCTCAAACTTTTTGGCCTCAGAAACTCTTTACACTAAAACAATATTGAAAGACTTTTTTTTTTTTTTTTGAGACAGTGTCTCACTCTGCTGCCCAGGCTGGAGTGAAGTGGTGCGCTCTTGGCTCACTGCAACCTCCGCCTCCTGAGTTCAAGAGATTATCATGCCTCAGCCTCCCTAGTAGCTGGGATTACAGGCACGCGCCACACACCAGTTAACTTTTATATTTTTAGTAGAGACAGGGTTTCACCATGTACACCATGTGCACCTGTAATCCCAGCTGCTTGGGGGGCTGAGGCAGGGGAACTGCTTGACCCAGGGAGATGGAGGTTGCAGTGAGCCGAGATCGCACCACTGCACTCTAGCCTGGCGACACAGCGAGACTCCGTCTCAAAAAAAAAAAAAAGGTAGTAAACACATTACATGTTAACCTAAATTTTTTTAACTTTTTATTTTTTTAGAGACAGTCTACCTACATTGCCCAGGATAGACTCGAACTCTTGAACTCAAGGGATCCTCCCACTGGAGTAGCTGGAACTACAGGCTCACACCAAAGTGCTAGGTAACATGAGTTTTTTTGTTGTTTTTGAGACAGGGTTTTCCTGTGTCACTCAGGCTGGAGTGCAGTGGCACAATCACAGCTCACTGCAACTTCTGCCCACTGGGACTCAAGTCATCCTTCCACCTCAGCCTCCTGAGTAGCTGGGACTACAGGCACATGCCACCACAGTCAGGTAATTTTTTTTTTTTTTTTTTTTTTGGAAACAGAGTCTCACTTTGTCACCCAGGCTGGAGTGCACTGGCACGATCTCAGCTCACTGCAACCTCTGCCTCCCAGGTTCAAGTGATCCTCCTGCCTCAGCCTCCTGCATAGCTGGGATTACGGGCGCCTGCCACCATGCCTGGCTAATTTTTCTTTTTTTTTTTTTTTTGTATTTTTGTAGAGATGAGGTTTCACCATATTGGCCAGGCTGATCTTGAACTCCTAACCTCAAGCGATCCGCCCCCCTTGGCCTCCCAAAGTGCTGGGATTACAGGCATAAATCACTGCAACTGGCTCTTTTTTTTTTTTTTTTTTTTAAGTAGAGACGGGGTTTTGCCATGCTGCCCAGGCTGGACTTGAAATCCTGGGCTCAAGTGATCCTCCAGCTCTGGCCTCCCAAAGTGCTAGGATTATAAGCATGAGCCACTGTGGCCAGGTCTATATATTTTTTTATTTATTTTTATTTTTCTGAGACAGAGTTTTACTCTGTCGCCCAGTTTGGAGCATAGTGGTGTGATCTCAACTCACTGCAACCTCTGCCTCCTGGGCTCAAGGGATCTTCCCACCTCAGCCTCCCGAATACCTGGGACTACAGGCTCTCACCAGCACATCTGACGAATTTTTTATTTTACTTTTTTTTTTTTTTTGAGACGGAGTTTCACTCTGGTTGCCTAAGCTGGATGGGGTGCAGTGGCACGATCTCAGCTCACTGCAACCTCTGACTCCCAGGCTCTAATGATTCTTGTGCTTCAGACTCTTGAGTAGCTGAGATTACAGGCACATGCCACCATGTCTAGTTAATTTTCGTGTTTTTAGTAGAGGCGGGGTTTTGCCATGTTGGCCAGGCTGGTCTCAAACTCCTGAGCTCAAGAAATTTTCCCACCTTGGCCTCCCAAAGCGCTAGGATTAAAGGCGTGAGCCACCGCGCCTGGCCTTAATTTTTTTATCTTTTTATTACTTATTTATTTTATTATATTATCATTACTATTATTATTTTGAGATGGAGTCTCACTCTGTCGCCCAGTCTGGAGTGCAGTGGCGCGATTTCGGCTCGCTGCAACCTCTGCCTTCCGGGTTTAAGCAATTCTCTGCCTCAGCCTCCCGAGTTGCTGGGATTACAGGCATGCACCATCACACCCGGCTAATTTTTGTATTTTTAGTAGAGACAGGGTTTCACCATCTTGGCCAGGTTGGTCTTGAACTCCTGACCTCGTCTGCCTCAGCCTTCCAAAGTGCTGGGATTACAGGCATGAGCTACTGCACCCGGCCAATTTTTTAATTTTTAATTTTTTTTTATAGGGACGGGGGAGGGGGGTGTTCTCACTATATTGCCCAGGCTGGTCTCGAACTCCTGAGCTCAAGAAATCCTCCCATCTCGGCCTCCCAAAGTACTAGGATCACAGGCATGAGCCATTGCACCCAACCCATATGTACTTTTTAAAATAAGAATAATGCTATGCTCCAAAATAAATTTGAAGCAATCTTGTCAGCGATGGTATTGGTTTATGCTTTTGCAAGTCTCTAGCGTCTTGCTCATTAGAAAGGAGCTGGTGCCTCAACACCGCTTCTGCACTGTCCGCTGCACTCCGCCGTTTCGTGTTGAGAATATGAGGAACACCCAGCCTGACACTGACTTGCAGCTGGAGAAAGGGAGAACCTCCCAGAGACCCTTTGGGTACTGGGGATCCCCGCTGTCCTTAGGCCACTCTTTAGGAAGCCATGTAGTCAGGATTAAATGAGGTAATATTAGTAAAGCACTTAGAATAATGCTTGGCACATAGTAAACACTGCATATTTTTTAACTACACGTAAAGCAAATACTCAATATATTTTAAACTTTTAGAATTTGGGGCCAGGCACGGTGGCTCACGCCTGTAATCCCAACACTTTGGGGAGGTCGAGGCAGGAGGATCGCTCGAGTCTAGGGGTTTAAGGCCAGCCTCGGCAACATAGTGAGACCCCTGTCTCTATGAAAAAATTAATAAAAAAACCTTTTTTTTTTTTTTGAGGTGAAGTTTTGCTCTTGTTGCCCAGGCTGGAGTGCAGTGGTGCAATCTCGGCTCACTGCAACCCTCGCCTCCCGGGTTCAAGCGATTCTCCTGCTTCAGCCTCCTGAGTAGCTGGGATTACAGGCATGTGCCACCAAGCCCGGCTAATTTTGTATTTTTAGTAGAGACAGTGTTTCTTCATATTGGTCAGGCTGGTCTTGAACTCCCGACCTCAGGTGATCTGCCCGCCTCGGCCTCCCAAAGTGCTGGGATTACAGGCGTGAGCCACGGCGCCCGGCCAACTTTTAGATTTTTAATCAATACGTGCCAGGTTGGGGTGCACTTTATGGCTACAAGGGCATTAAGATTTCCTCCCTCAAGGAGCTAACAGTCAGACGGTGGAAACCTATCTGCTACCACACTGTGAAAACTCAAGATGCTAAGAGCAATTCTGGTGGGGCAAGCAGGGGACTGTGAGTTTGCAAGGGGGTCCTTAACTCCTGCGTGGGGGGCGGATGGGGTTCTGGGTTCAGGAAAGGTTCTCCCAGGAGTGGGAGGGGGTCTGATGGACAAGTGGATTTGGACAGCCCAAATGGACAGGGGGCCTTGGGACAAGAAAACTCGTGGTGCTCGGATGCCAAGCGGGCTTCGCCCTACTGTGAAGTGGCGTTTATGTCACACGGAGCCAGTGATGGATGTGGCTTGGGGAGGAGCGCCCTGGGGCTCCGGGCGCCTCTGCAGGGGGCCGGGTCTGCGGGGAGGGTCTGCGGGCCGGAGCGTCCCCGCTTTCTTTCCGGGATGAGCCCCAGCCCGGGGACCTCCTCGTGACCCCTCCATCCCTCTCCAAGGCCGGGGCGGCTCCCCAGAGCAGCGAATCGTCCCGCGAGACCAGCGCCCCCCGGCCCCCTCTCCCGGGGCGGCCTGGACCCTTCCCGACGGCCGGGTGGTGGGAGGAGCCAGCGCCGGGCGGGGAAGGGGCGGCCGGAGCACGGGCGAGGGGCGCTGCGGGTCTGGCGGCTGGAGACGGGGCCCAGTGTGCAGGCCGCGCAGTCAGCGCTGGGGGGGGACTCCGGGGCGCCCCCGGGAGGCGGAAAGTGGGCGCGCCCCTGGCCAGGCCGGGATCGGGGCGGGGCGCGCGGCCTCCCTGCGGGGGAGCGGTCACCCAGCCTCTCCGCCGCCGCCACCAAAGTTTCCCGGAGGAGTCGCGGGCCGCCCTTCCTCTCGGGTCCGGCGCGCTGCCGCCCCTCAGGCCAGCACCGCCCCGGGGCGCCCGGCCCGGCTCCATTGAGCGCAACTCTGATCTCAACTTGGGAGGCGCCGCGGGCCTGCGCACGCGCGCGCCCTCCCCGCCGCCACCGCCGCCGCCGCCGCCGCCGCCGCCGCCCACTCGGGAGCAGCTCCGGGCCGAGCCGTGCGCCCAGACCGCGGCCCCGCGCACCCCGCGCCGCCGCCCGTGCCCGCGCCCGCCGTCCGCCGCCCTCCACCCGCTGCCCGCTGCGCCCTCGCCCCCGCGCCCGCTGAGCGCGCCCGCCCGCGGCCCAGGCTGGGCCCGGCCGGCCCGGCCCTCTACCGCGGCAAGTTTGGGAGTTGCACGAGTTTGCGGGGCGGGGGACAGGCCGGGAGGGCGGCCATGGAGGAGGAGCGGGGGTCGGCGCTGGCGGCCGAGTCGGCGCTGGAGAAGAACGTGGCCGAGCTGACCGTCATGGACGTGTACGACATCGCGTCGCTTGTGGGCCACGAGTTCGAGCGGGTCATCGACCAGCACGGCTGCGAGGCCATCGCGCGCCTCATGCCCAAGGTCGTGCGCGTCCTGGAGATCCTGGAGGTGCTGGTCAGCCGCCACCACGTCGCGCCCGAGCTGGACGAGCTGCGCCTGGAGCTGGACCGCCTGCGCCTAGAGAGGATGGACCGCATCGAGAAGGAGCGCAAGCACCAGAAGGTGGGCGGCGGCCTTGGTCTGTCCGTCTGGGCAGTGGGACCGCGGGGACCCAAGGGCTCTTCCGGATTGGGCAGCTGTGGGTGCACACGTGTGTGTGTTCGGGGACCGGACCAGAGGAGACCCTACGTGGGGAGGGAGGGAGGCCCTGACCTTCCTTTGCCCGACCAGGGGTGGCTGGCAGATACCACCCGAGAGATTAAGAGCTGTTCTCTGGAGTTCCAATCCCACCTTTACACACAGTTTAATAGCTGTGTGACTTTGGGTAAGTTACTTAACCTCTCTGTGCTTTATTTCCTCACCTGTCAAATGGTGATCATAATAGGACCCACCTTAGAAGAATTAAATGGGGCCATGTAAGCTAAGTGCTTAGACAGTATTATTCTTTTCCAGACATGAAATAAGCCTCTTGCCCTCCCGTGTTTCCCAAGAAGATGTGACATCAGGTCCAGGACCCTTTCTTCATCCCCCACCCCCAGTCTCCCCAGAGCAAAGGGAATGTGACCTCCAGCCACTGAGCTTTCTGACCCCCAGTCTCCAGGTTCATATTTACAACTTTCTTCCCGGGACGGACTCTCCTAGCTTATGAACCTGTGGCAACCAGTGTTCTCTCCTCTTTGATTTTATCCTTAATCCTCACAGGACTCTATAAAGATTATCTTCATTTTACAGATGAAGAAACCAAGGGTCACAATGGGAGGAGGGATTTGTCCCGAATTAGTGATGAGAGAGTCCCAGTCCCGTGTCTCCTCCCCACCCTGTTTGAATTGGGGGGAAGGGATCATTTGGGGTGGCTTTTAGGCTAAGCCTCTGCCCTGTGATCAGGAGTCTCTCTGAATCAGGGCCTCCCCACTGGGCCTGGAGTCCAGACGAGGTTCCTGGAGAAAAGGAAGTGAAAGACATGTGGTTTCCTGCCCTAACCTCAGCCAGGGATGCTCTTGGCAGCCCCTTCAGACTGAGAATGGGAGGAAACACCTTTCCTTGAGGGATCAGGGTGTCTGAGCAGTCTCCAGCTTGCTGTTCAGCCTCAGGAAATACAACTGGCCTCTCTGAACCTCAGGGGCAGGCCATCCCCTGTTGTATACTTGGATGGATCTCTGTGTTTTGGAGGAAAATAGCCAAAGCTGGATCTGAACCCTTAACCTGAGGGCAGACCCACAGGTAGCTGGCAGCTCTGTTGCCATGTTTGACTGTGCTCGTCCTCATGCGTCCCTATGCCCTAGGGGCAGGAAGGAAACTCAGGCTCCCAAGAGTCGAGCAGCATTTCCAGGGTATCTGGGAGCCTGAAAATGCTTTGACCTGTGATTAATTTCAAGACTCCTAGAAGCTGGGACTTTGGAGCTAGACAGCCTGGTTTCAAACCCTACCACGTGCAGGCTGTGCGATCTTGGGCAAATCCCCCAGCATCTCTGTGCTTCAGTTTCCTCAGTTCTAAAATGGGATAGTAATAGCACCCCCCAATAGAACGTGATGAGGTTTAAAGGAGTTAATATAAATACATACAAAGTGTCCAGGACAGAACCTGCCCATAGCAAGGGCTTTACAAGTGTTAAAATTCTTTTTGGGCCTGGAGAGACATTCATTGAGGTGCTCACAGGCTCACATTAGGAAACCGTCGCCACCCCAAGCACCTCTACTCCTACCCTAGAGGCTTCCATCTCTCATAGAGGGTCAAGGAGGCAAGGGACCTTGGAAATCCTCTTGTGTGGCGCCTCTTATTAACAGGGACCAAGGGGCTTTGACCAGATCACACAGAAGTCCTGGCATCTATACTGTCCCCAAACTGGGGCTGTTTAGTTCCGTGGCAGAGGGGCTGAGAGAAATCCTTGGAAGCCATCGGAGGCCACCAGGTCTGAAGTCACATGGAATTCTCAGCAGCTGCACTTGTTGCCTCTGGAACACGTTCAGCTGGGAAGTGAACACCCTGCGCTCAGGGCCAGGGCTTGTTGACTTACATTGAGGATGACCTCTCTAAATCAAGGATGCAATTCCTTTCCTACCCCAGCCCCAGACCCCTTGACTTCACATTCTTGGGATGGAGAGAGACTTGTGTGATTTTTTTTTTTCCCTGAAGTCTCAAAGGCTCTTCAAGATGATATTTCCACAAAAATCTTTTTGGCATATCCTGGTTTAGTCTGTCCGCCTCCATTCCTCTTCCTTTTCCCCTTCTTCTTCCCCTCCCCCCTCTTCCTTTCCGCTCTCTCTTTCAGCAATTATGGCTCCAGTAAAGCACATACACTTTCTTCCCCCCACTCCTCCTCCCAGTAGACCCACTCACTCACTTCCACTCATCACTCAGATGCAGGCCACAGTTGGGTCATGTTCTGTCTCATCACTCAGTCTGCAAACCTGTTGACAGGCCATAGTGAACACAGTGCCCGTCTCGGTGCCATGGCTCTGCAGAGAAAAGCAAATTCTCATGTCAGGCAGCAGGCGGGTCACGGGGAAGAAAGGGAAAACACAAATAAATTCTAGAAAGCAATGGCTGGGCTGATACACTTGCATGTAACATACCAGACTGTGCTATTCATTCACCCATTCAGCAAATATATTTACTGAGAACCTACTGTGTGCCAGATGTTGTTCTGGACACTGGAGAGACAGTAATGACCATGACAGATGAGGCCTTGGCCCTGATGAGCCTGACTTTTTAGTGCAGTGCTATACTATAGAAATATTATGCAGCTTTGCACGGCCGGGCGCGGTAGCTCAAGCCTGTAATCCCAGCACTTTGGGAGGCCGAGACGGGCGGATCACGAGGTCAGGAGATCGAGGCCATCCTGGCTAACCCAGTGAAACCCCGTCTCTACTAAAAAATACAAAAACTTAGCCGGGCGAGGTGGCGGGCGCCTGTAGTCCCAGCTACTCGGCAGGCTGAGGCAGGAGAATGGCGTGAACCCGGGAGGCGGAGCTTGCAGTGAGCTGAGATCCAGCCACTGCACTCCAGCCTGGGCGACAGAGCGAGACTCCGTCTCAAAAAAAAAAAAGAAATATTATGCAGCTTTGCCATGTTAATAAAAAAACAGTGAGGTTGGCTGGGCGCGGTGGCTCACACCTGTAATCCCAGCACTTTGGGAGGCCAAGGCGGGTGGATCACTTGAGGTCAGGAATTCAAGACCAGCTTGGCCAACATGGCGAAACCCCATTTCTACTAAAAATACAAAAATTAGCCGGGCATGATGGTGGGTGCCTGTAATCCCAGCTATTCAGGAGGCTGAGGCAGGAGAATCGCTTGAACCCAGTAGGCAGAGATTGCAGTGAGCCGAGATCGCACCACTGCACTCCAGCCTGGGTGACAGAGTGAGACTCTGTCTTAAAAACAACAAAATAACAAACCAGTGAGGTTAATCTTAATATGTCTTATGGGACCCAGTATATCCAAAATATTTTCATTTCAACATATAATCAATATAAAAACTTATCATTTGATATTCTGCACTCTTTTTTTCCTACTACATCTTTGAAATCCTTTGAAATCTGGTGTATCTTTAACCCCTGCTGCACATTTCCACTCAGACCAGCCACATGTCAAATGCTCAACAGCCATAGCATGAGGGGGAGACAGAGATTTTTTCCCCCTTTTTTTTTTTTGAGTCAGGGACTTACTCTGTCATCCAGGCTAGAGAGCAATGATGGCATCATGGCTCACTGCAGCCTTGAACACCTGGGTTCAAATGATCCTCCTGCCTCAGCCTCCTGAGCAGCTAAGACTACAGGCACACTATAATTTTTTTTTATCCTTTAGAGACAAGGTCTCACTATGTTGCCCAGGCTAGTCTTGAACTCTTGGGCTCAAGCAGTCGTCCTGTCTTGTTCTCCCAAAGTGCTGGGACTATGGGTGTGAGCCACTGTGCCTAGCCAAGATAGATTAAAAAAAACAAAAAAAAAATTCAGGCTGGGCGCGGTGGTTCACACCTGTAATTCCAGCACTTTGGGAGGCCAAGGCAGCTGGATCACTTGAGGTCGGGAGTTTGAGACCATCCTGGCCAATATGGCGAAACCTCATCTCTACTAAAAATACAAAAGTTAGCTGGGTATGGTGGTGTGTGCCTGTAATCCCAGCTACTAAGGAGGCTGAGGCAGGAGAATCGCTTGAACCTGGGAGGTGAAGGTTGCATTGAGCCGAGATCATGTTACTGCACTCTAGCCTGAGCAACAGAGCGAGACTTTGTCTCGGAAAAAAAATCAGCCTGTGATAAGTGCCATAAAGAAAATAAAACTGGGAGACATGAAAGAGACTCACTAGGGTGGTGGTCTAACAGATGGGGTAGTCAGGAAGGCTTCCCTGAGGAGGTGACATCTGAGCTGAGATCTGAATGAAGGATAGGATCCAGCCACATTTTGATCTGGGGGAGAGGCATTCTAGGCAGAAGACGTGAGAAGTGCAAAGGTCCTGAGGTAGGAATGCACTTAGTGTGTTCAAGGAACACAGAGTCAGTGTGGCTGGAGCAGAGCGAGTAAGGAAGAGAACTGGGAGATGAATCAGGAAGGTGCTGGGGCTCGTAGGCTTGGATGAGGAATTTGAGGACTCGGTGCTGAGGGAGGAACGTGAAGGAGATAACTGATCAGGGCTGACTTCTCGGGAGAGCCACTGAGCTGGTATGGAGGCAGCTTGAGATTCTGAGTGGTCACCTCAGAGGCAAGAATCAGCAACCCCAGCATCAACTTCAGTTCGTTGAGAGAAGCAAAAAAGAGAACTGAGAGTTAAAGTCTGTGTTCATCCCCTGTGGCTGCTATAACAAATGAACACAAACTTAGTGGCTCAAAACAGCAGAAATGTGTTATCTTTTTTTTTTTTTTTTTCTGAGATAGCATCTCACTCTCTTGCCCAGGGTGGAGTGCCGTGCCGTGACCATGGCTCACTGCAGCCTCAGCCCCATGGGCTCAAGTGATCCTCCCGCCTCAGCTTCCCAAGTAGCTGTACTGCAGGTGTGTGCCACCACACCCAGCTAATTTTTTTAATTTTCAGCAGAGATGGGGTCTTGCCATGTTGCCCCGGCTGGCCACAGATTCCTAGGCTCAAGTGATTCTCCTGCCTCAGCCTCCCAAAGTACTAGGATTACAGGCGTGACCCACCACGCCTGGCCAGAAACGTACTGTCTCATTGAACTGGATAATTCAATATTATGGATACAATGTCATACAGTATTATGGAGGCATATGGGTAATAGCAATATGAATAATACTGAAAAATTTCTGGACGTCAGAAGTCAGAAATGGCTCTCACTGAATTCAAATCAAGGTGTTGGGAAGGCTCCACTCCTTTGTGGGGCTGTGAAGGAGGATCCGTTTCTTTGCCTTCCCCAACTTATGGACTCTGCATTCCCTGGCTTGTGGCCCCTTCCTCTATCTTCAAAGCCAGCAGTGTAGCTTCTTCCCATCTCCCTCATATTTCTCTAATGCTGACCTGCCCTCCTCTTATGAAGACCCTGACATGACATCGGCCCACCAGACCACCAGATAATCCAGCCAGATAATCCAGAATCATCTCCCCATCTCATGAGCATTTTTTTTTTTTTTTTTTTTTTTTTTTTGTGAGACACAGTTTCACTCTGTCGCCCAGGCTGGAGTGCAGTGGCACAATCTTGGCTCACTGCAACCTCCACCTCCCAGGTTCAAGTGATTCTCATGCTTCAGCCTCCTGAGTAGCTGGAATTTCAGGCGCATGCCACCACGCCCAGCTAATTTTTGTATTTTTAGTGGATGGAGTTTCGCCGTGTTGGCCAGGCTGGTCTCGAACTCCTGACCTCAAGTGATCTTCCTGCCTTGGCCTCCCAAATTGCTGGGATTATAGGCATGAGCCATCATGCCCAGCCTCGAGAGCCTTTTCTAAAAAAAAAAAAAGGTGGGATCTTGCTGTGTCGCCCAGGCTGGAGTGCTATGGTACAGTCACAGCTCACGGCAGCCTCAACCTCCTGGGCTCAAGTGATCCTTCCACCTCAGCCTCCCAAGTAGCTGGTACTACAGGCGTGCACTACCATGCCCAGCTAATTTTTGTATTTTTTGTAGAGACAGGGCTTTGCCATGTTGTCCAGGCTGTTCTCAAACCCTTGCCTAAATCAGTGCTCCCACCTCAGCCTCCTAAATTACAGGGATTATAGGTATGAGCCACCGTGCCATGTCTGAGATCCTTAACTTAATCAGCTCTGCACAGTCCCTTTTGCCACATAAGTTAACATATTCTCAGGGATTAGGACTTGGATGACTTTAGAGCCGTTATTCTGCCTGCCCCAGCCAGTTACACTTGACTAATATTCTCTGAGCCCTGTGTGAGCCTGGCCTGTGCCAGTTGGGAACAGAGAGGAACAGAGCTGGATGAGCCTCTTTCTGCTTCCAGGCCACACCTGCTTGTGGGAGGTCAACATGCCCTCTCCATCCCTTCACCACCACTTCCACCCCGGCCCTGCCCTTCACCTCCCCTGGTGACCTTGTGCCCTCTGTGCAAACACTAGGCTCTTACTCCTCTCTTCCCCAGTGCGGCAGGCTTGTGACAAAGGAGGTGGTTCTGAGAACTTATTTAGAAGATGGACAGAGTCCATGCCTAGCATCCGGCCACCTGGCCACTTGTGATGGATTGTAGGGATGGGACAGAGATCAGCATACACATTGTTAGTGCTTTCTGGGTGCCAGGCATGTTCCAGGCACTTTACTTATAGTAACCATTTAATCCTCACACCCACCCTCCCCGGCAGATACTACACTAGTTTCCCTATTTCTGGGGCACCAGAAGGTTGAATAACTAGCCAAGGTCAGCTAGTAAGCAGCAGAAACAGGATTCAAACTTGGGTCAGCAGGCTCCAGTGTCCATGTCTTGAACCACTATTTTATTTTATTTTTTATTTTATTATTTTATTTATATTTTATTTTTTGACATGGAGTCTCACTGTGTGCCCTAGGCTGGAGTGCAGTGGCTTTATCTCAGCTTACTGCAGCCTCTGCCTCCCAGGTTCAAGCAGTTCTCCTGGCTCAGAGTAGCTGGGATTACAGGTGCCCACCACCACGCCCAGCTAATATTTGTATTTTTAGTAGAGACGGGGTTTTGCCATGTTGGCCAGGCTGGTCCTGGACTGCTGACCTCAAGTGATCCACCTGTCTTGGCCTCCCAAAGTGCTGGGGTTCCAGGTGTGAGCCACCGCGCCCGGCCACTATCAATTTTAGAACATTTTCATCACCCCCCAAAAGAAAATCCATCCCATTCACAGTCATTCCTCGTCTCCCCTCTAGCACTCTGGCTCTAGACAACCTCCAGTCTGCTTCCTATGTCTATGGATTTGCCGATATTAGACATTTTCTAAAACTGATCATATAACATGTGACCTTTTGTGTCTGGCTTCTTTCCATAATGTTTTCAGGGTCCACCTATGTTGCAGCGTATGTCAGACTTTCATTCCTTTTCATGGCCGAATAATGTTCCATTGTTTGGATGTGCCACGTTTATTTACCCATTCATCAGTTGATGGACACTGGGGTTTCTGCCTTTTGGCTACTAGCAGTAATGCTGTGAGGAACATTCACCTGCATACGTTTTCATGTGGACATTGTGTTCATACCTCTTGAGCTGATCCAAGGACTGGAATCTCTGGGTCCTACGGTAACTCTGTGTTAATATTTTGCAAAACTGCCAGAGTGTTTTCCAAAATGTCCGCACCGTTTTCCATTCCCACCAGCAGTGTAGGAGGGTTCCAGTTTCTTCCTGTACTTGTCAGCACTTGTTATTGGCTATTTCTTTGACTACAGCCACCCACAAAATAACTTTAATAGACCGATTTTATTTATCCTCACATTCACTTTGTGAGCCTTTGTTCTGGTTCCCCCACTGAGGGAAACTGAGGCTCAGGGTGGTCACGTCAGTGGTTAAAGACCCCATGGAGAGACACCTGGATCAGACACCTAAGGAACGCTGGGGCCGGGGCCCCTGCCTGCCTCGGCATCCCCAGGATTCTCAAGGCCTCTGGCTGTCTTGGAGAGAGATTTGTCCCAACTGTCCAGAGACCGGGGGTGTGCCCCCCAGAGGTTGGGAATGTTAGAACCCCCGTCTCCTGGGGCAGCTCTGTCTGCTCTGAAGAGAGCTCCAAGATGCGGCACCAGCTTTGTGGTTATCCTTGGGGCAGTTCTCACTGGGCCTGGTCCTAACAGCATAAACATAGGCATCTGCCCCAAAGAAGGGTGCCTTCTGTTTCTTGCAAAGGTGCTATATGGGGCTCGTGGTGGCCTTGCTGGCCCAGCTGCCTGATGCCCACTTCTGAAGTCCCAGCAACCCTAGCTGCCCCTGAGGATTGGGGTGGGTGGGGCCGCCGCCCTGGGTGGGCAGTGACCCACACTGTCCCCTCGCCATGGCAGGAGCTGGAGCTGGTGGAGGATGTGTGGCGAGGGGAGGCGCAGGACCTCCTCTCCCAGATCGCCCAGCTGCAGGAGGAGAACAAGCAGCTCATGACCAACCTCTCCCACAAGGATGTCAGCTTCTCAGAGGAGGAGTTCCAGAAGCATGAAGGTAAGCGGAGGCCGGCGCCAATGCAAGGGGGCCGGCCGTTCCTTTTCTCATCGCCCACATCAGCGATGGTCGCCACCGCCCCTGGACGTTGGTGCGGTGCTGGCTGATTCCAAAGCCCTTTGCCTTCTGTGTCATGTTGATTCACACCGTAACCCTTCCAGAGAGACATACTGTAGCCTCAGTCTACAGATGGTAACACAGAGGTCCTTTCAGCAAACTGCCACAGGTTCCCCTCTGTTTGTCAGGCTCCTCTCTTGGCCCTGGGGTACGTGTGAAACGTGACAGCGACCCTGCCCTTGGGAAGCTTGTGTGCTGTACAGAGGAGAAAGGGGCTTTACATGTCAACACACAGATGCCATAGGTCCGGGGGGCGGCCGTGCTCTGGGAGAGCTGCAGCGGGGCATGTGATAGAGTGATTTGGTAGAGAAATCTTTGGATACAGCCGTCAGGGAAGGCCTCCGAGGAGGTCCCATTTGAACCCTCATGAAGTAACAGAGTGAACCACACAAATATCTGCGTGTGTTGGGTCGGGGTTGCAGGGGCAGTCGTGCAAAGGCCCTGGGACATGAGCATTTGAGGGAAACCAAGAAGGCTAGTGTAGGCCAGGCATGGTGGCTCACACCTGTGATCCCAGCACTTTGGGAGGCTGAAGCAGGAAGATCACTTGGGGCCAGGAGTTCGAGACCAGCCTGGGCAACATAGACCCCATCTCTACTAAAAATTTTTTTAAAAAATTAGCCAGGTGCAGTGGTGCACACTTGTAGTCTGAGCTACTTGAAGGCTGAAACGGGAGGATCACTTGAGCCCAGGAGGTTGAGGCCGCAGTGAGCTGAGATTATACCACTGCACTCCAGCCTGAGCGACAGTAAGATGAAAAAAAGAAGGCTAGGGTATCAGAAGATGATTGAGGCCTCGGGAGGTTGGAGATGAGGTCACAGGGATCTGATCATATAGCTCCTTAGAGGCTAAAGTTTGGATTTTATTCTAAGTGTGCTGGGAGGAGATTAGAGGCTCTTATCACAGACACACACTTACCAGTGAGCAGCCCGGGATGGCATCCCAGACCTGAATGGCGCTGGATCCCCCGAACTGTCACTCATCCAATAAGCACTTGTCTAGAACCTTCATACAGGGCCTCTTCTGGTGCTGGGAAAAGGACAGACGGGCCATAAGATTCGGGCCAGGCGGGGCTGTGGGCAGTACCTGCTCTGCTCAGCCCTGCAGCTTCCTGCCCACTAAAGCAGGGGTGCCTCCTGCAGCTCACCCCAAGGAATATCAGAGTCATCACTTCTGAGAAACTCCATGGCTCCCCACATGAGCCTCCTCCTCATGTTTGATGGGATGAGGACGGACCTTGGGTGGGTGCCCAACTTCAGAATGTGTGGTGACCACTCTGCAGAATCAAGTATGGCACTGAAGGCCAGGCGTGGTGGCTCACGCCTGTAATCCCAGCACTTTGGGAGGCGGAGGCAGGTGGATCATTTGAGGTCAGGAGTTTGAGGCCTGGTCAACGTGATGAAACCCCATCTCTACTAAAAATACAAAAATTAGCCAGGCGTGGTGGCGTGCGCCTATAATCCCAGCTACTCGGGATGCTGAGGCAGGAGATTTCACTTGAACCCGGGAGGTGGAGGTTGCAGTGAGCTGAGATTGCACCACTGCACTCCAGCCTGGGCAACAGAGCAAGACTCTGTCTCAAAAAAAAAAAAAGTGTGTGTGTGTGTGTGTGTATGTATAAATTTATATATAAAAACATACATGGCACTGAAAAGGACTATGGGAACCAAGGAAAAATGAAAAGTTTGATTCCGGTCTGGATTCTCTTTTCCTTGGATTTCCTTTGTTGAGATGTGATTAGTAACAATGAAAACAAAAGTTCTCATGATTCTAAGCACTGTCTCTGGAGCCAGGCAGCCCAGGTTTGAGTCCTGACCCTGAAACCTCCCTGCTATGTGACTTTGATCAAGTCACATGACCTTCATGTGCCTAAGTTGCCCCCCATGTAAAAATGGGAGAAATGACCATACCTCCCTCAGAAGCTTGTCATGAGGGTAAAATCAGTGAATCTGTATAGACCCGTTAGAATCTTACCTGGTACACAGAAAACACTCAGCGAGTATTAGCCATTATTACTACAGGTTATCATTATCCAGTCCAACCTACTGATTGAACAGATGAGAAAAGTTTAGACTGAGAGAGGGAGAGTGATTTGTTCAAGGTCACATAGCAAGTTAGCAGAGTCAGAAGTGGAACCCAGATCAGCTGAAATCAGCTCCCTGAAGGAAGACTTATGTCTCTCTAGGACCCTTTGACCCAGGGCTGCTGGAGACCCTGTGGTTAAGGCTGCGGGGGAGACTGAAATCACGCCCGCCATGGATTGGTCCGCCGTGGCGTTCCATTGCCCAAGAGCTTACGATTCCAGACAGAGGCCTGCCATGCATTCCTTTGTCTCCCTTATCTCGGATGGAGTGCCCGCTCTGTGCCTGTTCTGGACTTTGCCAGGTTGGAGGCAGGGCAGGGAGGCACATGCTGGGGCTGGGGGCTCCCTGCTGCAGTGACTTGCACATTAGAAAGTTTTCTAGCAGCAAAGTAAGCCTGGGCCTGGAGGATCCCGGACACCCTATCCCGATTTCCTTTAGCCCAAGAAGGAGGACTTTTTTGTTTTTGTTTTTGTTTTTGTTTTTGAGATGGAGTCTCACTCCGTCGCCCAGGCTGGAGTGCAGTAGTGCAATCTTGGCTCACTGCAACCTCCATCTCCCAGGTTCAAGTGATCCTCCTGCCTCAGCCTCCTGAGTAGCTGGGACTACAGGTGTGCACCAGCACGTCCATCTAATATTTGTATTTTTAATAGAGACAGGATTTCACCATATTGGCCATGCTGGCCTTGAATTTCTGACCTCAGGTGATCTGACCACCTTGGCCTCCCAAAGTGCTGGGATTACAGGCGTGAGCCACTGTGCCTGGCCCTTCCTTTTCATGTCTGAATTATATTCCGTTCTATGGCCATACCGCATGTCATTTGCCCATTCATCTGTGGATGGACCTGTGAGACGTCACCACCTTTTGGCTGTTGTGAATTGTGCTGCTGTGAACATTGCGCTCAAGTTTTTGTGTGGACCTCTGTTTTCAGTTCTTTGAGGTATATACCTAGGAGTGGAATTGCTGGGCCATAGGGAAACTATGTTAAACTTCTGACACTTCTGCAGGGCGCCCAGAGGCCTCAGGGACCCACAGGGCCTGGACCTGAGGGCTCTGAGCCGCTTCCCTGTGCATCAGTGCACACACGCTCGCAGCACCCTCCACCTGGGAAGCTTTGCTTTGCTTCCACAGCCTTCCAGATCCCTGCTGGGCTTGTCATGAATCAGCCCACATGTGAGCGATGTGAGACACACTTAAATGGCATCTAGCGTGGGTCCGGCTCCCAAAGGGTTAGCTCCCAAAGGGTTAGCTCAGGAGGCACATGGCAGCAGCCCTCCCGCATGAGTGGAAAGACCGGGCAGATGCCAGGCGTGCCTTTCGTGGTTATTTTTATTTTGCATGGGAAACCATGGGAACACAGCACGGATAAAGCATGTCTTCCACCTGCTAGGAGAACAGACCTGGGACAAACAAGGTCCTTGGAAGAAGGTGGAGGCCGGGAAGTGAGGGCCGAGAATGTGCCGGGCAGAGGCAGGGGTAGACTGAGGACTTGGGGGTGCAGTCTCCGGGTTCCTGTGTCGGGGGTGAGGGGGTGCTGAGAGGAGCCAGCTCTGCACGGAAGAGTGTGGCCTTCCCAGCAGTTCAACTGGGGCATTGTGCTCAGAGGCACCTGGCAGGCTCCTCTACCCCCGGAAGTCTCCAGATTAAAAAGCACTTCACTCCCAGCTGTTTGTGGAAATCCAGCTTGTCAGCTGGAGGGCAGCACACAGAAACTTGTTAGCACATGCAGAAATGAATGACAGGTATGCAAGCCATCGTGCCAGGGGATGGGTTGTGAAGATTTGCTCATGGGTCTGGAAAAAAAATCTTTGGGCTCTAAAGGAACAGCTTAGTCACCAGGGGAAGAGGAAAACTGACCACGTTGTCATTTTCTGAAGGGCACTGCAGAACAACACTGCTCAGTAAAAGAGAAGTCATTGTCATTCTTCTACTTGGCACATTCGAAAAAGTAAGAAGAGGCCAGGCACAGTGGCTCATTCCTGTAATCCCAGCACTTTGGGAGGCCGAGGCGGGTGAATCACTAGGTCAGGAGTTCGAGACTAGCCTGGCCAACATAGTGAAACCACGTCTCTACTTAAAAAAAAAAAAAAAAAATTAGCCAGGCATGTTGGCTGGTGCCTGTAATCCCAGCTACTTGGGAGGCTGAGGCAAGGAGAATTGCTTGAACCTGGGAGGCAGAGGTTGCAGTGAGCCGAGATCGTGCCACTGCACTCCAGCTTGGGTGACAAGAGCGAAACTCTGTCTCAAAAAACAAAAAAAGGCCGGGCGCGGTGGCTCAAGCCTGTAATCCTAGCACTTTGGGAGGCCGAGACGGGCGGATCACGAGGTCAGGAGATCAAGACCATCCTGGCTAACACGGTGAAACCCCGTCTCTACTAAAAATACAAAAAATTAGCCGGGCGAGGTGGCGGGCGCCTGTAGTCCCAGCTACACGGGAGGCTGAGGCAGGAGAATGGCGTAAACCCGGGAGGCGGAGCTTGCAGTGAGCTGAGATCCGGCCACTGCACTCCAGCCCGGGCGACAGAGTGAGACTCCGTCTCAACAAAAAAAAAAAAAAAAAAAAAAAAAAAAAAAAAGAAACAGATGAAGTAATTTTTCTTTTTTCTTTTTTTTTTTTTGAGATGAAGTCTCGCTCTGTCACCCAGGCTAGAGTGTAGTGGTGCGATCTCGGCTCACTGCAACCTCCGCCTCCCGGGTTCAAGTGATTCTCCTTCCTCAGCCTCCCTGAGTAGCCTGGACCACAGGCACGTGCCACCACGCTCAGCTAATTTATGTATTTTTAGTAGAGACGGGGTTTCACCGTGCTAGCCAGGATGGTGACCTCATGATCCGCCTGCCTTGGCCTCCCAGAGTGCTGGATTATAGGCGTGGGCCATGGTGCCTGGCCAGATGAAAGTAATTTCTATAATATATTTTATTGAACCCAATAGATCCAAAGCAGTAAGTTTCCTTGTAACATGTAATCAATATAAAAATTACCATTGAGATTATCAATGAGATATTTTGCAATTTTTCATATTAAGTCTTTGAAATCTGGTAGGATACATACATACGTATGTATGTGTGTATATGTGTATATATTCATATTCTATTGTGAAAAATACGTAACGTACATTTTACATAAAATTTACCATCTTAACCCCTGCTCTCCCTTTTTTTTTTTTTTTTTTTTGAGACGAGGCACTGTCTTCAAGGCTGGAGTGCAGTGGCGCAATTATAGTTCACCATAGTCTCAACCTCCTGGGCTCAAAAGAGTCTCCTACCTCAGTCTTCTAAGTAACTGGGATGACAGGTGTGCACCACCACGCCTGGCTAATTTTTTAATTTTTTCGGTAGAGATGGGGGTCTCACTGTGTTGCCCAGGCTTGGCTGAAACTCCTGACGTCAAGCAGTCCTCCTGCCTTGGAGTCCCAAAGTGCTGGGATTACAGGCGTGAGCCACCACACCCGGCCCTGTCTTAGTCATTTTTAAGTGTACAGTTCAGGGGCATTAAGTACATTCACAGTGTTGTACAGCCACCACCACCATCCATCTCTAGAACTCTTGTCATCTCACAAAACTGAAACACTGTCCCATTAAATACTAATTTCCCACTCGCCCCTGGCACCCACCATTCTACTTACTGTCTCTATGGATGTAACTACTCTAGGCGTCTCCTATAAGTGGAGTCATATCATATTTTTCCTTTTGTGTCTGGCTTATTTCACCTAAGAATGTTTTCGAGGTTTATCCATGTTGTAGCCCATGTCGGAATCTCCTTCCATTCTAAGACTGAGTACATTCCATTGTGTGCAGGCCCTACGTTTGTTTATCCATCAGCTGACAATGGCAATGTGTATTTTATGCTTGCAGCATATGTCCATTTGGATGGGCCCCATTTCAAGTGCTCAGTGGCTGCTGGGTGGCTGCCGAATTGGACACATGGGGCTCAACTGTGCTGTCAGAAGCATGGTGGCTCATGCCTGTCATCCCAGCACTTTGGGAGGCTGAGGCCGGTGGATCACTGGGGGCCAGGAGTTTGAGACCAGCCTGGGCAATATGGCGAAGCTCCATCTCTACAAAAAATACAAAAAGTAGCCAGGTGTGGTGGCGTGCACCTGTAATCCCAGCTACTCGGGAGGCTGAGGCATGAGAACTGCTTGAACCCGGAAGGCGGAGGTTGCAGTGAGCTGAGATTGCCACCACTGCCCTCCAGCCTGGACAACACAGCGAGACTCTCTCAAAAAAAAAAACAAAAAACCAAAATTGCTGTGCCCTCTGTCTGGGCCTTTCTCCATATATTTGCCATATTGGCTTCTTGGGGCTGTCATAATAAATGACCACAAACTGGATGGCCGAAAACAGTTTATTCTCATAGTTCTGGAGTCCAGAGATTCATAGTCGCGTGTCAGCAAGGCCATACTCCCTCCAGCGCCTCTCAGCAGGAGTCCTTCCTTGCCTCTGGGGGCTGCCGGCATCCTCACCTGTGGCTACACCATCCCAGTCTCTGCCTCTGCAGCCAAACGTTCTCCTCCGTGTCTATGTGTCTCATCTCCCTCTCCTTTATCTTTTGTTGTTTAATGGGGTTTTTTCCCGCAGGCTGGAGTGCAGTGGTACGATCTCAGCTCACTGCAACCTCTGCCTCCTTCATCTCCTGCTCAGGTAATCCTCCTGCCTCAGCCTCCCAAGTAGCTGGGACTACAGGCATGTGCTACCATGCCCAGCTAATTTTTATACTTTTTGTAGAGACAGGGTTTCACCATGTTGCCCAAGCTTGTCTCGAGCTCCCGGGCTCAAGCGATCTGCCTGCCTCGGTCTCCCAAAGTGCTGAGATTACAGGTATGAGGCATGGTGTCCAACCTGCTTTGTCTTATAAGGACACCAGGCATTGATTTAGGGGCTACCCCTCATCCACCATGACTTCATCTTAACTAATTACATCTGCACATACCCTGTTTTCAAATAAGACCGCATCCTGAGGTTCTGGGTCGCTGGGATTACAGCCTGTGCCACTGCGCGCGGGTAATTTTGTATTTTTAGTAGAGACAGGGTTTCTCCATGTTGATCAGGCTGGTCTCGAACTCCCGACCTCAGGTGATCCGCCCGCCTCACCCTCCCAAAGTGCTGGGATTATAGGCGTGAGCCACCATGCCCAGCCTGGTGTTTGGATCGGTGGCTCACACCTGTGATCCCAATACTTTGGGAGGCCGAGGCAGGCGGATCACGAGGTGAAGAGATCGAGACCATCCTGGCCAACCTGGTGAAACCCCGTCTCTACTAAAAATACAAAAAAATTAGCTGGGCATAGTGGCATGCACCTGTAATCCCAGCTACTCGGGAGACTGAGGCAGGAGAATCTCTTGAACCCGGGAGGCAGAGGTTTTAGTGAGCCGAGATCGCACTACTGTACTCCAGCCTGGCGACAGAGTAAGACTCTGTCTCAAAAACAAACAAACAAACAAAAAAACAAAAAAAAAAAGTAGTATATATATTACTCTTATTGTGTAAGACTCAAATAAAACTATGCACAAGACGTGACACTCCCCTTTGCTTCATCCCCACTGCACTGCCGGAAGGAAAACCTTCCCTTTCTATCCATCTACACACAAATTCTCTGTTTATTTTGTTTTCAAAATAAAAGAGATTGTGCTATGAATTGTTACTTGTCCTTTTTTATAAATTAAAATTGTGTATTTTAATAATAATGTATTTTAATTAAAATTGTGTATTTTAATTTATGAAATTAAACACTTTGGGAGTCTGAAGCAGGAGGATTGCTTGAAACCAGGAATTTGAGACCAGTCTGGGCAACATAGTGAGACCCTGTCTCTACAAAAAAATTTTTAAATTAGCCAGGCATGGTGGTGCACACCTGTAGTCCCAGCTACTCAGGAGGCTAAGGTGGGAGAATCTCTTGAGCCCAGGAGGTCAAGGCTGCAGTGAGCCTCGATTACACCACTGCACTCCAGCCTGGGCAACAGAGCAACACCCTGTCTCTTAAAAAAAAGTATTTATGTATTTATTGTTTGGGTTGTCTATTTTTTTAATTGGGGTGAATTCATGTAATATACAATTAACAATTTTAAAGTGCACACAATTCAGTAGCATGTAGTATATCATTTAATTCAGTAGCATGTACTATATCATTTAATTTACTCACAATGGGCTGGGGGCGGTGGCTAACACCTGTAATCCCAGCAGTTTGGGAATCTGAGGCGGGTGAATCACTTGAGGTCAGGAGTTGGAGACCAGCCTGGCCAACATGGTGAAACCCCGTCTCTACTAAAAATACAAAAATTAGCCAGGCGTGGTGGCACATGCCTGTGATCCCAGCTACTCAGGAGGCTGAGGCAGGAGAATTGCTTGAACCCAGGAGGCAGAGGTTGCAGTGAGCTGAGATTGCGCCACTGTACTCCAGCCTGGGTGACAGAGTGAGACTATTTCTCAAAAAAAAAAAAAAATTTTGTTTTTAAATTATCATAGTGCTGTACAACCATCACCTGTTTTGTTCCAAAACATTTCCACCACCTTCCTAAGGTGACCCTGCACCTGTCAGGTCTCTCCCCAGCCTCTTGTCTCTGCCCTCCCTCCCTGCAGGTAGAGCCACTGGTAACCTCTAATCTGCTTTCTGCCTCTGTGGATTTGCCAGTTCTGGACGTTTCCTGTCGATGGAATCACACCGTATGCAACCTTGGGGTCTGGTCTTAGACCCCACGTCATTTTCGAGGTTCATCTGTGCTGCCGTGCTGTGGCGTGTCAGAGTTGCTTTCCTCGTTGTGGCTGAATCGTCCTCCACTGTGTGGACTGAGCACATTGTGTTTATCCATTCTCAGTGGGGGGACATTTGGGTGGCTTCCATCTTTCATCTGTTGCAAATAGTGCTGCTGTGAACTTTGTCACTTAACTGTCCATCTCAGTGTTTTCAATCACACGTCGTGTTTCATGGTGTCCCACTGCCTGGACAGTGCCTTGCAGGTGGACGTTAGCTCACTGCCACACGTGGCTGCCGTGGCCGGCCACAAGCGAGCTTCTCCATGGTCCCCGTGCCCAGGTGTCTCTTAAAATCTAGGTTCCCAGATCCTGAATCGCTGGGTGTCTGTGACGGCTCACAACCCTTTCAGCTTTTAACAGTGTCTGTTAAGAATACTTGGCCTTGGCCGGGCGTGGTGGCTCAAGCCTGTAATCCCAGCACTTTGGGAGGCCGAGACGGGCGGATCACGAGGTCAGGAGATCGAGACCATCCTGGCTAACACGGTGAAACCCCGTCTCTACTAAAAATACGAAAAACTAGCCGGGCGAGGTGGCGGGCGCCTGTAGTCCCAGCTACTCGGGAGGCTGAGGCAGGAGAATGGCGGGAACCCGGGAGGCGGAGCTTGCAGTGAGCTGAGATCCGGCCACTGCACTCCAGCCTGGGCGACAGAGCGAGACTCTGTCTCAAAAAAAAAAAAAAAAAAAAAAAAAAGAATACTTGGCCTTCTTTTAGTTTTCCAAAGCACTCTTGTACTTTCTCTTAGCGGCGAGCAGGATAAAATGACAGCCGACACTTAAGAGACACTTAGACACTCTGGCCCTGGGCCCCTCTGTTGTGAGCACTTCACATGGGAGAACCATGCACAGGCCTCTCAAGAGAGCACCGAGGCCTGAGGGGAAAGCAACTAAGAGGCGAAGCCGGGATCGGAGTCAGGCGCCAGCCTCCTGCCTGGGTCTCACAGCTCCTACGGCGCCGCCCAGGAAGGTGATGAGGCTGCTGGGCTTCCACATGGACCCAGCCGCCCCTCTCTCCGCATGCTCCTCTCCTGCCCACCTCTTTCTCTGGAGAGCCAAGGCAGCCCCAGCAAGGAGTCAATGAGTAGGTCCTGGCGCCCCAGCACACGGCATGTCGGGACAAGTATTCAAACAGCAGGCGGGGGGTGAGGGGTTGTGGCTTTGGCACTGACTTCTGTCTACGTGGGAACTCAACCCCCAAACACACATGTCACATACATACGCCACACACACAGACACGCATATACACCCACACCCACCCACACACACCACACACACAGACCTCACACACCACACAGATGCCACCACACAGACATACACACTCACACTGCACATACCAGATACACACAGACCTCACACACCACACGCACACAGACGTCACCACACATATATTCACACTGCACATACCACACACACACAGACCTCACACACACCACACAGACACCACCACACAGACATACACACTCACATTGCACACACCACACACACAGACCTCACATATACCACACACACAGACCTCACACACCACATACACACAAACCTTACATACACCACACACAGACACAGACCTCACGCACCACACACACACACAGACCTCACACTCACACTACACACACATCACACACAGATACCACACACACACAGACCCCACATTCACACACACAGACCTCACACACACACCACACACACATCACACACAGATACCACACACACACAGACCCCACATTCACACACACAGACCTCACACACCACACACAGACCTCACACTCACACCACACACACATCACACACATATACCACACACACAGACCTCACACACCCCCCCCACACACACATATAACACACACACACCTCACACACACCCCACGTGCCCAAGGGTCGCCTTTCTGGGAAGCGTTAGCCGTGTCCCTGGGTCCCACCAGCTCAACCTAGCAGTGCTCTGCAGCAGTGGCCCTGGGGCATAGAGAGAAGAGAGGGCACAGGTGGGCCCCCCAGGTGGCCCGGGGATCCCTCACAGGACCCATGGCCGGAGGCAGGAGAGCAGGACTGACGGGGAGAGGGCCCACTTCACAACTGCAAGCGGGGGGCCCGGCTTGGTCGCCGGCTCTGCACTTAGAGAAAGTGGACACAGAGAAACTCCCGCGGCCACCTCCTGACACCCGGCCCTGCTGCTGGGCTCCCTAGGGGTCCGGGGGGCTTCCTCTGTCTTCCCCCATCTTCCTCATCGGGAGCCCCTGCCCCACGCCTGCCAGGCCTTGGCTCCAGGGACCGGCGGTCCTCATCTCCCCCCATCAGGCGGAGAGGAATTGTACCAGAAGGGCCCTTGGCCAGCTAGTGTTTCTTATCTTTTCCTTTTAAACATTCTGGTGGAAAGCACATCACAGAATTGCCTCTCTGCAGCCTGTGTAAGTGCACAGGGCAGCGGTGTTTACTGTGTGCACGAGGGTGGAGAGCAGAGCGCTGGGCCGCTTTCATCTTGCCGACGAAAGCTCCACGTCCGTGTCTGTGGGTTTGACTTCTCTAGGGAGCTCCTCCTGTAAGTGGAATCATACGGCGTTTGTCCCTTGTGCCTGGCCTTTTCACTGAGCCTAAGGTCTTCAGAGTTCATCCATGTGGCAGCATGTGACAGGATTTCCTTCTTTTTTTTTTTTTTTTTTTTTATATGGAGTTTTGCTCTTGTTGCCCGGGCTGGAGTGTAATGGCGCGATCTCAGCTCACTGCAGCCTCCACCTTTCAGGTTCAAGCGATTCTCCAGCCTCAGCCTCCCAAGTAGCTACGCCACCACGCCTGGCTAATTTTGTATTTTAGTAGAGATAGGGTTTCTCCATGTTGGTCAGGCTGGTCTCAAACTCCAGACTTCAGGTGATCCACCTGCCTCGGCCTCCCAAAGTACAGGGATTATAGGCATGAGCCACTGTGCCCAACCGATTTCCTTCCTTTTTTAAGGCTGAGTAACATTCCATTGTATGGACAGACCACATTTTCTTTATTCCATTCATCCGTTGATGGACATTTAGCTTGCTTCCACCTCTTGGCTATTGTTTTTTTGTTTATTTGTTGTTTTGAGACGAGTCTCAGAGTCTCGAAGTCTCACTCTCTTGCCCAGGCTGGAGTGCAGTGGTGTGATCTCGGCTCACTGCAACCTCTGCCTCCCGGGTTCAAGCAATTTCCAGCTCATTTTTATATTATTAGTAGAGATGAGGTTTCACCATGTTGGCCAGGATGGTCTCCAACTCCTGACCTCAAGTGATCCGCCCTCCTTCACTTCCCAAAGTGCTGGGATTACAGGTGTGAGTCACCGCGTGCAGCTTTGGCTATTGTTTTTTTTTTTTTTTGAGATGAGGTCTCAGTTTGTCACCCAGGTAGAGTGCAATGATGCGATCATAGCTCACTGCAGCCTCTAACTCCTGGGCTCAAGCGATTCTCCCACCTTGTCCTCCCAAAGTGCTGGGATTACAGGCATGAGCCACTGTGCCCTGCCTTAACATTTTAAATTGAGGTATAACGTAGAGTGAAGTGAACACATTTTAAGTGTACGGCTCTATGGATTTTTGCATGTATGTTCAGATCAGGATAGAGAATAGTTCAACACCCCAGAATGCACCTTCTCGTCCCTTTCCAGACAAAACTTCACAAGGTCACCCTGACTCTGACCTTTGTCTCCAGAGATTAATTCAGCCTTGTTCTGAACTTCATATACATGGAATCATACAGTGTATGCTTTTTGGAATTTGAGAAATCATAAGATTCACCCTTTTAAATGTGGACAACTCAGTGGGTTTTTTGTTTTCGTTTTTGTTTTTTTGACATAGGGTCCCACTCTGTCACCCAGGCTGAAGAGCAGTGGCACAATCATAGCTCCCTGCAGCCTCGAACCCCCCAGCTCAGGTGATCCTCCTACCTCAGCCTTCCAAGTAGCTGGAGTCGTACAACTTTGTGCCTGGCTTCTTTCACTCAGCATCATGTTTTCAAGCTTTATTCATGTTGTAGCATGAATTAGTGCTTCGTTCCTTTTTATGGCTAAATGATATTCCGTTGTAAAAATGTATCATGGGGCGTGGTGGCTCATGCCTGTAATCACAGCACTTTGGGAGGCCGAGGTGGGCAGATCACGAGGTCAGGAGATCGAGACCATCCTGGCTAACATGGTGAAACCCCATCTCTACTAAAAATACAAAAAATTAGCCGGGCGTGGTGGTGGGCACCTGTAGTCCCAGCTACTCAGGAGGCTGAGGCAGGAGAATGTCATGAACCCAGGAGGAAGAGCTTGCAGTGAGCCGAGATCACGCCACTGCACTCCAGCCTGGGCGACTGAACGAGACTCCGTCTCAAAAAAAAAAAAAATGCATCATGGCCGGGCGCGGTGGCTCATGCTTGTAATCCCAGCACTTTGGGAGGCCAAGGTGGGCAGATCACTTGAGGTGAGGTGTTCGAGACTAGCCTGGCCAACATGGTGAAACCCCATCTCTACCAAAAACACAAAAACTAATCGGGTCTGGTGGCGCACACCTGTAATCCCAGCACTCAAGAGGCTGAGGCAAGAGAATCGCTTGAACCCAGGAGGTAGAGGTTGCAGTGAGTCAAGATCACGCCACTGCACTCCAGCCTGGGGCACAGAGTGAGACTCTGTCTCAAGAGGGGAAAAAAAAAAAAAAAAGATGTATCCCTTTTTGTTGATTCATATTCATCTGTTGAGGGACATTTGGCTTGTTTCCCATTTTGGCTATTATGAATTAGGCTGTGATGAATGTTTGTGTACAGGTGTTTATTTGGACATGTGATTTCAGTTCTTTGGGGTCTCTACCTAGATTAGAATTGCTGGGTTAAATGGTAACTCTGTGTTTAACCTTAACACTGTCTTCCACAGCAGCTGTACTATTTTATTTTATTTTTTGAGACAGAGTCTTGCTCTGTTGCTCAGGCTAGAGTGCAGTGGTGAGATCTTGGCTCACTGCAACCTCCATCTCCCAGGCTGAGGCAATTCTCATGCCTCAGCCTCCCAAATAGCTGGGATTACAGGTGTGCGCCACCACGCCCAAATAATTTTTGTACTAAAAATACAAAAATTGCCAGGCATGGTGGCGTATGCCTGTAGTCCCAGCTACTTGGGAGGCTGAGGCAGGAGAATTGCTTGAACCGAGGAGGTAGAGGTTGCAGTGAGCTGAGATCATGCCACTGCACTCCAGCCTGGGTGACAGAGCGAGACTCCGTCTCAAAAAAAAAAAAATACAACAAAAAACTTGATGGGTGAATATTCTTGTGAGGGTACACATGTGTGCACGTATGCAAAAATATGTGAGGGCACCCCCAGAAGGTGGCTCTGTCTGGGAGAAAGTGGAGATCAGAGTCTGCCCCATAGTGACACATTCTGGTGACCTTAAGGGAGCCTTCTGCGTCTCGTGCCCTGGTGGCAAGGCAGCCTAGTATCACGGAGAAGATGTGGGATCTGGAGTCAGAAAACCTGGGCTTGAGTTCTTGGCTGTAAGACTTTGAGAAAAAAAAAAAATATCTCTGGGCTTCAGTTTTTCATATATGTAAAATGGGACTGATGTTAGAGACAACATTAATGATAATAAGACCCATTTCCAGTGGTTGGGAATGAGAACGAAATAGGGTCCAGGGTGTAAATCAGTTTATCCTTCCTGGGCTTGTCAGGAGTACATTGCACTTTGGGAGCACGGAAGAAGAACCAGTCCTCGTTCATTGGCCAGCCTCAGGCGTCTGCCATGTGTGGGGCCCTGGAATACAGAGACAAATGAGACAGGCCGATGCCTCCAGGACGATCATATAAAATCCTAAGCTCTTCAAGCTCACGACCCAGGCCTTACGTGGGTTTGCGGCCCTGGCAGCGTCACCCGCTGTTCTGGAAACACACCAGGGATGCTTGTTCATGGTGGTGACCACCAGGCAAGAGACAGGAGGTCTGCGGCAAGGACTCTGATGCAGTGGAGCAGCCTGGGGGGACAGTCAGGCCAAGGCAATAGCTGAGGGGTCACCTCTGTGTTTTCTCCTCATGGGATCAGATCTGGCTGCATATCCTGAGTCCCGGGGGCTATGGAGGGACGTTTCCCCCTCGTTCACCTGGGACTGAGCCTGGCCATTGCAGGCCAGTCCAGGCTTCAGGGAGAAGGGGCGCACTGGCAGTGCCAGCACCTATGGAAGGCTGAATAATGGCCCCAAAATATCAGGTCCTAGTTCCTAGAACCTGTGGATGTCACCTGATATGGTAATGTCTTGCAGGTGTGTTATTTCATTCCAGATCTTGAGATGGGGATGTTATCTTGGCTTACTTTGGATGAGCCCTGAATGTAATCACAGGTGTCCTTGTAAGATGGAGGCAGGGAGAGATTTGGCACTGACAGAAGAGGAGAAGGCCACGGGACCACAGAGGCAGAGACTGGAGTGATGCCACCACAAGCCAAGGAGTGCTGGTGGCCACCAGAAGCTGGAAGAGGGGAGGAACGAAATCTCCCTGGGCCGGGCACAGTGGCTCATGCCTATAATCCCATCGCTTTGGGAGGCTGAGGCGGGTGGATCGCTTGAGGTCAGGAGTTCGAGACCAGCCTGGCCAACATGGGAAACCCTGTCTCTTCTAAAAATACAAAAAAAGTAGCTGGGTTGTGGCGGGTGCCTGTAATCCCAGATACTTGGGAGGCTGAGGCAGGAGAATCACTTGAACCCTGGAGACAGAGGTTGCAGTGAACTGAGATCATGCCACTGCACTCCAGTCTGGGCTACAGAGTGAGACTCTATCTCAAAAAAAAAAAAAAAAAAACGGCTGGGCACAGTCAGTGACTCACGCCTGTAAACCCCAGCACTTTGGGAGGCTAAGGCAGGCGGATCACGAGGTCAGGAGATTGAGATCATCCTAGCTAACATGGTGAAACTCTGTCTCTACTGAAAATACAAAAAATTAGCCAGGTGTGGTAGCAGGCGCCTGTAGTCCCAGCTACTCAGGAGGCTGAGGCAGAAGAATGGCGTGAACCTGGGAGGCAGAGCTTGCAGTGGGTCAAGATCATGCCACTGCACTCCAGCCTGGGCCACAGAGTGAGACTCCGTCTCAAAAAAAAAGAAAAGAAAAAATTAGCCAGTCATGATGGCACATGCCTATAATCCCAGCTACTTGTGAGGCTGAGGCAGGAGAATCACTGGAACCCAAGAGGCAGAGGCTGCAGTGAGCCAAGATCACGCCACTGCACTCCAGCCTGGGTGACACAGCAAGACTCTGTCTCAAAAAGGAAAAAAAGAAATCTCCCTTAGAGCCTCCAGAGGAAGCATGGCCCTGGTAACACCTTGATTTTAGGCTCATTTGGACCTTCTGGCTTCTAGAGCTATGAGAAAATAAATTTCTGATGTGTTGAGATACCAAAATTATTGGTCATTTGTTACAGCAGGTGCAGGAAACTGACACAGCACCCATCCTCACAGGTCATTAATTCAACAATAACTTAATAGGCACCTGCGGTGTGCTAGGCACCATGTGGGGCCCAGGGAATGTAACAGTGACTCGGGCAGACAGGGCCTTGCCCTCCTGTGGCTGACAGTCTAGTTGGGGGTAGGGATGAGGGTGGACCTCGCCCGCCTGCAGTGTGCCGGACACCATCTTCAGGGCTCTGTGTGTATTAACTGTGAAAGTTGTCTGAATCAAAATGGGGTCACCAGTGTTACCCAAAACCCTGAAAATGGAACCCGGGAAGGCCATGAAGAGAGGGTTTTCACGCTTGCATGCCCGATAACAAAAAAGACTGTGGAAAAACGACAGCTTTGCACAAAGGCCTTTGTAACCTTACACAAAAAGACTTGTGCCAGGACGTCTGCCTGGCAGTAGCCGGTCCAGCCTCAGACTACAGTCACCCTTGTTATTGATCTATCTTTATAGCCAAGGATAATTATTAATACTTTAAACAATTATATAACCCTCCTTATTTTTTCCTTTAAAAATCTTTGTCTTCCTTTACCTCCCTGAATACACATAGTTTACTATGGCAGGCGGATTCCCATTGCAACACTCTACTCCCAAATAAATAGCTTTTCCTTTTTTTTTTTTGTTTGAGATAGAGTTTCACTCTCGTTGCCCAGGCTGGAGTGCACTGGTGCGATCTCGGCTCACTGCAACCTCCACCTCCCGGGCTCAAGCTATTCTCCTGCCTCAGCCTCCCGAGTAGCTGGGATTACAGGCATGTGCCACCACGCCTGGCTAATTTTGTAGTTTTAGTAAGGACGGGGTTTCTCCATGTTGGTCAGGCTGGTCTAGAACTCCCGACCTAGGTGATCTGCCTGCCTGGGCCACCCAAAGTGCTGGGATTACAGTTTTTATTTTGTTTTCTGGGTTGGTTTTTTTTGTTTTGTTTTGTTTTGTTTTGTTTTTGAGACAGGGTCTTGTTCTGTCACCCAGGCCTGGAGTACAGTGGTGCAGTCAGAGCCCACTGCATCCTCAAACTCCTGGGTTCAAGTGATCCTCATCAGCCTCCTAAGTAGCTGAGACTACAAGTGGACACCACTATGCTTGGCTAGTTAAAAAAAAAAAAATCTTTTTATAGAAACAGGGTCTCGTTATGTTGCCCAAGCTGCTCTCAGACTCCTGGCCTCAGTGATCCTCCTGGCCTCAGTGATCCTCCTGCCTCAGCCTCCCAAAGCACTGGGATTACAGGCGTGAGCCAACATGTATGGCCATCTTTTATTTTATTTTATTTTTAAATTTTATTTACTTTTTATTTTTGAGACAGAGTCTTGCTCTTGTCACCCAGGCTGGAGTCCAATGGCACGATCTCGGCTCGCTGCAGCCTCCATCTCCCAGGTTCAAGCAATTTTCCTGCCTCAGCCTCCCGAGTAGCTGGGATTACAGGCGTGCACCACCACACCTGGCTGATTTTTTTTGTATTTTTAGTAGAGACAGGGTTTCACCTTGTCAGCCAGGCTGGTCTCAAGCTCCTGACCTCAGGTGATCCTCCCGCCTCAGCCTCCCAAAGTGCTGGGATTACAGGCGTGAGCCATGGTGCCCGGCCCATCTCTTATTTTCGAGAACTTTCTCTGTTTATTATTTAGGTTGACATAATCAATCCTCACAACAGAGTCGTGGGGACTGTTATCACTACTTTATAGAGGTGGAAACTGAGGCACAAGACACTAGCTCCAAACCAAACCGCTGATAAATAGGAGAGCCAGTGTCTGAGCTGGAGCTTACCCTGTGAATCACTGTGCTGTGTCATCTTTCGTCAGATAAAAGCATGTAAGAGGCCGGGCGCGGTGGCTCACCCCTGTAATCCCAGCACTTGGGGAGGCCGAGGTGGGTAGATCACTTGAGGTCAGGAGTTTGAGACTAGCCTGGTCAACATAGTGAAACCCCATCTCTACTAAAAACACAAAAATTAGCCAGGCGCGATAGCACATTTCTGTTGCCTCAAGCTACTTGGGAAGCTGAGGTGGGAAGATCACTTGAGCCTAGGAGGCAGAGGTTGCAGAAGGCCAAGACTGCACCACTACGCTGCAGCCTGGGCAACGAAGTGAGAGTCCAAATCAAAAAAAGAAAAAGAATGTAAGACACACATAGGAATTGTAAAAAAGTGCCATAAAGGTAATACATGGTGGGTCAGGCATGCAGGGAAATGCACGTATCGGGTGGGTGGGAGGTGGAGGCTGTCACTGGGTGGTCAGAGAAAGGGAGGCCTCTGTGAAGAGGTGACGTTTGGGCTGAGGCCTGAAAAATGAGGTGCACCAGCCATGGGGAGGTGAGAAGGAAGGGACTAATGGGTAAGGAAGAGGCTTCAAGGTGGGAGTGAGCTCAGGGGGAATCAAGGAATATCAAGCAGGCACCGGGGAGGGTGAAGGGAGTGAGTGGAGGGCGTAGAGGATGAGGCTGGGGATGAGGCTGGGGCCCACTGAGATCTCAGTTTCATCCTCAGCAGAAGCGGTGGATGATTTCCACAGAGGACTAAGGTGGGCTCACCTGCCAGTCTCATTTGCCCACCCAGGCATGTCAGAGCGGGAGCGGCAGGTGATGAAGAAGCTGAAGGAGGTGGTGGACAAACAACGCGATGAGATCCGTGCCAAGGACAGGGAGCTGGGCCTGAAAAATGAGGACGTCGAGGCTGTGAGTGACATACCCCTGACCTGTGTCCACCCTCCCAGCCAGTAGGTGCCAGCCAGAGACCAGACCCTCCACTCAGCAGGTCCCTTCTCTCCCTTGCTATCATTCTTAGGGCTCCGTGGGGTGTGGATCCTGCTCATGGCTTGGCGGGCCCAGCCTGGAAACAGCAAGACTTCACTGGCAGAGCAGGAGGGAACGTGGCACTGCCCAGTGAGCAGGCTCTTCCTGCCTCCTGGGAAGGTCCCGAGGCCTTGGCAGCCTTAGCTGTGACCCCAAGGCCTCCTCCAGCCCCCCAACTTCATGCCTCTCTGGGAGCAGACTTAGCAGGGTCCAGCATGCTCCAGGAACCCACACAGTGTTTCTGTGTAAATCAGAGAAAAATGCCCCTTTCTGAAGTCATGTTACTTCCATCTGTTGGGAAATGTTCGTAATGTATTAATTCTAGCAAGACACGCTTCCATTTGCCATAAAATTGTCATAGTAAATACACAAATTGCCCATCTCTAGCATCATCAGTTATAAGAATATGAACAACTTTCAAAGAAAGATGTCTGCAATATAAATGGCACACCTAAGGATGGTTTGCCATTGTGCAGTGCACAACCTGAGCTACTGCAGGTAGCAGCCCTGCACAATGGTCTCCCTTTTTGTACAGTTACAGCAGCAGCAGACACGGCTGATGAAGATCAACCATGACCTTCGGCACCGGGTCACGGTGGTGGAGGCCCAGGGGAAAGCCCTGATCGAACAGAAGGTGGAGCTGGAGGCAGACCTGCAGACCAAGGAGCAAGAGATGGGCAGTCTGCGAGCAGAGCTGGGGAAGTTGCGAGAGAGGCTGCAGGGGGAGCACAGCCAGAATGGGGAGGAGGAGCCTGAGGTGAGCAGGAAGCTGGGTGCAGAGGTGGTAGTGGAGGGTAAGTCTGGGGGTTGGCTCAAGGCAGGCAGGGTTGCCTTGTTTTCCCCTTTATACTTAAGAAAATGGCCAGCCTGGCCGGGCGCGGTGGCTCAAGCCTGGAATCCCAGCACTTTGGGAGGCCGAGACGGGCGGATCACGAGGTCAGGAGATCGAGACCATCCTGGGTAACACAGTGAAACCCCGTCTCTACTAAAAATACAAAAACTTAGCCGGGCGAGGTGGCGGGCGCCTGTAGTCCCAACTACTCGGGAGGCTGAGGCAGGAGAATGGCGTGAACCCGGGAGGCGGAGCTTGCAGTGAGCTGAGATCCGGCCACTGCACTCCAGCCTGGGTGACAGAGCGAGACTCCGTCTCAAAAAAAAAAAAAAGAAAATGGCCAGCCTGGGCAACATAGGAAGACCCCAGTTCTCTACAAACATTTTTTTTAAATTAGCCCATGCGTGGTGGTGCACACCTGTAGTACCAGCTGCCTGAGAGGCTTAGGCAGGAGTTCAAGGCTGCAGTGAGCCATGATTGCACCACTGCACTCCAGCCTGGGTAAAAGAGCCAGACCTGTCTCAAAAAAAGAAAAAAGAGAGAAAGAGAGAGAGAAAACAAGAGGCTCAGAGAGTCAAGCTACTGGCCTGAAGACACACAGCTGAGGGGCTGGAACCCCAGACTCTGCATTCTCCCACCTCAGTGGTGGTTATTAGGCACCTGCCATTTATTTATTTATTCATACCAATGATTATTGACCATGTAGCCTGCCCAGAGGATAAAATAGCGAGCAAAATACAGACATGATCCCTGTCCACATGGAGCTTACAGTTTAGTGTGGGAGGCAGACATTAGTTAGTCCAGACCTTAGTCAGTACCACACAGTACCATATGACCCAGCAATTCCACTCCTAGGCACATATCCAAAAGAATTGAGAACAGGTGTTCAAACTTTTACATGAAGGCCAGGTGCAGTCGCCTGCACTTGTAATCCCAGCCCTTTGAGCGGCTGAGGCAAAGGGATCAAGAAGATCACTTGAGGCCAGGAGCTGAAGACCGGCCTGGGCAACATAGTGAGACCCCATCTCTACAAAAAATTCTTTAAAAATTAAAAACTTGGCTGGACACGGTGGCTCATGCCTGTAATTCCAGCACTTTGGGAGGTCGAGGTGGGTAGATCACAAAGGTCAGCAGTTCGAGACCAGCCTGGCCAATATGGTGAAACCCCATCTCTACTAAAAATACAAAAAAATTAGCCAGGCGTGGTGGCCCATGCCTGTAGTCCCAGCTACTCGGGAGGCTGAGGCAGGAGAATTGCTTGAATCTGGGAGGCGGAGGTTGCAGTGAGCCAAGATCGCGCCACTGCACTCCAGCCTGGGTGACAGAGCAAGACTCTGTCTCAAAAAAAAAAAAAAAAAAAAAAACTTGGGCCGGGTGTGGTGGCTTACACCTGTAATCCCAGCACTTTGGGAGGCCAAGACGGGCAGATCACTTGAGGTCAGGAGTTTGAGACCAGCGTGGCCAACGTGGTGAAACCCCATATCTACTAAAAATACAAAAATTAGCTGGGTATGGTGGTGGGCATCTGTAATCCCAGCTACCTGGGAGGCTGAGACAGGAGAATCCCTTGAACCTGGGAGGCAGAGGTTGCAGTGAGCTGAGATTGTGCCACTGCACTCCAGCCTGGGCAACAGAGTGAGTCAGACTCCATCTCAAAAAAAAGAAAAACTTAAGTGTGGTGGCACCTGTAGTTCCAGTTACTTGGGAAGATGAGGCAGGAGGATCACTTGATCCCAGGAGTTGGAGGCTGCAGTGAGCCATGATTGAGCCACTGTACTCCAGCCTGGGCAACACAGTAAGACCCTGTAGCAGCACTATTCACAGTCGCCAAAAGGTGGAAAAAACCCACACGTCCATCAGCGGATGAATGGGTGAACAGTCTGTCCATACGGGGGGATACGATTCAGCCCTAAGGAGGAATGCAGCCCGGGCCACGCGGTAGTGTGGATGAGCCATGAAAACATCATGCGGAGTGAAAGAAACCAGGCCCAAAAGGCGAGTGTGCTACTCAATTTGCATGAAATGTCCCAGAACAGGCAAATCCATAGAGCCAGAAAGTAGATGGGTATCCGAATGGGGCTGGGGGAGGGAGGAATGGGGAGCGACACTGATGGGCATGGGGTTCCCTTTGGAGGTGATGGAAATGATCTGGAATTAGAGATTGGTGATGGTTGCACAACACTGCACGTTACTGTCCGCGTGGCCAGAGCTGTCCATCACAGCCACAGCTAACATCCAGGTAGGCCCAGGGCTGCGAGGTGGGCACTAGGGGTGTGTGATCCTTAAATGTGCCCCCAGACTGTGCCAGGAACACAGAGGGTGAGATCCTTCATCGTAGCAGAGGTGGGGAGGCGGGGTTTCAGGGAAGAGCTGTTCCTGAAGCTGGGCGTCAGTGTTAACAATGCTAAGACTTTGACAGGTAGAAATGTGGAAAATGGAGATGCTGTTTCACAAAAGTAGAGTGAACTTTAGGGACACACTGAGGCTTGTGGTTTCTCCCAGAAGATATTTATGAGCTGTTGAAAGTTTGCAGACGTAGGCCGGGCGCGGTGGCTCACGCCTGTAATCCCAGCACTTTGGGAGGCTGAGGCAGGCGAATCATGAGGTCAGGTGATAGAGACCATCCTGACTAACACAGTGAAACCCCGTCTGTACTAAAAAATACAAAAAACTTAGCCGGGCGAGGTGGCGGGCGCCTGTAGTCCCAGTTACTCGGGAGACTGAGGCAGGAGAATGGCGTGAACCCGGGAGGCGGAGCTTGCAGTGAGCCGAGATCACGCCACAGCACTCCAGCCTGGGCGACAGAGCAAAACTCCATCTCAAAAAAAAAAAAAAAAGAAAAAAGAAAAAAAAAGAAAGTTTGCAGACCCTGCACTAGTAACCTGAGTGATAGGTAGGGGAGGTAGGACAGACAAGCTCACAGTCAGGTGGGTTCAAGTCCCAGTACAGTCATTACGTATCCTGCCAGGTTTGCTGTAGGATAGGACAGGCATCTGGGATACACATGAGGAAGGTCAGGGAGAGAAGCCTTAAAAGGGAGTAGTTGCCAGGCACGATGGCTCACACCTGTAATCCCAGCACTTGGAGAGGCTGAGGTGGGTGGATCACTTGAGCCCTGGAGTTCGAGACCAGCCTGGCCAACGTGGTGAAACCCCATCTCTACTAAAAATACAAAAATTAGCCGGGTGTGGTGGTGCGTGTCTGTAGTCCCAACTACTTTGGGGAGCTGGGACAAGAGAATTGCTTGAACCTGGGATGTGGAGGTTGTGGTGAGCTGAGATCAAGCCACTGCACTCCAGCCTGGGCGACGGGTGAGACTCTGTCTCAAAAAAATAAAAATAAAAAAGGAGCGGTTAAGGACTGCTTTTGTCTAAAAATGACATAAGCCTAAGTTAAAATGGTTTTAAGAGTTGGGAGGCCAAGGCAGGCAGATTTCCTGAGCTCAGGAGTTCAAGACAAGCCTGGCTAACATGCCAAAACCCCATCTCTACTAAAATACAAAAAATTAGCCAGGCGTGGTGGTGCGCACCTGTAGTCCCAGCTACTCGGGAGGCTGAGGCAGAAGAATTGCTTGAACCCAGGAGGCAGATGTTGCTGTTAGCTGAGATCGCGCCACTGCACTCCAGCCTGGGCGACAGAGCGAGATTCTGTCTCAAAAAAAAAAAAAAGGCTGGGCGTGGTGGCTCACGCCTGTAATCCCAGCACTTTGGGAGGCCAAGGCAGGTGGATAACCTGAGGTCAAGAGTTCAAGACCAGCCTGGCCAACATGGCAAAACCCCGTCTCTACTAAAAATACAAAAGTTAGCTGGGCATGGTGGTGCGTGCCTGTAATCTCAGCTACTGCAGGGGGCTGAGGCAGGAGGATCGCTTGAACTCGGGAGGTGGAGGTTGCTGTGAGCTGAGATTGTGCCACTGCTCTCCAGCCTGGGAAAGAGAGCGATACTCTGTCTCAAAAAAAAAAAAAAAAAATGGGGCCAGGTGCAGTGGCTCACACCTGTAATCCCAGCACTTTGGGAGGCAGGCGGATCACGAGGTCAGGAGATCGAGACCATCCTGGCTAACATGGTGAAACCCTGTCTCTACTAAAAATGCAAAAAAATTATCCGGGCGTGGTGGCGGGCACCTGTAGTCCCAGCTTCTCGGTAGGCTGAGGCAGGAGAATGGCGTGAACCCAGGAGGCGGAGTTTGCAGTGAGCTGAGATAGCCCCACTGCACTCCAGCCTGGGCAACAGAGTGAGACTCCATTTTTTTTTTTTTTAAAGAAAAGGTTTAAGAGGGAAAAAAGGAATTTATTGACCGCGTAACTAAAAGCTCTGAGTTAGAGGTGCCTTCAGGTATGGCTGGCTCCAGGTGCTCACGAGCTGCTCTTGGGAATGTGGCTCTGACCTTCTCAGGCCCTGCTTTCCTCTGTGCTGTTGTCATTCTCAGCCAGGCTCTTTGCCTTACAGTCGCCACTAGTATTTGACCAGCATAGCAACCCCAGTCAAAAGAAATGGCCTCTTGCCCTGGAGTCCCAGCAAAAGCCTCAGGGAATCCTCATTGGCCCATCACTGAAGCAACTGTTGTGGCCAGAGACCTAGAATATGCATGTTTATTCCTGAGTCACATGGCTGCGACCCAAGCCACATGGACTAAATGTGGGAGGGAAGTCTTTCTCCAGAAGAAAACGGCGGTGACTTAGCGCAAAGACCTGAGGGAAGGATAAAGGCCAGGCAGAGACAACAGCTGTGGTCTGCAGTGCTGGGGAGTCAGCACCCAGGGACCACACAGAGCTCTGAGCAGCGGGGGTGCGGGTCCTTCGCAGGGGTTCAGCAGGCTGGCGACACACTCAGCTGTTACACTGGAGGACAGGGAAGGAGCTTGTGGATGGTTGTCAGGAGCCCTTTGCAGTAACCCAGGTGAGAAGGTGAGGGCTGAACTCAATCTGTGGCAGTAGGAAGGAGGCTGGTGCCAAAGACATAACCTCCAGGCCCAGCGTGGGGCGGTCACCACCTCTGCCCTGCCCCCTGCTCCTAATGTGCCCCTTCCAACCTTCAGGCCCCACAAGAGCTCAGGCCAGTCTCCTGGCCAGGCAGGCCCTGGGCCAAACCCAGGTCTCAAGAACATCAGGACTCCCAGCCCTGTTCCAGGACTCTTTAGCAACAAGGGACGTTTCACACCTTGGCCTGACTGCCTGTCAGTTTCAGCTTCCCTGTCTGGCAGCCAACGGGGTAGGGGAGAAATGAGGGAGTAAAATCAGGCTGCGGTAATGTGAACCCACAGGGCTGCTTTGCAGTGCGCTTTCGCAGGCTCGGGGCAGCTTTGCTGGGTTCACATCCATCCCTTGCAGCTGTGTGAGTTCAGGATGCTTGTCAGTCACACAGGAGGCTGCAGGTTGCAGTGAGTGGCTTCACCACTTGCTGCTATGTGACCTGGGCCTGTCCATCTCTTTGGTGGTCAGTTTCACCATCTGACAAAGGAGGGGAATGAGCTTGACTCATAGGTTCGCTGTTTCGCGCAGCTGGGAGAGAGGACTATAAGATCAGAGGAGGGCTTGGCGAAGTCAAGAGGCAGAGACAGGGCTGGGCGCAGTGGCTCACACCTGTAATCCCAGCACTTGGGAAGGCCGAGGCAGTTGGATCACCTGAGGTCAGGAGTTCAAGACCAGCCTGAGCAACATGATGAAACCCCTGTCTCTACTAAATATACAAAAAAATCCGGGCGTGGTGGTGGGTGCCTGTAATCCCAGCTACTCGGGGAGGCAGAGGCAGGAGAATCGCTTGAACCCGGGAGGTGGAGGTTGCATTGAGCCAAGATCAAGCCACTGCACTTCAGCCTGGACGACAGAGAAAGACTTCATCTCAAAAAAAAAAAAAAAAAAAGAGGCCAGGTCAGGACAGATCTCGAAGGCATCAGGCCGGATCCTGTGGCTGGGTAGCGTGTCCCAGGGTGGACTGTGGACAGGCCATTCCGGGCAGGGGGAACAGTGAGCCAGGCTGGAGAACGTGCAGCACGTGGCTGGGGTCGGGGTTTGTCCCAGGGCAGGATTTGGAGGACGTGAGAGCTATAGAGGGTTGCAGAGCTAGAAAGGAATCTCTCTCATCATTGCCACGCAATTCTTTCTGAGCTGTGGCACTGTCATTGCCGTGTGATCACCAGGAGACAAGGCTCTTTCTATTTTTATAACTTCCTTATTGAGATGTAATTCATATGCCACGCACTTTAGCTCTTGTGTGCTCATCACCACTGTCTAGAACATTCCCTTCACCCCCATCAGAAACCCCTGCTCCTGCGGTAGCGGCCTCCTCCTCTCCCCCAGCCCCTGGCCACCATCAGGCTGTTTCCCTCTGTGTATTCACCTGTTCAGGACATGGCATCAGTGGGATCCTACAACATGTGGTCCTGCCTGGCTTCTTTCACTTAGCATGTTTTCTCATTAATCGAGGTCCTCATATCTCAACTCAAGGTTTCCTGCCTTTCACAGACTATATATATATATATATATATATATATATATATATATTTTTTTTTTTTTTTTTTTTTTTTTTTGTGACAGGGGCTCACTCTATCACCCAGGCTGGAGTACAGTGGCACAATCTCGGCTCACTGCAGCCTCCACCTCCCGGGTTCAAGCCATTCTCCTTCCTCAGCCTCCCGAATAGCTGGTACTATAGGCGCCCACCACCATGACAGGCTAAGTTTTGTATTTTTAATAGAGACAGGGTTTCCCCCATGTTGCCCAGGCTGCTCTTGAACTGCTGACCCCAAATGATCTGCCTGCCTCGGCCTGCCAAAGTATTGGGACTATAGGCATGAGCCACTGCGCCCAGCCATCAATTTTTTTCTTTTTTTTTTTCTTTTTTGAGACAGGGTCTCACTCCATCACCCAGGCTGGAGTGCAATGGCGTGATCTCGGCTCACCGCAACCTCTGCCTCCTAGGTTCAAGCAATTCTTGTGCCTCAGCCTCCCGAGTAGCTGGGATTACAGGTGTGCGCCACCACACCCAGCTCATTTTTGTGTATTTTTAGTAGATACAGGGTTTTACCATGTTGCCCGGGCTGGTCTCGAACTCCTGACCTCTAATGATCCGCCCACTTCAGCTTCTCAATGTGCTGGGATTACAGGCGTGAGCCACCGTGCCTGGCCACATGTTTTGATTTCGTAACAGGTTTTGTGTTTGTTTTGTTAAGTGCGGGCTGCCTGCATTGGGAAAGCAGACAGGCGTATGCTGGCTGAAAGGCAGGCAGAATTTATGTATTGAATTTATGCTAGGCCTGGAGGTGCCAAGTGTGACCAGAGCACAGTCGTTCCCCATTGCTGGGCCAGGGGCTGGGCCAGGGGCTGCTCAGAAGTACCGTGAAGGGGCTGCCGTGGGAGGGCAGGGTGCTTTGAGGCACGCAGGCAGCGAGGAGCATTCCCAAGGCCTCGGGATGGAGGCCCTGCCCAGGATGCTGCCTCCCTAAGGCCTCTGGGCAGTCCTATGACTTGTTAATTGGTCTCTTGGGCCTTCCTGGGAAGCAGCTGAGGCCTCAGGGTATCTCCCTGAAGGTGTGCCCAAAGTGCCTCCAGGGATCAGCAGACACCCCACAGAACAGGCCCCGGCTTATCTCAGCTAACTTGAGCCGACTCCCGGTCCCTCATGGAGTAAGCCTAGGAGGACCAGGGCCGATGGGGCTCGATTGCCATCTTGGAAAGAGCCTCCTTGGTCTCTCTCGGTCTGAACCGGATAGTCCTGGGCTGCCCGCGGCACTGCGGTCACTGCCTGGTGGCCTCTGGAGAAGCTGGAGCCCAGGGCTGTCCTTCTGCCTGCGCTTTCAGGTGATAGTATTAGAAGTCAGGCCAGGCACGGTGGCTCATGCCTGTAATCCCAGCACTTTGGGAGACCGAAGCGGGTGGATCACCTGAGGTCAGGAGTTTGAGACCAGCCTGGCCAACATGGCGAAACCCCGTCTCTACTAAAAATACAAAATTAGCCAGGCATGGTGGCGCATGCCTGTCATCCCAGCTACTTGGGAGACTGAGGCAGAAGAATCGCTTGAACTGGGAGGCAGAGGTTGCGGTGAGCTGAGATCGCGCCACTGCACTCCAGCCTGGACAACGAGCGAAACTCCATCTCAAAAAAAACCAAAAAACAAAAAAACAGAGTCAGGACTTTGGGGCCAGACACAATGGCTCACGCCTATAATCCCAGCACTTCAGGAGGCTGAGCCAGGAGGATTGGTTGAGCCCAGGAGTCCGAAACCAGCCTGGGCAACAAAGTGAGACCCCATCTCTAATGAAATAAAAATAAAATAAATAAGAAAAAAGGGAGCAAGGACTTTGCATACCTTGCTGGGATTTCCCCAAACTCTAAAAGAATCAGGCCATTCCTCCCCAGAAATGAACTGTCCCTTCTCCAGAAAAAAAGAACTCAGGTTCTAAGGAAGCCCTAGTAGGTTTTCTAAGGAAAACCTAATAGGAGTGAGCAGGAAATTCCAGTGGCTTTGAAAGTGTGTGTTCACAGAAATCCCTGGGTACCTGGGTGGGAAGGGCCCTTGGAAATATTTCTGGGCTATCAAGGGCTAGATGGGGAGATGAAAGCCCAGACAGAGGGGCGGGTGGCTTTGCCCAGAGGCCTCTCGAGAGGTGAGGGTTTGGGAGTTCCCTTGAAGGGCTTTGCTCTTTCCCCAGGGTGTGGGGACGGCTGTCAGATGGTCCCTCCCAGAGACACAGGAGAGGCAAGGCCCTGGCCTGCTATGAAAGGCAGGATCCAAGCTGTCTAGGGAGGAAGGGGCTGGAGGAAACTTAGGGTTCAGGTCCACAGCGGGGGCCACTGCTGCCTGTGGGGTCCAGGCAGGAGAAGGAGAAAGGGGATGGAAAAGGGAGCAGCTGCTGCTCAGAAACAGCCTGGCCGTTGCCAGTGGGGCCCGATCTTCCAGTGCACTTTCCACAGGAAGCCCAAAACACAAACTTCAAGATGAAATCTGATCTGAAAGAGTTGGCAGCTAATTCAACAGAGTTTTAGAACACTCTGAGGGCCAAACAAAATGTGGGCCAGCAGCACTGGGATGTTCTAAGGACTTAGTTTGCAACCTCTGGTCTATACCACTAATGCCTAGAGTTCCTGGTGAACTCCTACACATTCTTCAAGACTCCATGCATAGAGACCACATCTGATTAACATCTTCCCTGATCCTCTCCAGTTAGATTTGGTGTCTGTGCACCTTTTTTTTTTTTCTTTTTTTTTGAGACAGAGTCTAACTCTGTCGCCCAGGCTGGAGTGCAATGGCACCATGTCAGCTCACTGCAACCTCCGTCTCCTGGGTTCAAGCAATTCTCCTGACTCAGCCTCCCGAGTAGCTGGGATTACAGGTGCCCGCCACCACACCTGACTAATTTTTGTATTTTTTAGTAGAAACGGGGTTTCATCATGTTGGGCAGACTGGTCTCGATCTCTTGACTTTGTGATTCACCCACCTCAGCTTCCCAAAGTGCTGGGATTACAGGCGTGAGCCACCACACCTGGTGGTGCACCTCTTTTATTAGGCCACTTTGTAAGTTTGTTTCTTTCTTTCTTTCTTCTTTTTTTTTTCTTGAGACAGTTTTGCTCTTGTCGCCCAGGCTGGAGTGCAATGGCATGACCTTGGCTCACTGCAACCTCCACCTCCTGGGTTCAAGCGATTCTGCTGCCTCAGCTTCCCAAGTAGCTGGCATTACAGATGCCCACTAGCACACCTGGCTCTTTTTTTTTTTTTTTTTTTTTTTTGAGACAAAGTCTCACTCTGTCGCCAACGCTGGAGTGCAGTGGCACGATCTTGGCTCACTGCAACTTCAGCCTCCCAGGTTCAAGTGATTCTCCTGCCTCAACCTCCAGAGTAGCTGGGACTACAGGCTTGCACCACCACGCCCGGCTAATTTTTGTATTTATTTAGTAAAGATGGGGTTTCACCATATTGGCCAGGCTGGTCTTGAACTCCTGACCTCGTGATCTGCCTGCCTCGGCCTCCCAAAGTGCTGAGATTACAGGCATGAGTCACCGCGCCCGGCTGCCCAGCTAATTTTTGTATTTTCAGTTGGGACAGTGTTTCACCATGTTGTCCAGGCTGGTCTCGAACTCCTGACTTCAGGTGATCCGCCCGCCTCAGCCTCCCAAAGTACTGGGATTGCAGGTGTTGAGCCACCGCACCTGGCCATAAGTTTCTATTTATGTGTTTCTTCAGTTCAGCCCCATCTGTCTGACTCTGTTCCCAGGGCTGAGCTTTGTGGCTGGCAAGGCACAAAGTTAGCGCTCAGTAAGTGTTGGCTAACTAGATGTCCAGGGTTGCTCCTTGGTGAAGCTGGGCCAGGGAAAGAGGAGAACTGGTGCGGTTGAATGCCGGCCGCGTATCCGTCGCCTGCTCTATGTGGTCTTGGGTGGAGACATGGAGTGTATGGCTGCCGGGTGGTTCCAGAGCATCCCTGGAGGCGCTGCAGAGGAGATCGGACGTTGAAGATGTCCTCTGAGGACACAGCCCGCCTAAATTGTGGTATCAGCAGACGCCTAGAATACTTTCTTTGGAAATTAAATCCTCCAACATTTCCTCCCCTTGTTCTTGGGTGGGAAGAGGCCCCTCAGCTGCCCACAGCTTGCAACGGCGGCGTGGGCCAGATTTCAGCTTCCCGCTGCGTGGAGGCCCCTCTTCTGCTGCCCCGTGCTGACTCCGACCCCAAGGCTGGGCAGCGTCAGCCTGCTGCCCCAACCTGGGCCTGCTGCGTGGCTCTGCTGTCACCTGAAGTGCCCCAGCAGTGGGTGGTGTCTCCTTTCACGCGTCCTTTCCCAGAACAGCCGGTTCCAGCCTCCCCCAGGGTGTGAAGCTTCTCGGCTCTGCCTTCTGGAATCCCTCAGCCTCCTGTCCAGGGCACATCCAGGCTGGAGTTAGTCCCCTTCTCCCTGTGCTGCTATGGGTTTTTTTTGTTTTGTTTTGTTTTGTTTTGTTTTGAGACAGGGTCTCACTTCGTTGGAGACACTGCCTTAAGTGCAGTGGCACAATCTCGGCTCACTGCAGCCTCCACTTCCTGGGCTCAGGTGATCCTCATGCCTCAGCCTCCTATGTAACTGGGACTACAGGGGCAAGCCACCATGCCCAGCTAATTTTCTTTCTTTTCTTTTTTGTAGACATGAGGTCTTGCTATGTTGCCCAGGCTGGTCTGAAACTCCTGGGCTCTAGTGATCCTCCTGCCTCAGCCTCCCAAAGTGCTAGAATTAACAAGTGTGAGCCGTGGTGCCAGGCCTGTGGAGTTTTTCTTGAGGTGGGGAGGGACGTCTATTTCCCTCTCCCTTTCCCCGTTCTGGAGCTTTTTCACTGCTGTCCTGACCTCTGTCCACTCCTGGTTGGTCACGGGACATTGGTGGCTCAGGAGTGTTGGGGACGCTCCATTACCTTGAAAGTGTGGGCCACCTGTAGATTGACTGGCTGACTTGCAAAAGCTTCCTTGTGATTAAAAAAAAAAAAAAGGAAAATAACTGTTGGCAAGAAGGTAGAGAAATTGGAACCCTTGTGCATTGCTGTAAAATAGAGCAGCTGCTGTGGGAAACGGTTGACAGTTCCTCAGCCAGTTACACACAGACTTAGCCTATGACCCAGCAGTCCCACTCCTAGGTAAACACCCAGAAGAACTCAAAAGAGGTGTCCACACTGATACAGTTCTGAGCATTGCTCTTCACATTAGCCAAAGAGTGGAAACCGCCCAGATGTCCATCAGCTGCAGAACGGATAAACACACTGGCACGTCTGTACAGTGGAATGTGGTTCAGCCATCAAAAGGAGTGAAGTGAGCCGGGCGCGGTGGCTCACGCCTGTAATCCCAGACTTTGGGAGGCCGAGGCGGGCGAATCACGAGGTCAGGAGATTGAGACCATCCTGGCTAACACGGTGAAACCCCGTCTCTACTAAAAATACAAAAAATTAGCTGGGCGTGGTGGCAGGTGCCTGTAGTCCCAGCTACTCGGGAGGCTGAGGCAGGAGAATGGCGTGAACCTGGGAGGCGGATCTTGCAGTGAGCTGAGATCCGGCCACTGCACTCCATCCAGCCTGTGGAACAGAGCGAGACTCCGTCTCAAAAAAAAAAAAAGGCGTGAAGTGAGCCAGCGCGGTGGCTCACCCCTGTAATCCCAGCACTTTGGGAGGCTGAGGCGGGTGGATTCCCTGAGGTTGGGAGTTCAAGACTAGCCTGACCAACATGGTGAAACCCTGTCTCTACAAAAATACAAAAATTAGCCCAGGCGTGGTGGCAGGTGCTTGTAATCCCAGCTACTCAGGAGGCTGAGGCGGAAGAATCGCTTGAACCCGGGAGGCACAGGTTGGAGTGAGCTGAGATCGTGCCATTGCACTCCAGCCTGGGTGACAGAGTGAGATGCCATCTCACAGAAAAAAAAAAAAGAGTGAAGTGCTGGTGTGTGCTGCAACATGAATGAACCTTGGAAACACCACGCTAAGTGAAAGGAACCAGGCACAAAAGGCCACTTAGTGTATGATTCTGTTTCTGGGAAGTGTCCACGGTAGGCAGTCCATAGAAAGCACACTGGCATCTGCCAGGGGCTCAGGATAGGGGCGTAGAGAGTGACTGCTTCATAAGTACAGGCTTTCAGCCGGGCGCGGCGGCTCACACCTGTAACCCCAGCACTTTGGGAGGCCAAGGCGGGCGGATCACAAGGTCAGGAGTTCAAGACTAGTCTGGCTAACATGGTGAAACCCTGTCTCTACTAAAAATACAAAAATTAGCCAGGCATAATGGCAGGCGCCTGTAAACCCAGCTACTCGGGAGGCTGAGGTAGGAGGATGGCTTGAACCCGGGAGGTGGAGTTTGCCGAGCTGAGATCGTGCCTCTGCACTCCAGCCTGGGTGACAGAGTGAGATTCCACCTCAAAAAAAAAAATTTGCCTGGTGTGGCGTGCACACCTGTAATCCCAGCTACTTGGGAGGCTGAGGCACAAGAATCGCTTGAACCCAAGAGGTGGAGGTTGCAGTGAGCTGAGATCATGCCACTGCACTCCAGCCTGGGTGACAGAGTGAAACTCCATTTCAGAAAAAAATAAAATAAAATAATAATAAGTACTGGTTTTCCTTTTGGTGTGAAGAAAATGTCCTAGAACTGGACAGAGGTGGTGGTCGTGTGACATGTGAGTATACTAAATGCCACCTCCAAATTGTTCACTTTAAAAGGTTCAAATGGTAAATTGTAGATTATGTATATTTTACCACATTTTTTTAAAAAGGCTCCCTTGCTGTGCAAGGTGGTGAGAGGGTGGGTGTGGGTGTGACCTGGGGCAGGTGACTTGGCATGATGCTGGGATCCGCCTGTCACCCGCGTCACAGAGAAATGGCCGAGTGTGCACCCCCGTCGGGCTTCCACTGAACTCCAGATACCCAAAGCCACTGGGGAGGAAAGGACTTAACCAGAAGGCCCGTAACAACAGGGAAACTGGATATGACTTACTGTCAAATGAAAAAGGAATGGAGAATTGTGTGTGGGCTGAGATTCCAGCCACTCTGGCCAAATTAGCAATGGTCTTAGTAAGGAAATGAAAGGAGGCCTGGAAGGGGAAGCAGCAGATGTACGAGGGTGGGGGCAGGGGAGGTGTGACAGCTCCTCCCTGGATGCCTTGTCATGTTTGTAATGAAACCCCAAGTCAAGTTGGGAGGTGCGGGGTCCGTGGGTTCGGCTATTGGGAAGGCGAACAATGAACAGGTGGCCGCTGGTTTCCGCCTCCAGAGGGAAACTGTACAGAACGTGAGCAGGGGCCGCCCGCGAGTGCTGAAAATAGCGCCCTCCGCAGGCTGCTGGCGCCCGGGGAGGGGGAGAATTCGGGCTCCTTCAGGATAGAGAGTGGGTGTCGGCAGTGGCTGCCAAGAATTCATTAGCAGCATCTCTGCCTCCTCCAGACAGAGCCGGTTGGAGAGGAGAGCATCTCCGACGCAGAGAAGGTGGCTCTAGAGCTCAAGGACCCCAACCGCCCCCGGTTCACCCTGCAGGAGCTGCGGGATGTGCTGCACGAGAGGAACGAGCTCAAGTCCAAGCTGTTCTTGCTGCAGGAGGAGCTGGCTTACTACAAGAGGCAAGTGTCCCTGGGGCTGGATGGCCCAAGCTGGCTCCTGACTGAGGTTAGCCAGAGTTTCTGTACAGTTACCTTCTTACCCCCTGGAAGATAAGCATTTCATCAGTGTCTTTTTTGGGTACCCTCTCTGGCCTAAAGAACTTACATACAAGCTCACGACCCCTTTCTGAAACTCTTGGGCCCAGGCCAGGCACTGGGGCTCACACCTTTAATTCCAGTATTTTGGGAGGCCGAGGCGGAAAGATTGCTTGAGCCCAGGTATTCGAGACGAGCCTGGGCAACAAAGCGAGACCTCATCTCTTTTTTAGATGAATGAATGAATGAAACCTGGCCCCGGTGTGACTGTCTTTGTGACCCTTTTCACCTCCTACATTATCCTGTTCACTCTCATGCTTGCTTTATTGTTGGTTTCCACATGAGACCACAAGCAACATGAGACCAGAAGTCTTACTTATCTTGTCCATGGCTAAGTTCCCAGTACTTAGAATGGAGCTTGGCACATAGTAGGTGCACAACAAATATCTGTTGAATAGAAAGCTGGAAGGAAGGACCCATGCACCAGAGGTGGTCCCTGCTCCAGTGGGGAAGATCAGAGATGCATAAAAAATATAATACCACACATTTTTATTGAAAGGTTTACTGACTGTACACTGGATGTTCAAAGATGGGAGAGGCTGGGCGTGGTGGCTCACGCCTGTCATCCCAGCACTTTGCAAGGCCGAGGCAGGTGGATCACTTGAACCCAGGAGCTCAAAACCAGCCTGGGCAACATAGTGGGACCCCCATCTGTACGCAAAAATTTTGAAAAATTAGCCAGGTGTGGTGGCTCACCCTGTAGTCCCAGCCACTTGGGAGGCTGAAGCAGGAGGATCATTTCAGTCCAGGGTCAAAGCTGCAGTGAGCTATGTTTGTACCACTGCACTCCAGCCTGGGCAACAGAATGAGACCCTGTCTCAAAAAAAAAAAAGATGGGAGAGTGGGAGAGATCTGGTTTGTAGATGGGGTGGAAATCGGAAGGCCTCCTGGAGGAGGCAGCATTTGAACTGGGCCTTCCTGGAGGGATAGGGTAGTATTTAGATACGGGAGATGTTGAGGGGTGACGGGTATATTCTGGGTAGAAGAAACCACAGAAGTGTAGAGACAGGGAAGCCTGTGTAAAGACAGGAAACGGGGAGTGGTTCTATTTGGCTGGACTCTTCAGAATAAACTGGAAATACAGATGCAGGTCCCCTAAAAAACGTGCACCCTCTCAGACCATCAGACAGTTCTCTTTTGGAATGTTCCAGTTCTCAAGGAACTTTTGACTCTTTTATCTCATGCCTCTCATCTCCTTCCAGTGAAGAAATGGAAGAGGAAAATCGAATACCCCAACCCCCACCCATCGCCCACCCGAGGACGTCCCCCCAGCCGGAGTCGGGCATCAAGCGACTGTAAGTGATGCGCTGCTGGCTTCTGCGCTCGGCTGACCTGGCGGTTCACGTGTCCTTTGACTTTTCCTCCTTGGCACCTGCTCCCAGGGCCAGGCTTGTCACTAACCACATCCTGCTGAGACGTCTGGCCTGGCCTCCGACTTTGAGTTCATCTCCCTTCCCGAATGCTGAGTTCCTCCTGGGGGTCTCTGGGCAGAGAGGTTTGGGGAGGGCGGGAGGTGAGAGGAGAGAGGCTTGGGCCAGTGGCTGATACTCAGGAGCTTGCTTGAGTGTGTTTCGGGGGGTGGGGTGCATCTCTGGGCCTTTGAGGACAGGAAATAAGGGTAGGGAGGTAGAGGGTGGTTTGTGCATCTTAAGCTTGAGACCTCAGCTCTTGAGATGTCGAGTGGCCCTGGGTCCACCCAGTCTGTGCAGTTCTCTGATGACTCATCTATGTAGCCCTCTGTCCAATAAGCATGGGTTACTGCATAATGCATGCAGAGTCAGGCCTTCAGGAGAACCCCCCAAAAGAGTGACCTCGTCCCTGCCCTCAACTAGACTTTAAGCTACTTCAGTGGTTCTTGGCATCAACTGATTCCTTTGAGGTTCTGATAAAACCTCCTGAAATTTCCCCCAGAGAAATCTGTAAAATTTGTGTCAATTTCAGGAGGTTCATGGACCCCCAAAGCTCTTCAGATACAGGGTTAACACCTCTGGTCTCGTTAGACAGTATCCACTAAGAAGCTAACACGCGCTGGGTCCTGTTCCCACAGAGTATCTCCCTGAGCCCTCAGCATGCTGTTGTGGCCATCATCATTCCCATTTTATAGTTAAGGAAATGGAGGCGCCGGCCTAGGGTCATTCAGCTAAGAAGAGGCAGAGCCAGGGCTCAAACCCAGGTAGCCTGGCTCCAGAGCCCACGCTGTGAGCTCTTTGCAAGACAGCCTTGTGCCCGCGGTGTTGGAGCTGCCTTCTCTCCCCTGAGAGGGTCTTCCAGGCTCTGGGCCTGCCTTCCAGTTCTTCTATCCAAGGCTTAGTACAGAAGAGGCTTCAGTTCTTTCCTCCAAAACCCAGAAGAAACTTTGTGAAAACAGGGCGTGTGGGTTGGAAAGCCAGATGGATTGTGTAGGGAGAGGCAGCGGAGTGTTACCCATATGCCCCAAATCCAGTTATGTTTGGAAATTTTTGGTTAGTTCTTGCCCTGTGAGTTGACAATGCAGAACCGTGCAGGTTTGTCACTGCTGGGCCCTCTCCTCTCAGAAATTGGTGCCCTTGGGGCTGGGTGCAGTGGCTCACACCTGTAATCTCAGCACTTTGGGAGGCAGAGGTGGGAGGATCACTTGAGTTCAGGAGTTCAAGACCAACCTGGGCAACACAGTGAAACTACCTCTCTACAAGAAGTACAAAAATTAGCTGGGTATGGTGGCATGCACTTGTGGTCGCAGCTACTCAGGAGACTGAAGTGGGAGGATTGCTTGATCCCAGGAGGTCGAGGCTTCAGTGAGCCAAGATTGTACTACTACACTCCAACTAGGGTGACAGAGTCACAAAAAAAAAAAAAAAAAAAGGATAAGAAAAGAGAGAGTGATAAAAAAGAAAGAAAGAAAATGATGCCTTGCCCTTGGGCATGGCAGCTCACATCTGTAATCCCAGCACTCTGAGAGGCCAAGGCAGGAGGATCACTTGAGGCCAGGAGTTTGAGACCAACCTGGGCCACATAGTGAGACCCTGTCTCTACAAAAAAATTTTAAATTGGCCCAATATTCCTAGAGAGTACAGGCTGGTGCATGACTCCCTTCCAGCTTCATTCAGGCTGCTTAGGAGTTTGGCCCCAGGTCCCTGATGCGTTGGGGAGGGAATGTGGCCGCAGTTCTGGTTAGAGATAAACATTTCCTAGGGAAGAAGCATGGCGCCAGAAAAGCTTCCTCTAGATCCCAACACCATTTAGCTCATGGATTCAGTAGTAACCTTCCATTTGCAATTGAAACTCAACTCAAAGTAACCTAAGAAAACGAATTTGGAGGCCAGGCGCGGTGGCTCACGCCTGTAATCCCAGCACTTTGGGAGGCCTAGGTAAGTGGATCACGAAGTCAGGAGTTCAAGACCAACCTGACCAACATGGTGAAACCCCATTTCTACTAAAACTACAAAAATTAGCTGGGCGTGGTTGGGCGTGGTGGTCGCACGCCTGTAGTCCCAGCTACTCAGGAGGCTGAGGCAGGAAAATTGCTTGAACCCGGGAGGCGGAGGTTGCAGTAAGCTGAGATTGTGCCATTGCACTCCAGCCTGAGCGACAGAGCGAGACTCCGTCTCAAAAACAGAAAACAAAACAAATTGGGGGCCAGGCTCGGTGGCTCACGCCTGTAATCCCAGCAATTTGGGAGGCTGAGGCGAGTGGATCAACTGAGGTCGGGAGTTCGAGACCAGCCTGACCAATATGGAGAAACCCCATCTCCACTAAAAATACAAAAATTACCCAGGCATGGTGGCATGCGCCTGTAATCCCAGCTACTTGGGAGGCTGAGGCAGGAGAATCACTTGAACCTGGGAGACGGAGGTTGCAGTGAGCCAAGATCGTGCCACTGCACTCCAGCTTGGGCAACAAGAGTGAAACTCCGTCTCAAAAGAAAAAAGAAAAAAGAAAAAAAAAAAAAATTTGACTAAGGAACTAAAAGTTCCAACTTGCCACAGCGTGGGGCTCAGCTGGATCCAGGCCTTGTTTCCTCTACCCCTGACTTGGTTTTCCTCTGTGGGCACCATTCTTGGGTGTCCTTTCCAGCCTGAGGATGGCAGCATGGCAGCCCTTGGCTCAAGTTTCAATTTTTTTTTTTTTCTTTTTTTTGAGACGGAGTCTCACTCCATTGCTGAGGCTGGAGTGCAGTGGCACAATCTCAGCTCACTGCAGCCTCTGCCTCCCGGGTTCAAGCAGTTCTCTTCTGCCTCAGCCTCCCAAGTAGCTGGGACTACAGGCATCTCCCTCTACGTCCGGCTAATTTTTGTAATTTTAGTAGAGACGGGGTTTCTGCATGTTGGCCAGGCTGGTCTCTCGAACTCCTGACCTCAGGTGATCCACCCGCCTCGGCCTCCCTGAGTGCTGGGATTACAGGAACGAGCCACCATGCCCAGCCAGGTTTCATTTTCTTCCGTCTGAAACTCCAGTGCAGATTCTCTGTTTCCAAGAGTTCTATCGGTCACAGAAATGAGTCCCATTGGCTCCAGCTGGGTCACATGACTGTCCCTAACCCAATCACAGGACAGCACGTTGATTGTCCAGGTCTGTGACTCCTTCTCACCCCTGAGGCTCAGAGCACTTTTCCTCCATCCAGTTCATGTGGCCTGAAAGTAGGGGAAGGGACAGGTCCCCAAGTAAGATCAGAGTGCTAGATAGACACTCCTTGGGCGGAGGTAGCCTCACCTTGGGAGGAGGAAGCCCCTTCAGTCTTGATTCTGTGCAGTACTTAGTGCCAGGAAAAGTTTCTCATCTAGTGCTTGTTAGGAAATGGGACTGGCTTTGCTTAAACTCTGACTCACTCGCCAGCCCCACTCCTATGTGAGAAGGAGCAGACTCTATCTTGTAGGCTTTGATAGCTACAACTTTGAGTTTCAGGCCTGGAGAAACTGCAAGAAGCTTCATGAGCCCAGATAGTCTCTGCATGGGCTGAGGGAGGGGGAGACCAAGAGGCTTCTGTTCTGCATGGTTCAGCCATTTGTTCCCAGGTCGTTAAGAATTAGCCTTTCAGGTCGGGCCTGGTGGCTCACACCTGTAATCCCAGCACTGTGGGAGGCTGAGGCAGGTGGATCACAAGGTCAGGAGTTTGAGACCAGTGTGGCCAACATGGTGAAACCCCCATCTCTACTAAAAGTACAAAAAAATTAGCCAGGTGTGGTGGCGGGTGCCTGTAATCCCAGCTACTCAGGAGACTGAGGCAGGAAAATTGCTTGAACTCCAGAGGAGGAGGTTGCAGTGAGCCGAGATCACACCACTGCATTCGAGCCTGGACAACAGAGCGAGACCCCATCTCAAAAAAAAAAAAAGACTCAGCCTTTCTAGCACCTTCACTTTCACTTCCAATGTGCAGGATTCAGAGCCTCCAGCACCCACGGTCAGATGTAATTCTAAAAATTCCTTCCAGAGCTGAGTTTTTCTAACTGTAATTTTCTACTCTGGGCCTCTTTCTCTAAACAGACAATTCAGTTGGCTTTGCAAATTTTGTATTGGGTGAAATCCAGAGGAAAGTCATCAGAATTAGCCAGCGAATCTTTCCACTAGTTCTTCTGCCCACAACTGAATAGGCTGTGGTGTCTGTCCTTCTTTTCCAGATTGTTCCAGAAAGGACCCTGGGGCCCTGTTTTCAGAACTCTTCCCCACTTAGGTTGGCTTCTGGTTGCTCAGGAAAATGTGGGGCTCTGAGCCTGGCATGGACAGCAGCTGGAATCAGGGAGCCCGAGAGAAAGACAAGAGAATGAGACCAGAACCTCCCAGCCACAGGGTGCGGGTGACCAGTCCCGTGGCAGCCCCACTTGCTGGGGGATAACTGGGAGAGCAATCTGGCACAAAGGGCTTTTGACCAGTGCAGGCCGGACACTGGTCGCCTTTGTCCACCTCTACTGCTGGCTGGAAGCTATACCAGTGTGGCCTGTGAGCCCAGAGGCTGGGAGGAGCCTGGGCAGGGACAGATCTTCCCTGGGCTGGGGCGGGGAATGACAGTTTCCGAGGCGGTTCTGAGCATCCTCCCATCCTTCATTCCTCCTGCACCCACCTGGTCTGCCGGGTCTCTTCTGCCCTTCCTCCAGGGAGTATGAGCCACGCGGTCGCTCAGGGCGGCTCTTCAGCTCTGCTCCACACTGGTAACTTACTTATCCCACCCCTCCTCCTGCAGCAATTCATAGCAGCCAAGGAGGGTTCAGGGGCCTCGGCAGCTTACAGCACTTGAACTAAGGTATCTTCCATCCTGTTGGGGACCCAGAGCTGAGATAATTACCCCTATTTCTCAGATGAGGGAACTGAGGCCCAGAGAAGCCCACTGACCTCATTTAGATCAAACTGTTGGGAAGGCTGTCTTCAGATTTGAACTCATGCGTTTTCTGCTCCCACACCACCCCCCACCGTTTTCCCGCTCTCCTCCCCGAGTCCCGGGTGGTGGCCCCTTGTCTGCACAGTGCACCATGAGTCACAGGCGTCAGACTTCACATTTCTAGACTGAACCGGACAAGGGAACCAGAAACTCCTGTTGCCAGTCAAAACAGTGTGCCCCGAAGATGTTCTAAGAATAGTTTGTGATTGAGCAGCTGCTGGCCAGAGAGGCCAGGCTGGCACTGCCCAGGAAGGTCACGAGGGAGTGCTGGAGTGACTTCAGCCTCGTCCCCAGTGAACACCAGGCACCAGTGCCCCCCTTTGTGTGGTCCCTGTCTCTCAGTCATGGTCCCATCGACGCACACACAGCTGCCTTTTGCAGGGCAGGGGCCAGGGGCTGATTGGGAGATAAGACGACAGGTGGGGGTAGAGGGGGCCGGAGAAGCAAGGGATGAGAACTGGCCTCGAGGACCGGAAAGGTTGGCTTTGGAGTGGGTGGCCACCCAGGTGTCCAAGGGTAGCAATGACAGTGCATTCTATCCCTGTCCTCCCACCCACCACCCCCCTCGCTCCAGCCCAGGAATAGCTTCTTCACAGCCGCCCATTACACTGCCTGAAATGCCACTGGTAGAACTTCATTTGGTTTGAGTCTTCCAAAAATATTTGGCGGGGAGTGGGGAGTTAAAACCAGCTACAGGGTATTCAAGACAAACTTCGGGCCAAAACAAGTCAATCTTTTTATGGAAATTGCTGTACCTCTAGAGGAGGTGGCTTCTGCAGGGCAGCCCCTGGAATAGTAAGGGAAGGGGCTGCCCACTCAGTGAGTCCAGCAAGACACAGACAGGGCTGGGCGTGGTGGCTCATGCCTGTAATCCCAACACTTTGGGAGGCCGAGGTGGGGGGATTGCTTGAGGCCAGGAGTTTGAGATGAGCCTGGGCAACATAGCAAGACCCTATCTCTACAAAAAAAAATTTTTTAATTGGCTGGGTGCAGTGACACACACTTGTAGTCCCAGCTACTAAGGAAGCTGAAGCAGGAAGATCACTTGAGCCCAGGAGGTCGAGGCTGCAGTGAGCCCAGATTGCGCCACTGCACTCCAGCTGAGCAACAAAGCGAGACCTGTCTCTAAAATAAAAAAAAAAAAAAAAGACACACAGATGGAGTAACTCCGTCCGAACACTCCAGGTGTCCCAGGCCCCCAAGCATCGGTCACCCCCTGACAGGGCCCTAAACGAAGTCCATCATTCCTGGTGGTAAACATCTGTCAAGGCAAAATGTCCCCCGTATTTGAGGCCACTTCCCACACAATGACTGTATCTTTGTGGGCACTCTCTTTGGGTGTCGTGGCAAAGGTGGTTACAAAATGGTGTGGTTTGGAGCCCCTGGAAAGCTAACTGTGCCCAGTAGCCTGGCCTCTGGGGCCCATTCACTTAGCAGAAGGCATCTCATCTTCTCCATGTCATCCTGAGAAACCATCCAGGAGGTTCTGCAAAGACACCAACTCCTGGCCAGGCGCGGTGGCTCACCCCAGCGCTTTGGGAGGCCAAGGCGGGTGGATGACTTGATGCCAGGAGTTCAAGACCAGCCTGGCCAACAGGGGGAAACCCCGTCTCTACTAAAAATACAAAAATTAGCCCAGCAGGGTGGCACATGCCTGTAGTCCCAGCCACTCGGGAGGCTGAGGCAGGAGAATCACTTGAACCCAGGAGGTGGAGGTTGCAGTGAGCAGAGATTGTGCCACTGCACTCCAGCCTGGGTGACAAAGCGAGACTCTGTCTCAAAAAAAAAAAAAAAAAGAAAGAAAAGAAAAGACACCAATTCCCAGCTACCCTGTGAAGCACATCAAAGGTGATCCAAACACCTAGAGCATCTCCAAACCTCATTTGAGATAATTATTTTATCTTTATCCAACCAACCTTTTTTTTTTTTTTTTTTTTTTTTGAGATGGAGTCTCGCTTCGTCGCCCAGGCTGGAGTGCTGTGGCATGATCTCGGCTCACTGCAAGCTCCGCCTCCCGGGTTCACACCATTCTCCTGCCTCAGCCTCCCGAGTAGCTGGGACTACAGGCGCCCACCACCTCGCCCGGCTGGTTTTTTTGTATTTTTTAGTAGAGACGGGGTTTCACTGTGTTAGCCAGGATGGTCTCGATCTCCTGACCTCGTGATCCGCCCGTCTCGGCCTCCCAAAGTGCTGGGATTACAGGCTTGAGCCACCGTGCCCGGCCCCAACCAACTTTTTTTTAAAAAGTATAGCTTTTCGGCCGGGCGCGGTGGCTCAAGCCTGTAATCCCAGCACTTTGGGAGGCCGAGTCGAGCGGATCACGAGGTCAGGAGATCGAGAACATCCTGGCTAACACGGTGAAACCCCGTCTCTACTAAAAATACAAAAAACTAGCCGGGCGAGGTGGCGGGCGCCTGTAGTCCCAGCTACTCGGGAGGCTGAGGCAGGAGAATGGCGTAAACCCGGGGGGCAGAGCTTGCAGTGAGCTGAGATCCGGCCACTGCACTCCAGCCTGGGCGACAGAGCGAGACTCCGTCTAAAAAAAAAAAAAAAAAAAAAAAGTATAGCTTTTCAAAACAAGCTTTAGTGGCATGGTTGGAGTTTCGTCTTCATTTCCTCTGCCCAGCTGAGGAACAGATGAGCATTTATTTACTGTGGGCTTGGACCAGAATATCTGATGATTCTGCAGGCTCTGCCTGAGCCCTTGTCCTGCCTGGCCCCTCTCTGCCTCACGGTCTCTCCTGGTTCTCGCCTGGCACTTAGGGTCATGGTGCCTGCAGCTCATCGCAGTTCAGGAGGACACTGAAAGGCCCCCTTGCCAGAGCATCACCACCACCTCCCAAAGCGTGTTTTGCCTTCTTCGTTCCCCACACACAGTCCTGCATTTTAGCCATGGGGAGCCACTCTGTCGTCCCTTGCTGGCTGTCATATACTGCATCAGTTTCTAGAGCTGCTGTAACAAAGTACTGCAGACTCGGGGGCTCAACGACAGTCAGGTATTGCCTCCCACTTCCGGAGGCCAGAAGGCCATGATGAAGGCGTCAGCAGGGCTAGCTCCTTCTGCAGACTGTAAGGGAGAATCTGCCCCACACCTCTCTCCATTTCTGGTGGCTGCTGGCCGTCATTGGCGGTCCTCGGCCTGCAGAAGCCTCACTTCAATATCCACTTCCACCTTCCTCACGTGCTATCTCTGTCCAGATGTCCCCCTTTTATAAGAATACCAGTCATATTGGATTAGAACCCACCCTACTCCAGGATAACCTCATCTTAACTAGTTACATTTGTAAGGGCTCTATTTCTAATTTTTTTTTTTTTTTTAGATGGAGTTTTGCTCTTGTTGCCCAGGCTGGAGTGCAATGGTGTGATCTCAGCTCACCACAACTTCCACCTCCCAGGCTCAAGCAGTTCTTCTGCCTCAGCCTCCTGAGTAGCAGGGATTACAGGCGTGTGCCACCATACCCGGCTAATTTTGTATTTTTAGTAGAGACGGGGTTTCTCCATGTTGATCTGGTTGGTCTTGCACTCCCAACCTCAGGTGATCCACCCCCCTCAGCCTCCCAAAGTGCTGGGATTACAGGCGTGAGCCACCACGCCCAGCCTCGAAAAAATTTTTTTTAGAAATAGCCAGGTACGATGGCTCACACCTGTAATCCCAGACTTTGGGAGGCTGAGACAGGCAGATCACCTGAGGTCAGGAGTTCAAGACCAGCCTGGCCAACATGGTAACACCCTGTCTCTACTAAAAATACAAAAATTAGCTGGGCCTGGTGGCAAACGCCTGTAATCCCAGCCACTTGGGAGGCTAAGGCAGGAGAATCGCTTGAACCCGGGAGGAGGAGGTTGCAGTGAGCTGAGATTGCGCCACCACACTCCAGCCTGGATGAGGCAGTGAGATTCCATCTCATAAAAAAAAAAATAAAAAAAAAAAAGAAAATTTAAGTGAATTTAGAGACAGGGGACACAATTCAACCCGTATCTTAGACCCTAATCAAACCCTTCCACTGGTGTCTGTGGAGTGTTTCTTTTTCATGCCTCCCCTATTTTTATCTTCTCTGTGTCTATCTGTACTTCTCTAACCAGGATCTTTACAGCCATAATGCCCATGGTAGCAGCTGGACTGATAATAGATGACCCCACACTGCAGCCTGTCCGACGACTTGTTTCCCTTGTAGGCACTGTGTGTGTGTTTGGGTTTTGTTTGAGCTATGCCCTTGGAATGTCTGCTTCGGCTACTGCTGGGGCTGACCTGTCTCCCCTGGCCACTTAAGCTGCATGGCCACCACCTGTGTGCCCCATTTGAAGTGGATGTTGAGTGTGATTTCAGCTGTGCCATGGCTGTGCTCGGTCTACTCGAGCGAAGCCTCAGAATTCTCGGCTCTGTCACCGATAATTCTTTTTGTCTCTTCTGTTTCTGTTCTAAAACCACCTTGCCCATGATCCAGTAAAGAAGGTCCTTTAAGTGACGGGTCAGTAATCAACGCCCACTGCGGTCCCCGAGTGACACTAACCCTGTGTTTTTGATGTTCACCCTGTAGCTTTCTAAACTGCTTTGTTTTCCAAGCCATCTTGAAGTCAGCCATTTGATCTTGTTTTAAAAAGAAATGCAGAGGAGGGGACCAGTGTTTTGATTCTGTCTGTCGGAAGTGCTAAGTGGCCTTCCTGCTTACCTGAGTCAGGGAGAGGTGAAGCATAATCGTGATGTGTTGCTGCTGTATTTTTGGCCAGCTAATTGCCTGGATGACCCTATGGAAAGAGCTCACAAATAACCCGGTGTGAGAATCGTGCCTTCATTCACCAGCACACTCACCTGTCATAGAGAAAAGGCATCTTAGTTGCTAGGGAGAGTTTCATCAGATACACTTGGCTTGCCGTAGCTTTGCAATGAAAGATCTGTTTATTTCTGGTAGAAAGTGATTGTAGGATCCAGTAACCACAGAAGAGTGAAATCATTTTCACCCAGATGTGATTAAAACTAAACTCTACAGGCTGCAACATTAGCAACCAGCAAACAGAGGGAATCAAAAATAGTTTATCCGAAGCTTTGATTTCACAGTGGCTTTGTTCCTATTCTTGCCTCCCAGGAAACATAACATAGCTATTATCTCTTACCAAGTTCAGAGCCATCATTCACATAGTGGCAAATGCCTGTAATCCCAGGCGTTGGTGACGGCCGGGCTCAACAGCTCATGCCTGTAATCAGAGCAGTTTGGGAGGCCGAGGCAGGTGGATCATTTGAGGTCAGAGTTTGACACCAGCCTGACCAACATGGTGAAACTCATCTCTACTAAAAATACAAAAAAATTAGCTGGGGCGGTGGTGTGCACCTGTAATCCCAGCTGCTTGGGAGGCTGTGGCAGGAGAATCGCTTGAACTCGGGAGGCAATGGTTACAGTGAACTGAGATCAAGCCACTGCACCGCAGCCTGGACGACAAAGCGAGACTCTATCTCAAAAAAAAAAAAAAAAGAGTAGAACTTGGTGACAACAGAAGGAATCTTAGTAGAGCCTGGTAGTACAAAGGACACTTTTAGGAAGAGCTTTTGGGAATTCCTCAAGGTAGGCCAGTTTCAGGTTCACTGACCAGGGTCCTAGTTCGTTTACATGACCTCAAACCAGACCTTGTTTTAAATGGACTACTTTGGCCACGCACAGTGGCTCACGCCTGTAATCCCAGCACTTTGGGAGGCCAAGGCAGGTGGATCACCTGAGGTCAGGAGTTTGAGACGACCCTGGCCAGCATGGCGAAACCCCATCTCTACTAAAAATATAAAAACTTAGCCAGGTGTGGTGGCGGGTGCTTGTAATCCCAGCTACTCAGGATGCTGAGGCAGGAGAATCGCTTGAACCGGGGAGGCGGAGGTGGCAGTGAGCCGAGATCGCACCATTGCACTCCAGCCTGGGCAAAGAGAGCGAAACCCCATCTCAAAAAAAATAAAATAAAATAAATGGACTACCTTGCAAGGTTTTTGCTTGTGACTTTTTTGTCTTTTGTTTTTCTTTCTTTATTTCTTCTACATTAACAAACTCAAGTGCGCTTGTGACTTCTGCCTTTATCTTTCAGGCATCTGAAAGTTCCTGATGGCTCTCTCTGATCAAAATGCAACAGTCACAGCTCTTTTAAAAAGACCTATTGGTCTACCTCAGTTAAAGTCTGAGGCCAGACTCACTGTGGCTCTGTAGCTGGTTACAGTGATACAGTCTAAAGGCTTTTACCATTAAATCCATTTTTGAAAGTGCAAATTGATGTTTCCCAAATTTTGTATCAGAGAACCATGCATACCATGTTTTACATATATATATACACACACACACACACATACATATATATATATATATATATATTTTTTTTTTTTTTTTTAGACAGAGTCTCGTTCTGTTGCCCAGGCTGGAGTGCAGTGGCGTGATCTTGTCTCACTGGAACCTCCGCCTCCCAGATTCAAGTGATTCTCCTGCCTCAGCCTCCCAGGTAGCTAGAATTACAGGCATGAGCCACCACGCCTGAATAATTTTTGTATTTTTAGTAGAGACAGGGTTTTACCATGTTGGCCAGGCTGGTCTCGAACTCCTGACCTCAAGTGATCTGCCTGCCTCAACCTCCCAAAGTGCTGGGATTACAGGCGTGAGCCACTGCGCCCAGCCCATAATATATTTTTTATTGTCTCATTTTTCTTAAATACCTCCTTTAGCCTCATCCTGAGCGGTAATGTCCATGAAATCTGGGCCACAGTTTCCTGACATTAAACAAATACAGAACTATTTAAATTAGAAATACTCATCTGTGGCCGGGCGCGGTGGCTCAAGCCTGTAATCCCAGCACTTTGGGAGGCCGAGACGGGCGGATCACGAGGTCAGGAGATCGAGACCATCCTGGCTAACACGGTGAAACCCCGTCTCTACTAAAAAATACAAAAAAACTAGCCGGGTGAGGTGGCGGGCGCCTGTAGTCCCAGCTACTCGGGAGGCTGAGGCAGGAGAATGGCGTAAACCCAGGAGGCGGAGCTTGCAGTGAGCCGAGATTGCGCCACTGCACTCCAGCCTGGGTGACAGAGCCAGACTCCGTCTCAAAAAAAAAAAAAAAGAAATACTCATCTGTTTACAACAGAATCATCTTATATTCCACATGGCTTTCAAGTTTTCTTTTCTCTGCGTCATTACGGTAATTAAAGAAACCCATGATTTGTTTCAGTAGCTTTTGATTTCCACTGGTAACGGGATAAATCCTCCGTAGCGGCTAAGGTGGAAGACACCTCACACATCACATCAACATGCATGCCTTGACCATACTGCGTGACCTCCAAGGTACCGTGTCCAAATGACACGCAGAATACCCCGCTGCTTTCTTAGAATAACTTTGACCTGCACCCCCGACTGTGTCTTTCACACCTTGAATTGATTTGCTCTCTTCTGAGTTTGCTGCTGTTTGTCTCCGGCACTGCAAAAACTGTGACGTGCACAGCAAAGGGTCAGTTCTCATTTCTGTGTTTGCTTTCCCTTCCAAAGGTTTAGCTTCTTCTCCCGAGATAAGAAGCGCCTGGCCAACACGCAGAGAAACGTGCACATCCAGGAGTCCTTTGGACAGTGGGCAAACACCCACCGTGATGACGGTTACACAGAGCAAGGACAGGAAGCCCTGCAGCACCTGTGACCTTGGCCCATCTCCACCCTCCAACCTGGACTGCCCGCCACCAGCGCCTGCAACCGAACTGCAGCCCAGGGTCGCTGCTGCCTCAAGCCTCTCGGTGCAGATGCACCCGGAAAACTGACCCCTCAAACAGACTGTCTGATTTGAGGATGGACATTGAAAAACTGACGCCAAACTCTAAAGAAATGTTTATTTATACCCAGGGCTATCACTGTTTCTAATAGATGACTCTGATTCCATAGGATATATATTTAATAATCCCACAGACAGAGGCCAGACTTCTGCGTTAATTTCAGTAACACAAGCTTCTTTAAGCCAAATACATCACTTGCCACTATCACTGCTGTTTGACTTGCTTTGTATAAAATGCTATGTGTAGAGGTGTTATTATCACAGGTGACATAGTTCAGCAGGAGGCATGGAAGGGCTAGATCTTCATTAGTTACATTCATGAAATTGTGATGGCAACGTCTTAAACAGAATGTATCCATCAGGCAGACAAGGGGTCTGAAGTCACAGGCTCAGTCGCCCAACTCAGACACAAAGCCACAGACAATATGGATGATGGTCCTCCTACGCAGAAACTGGAGACAACTTTGCAGGCGCCCTGGCTGCATTCCTGATAATGCCTAGAGCATGTAGCAATGTTCAAGGCAGGTGCCTTGGAATCTGCTGTGAGTTATGCAGTACTAACCAAACAAAGTTGCTAAGGATGAGATGTTGCAACATTTCTTGTGTGCCTTTTTTTTCCTGACATCTTTTTTTTCCTTTTAGGATTCATTAAGTCATATACTTAGTCCCCTGCAAAGAAGACAAACGTCCCAGAGCAGATTGAAAGTGGAGCGTGGGATCCTAGGCAATGCAGGAGGGCAGGTGGGGGAGCTGTAGCAGAACAAGGGTGCTAGGTGGGAAGCTGACTTGGGGACCACACGTCTGACTGACTCACAGGGCTACAGCAGCAGACGGAGAGCCAGATGCTCTGCTGCAACTGGTGAGTTGGAGGCTTGCCCACATAACACTGTCTTTCTCTCCACCTGCCAAGCATCCAGGGCACAGGGCTGGGTGCTCATAGATTGAGCGAGGTAGCATCTCCTACCAGCACTCAAGTTGATCAGGGCCACATTCTAAATATTCTACTGAAGTTTGCTAAGAAACCATCAGTGAGGCCGGGCACAGTGGCTCACGCCTGTAATCCCAACACTTTGGGAGGCCAAGGTGGGTGGGTCACTTGAGGTCTGGAGTTCAAGACCAGCCTGGCCAACATGGTGAAACCCCATCTCTACAAAAATACAAAAAACTTAGCCAGGTGTGGTGGCGCACGCCTATAATCCCAGCTTACTCAGGAGGCTGAGACAGGAGAATCCCTTGAACCTAGGAGTCAGAGGTTGCAGTGAGCTTAGATCGTGCCATTGCACTCCAGCCTGGGCGACAGCGAGACTTCATCTAAAAAAAAAAAAAAAAGAAACCATCAGGTGAATCTGCAGAATCTAGAATGGACTCTGCTTCCAGATTGCTGAAAAAAACAAAAAAACAGATCAGACAGGGTAATTATTGCTGCGTTAGAGCAGTAGTTTTCAAATCTGAGTGCCCATTAGAATTATTAGAATTTATTCTCAAAGAATATAGAAGTAGGTATACTGATAAATTTTTCTCCCACCCCTGGCCACCTTTGTTGCCTTTCCACAGGTAACCAAAATTGCCAGTTTCTTGGTTATCTTTCCTAAACACTAAATGTCCCCCTTTTTTTTTTTTTTTTGATATAGAGTCTTGCTCTGTCACCCAAGACAGAGTACAGTGGCACCATCTCCGCTCGCTGCAATCTGCGCCTCTTGAGTTCAAGCAATTCTCATGCCTCAGCCTCCCAAGTAGCTGGGACTACATGTGTGTGCCACCATACCCGACTAATTTTTCTATTTTTAGTAGAGACGGGGTTTCACCATGTTGGCTAGGCTGGTCTCGCGGTCTCAAACTCCTGACCTCAAGTGATCCACCTGCCTTGGCCTCTCGAAGTGCTGGGATTACAGGTGTGAGCCACTGTGGCTGGCCTTTTTTTTTTTGGACACAGGGTCTTGCTCTATCACCCAGGCTGGAGTACAGTGGCACTATCATAGCTCATTGCAGCTAAGCAATCCTCCCACCTCGGCCTCCCAAGTAGCTGGTACTACTGATGTGCACCACCATGCCCAGCTAATTATTTTTTTAGAGACAAAGTCTTAACTTTGTTGCCCAAGCTGGTCTCAAACTCCTGGGCTCAAGTGATCCTCACACCCCAGACTCCCAAAGTGCTGGGAATTCAGGTGTGAGCCACCGCGCCCAGCCAAATGTCACTTTTTTGGTAAGTCAGCAGATCCAGCTCTTGAGCAAATCAGAGGTTAGATAATCGAGACAAAGGAAAAATCAATCCATCAGAAAGTTTATACATGCAATTATGTAAAAAATAAGAACAAAAAGCACATATATATGTATATGTGTGTATACCTTCTTTCCTTTTCTCTTAAGGGACAGGGTCTTATTATGTCACCAAGGCTGGTCCCAAACTCCTGGCCTCAAGCAATCCTCCTGCCTCAGCCTCCCGAGTAGATGGGACCACAGACATGAGCCACCATACCTGGACCTTCTTTTTATTTAAATGGTAGCATAATATATACATGCTGTTCTGTGCTTTTCTTTTTTCCACTTGAAATATCCTAGAGAGGGCCAGGTGAGTGGGTCACACCTATAATCCCCGCATTTTGGGAGGTCAAGTAGGGAGGATCAATTGAGCCCAGGAGTTTAAGACTAACCTAGGTGACATAGCAATAACCCATCTCTACAAAACATTAATTAAAAAAATAGGTGGGTGTGGTGGTACACACCTGTGATCTCAGCTACTTGGGAGGCTAAGACAGGAGGATCCCTTCAGCCCAGGAGTTCAAGGCTGCAGTGAGCTGTAATGACACCACTGCACTCCAGCCTGGGAGACAGAGTGAGACCCTGCCTCAAAAAAGAAAAAATTTCTAGCAATAACTCCATATAAGTACATAAGACAGTGGCTCTCATGGCCAGGAGTGGTGGTTCATACTATAATCCTAGCACTTTGGGAGGCTGAGGCGGGTGGATCATGAGGTCAGGAGTTTGAGACCAGCCTGGCCAACATAGAGAAATCCCATCTCTACTAAAAATACAAAAATTAGCTGGGCATGGGGGCATGTGCCTGTTGTCCCAGCTACTCAGGAAGCTGAGGCAGGAGAATCGCTTGAACCCAGGAGGCGGAGGGTGCAGTGAGCTGAGATCGCGCCATTGCACTCCAGCCTGGGCAACAGAGTGAGACTTCATCTCACAAAAAAAAAAAAAAAAAAAAGGCCAGGCGCGGTGGCTCACGCCTGTAATCCCAGCACTTTGGGAGGCTGAGGCTGGCGGATCACAAGGTCAGGAGATCGAGACCATCCTGGCTAACACAGTGAAACCCCGTCTCTACCAAAATTACACACATACACACAAAAAAATTAGCCAGGCGAGGTAGCGGGCACCTGTAGTCCCAGCTACTAGGGAGGCTGAGGCAGAATTGCTTGAACCCGGGAGGCGGAGCTTGCAGTGAGCCGAGATTGCGCCACTGCACTCCAGCCTGGGCGACAGAGCGAGACTCCATCTCAAAAAAAAAATAAAAAAGACAGTGGCTCTCAACCACGGATGACTGAGCCCCCCAGGGGACATTTGGCAGTCTGGAGACATTTTTGGTTGTCACAACTGGAGGGGGAGAGGATACTGTCATCTGTGGGTGAACACCAAGGAAGGTGCTAATGAACATCCTGCAATGCCCTGGTCTACCATATGGAGGTGATATTTATTAATGTTTATCTAGGCCCCACTGATGGACAGGTAGCTTCCTTCCAATCTTTACTCTCAAAAAGTGTCGCACACTGTCACACACACAAAGGTCTACAGAATAAACTAGAAGCAGAATTGCTAGGTCAAAGAGTACTTGCTTCTGTCATGTTCATGGAGACTGCCAAAGCCCCTACCATGGAAGCTGTACCATTGTTTTTCTTTCAAAGTCACCACAGCCCATAGAACACTAAGCCCAAATGTACAGTGTTGGAGTCTGAGTGTGCATGTTTTTTGTTTTGAGACAGGGTCTCACTCTGTCACCCGGGTTGGAGTGCAGTGGCACAATCTCAGCTCACTGCAACCTCCACTTCCTGGGCTCAAGCAATTCTCCAGCCTCAGCCTCCTGAGTAGGTGGGACTATGGGCACGCACCACCAACACCCGGCTAATTTTTGTTTTTCTTTTTTTTTTTTTTGAGATGGAGTCTGGCTCTGTTGCCCAGGCTGGAGTGCAGTGGCCGGATCTCAGCTCACTGCAAGCTCCGCCTCCCGGGTTTATGCCATTCTCCTGTGTCAGCCTCCCGAGTAGCTGGGACTACAGGCACCTGCCACCTCGCCTGGCTAGTTTTTTGTATTTTTAGTAGAGATGGGGTTTCACCGTGTTAGCCAGGATGGTCTCGATCTCCTGACCTCGTGATCTGCCCGTCTCGGCCTCCCAAAGTGCTGGGATTACAGGCTTGAGCCACCGCACCTGGCCAATTTTTGTTTTTCTTTTTTTTTTTTTTTTTTTTTGAGACGGAGTCTCCCTCAGTGGCCCAGGCTGGAGTGCAGTGGCTGGATCTCAGCTCACTGCAAGCTCCGCCTCCTGGGTTCACGCCATTCTGCTGCCTCAGCCTCCCAAGTAGCTGGGACTACAGGCGCCCGCCACCGCGCCCGGCTAGTTTTTTCTATTTTTTAGTAGAGACGGGGTTTCACCGTGTTAGCCAGGATGGTCTCGATCTCCTAACCTCGTGATCCACCCGTCTCGGCCTCCCAAAGTGCTGGGATTACAGGCTTGAGCCACCGTGCCCGGCCCAATTTTTGTTTTTCATAAAGACAGGTTTTCACTACATTGCCCAGACTGGTCTTGAAGTGCTGAGCTCCAAGCGATACACCTGCCATGGCCTCCCAAAGTGCTGGGATTACAGCCATGAGCCATCACGCCCAGCCTGAGTGTGCATGTTTTGTTTTTTCTTTTTTTTTTTTTTTTTGAGACAGAGTTTTGCTCTGTCACCAGGCTGGAGTGCAGTGGCATGGCCTTGGCTCACTGCAACCTCCGCCTCCCGGGTTCAAGCCATTCTCCTGCCTCAGCCTCCTGAGTAGCTGGGATTACAGGCTCCCGCCACCACACCCGGCTAAGTTTTGTATTTTTAGTAGATGGGATTTTACCATGTTGGCCAGGATGGTCTCTAACTCATGGCCTCAGGTGATCCACCTGCCTCAGCCTCCCAAAGTGCTGGGATTACAGCTGTGAGCCATCATGCCCAGCCGAGTGTGCATGTTTTCAATCTCTCCCTGTTCTGATGCTCAGAGTTGACAACTACACAAACACTGCAACTGGCTTTGCTTTTTGTCCTGATAGTATCTCACAAGGGTTCCCTGATGCAGGCAGTCTTACTTTCTAGACAACCTACCAACCCTCGTCCACAACACACTTCTGGGGCCATAATAAGGGAACACTTTGTAAATGAAATGTGAGTGAAATCAGAAAGGTTTCCTGCAAGGTTGTTTTCTGAGACTTGGGAAATAATAAAAGTCTGTACCGGAAATTCACGAAGGGCCTATTTTTCTAAAACTGTTCTAACAGCTGACAACAATTTTAAGCCACAGCAGGTTGGTCCAGTGCCTGCGTAATATCATGAGAGATTCATACTCCTATGCGAAGACCTAGCAATGGTACTAAATCATTTATTTTGCATTAAGTATCTTGAATTTTCACAATATGAACTTTCAAAGACAGCCATGTATCAAAATGCTAAATGTTACTTTTTTGAAAATCATCTGAACAGTATGGTACTTGCTCAAAGTCCTCAGAAGTTAAGGTCAGCAGATGCAGCTCTCAAGCATACCAGAGACTACATAATCAAGAGAGAAAGGAAAAATCAATCCATCAGAACTGGTTGTAATTCTTTCATTGATCCCGACCACTCCTTATTCTTCATTTTCATTTCACCACCACTTCTGTCGAACTTTATCTTTTCCAAGGGCTGGAAGGCTGCCATAGATCACAGCCCAGCAACTTTGGTTTTTAATTTTAAATGTCAGCCAGAAAAAGAAGAAAGGCAGTCGGCATTTTAAGTGAGAGTGGAGGTACATTTGTTCAAGAATACTGACCTGGCTGTGCAGACTGCCTTCTGGTATTAGGGCTCTGGACATTCTCCTTGGATTCACTTTTCTATCCCATTTTTATTTCAATTCAGCAAACCCTTGGGCTATGGATATAAAGATAAAAAGGATCCAATTTATTCTGACCAGTTTAGTGTTCCTCCTCTCAGGAGTCTCAGAGGAGTGTGATTACGTCATAACCTCTTTTTGCCACGTACTCAAGATGATCATTTCAAATAGATGGGAGAAAATCAAATTCTCTACTGCCAAATTAAATGTGAATACTAGCGCCTTACAAATGCCCTTCTGGCCGGGTGCAGTGGCTTATGCCTGTAGTCCTAGCACTTTGAGAGGCTGAGGCAGGTAGATCATTTGAGGTCAAGAGTTGGAGACCAGGCCAGGCGCGGTGGCTCACACCTGTAATCCCAGCACTTTGGGAGGCCGAAGCAGGTGGATCACCTGAGGTCAGGAGTTCGAGAACAGTCTGACTAACATGGTGAAACGTCATCTCTACTAAAAATACAAAAATTAGCTAGGCATGGTGGCATGCGCCTGTAATCCCAGCTACTTGGGAGGCTGAGGCAGAAGAATCACTTGAACTGGGAGGCAGAAGTTGCAGTGAGCCAAGATCACGCCATTGCACTCCAGCCTGGGGAACTAGAGTGAAACTGTCTCAAAAAAAAAAAAAAAAAAGAGTTGGAGATCAGCCTGACCAACATGGTGAAACCCTGTCTCTACTAAAAATACAAAAATCAGCCGGGCATGGCAGCACATGCCTGTAATCCCAACTACTGGGGAGGCTGAGGCAGGAGGATCACTTGAACCCAGGAAGTGGAGGTTGCAGTGAGCCAAGATCACGCCACTGCACTCCAGCTCTGGCAACAGAGTGCGACTCTGTCTCAAAAAAAAAAAAAAGAAAAGAAAAAAAAAAGAAGGCTGGGCGCGGTGGCTCACGCCTGTAATCCCAGCACTTTGGGAGGCCGAGGCGGGCGGATCACAAGGTCAGGAGATCAAGACCACAATGAAACCCCGTCTCTACTAAAAATACAAAAAATTAGCCGGGCGCGGTGGCGGGCGCCTGTAGTCCCAGCTACTCAGGAGGCTGAGGCAGGAGAATGGCATGAACCCGGGAGGCGGAGCTTGGAGTGAGCCGAGATCACCCCACTGCACTCCAACCTGGGGGACAGAGCGAGACTCCGTCTCAAAAAAAAAAAAAGAAAAAAAAAGAGAAGAAATTGTACAGATGCCAGTAACAACAAAATTGCTTCTTGATCCTGTTAAATAACATGTCCTTAGAACTATGTGAGGAAGATGACAAATTCATATCAGCTTGAACCAAAGTTCCAGACTGGAAAGAAAACTATTCCAAACCCCATGATCATCAAGAAGTTTTATTCAACCATTAGACTCAAGCTGCATTGAAAGACAATCCCCCTCCACTCATTTCCAGTGTATCTTCACTTTGGGGTCTGCTGTTGGGCCTCTACTTGCCTCTTTCCTTCTTCTCCCTCCCTTTGACCCTGTCATCTCTGAAGTCCCTCTCTCTCTCCCAGTCATTGTCGGGCCACAACCTTGTGGGCTCTCTTTCTTGCCATCTCTTCTCCCGGCCCCTGTCATGGTCTCGATCCCTTGTCCTTGAGTCCCAGTGTCTTTCTCGGGATCGAGATCGCTCCCGCCTTTCCCGTTTTGCCTCTCTATAGAGGTCGTTTTTAACAACTGGCAAGTTAATAGGTTTTCGAAAAGGCCGGTCCCGTCCCCCAAATCTCAGTTGTCCAGACTCCTTTTTTCCCCCCAGACCGCCTCCAAGTCGCCGAGGGATCCACCCTTTGAGAGTCCTTTCCAGCTCGTAGTCCACAAATATCTCATGCTGGTCAATAACCAGGCCATCGGCATCTCGGTAAGCTTTGATCACAGCACGCTCCTCCTTGTATTCGATGAAGGCGTAGCCCTTTGAAAAGCCTGTGACCAAGTCCCTGACCAGCCGAAGCCGCCGGATGTCACCATAGCGGGAAAAGACTTCCTTTAATTTGTCCTCCTTGGTCTGCAAGTTTAGTCTGGCCACAAACAGGGTGAGGAGGGGATCTCCTATGACACCTTTGTTGGGGACATATCGTGCCAGCATTGCCCTCCAGACCGCGCGGTCATGTGGGTCTTCATCAGTGCCATCGATGCTACCCGCTTTGAGTGGATCATACTCCTTGGCGATGGGCATCCAATCATTCATGTTCTAAGAATAAGAGCAAGCATGGATGGAGCATCTACTCCAAGCCACTCATTCAACCCTTACAACCCCATGAAATGGATACTATCATTCAACCCTTCTTGAAGACAGGAAAGGAAGGGAACACCCACAGAGGCTAAGTCCTCCCCGCTAGTAAGTGGGGGAGACAGCATCAAAGCCAGGCAGTTGTGCTCCAGAGAAGCCCTTACCCACTCCTGCAAATGCCCTCTTGGGAAGCAGAGGGAGGCGTGCTTGGGTTTCATCCACATATGCATCATCTGGCTCAGCCACGGGAGGGCACTTACCAACTATGAATACATTACAATGTGGCCGCGTGGATCAAAACCAGACTTCCCTTTCAGAACCTTAAAAATGATCATAGGAAAACTAGCCCAGGAACTGCTGGTGGAAAATGGCATTTTAAAAACTCTACTACCAAGAATTTCAAACAAATGCCAACATAGAGAATCATATAATAACCCTCCACAAACTCACCTGGCTCAACTAGAACCACCATGCACATGTGGCCAGAATAAGCTGCCCCCAGATAATTCTGAAACAAATTCTAGATATCGCATCATTCATGTGGAAATTTTTTACTACGCATCATTAAAAGATACAGACCTTTTAAAAACTACAAGAGAAAATGGGGATTTGGATGCACCATTTTGCAGTAAACAGACAACAAAACTAAGGCTACAGTGACCAGCAGCGAGTTATTTGGTTCAAAAGGAACACAGGATTTCTTCTCAGCTCCCTGGCTGATAATCCGTTTCGCCTGGGAGCATGAGAATTTACTGCAATGGTAATTTTTTGCCCAGGAAGCGCACTGCAGTTGTCATGCCTTCTGATACATAATTAATTCATGTGAATCTTTGCTGGAATAATAAAATGCTTACTAACATTTCAGACCCAGCTAATGCTTATGTGACCAACCTGCAAAGCTGTAGAGCCAATGCTGAAATATATTACTTAAAAACCTTGGCTGGCGGGGCACAGTGGCTCAGGCCTATAATCCCAGCACTTGGGGAGGCTGAGGCGGGTGGATCACCTGAGGTCAGGAGTTCAAGACCAGCCTGACCAACATGGAGAAACCCCATCTCAACTAAAACTACAAAATTAGCTGGGCATGGTTGCAGGCGCCTGTAATCCCAGCTACTCGGGAGGCTGAGGCAGAATTGCTTGAACCGGGTTGGTGGAGGTTGTGGTGAGCCAAGATTGCACCATTGCACTCCAGCCTGGGCAACAAGAGCAAAATTCCATCTCAAAAAATAAAAATAGGCCGGGCGCGGTGGCTCAAGCCTGTAATCCCAGCACTTTGGGAGGCCGAGACGGGTGGATCACGAGGTCAGAAGATCGAGACCATCCTGGCTAACACGGTGAAACCCCGTCTCTACTAAAAAATACAAAAAACTAGCCGGACGAGGTGGCGGGCGCCTGTAGTCCCAGCTACTCGGGAGGCTGAGGCAGGAGAATGGCGTGAACCCGGGAGGCGGGGCTTGCAGTGAGCTGAGATCCGGCCACTGCACTCCAGCCTGGGCGACAGAGCAAGACTCCGTCTCAAAAAAAAATAATAATAATAAAATAAAATAAAATAAAATAAAATAAAAATAAAAACAAAAACAGCCAGGCGAGGTGGTGGGCGCCTGTAGTCCCAACTACTCAGGAGGTTGAGGCAGGAGAATGGCTTGAACCCAAAAGACGGAGACGGAGGTTGCAGTGAGCCGAGATTGCACCACTGCACTCCAGCCTGGGCAACAAAGCAAGGCTCTGTCTCAAAAAACAAAAACAAAACAAAAACAAAATCAAAAAACAACCACTAAAAACCAGGTCTTTCCGGCCAGGCACAGTGGCTCACGCCTGTAATTCCAGCACTTTGAGAGGCCGAGGCGGGAGGATCACGAGGTCAGGAGACCGAGACCATCCTGGCTAACACGGAAAAACCCCGTCTCTACTAAAAATACAAAAAAATTAGCCGGGCGTGGTGGTGGGCACCTGTAGTCCCAGGTATTTGGGAGGCTGAGGCAGGAGAATGGCGTGAACGTGGGAGGCGGGGCTTGCAGTGAGCCGAGATCGCACCACTGCACTCCAGCCTGGGCGACAGAGTGAGACTCCGTCTCAAAAAAAAAAAAAACAAACCAGCTCCTTCCTGGAAGAAGTTCCAAAAGTTAAGAGAAAAAAAAGGCCGGGCGCGGTGGCTCAAGCCTGTAATCCCAGCACTTTGGGAGGCCGAGACGGGCGGATCACGAGGTCAGAAGATCGAGACCATCCTAGCTAACACGGTGAAACCCCATCTCTACTAAAAAATACAAAAAAACTAGCCGCGCGAGGTGGCGGGCGCCTGTAGTCCCAGCTACTCAGGAGGCTGAGGCAGGAGAATGGTGTAAACCCGGGAGGCGGAGGTTGCAGTGAGCTGAGATCGTGCCACTGCACTCCAGCCTGGGCGACAGAGCGAGACTCCGTATCAAAAAAAAAAAAAAGAGAGAGAAAAAAAAATGGCGGGCACAGTAGCTCACACCTGTAATCCCAGCAATTTGGGAGGCCAAGGAGGGCAGATCACGAGGTCAGGAGTTTGAGACCATTCTGGTCAAGGAGTTTGAGACCAGTCTGGACAACATGGTGAAACCCTGTCTCTACTAAAAATACAAAAATTAGCCAGGCACGGTGACATGCGCCTGCAGTCCCAGCTACTTAGGAGGTTGAGGCAGGAGAATGGCGTAAACCCAGGAGGTGGAGGTTGCAGTGAGCCAAGGTCACATAATCGCACTTGAGACTGGACGACAGAGTGAGAGTCTGTCTCAAAAAAAAAAAAGAAGAAGAAGAAGGCCTGGCGCAGTGGCTCGCAACTGTAATCCCAATACTTTAGGAGGCCAAGGTGGGAGGATCACTTGAGGTCAGGAGTTGGACACCAGACTAGGCAACATATCAAGACCTCATCTCTACTAAAATTCAAAAATATCAGCCAGGCATGGTGATGCACGCCTGTAGTCCCAGCTACTAGTGGGGCTGAGACAGGAGGATGGCTTGAGCCTTGGAACTTGAGGCGGCAGTGAGCCTTGATCATGCCACTGTACTCCAGTGTGGGTAACAGAGTGAGACCCTGTCTCAAAAAAAAACAAAAACAAAAAACCAGGTTTCTGTGAAATATGTGCAGTAGTTCTCATCCCTAACAGCATTTTTCTGTAATATTTATTAAAATATCTATAACATTTTTCCTCTTACTCAAATTTTCCTCAAGGATCTTTCTGCTTTATTTCTTCCTCAGTTGATGGGTTATATAGGGGAGTGATTACTTACAGGTGCACTGTGAGGTTTTTTTCCTCAGTAAAAAAGCCAAACATCTACAGAATAAAATCCAAAATCAATGGCACTGCACTCAAGACCTCTGACCCTAGACCAGGCAGGGTGGCTCACGCCTGTAATCCCAGCACTTTAGGAGGCCAAGATGGGAGGATCACTTGAGGTCAGGAGTTCAAGACTAGCCTGGCCAACATGGTGAAACCCCTATCTACTAAAAATACAAAAAATTAGCTGGCATGGTGGTGCACACCTGTAGTCCCAGCTACTTGAGAGGCTGAGGTAGGAGAATCACTTGAACCCAGGAGGCGAAGGTTGCAGTGAGCCGAGATCATGCCACTGCACTCCAGCCTGGGCAACAGAGTGAGACTCCCGTCTCAGAAGAAACAAAAAAAAAGATCTCTGACCCTCACTTAGCCTCTCACCATGTCCCATCATAAAACGTATTCTACTTTTTTCCTGATCCCTTCAACAGGAACAAAGCCTGTTTGTAAACTACCCAGGCTTGCTCCTCCTTCCTTGAATGTGCCCTAATTCCCCAGCCCCATGACCTTCCCAGTACATTTTTTCTTTTTTTTTGGCCTAAACCGTTAGTGCAAACATCTCAGGATGATTTCCTCTCCTGGGAATATCCTCTCCCTGCCTATCTCCCCCATACGCACTTGCAGGAATTCTCCTGGGCCTGTCAAGTCCAGCTTTAGCTCCCTCCATCATGAAGCAATTGTCTCTCTCCCACAGCTCACTGAACCTTTTAAAGTCCTGATCATGCTTTGCCCAACACACAGTAAACACTCTTCAGGCTGGTGGCTCCAGATCCTAGGATGCTTTCTGATAAATGCTGGGGAACTGAACCAACTCCAATCAAAAATCATAGAACTGGCCCAGCGCGGTGGCTCACGCCTGTAATCCCAGCACTTTGGGAGGCCAAGGTGGGTGGATCACCAGACATCAGGAGTTCGAGACCAGCCTGGTCAACATGGTGAAACCCTATCTCTACAAAAAATACAAAAATTAGCCGGGCGGGCCGGGCGCGGTGGCTCAAGCCTGTAATCTCAGCACTTTGGGAGGCCGAGACGGGCGGATCACAAGGTCAGGAGATCGAGATCATCCTGGCTAACACGGCGAAACCCCGTCTCTACTAAAAACACAAAAAATTAGCCGGGCGAGGTGGCGGCGCCTGTGGTCCCAGCTACTCGGGAGGCTGAGGCAAGAGAATGGCGGGAACCCGGGAGGCGGAGCTTGCAGTGAGCTGAGATCTGGCCACTGCACTCCAGCCTGGGCGACAGAGCGAGACTCCGTCTCAAAAAAAAAAAAAAAAAAAAAAAAAAAAAAAAAAAAATTAGCCAGGCGGTAGTGGCATGCACCTGTTATCCCAGCTACTCTGGAGGCTGAGGCATGAGGATTGCTTGAACCCAGGAGACGGAGGTTGTGGTGAACAGGGATGGCGCCACCGCGCTCCAGCCTGGCAACAAAGCAAGACTCTCTCTAAAAAAAAAAAAAAAAAAAATTCATAGAACTGACCCAGCGCGGTGGCTCTTGCCTATAATCCCAGCACCTTGGGAGGCCAAGGCGGGCGGGATCACGAGGTCAGGAGCTCAAGACCAGCCTCGGCAACATAGCAAAACCCCATCTCTACTAAAACTACAAAAATTAGCTGGGTGTAGTGGCGGGTGCCTGTAATCCCAGCTACTTGGGAGGCTGAGGCAGGAGAATCACCTGAAACTGGGAGTCAGAGGTTGCAGAGAGCTGAGATTATGCCACTACACTCCAGCCTGGGCAACACAGCAATACTCCGTCTCAAAAAAAAAAAAAAAAAAAAAAAGAACTTTTTTCAGTTGAAATCAGGCAAACCTGATCGTTGAGAAATGAGAAGCAGGACATGACACTGTTTACCACCACGTGGTAAAAGGAGGGCAATATGTCTGTCATCATCAAGAAGCAACTGTGCAGAGGCTGCCTCTCTGCTGTCAGTAAAAGAATGAAAAACAGATGGAGTGACAGAAGGAGCACAGGATGAGAGGGAGACAATTTCAGTCCTGGTCTCGGCTCTGGCTCTAACTCAATTTGTGTCTTCTCTCATGGCTGGAATTTCTCCATGTGAAAAAAAGAAGAGGCTGGGCGTGGTGGCTCATGCCTGTAATCCCATCACTTTGGGAGGCCAAAACAGGAGGATCCCTTGAGCCCAGGAGTTCAAGACTAACCTGGGCAACACGGGAAACATGGTGAGACCCTGTCTCTATTTAAAAAACAAACAAACAAAAAAGGCCGGGTGCAGCAGCTCACACCTGTAATCCCAGCACTTTGGGAAGCAGAGGTGGTCAGACTGTCCGAGGTCGGGAGTTCGAGACCCGCCTGACCAATATGGAGTAACCCCGTCTCTACTAAAAATACAAAATTAGCCAGGCGTGGTGGTGCATGCCTGTAATCCCAGCTACTCGGGAGGCTGAGGCAGGAGAATCGCTTGAATTTTTTTTTGAGACAGGGTCTTGCTGTTGCCCAAACTGGAGTACAGTGGCACAGTCATGGCTCACTGCAGCCTCAACCTCCTGAGCTCAAGCAATCTTCCCACCCCAGCCTCGTGAGTACCTGGAATTACTCACTATGCGCCACCATACCCAGCTAACTTTTTTTTTTTTTTTTTAAGAGATGGGGTCTCACTATATTGCATAAGCTGGTCTTGAACTCCTGGGCTCAAGCTATCCTCCCGCCTCAGCCTCCCAAAGTGCTGGGATTACAGGTGTGAGCCGCCGAACCCAGCCTGTACTAACCTCTTACCTCCTCTCACTTCTCAACAATAACAGGACTTAGGTACTATATTATTATTGCCTTTTCAGATGTGAAAGGTCAGACACAAAAAGGCAGCCTTTGCCCGAAATCCTAAAGCTAAGAAGTAGCCCAGTGGAGGAGTTAGAACCATGGGCAGTGTGGACTCCAGAGCTAAAGCTCTTAATCAATTTCCTCTGATGCTTTTCATAAAATATAAGGTTTTGGAGATAAAGATGGGAAAAAGAAAACACACAAACCAGTATTCTGGGTGTCTGAGGCTGAGACCCACCCCTCCTCTCCTGAAGGAAAAGAACCCCTCCCCATTCAACCTTAAAAAGTCACAAGGGGGCCGGGCGCGGTGGTTCACGCCTGTAATCCCAGCACTTTGGGAGGCCGAGGCGGGTGAATCACGAGGTCAGGAGATCCAGACCATCCTGGCAAACACGGTGAAACCCCGTCTCTACTAAAAATACAAAAAAACTAGCGGGGCGTGGTGGCGGTTGCCTGTAGTCCCAGCTACTCGGGAGGCTGAGGCAGGAGAATGGCATAAACCCGGGAGGCGGAGTTTGCAGTGAGCCGAGATCCGACCACTGCACTCCAGCCTGGGTGACAGAGCCAGACTCCGTCTCAAAAAAAAAAAAAAAAAAGTCACAAGGGGCCTGGTGTGGTGGCTCATGCCAGTAATCCTAGCACTTTCGGAGGCCAAGATGGGCGGATCATTTGAAGTCAGGAGTCACAAAGATCTACCAAATAAAACTGATATTACTGTACACAAAGCTCCTATTCAAAGCTTTAAGACTTCTTCAAATTAAAATGGAAGAGAATTACAAAGGGATAAGCATGGATTTTGTTCTCTCTCTCATCTGCATGCTTCTATAGATATTAATAGCTGGTTTCACTGTTTCTCATTAATCTTTCTAGGTGCACTTCCTCCCGGGCAGCATTAGGTTGAGATTTCCTACAACAGTCTCTTTCGATTTTTACATTCTCTTTTTTACTTTATTTATTTATTTATTTAGAGACAAAGTCTCGCTCTGTCACCCAGGCTGGAGTGCAATGGCCAATCTCGGCTCACTGCAACTTCTGCCTCCTGGGTTCAAGTGATTCTCCTGCCTCAGCCTTCCCAGTAGCTGGCATTACAGGTGCCCGCCACCACACCCAGCTAATTTTTGTATTTTTAGTAGAGATAGGATTTCACCATGTTGGCCACGCTGATCTCAAACTCCTGACCTCAGATGACCAGCCTGCCTCAGCCTCCCAAAGTGCTGGGATTACAGGTGTGAAGCACGAAGCCCGGCCTCATTCTCTCATTTTATTCATACACGGGAGGAGATCAGAAATGAATGGTGGGGGCCAGGCGCGGTGGCTCATGCCTGTAATCCCAGCACTTTGGAAGGCTGAGGCGGGTGGATCATTTGAGGTCAGTAAATTTTAAGCTTCAGGTTTCTTATTGTGAAATGTAGCTAAATGTCATTTCACTAGGTTTTTGTGAAGATTAGGTCATATGGTGTCCACAAAAATGCTTTACAATTATAAATTATTATACAAATTTAGAAAAATTTTGGCCAGGCACGCGGTGGCTCACGCCTGTAATACCAGCACTTTGAGAGGCCGAGGCTGGAGGATCGCTTGAGCCCAGAAATTCGAGACCAGTCTGGGCAACAAAGTGAGACTCCGTTTCAATCAGTCAATCAATCAATCAATTCTCCGGGCGTGGGGTCGCGCCTGTGGTCCCAGATACTTGGGAGGCTGAGGCGGGAGGACCGCTTGACCCGAGATGTTGACGCTGCAGTGAGCCAAGATCGCGCCACCACGCTCCAGCCTGGACGACTCCCTGTCTCTGGGGAAAAACAAAAAACAAATTAAGCCTCTTCCTGGGTCTTCGGGGTAAGACCCTGCCCCTCCTGGCCAGGTGCAGTGGTTCACGCCTATAATCCCAGCACTTAGGGAGGCCGAGGCGGGCGGATCACGAGGTCAGGAGATCGAGACCATCCTGCCCAACGTGGTAAAACCCCGTCTCCACTAAAATACAAAAAATTAGCCGGGCGTGGTGGTGCACGCCTGTAGTCCCAGCTACTCGGAAGGCTGAGGCAGTGGAATCGCTTGAACCCAGGAAGCGGAGGTTGCAGTGAGCACAGATAGCGGCACTGCACTCCAGCCTGGGCGGCAGAGCACGACTGTCTCAAAAAAACTTTGCCCCTCCTGTCCTGTGGAAAGCAAAACTGAAGGCGGGACCCACAGAGCCCTCCAGGACATGCGCAGTGGGCCTCGGAGGCAAACACGTGTTTCTGTGGAAAAGCCTATCCTTCCCATGCAGCCTCCAGCTTGGCCGCCGGCCCTGAGGCCGCTCCCCCGCCCCTCTCCTTCTGTGGGGGTCGCAGGGAGTAAGGGGCCATCCTTCCGACCCAGCTCTCGTGCCCACTCCCCGCAACGCAACCCAGAATGTCGTCCCCTTTGCCAGGTTCCAACATGGCGCCCCACACAAGCGCGAGCACAGCGTCTGGGCTGCACTCTCTCTTCCTTCTCTCCAGCTTGGGGCCCGCTCCCTCCTAGCCGCTTCCACTCACCTCAGCAAAGCTCGGGCTCCCTTCCTGCGGAGACAGACGAGTGGCTGCAGGTGACGGCAGATTCCCCGCGCCGGCCTCGGCCCGACCTTTACATTGGTAGCAGCAGATTCGCCGCCAACGCCCGTTTCCTGTTTGTTTTACCTTTAAAGTTTTATTCACGTGCGTCGAGGGTGTTATCTCCAAAGACAATAAGCTTTATTTTTTAAAAAAAATTTTTAAGAGAAAAATTGCTAATTCAACAACTAAGTTGAAAGAAAGACTATCGAATATGCAGTTACCTGGGACATTTTACTTTATTATTTATTTATTTTTATTTATTATTTTTTCTTGAGACGGAGACTCCCTCTGTCGCCCAGGCTAGAGTGCAGTGGTGCGAACTAGACTCCCTGCAACTTCCGCCTCCCGGGTTCAAGCGATTTTCCTGCCTCAGCCTCCCGAGTAGCTGGGATTACAGGCGCCCGCCACCACGCCCGGCTATTTTTTGTATTTTTAGTAGAGACGGGGTTTCGCCATGTTGGCCAAACTGGTCTCGAACTCCTGACCTCAAGTGATCCGCCTGCCTCAGCCTCCCAAAGTGCTGGAATTACAGGTGTGAGCCATCGCGCCCGGCCCCAATTTCTTAAAAAAAAAAAAAAAAAAAAAAAAAAAAAAAAAAAAGGCCGGGCGCCGTGGCTCAAGCCTGTAATCTCAGCACTTTGGGAGGCCGAGACGGGCGGATCACGAGGTCAGGAGATCGAGACCATCCTGGCTAACACAGTGAAACCCCGTCTCTACTAAAAAATACAAAAAACGAGCCGGGCGACGTGGCGGGCGCCTGTAGTCCCAGCTACTCGGGAGGCTGAGGCAGGAGAATGGTGTAAACCCGGGAGGCGGAGCTTGCAGTGAGCTGAGATCCGGCCACGGCATTCCAGCCTGGGCGACTGAGTGAGACTCCGTCTCAAAAAAAAAAAAAAAAGGCCAGGCGCGGTGGCTCACGCCTATAATTCCAGCACTTTGGGAGGCCAAGTCGGGCGGATCATGAGGTCAGGAGACCGAGACCATCCTGGCTAAAACGGTGAAACCCCGGCGTGGTGGCCGGCGCCTGTAGTCCCAGTTACTTGGGCGGCTGAGGCAGGAGAATGGCGTGAATCCGGGAGGCGGAGCTTGCAGTGAGCCCAGATCATGCCACTGCACTGCAGCCTGGGTGGCAGAGCGAGACTCCATCTCAAAAAAAAAAAAAAAAGCAACATCTATAGTTTAAAATTTCATGTTTGAAAATGTATGCTAGCCATTGTCGGGAGGCCATCTGCAGTTTCAGCTACTAAGGAGGCTGAGCCATGAGGCTTGAGGCCAGGAGTTCAAGTTCAGCCTGTCAGCCTGGGCAGCAGAGCAAGACCCCTATGTTTGTTTGTTTGTGTTTTTTTTTTTTTTTTTTTTTTTTGGTTTGTGTTTTGTTTTGTTTTGTTTTAGTTTCACTCTTGTTGCCCAGACTGGAGTGCAATGGTGCAATCTTGGCTGACTGCAACCTCCACCTCCCAAGTTCAAGCGATTCTCCTGACTCAGCCTCACGAGTTGCTGGGATGACACGCATGCGCCACCACGCCCGGCTAATTTTGTATTTTTAGTAGAGACGGGGTTTCTCCATGTTGGTCAGGCTGGTCTTGAACTCCCAACCTCAGGTGATCCACCTGCCTCGGCCTCCCAAAGTGCTGGGATTACCGGCGTGAGCCACCATGCCCTGCCGACCCCTATGTTTTTAAACACACACACACGCACACACGAGTTGTATGTACAGTACATGCAATGGAATACTATTTCTCCTTAAAAAGGAATGAAATTCTTGGCCGGGCGCGGTGGCTCAAGCCTGTAATCCATCCCAGCACTTTGGGAGGCCGAGATGGACGGATCACGAGGTCAGGAGATCGAGACCATCCTGGCTAACACGGTGAAACCCCGTCTCTACTAAAAAATACAAAAAACTAGCCGGGCGCGGTGGCGGGCGCCTGTAGTCCCAGCTACTGCGGAGGCTGAGGCAGGAGAATGGCAGGAACCCGGGAGGCGGAGCTTGCAGTGAGCTGAGATCCGGCCACTGCACTCCAGCCTGGGCGGCAGAGCGAGACTCCGTCTCAAAAAAAAAAAAAAAAAGGAATGAAATTCTAATTGCTACAACATCATGGATGAACCTAGTTCATGGATGAAACATGCTAAGTGAAAGAAGCATAAGGACAAATACCATATGGTTCCATTTATATGAGGGACCTAGGGTAGTCAAATTCATGGTTGGAAAGTACAATAGTGGTTATCAGGGGCTGCTGTGGGTGTTAGGAGAATGGTGAGTTATTGTTTAACAGATACAGAGGTTCAATTTGAGATGAACAAGAAGTTCTGGAAATAGATAGTACAGATGGTTTCACAATAATGTGAATCTACTTAATGTTATTTAATAGTTAAAACAAACCGGCCGGGCGAGGTGGCTAAGGCCTATAATTGGGAGACCAAGTTGGGAGGATCACGAGGTCAGGAGATCAAGACCAGCCTGGCCAACATAGTGAAACCCCATCTCTACTAAAACTACAAAAATTAGCTGCGTGTGGTGGCAGGCGCCTGTAGTCCCAGCTACTTGGGAGGCTGAGGCAGGAGAATAGCTTGAACCTGGGAGTCAGAGGTTGCAGTGAGCCAAGATTGTGTCACTGCACTCCAGCCTAGGCAACACAGCAAAAACCTATCTCAAAAAAAAAAAAAAAAAAAAAAAAGTACCAGGCGCAGTGTCTTACACCCATAATCTCAGCACTTTGGGAGGCCAAGGAAGGCAGATTGCCTGAGGCCAGGAGTTCAAGACCAGCCATGCCAACATGGTGAAGCCCCGTCTCTACTAAAAATACAAAAATTAGCCAGGGGTTGTGGTGCACACCCTTAATCCTAGCTAATCGGGAGGCTGAGGCACAAGAATCCCTTGAACCTGGGAGGCAGAGGTTGCAGTCAGCCAAGATCAGGCCACTGCACTCCAGCCTGGGCAACAGAGTAAGACTATGACTCAAAAAAAAAAAAAAAGTGAAAACGAAGCCAAGTGCCATGGCTCATGCCTGTAATCCTAACACTCTGGGAGGCTCAGGTGGGTGGATCACTTGAGCCCGGGAGTTCGAGGCTGCAATGAGCTAAGAGCATACCACTTTACTCCAGCCCGACAGAGGGAGACCCGGTATTGGAAAAAAAAAAAAAAAAGGCTGGGTGTGGTGGTCCAAGCCTGTAATCCCAGCACTTTAGGAGGCCGAGGTGGTTGGATCACGAAGTCAGGAGTTCAAGACTAGCCTCACCAACTTGGTGAAACCCCGTCTCTACTAAAAATACAAAAATTAGCCAGGTGTGGTAGCACGTGCCTGTAATCCCAGCTACTCAGGAGGCTGAGGCAGGAGAATCACTTGAACCCAGGAGGCGTTGCAGTGAGCCAACATCGCGCCACTGCACTCCAGCCTGGGCGACAGAGCAAACTCCGTCTCAAAAAATAAATAAATAAATGAAAATGAAGTCAAAAAGGTAAATTTCATGTTACATACACATTAAAATGTCTGTGTACCCTGGTAGCAATGAGCACAACCTAGCTCCAAGATCTTGGTTTCTGGTATCATTCTCCAATGAAAGTAACCAGTGCTCCTTGGAGAAATAGCTGACTGTAGAACTGGGATAAAAAATACACAAGAAGGCCAGGTGCAGTGGCTCATGCCTATAATCCCAGCACTTCGGGAGGCTGAGGCGGGTGGATCACTGGAGCTCAGGAGTTCAAGACCAGCCTGGGCAACATGGTGAAACCCCGTCTCTACAAAAAGTACAAAATTAGCCAGGCCTGTTGGTGCACGCCTGTACTCCCAGCATCTCAGGAGGCTAAGGTGGGAGGATCGCTTGAGCCCAGGAGCTTGAGGCTGCAGTGAGCAAAGAGAGTGCCATTGCACTCCAGCTGGAGTGAGACCCTGTCTCAAAAAAATAAAAAATAAAAAATAAAAAATTCGTCCAATCATGGTAGCTCACACCTGTAATCCCAGCTACTCACGAGGCTGAGGCAGGAGAATCGCTTGAACCTGGGAGGCAGAGGTAGCAGTGAGCAGAGATTGCGTCACTGCACTCCAGCCTGGGCAACAGAGTGAGACTCTGTCTCAAAAAATAATAATAATAAAATAAATATCAGACCAGGCACAGTGGCTCACACCTGTAATCCCTGCACTTTGGGAAGCCAAGGCGTGTGGATCACGTGAGGTCAGGAGTTCGAGACCAGCCTGGCCAACATGATGAAACCCCGTCTCTACTAAAAATACAAAAAATTAGCCGGGCATGGTGGAGGGCGCCTGTAATCCCAGCTACTCGGGAGGCTGAGGCAGGAGAATCACTTGAACCCGGAAGGCGGAGGTTGCAGTGAGCTAAGATCACGCCATTGCACTCCAGCCTGGGTAACAAGTGCGAAACTCTGTCTCTAAATAAATAAATAAACGTCCACCAGTCCCTACTGATATAAATAAGTGATTGAATAAATAAAGTGAGGAGAAGAGGCAAATCTCCCACGCAGAATTGCAAATAACTTATGGAGATAACTCCGCTCCCCAGAAAGTAGAGCATGCCTAGGCAACATAGTAAGAACTCATTTCTACAAAAAAAAAAAAAAAAAAAATTAGACCAGGCACGGTGGCTCACGCCAAAGCAGGAGGATCACTTGAGTGCAGGCATTCGAGACCAGCCTGGGAAACTTAGCAAGATCCCGTGTCTACAAAAACCTTAAAGTTTTAAATAAATAAATACAAGCTTAGTTTCTCAGTTGTACCAGCCTCATTTCCAGCACTTAATAGCCTCATGTGGCTAGTGGCTACTATATATATATTTTGGAGACAGTCTCACTCTCTCACCCAGGCTAGAGTACAGTGACACGATCTTGGCTCACTACAACCTCTGCCTCCCATGTTCAAGCAATTCTCCTGCCTCAGCCTCTCACACTCAGCTAATTTTTGTATTTTTAGCAAAGACTGGGTTTCACCATGTTGGCCAGACTGGTCTCAAACTCCTGACCTCAGGTGATCCACCCACCTCAGCCTCCCAAAGTGCTGGGATTACAAGCATGAGCCACCACACCCAGACGAAAGTCAAGTTTGTTTTTTGTTTTTTTTTTTTTTGAGACGAAGTCTTATTCTGTCACTCAGGCTAGAGTGTAGTGGCACGATCTCAGCTCACTGCAACCTCTGCCTCCGGGTTCAAGCAATTCCCCTGCCTCAGCCTCCTGAGTAGCTGGGATTACAGGTGCCCGCCACCATGCCTGGCTAATTTTTGTATTTTCAGTAGAGACGGAGTTTCACCATCTTGGCCAGGCTGGTCTCGAACTCCTGACCTTATGATCCACCCGCCTCGGCCTCCAAAATGCTCGGATTGAAGGCATGAGCCACCACACCCAGATGAAATTCAAGATGTATTTTTATACTTACAGCTCATCTCACTTAGGACTCACTACATTTCAAGTGCTTGGCAGTGACATGCTGGTGGCTACTGTAATAGGTCTAGAAGGTTACATCAAACTGTTAACAGTAGTTGCTTGGGGATCATGGTGACATTGTGGAGGAAGACCTCTTGCAGCAGGAAGAGCCGCAGACAAAACTCCTCAGACACCAGATTAAAGAAGGAAGAGGTTTTTTATTCGGCCAGGAGCGTCGGCAGACTCGCGTCTTAAGCACCAAGCTCCCCGACAAAGAAATCCTCGGCCTTTTTAAAGTCTTACAATTTTAAGGGGTCCACGTGAAAGGGTCGTCATAAATCGAGCAAGCGTGGGAAATGTGACTGGGCCTACATGCATCAGCTAACAGAACAAAAAGTTTTACAATGCTTTTTTTCATACGGTGTCTGGAATTTACAGGTAACACAAGTAGTTTAGGTCAGGGGTTGATGTTATTATTATTACTTTTTTTTAACTCCTAGGGCCAGGTGGTGGTGCCAAGGTTGTCTGGCTATTTATCTTACTTTTGTTTCTTTCTCTCTTTGCTCCTGTCTTGTGAACTAGGCAAGGTGGGGAGAGGAGGGCAACAGTAGTAGAGGTCTCCTTCCTTACTCTCACTTCTAATTATATTACTTAGTAACATTTCACACTTTTTTTTTTTTTTTTTTTTTTGAGACGGAGTCTCGCTCTGTCGCCCAGGCTGGAGTGCAGTGGCCGGATCTCAGCTCACTGCAAGCTCCACCTCCCGGGTTTACGCCATTCTCCTGCCTCAGCCTTCCCGAGTAGCTGGGACTACAAGCGCCCGCCACCGCGCCTGGCTAGTTTTCTGTATTTTTTAGTAGAGATGGGGTTTCACCGTGTTCGCCAGGATGGTCTCAATCTCCTGACCTCGTGATCCGCCCATCTCAGCCTCCCAAAGTGTTGGGTTTACAGGCTTGAGCCACCGCGCCCGGCCATTTCACACTTTTTACAATAAGCATGTATTCATGTTTTTTCTTCTTTTCTTTCTTCTTTTTTTTTTTTTTCTCTTGAAACCGAGTCTCCCCTCTGTAGCCCAAGCTGGAATGCAGTGGTATAATCATGGCTCACTATAGCCTCAACCTCCTAGGCTCAAGTGACCCTCCCACTTCAGCCTCTCCAGCAGCTGGGACGGTAGGCACCTGCCACCTCATGTGACTAATATTTGCATTTTTTGTAGACACAGTGTCTCACTATATTGCCCAGGCTAGACTCAAACCCCTGGACTCAAGTGATCCTCCCGCCTCCTTTAGGCCTCCTAAAGTGCTGTGATTACAGGTGTGAGGCATAGACCCCAATTTGTCTCTTGTGTTAGTTGGGTCCTCCAGTAAGCAGAGAGTCAGGCCCAGTTAGTAATGCAAGGGTCAGGGCTACATAGGGCTAGGGTTAGTGGAGGCTTATGACCTGTGACTCACAAAGAGTGGTGAAGCAGGGTTGGGCAGGGAAAGCCCTGGACTCTGATGCCATCTGACATCTGAGAATAGAAACGGGAGAAATCAGTCAGGAAACAAAGGCCTCAGACTACAGCACAGGCTTGACTAACCCAAGGGGTTACTCCAAGGTAAAGATCGCCGATAGAGTTGTCCCTTGTTGGGCAGAAATGGCCCAGTCCTGGCATCCCTGCTGGGCTTAGTCATGGACAGAGGGCTGCCTGTGAAAATGGTGTTCCCAGCAGGATGGAAGGTGCTGCAGCTGGAGGAGGCAACTGTACTCCTTGCACTCACTCGCAAGCTCTTTCTAAATATTTTTTTAAAATATTTATGTATTTATTTATTTTTATTTTATTTTATTTTTCTATTTGGAGTCTCGTTCTGTCACCCAGACTGGAGTGCCGTGGCGCAATCTCAGCTTACTGCAATCTCTGCCTCCCAGGTTCAAGTGATTCTCCTGCTTCATCCTCCCGAGTAGCTGGGACTACAGGTGTCCGCCACCATGCCTGGCTAATTCTTTTTTTTTTTTTTTTTTTTTTTTGAGATGGAGTCTCGCACTGTCACCCAGGCTAGAGTGCAGTGGCGGGATCTCAGCTCACTGCAAGCTCCGCCTCCCGGGTTCACGCCATTCTCCTGCCTCAGCCTCCCGAGTAGCTGAGACTACAGGCACCCGCCACCTCGCCCGGCTAGCTTTTTGTATTTTTTAGTAGAGACGGGGTTTCACTCTGTTAGCCAGGATGGTCTTGATCTCCTGACCTCGTGATCCGCCCATCTCGGCCTCCCAAAGTGCTGGGATTACAGGCTTGAGCCACTGCGCCTGGCCAATTCTTTTGTATTTTTAGTAGAGAGGGGTTTTGCCATGTTTCCCAGGCTGGTCTCGAACTCCTGACCTCAGGTAATCCTCCTGCCTTGGCCTACCAAAGTGCTGGGATTACAGGCGTGAGCTACCACGCCCAGCCATATTTTTTTAACTATGGTAAGAAAAACACATAACATAAAATGTATAATCTTAATCATTTCTAAGTGTACAGTTCAGTAGTGTTAAGTATATTTACATTATTGTGCAACCCATCTCCAGAACTCTTTCATCTTGCAAAGCTGAAACTCTCTCCCCGTTAAACACCTCCCTTTTCCCCCACCCTAGCCCCGGCACCCAACAGTCTACCTTCTGTCTCTATGTCTCATATACGACATGATTCCACATATGACTTCCTATATGCGTATGACTTCCTGTACACAGAATCACGTAGTATTTGTCTTTTTGTGACTGGCTTCTTTCACTCAGAGTAACGTCTTCAAGGTTTATCTATGTTGTAGTGTGTGTCAGCATTTCCTTCCTTTTTTTTTTTTTTTTTTTTTTTTTTTGAGACGGAGTCTCGCTCTGTCGCCAGGGCTGGAGCACAGTGGCCGGATCTCAGCTCACTGCAAGCTCCGCCTCCCGGGTTCACGCCATTCTCCTGCCTCAGCCTCCTGTGTAGCTGGGACTACAGGCGCCCGCCACCTCGCCCGGCTAGTTTTTTGTATTTTTTTAGTAGAGACGGGGTTTCACCGTGTTCGCCAGGATGGTCTCGATCTCCTGACCTCGTGATCCGCCCGTCTCGGCCTCCCAAAGTGCTGGGATTACAGGCTTGAGCCACCGCGCCCGGCCATTTCCTTCCTTTTTAAGCTGAATCATATCCACTGTATAGACAGACCACATTCTCCATTGATCCACTGATAAATACTTGGGTTACTTCCACCTCTTGGCTATTGTGAGTAGCGCTGTTATGAACCTGAGTGCCCAAATATCTCTTTAAGATCCTGTTTTCAATTCTTCTGAGTACACCCCAGAAGGGGAATTTCTGGATCACATAGAATTCTACATTTATTTATTTATTTGTTTGTTTATTTAGAGATGGAGTCTTGCTCTGTCATCTAGGCTGGAGTGCAGTGTTGCCATCTCAGCTCACTGCAACCTCTGCCTGCTGGGTTCAAGCAATTCTCCTGCCTCAGTCTCCAACCACGCCTGGCTACTTTTAATTATTTGAGGACCCTCCATAGTGTTTTTCATAGCAGCTTCACCATTTTACATTCCCACCAGCAGCGCTCCAGCAGTTCATTTCTCCACATCCTCACCAAAGCTTTTTTTTTCTTTCTTTCTTTCTTTCTTTAAATAATAGGCATCCTAGGCCAGACGCAGTGGCTCACGCCTGTAATCTCAACACTTTGGGAGGCCGAGGTGGGTGGATCATTTGAGGTCAGGAGTTCGAGACCAGCTTGACTAACATGGAATAACCCTGTCTCTACTGAAAATACAAAAATTAGCCGAGCGTGGTGGTGTGTGCCTGTAATCCCAGCTACTCGGGAGACTGAAGCAGGAAAACTGCTTGAATCCAGGAGGCAGAGGTTTCGGTGAGCCGAGATCATGCCACTGCACTCCAACCTGGGCGATAACAGCAAAACTCTGTCTCAAAAAAAATAGTAATAGCTACCCTAAGGGTTGTGAGGTGATATCTTTTTTTTTTTTTTTTTTTTTTTTTTTTTGAGACGGAGTGTTGCTCTGTCACCCTGGCTGAAGTACAATGGCTCGATCTCGGCTTACTGCAACCTCCACCTCCTGGGTTCAAGTGATTCTCCTGCCTCAGCCTCCCAGGTAGCTGGGATTACAGGCGTGTGCGACCACACCTGGCTAATTTTTCATGTCTTTAGTAGAGACAAGGTTTCACCATGTTGGCCAGGCTGGTCTTGAACTCCTGGGCTGATCTTGAACTCCTGGGCTCAAGCGATCCTCCTGCCTTGGCCTCCCAAAGTGCTGGGATTCCAGGCGTGAGCCACCGCGCCCGGCCCCTGTTAGTCTCTTGAAAGGCAATCAGATAGGTGCATCTCCAGGACTGCTAACTCTATATAGCTAAACATTTATTATAAAACATTTTACAAACCAAGCAGGAGATCTGGAGGGCACTAGGGAAGGCAGATCTTTCTACAGAAGTTTCACACTAACAGAATCTCAAAGGAACATTTAGTGTTCACTGGCTGGCCCTGGGCCAAGCTCATTTCATTCCCTTAACAGCTCTGTAAGGAGGCGGTTGTTGCATTCCAGTGGTGCAGCAAGGGCTGACTTGGAGGGGAGGGTGGAGAACTTCAGTTATAATGCCCTCCCACCCACCACGCTGAATAAACAAATCACAGGTTTTTTTTTTACTGTTGCCTTATGCAAACACAGACTCAAAACAGTGCCCTGGGCACCACCCTTCCTGCAGCTAGATTCCTTCCCCTAAACTGCTCCAGATAAAATCATTGACTGAGCATCCCAGGCATTTAAACTAGGCTGGGAAATCTCCAAAATCCTTGTTGTTTCCACGTATGATTTAAGAATAACAAGACCTGGGCCGGGCGCGGTGGCTCAAGCCTGTAATCCCAGCACTTTGGGAGGCCGAGACGGGCGGATCACGAGGTCGGGAGATCGAGACCATCCTGTCTAACACGGTGAAACCCCGTCTCTACTAAAAATACAAAAAACTAGCGGGGCGTAGTGGCGGGCGCCTGTAGTCCCAGCTACTCGGGAGGCTGAGGCAGGAGAATGGCGAGAACCCGGGAGGCGGAGCTTGCAGTGAGCCGAGATTGCGCCACCGCACTCCAGCCTGGGTGACTGAGCAAGACTCCGTCTCAAAAAAAAAAAAAAAGAATAACAAGACCTGAAAATAACAGAGCAAACAGGAAGGAAGCCATCCTGAGTGTACCACTTGGGAAATAAATAAATGGCACCACTATATGCAAAAGACTTTAAGACTGATTCTGCTTGGTGCCGGGCGCGGTGGCTCACACCTGTAATCTCAGCACTTTGGGAGGCCGAGGCGGGCAGATCACCTGAGGTCGGGAGTTTGAGACCAGCCTGATCAACATGGAGAAACCCCATCTCTACTAAAAGTACAAAATTAGCCAGGCTTGGTGACGCATGCCTATAATCCCACCTACTCAGGAGGCTGAGGCAGGAGAATCGCTTGAACCTGGCAGGCTGAAGTTGGAGTGAGCAGCAATCGTGCCATTGCACTCCAGCCTGGGCGACACAGCAAGACTCCATCTCAAAAAATAAATAAATAAAAATAAAAAATAAAGAAAGGACAGTGTCTGGCACATAGTACGTTGTCAATAAATGTTAGCTATTATTATTGCAAACTACATCTATTGCCAAAATAAAGCTTTTTAAAAATTCCAAATGATACATCATTATACAAATTTTTTTTTTTTTTTTTGAGACGGAGTCTCGCTCTGTCACCCAGGCTGGAGTGCAGTGGCCGGATCTCAGCTCACTGCAAGCTCCGCCTCCCGGGTTCACGCCATTCTCCTGCCTCAGCCTCCCGAGTAGCTGGGACTACAGGCGCCCACCACCTCGCCCGGCTAGTTTTTTGTATTTTTTTTTTTTTAGTAGAGACGGGGTTTCACCGTGTTAGCCAGGATGGTCTCGATCTCCCGACCTCGTGATCCGCCCGTCTCGGCCTCCCAAAGTGCTGGGATTACAGGCTTGAGCCACAGCGCCCGGCCTATACAAAGTTTTAAAAAGAATTTCCAGAACACTCTTCCCCTGAGATTTTTTTTTTTTTTTTTTTTTTTTTTTTTTTGAGACGGAGTCTCGCTCACTGCAAGCTCCGCCTCCCGGGTTCACGCCATTCTCCTGCCTCAGCCTCCTGAGTAGCTGGGACTACAGGCGCCCGCCACCTCGCCCGGCTAGTTTTTTGTATTTTTTAGTAGAGACGGGGTTTCACCGTGTTAGCCAGGATGGTCTTGATCTCCTGACCTCGTGATCCGCCCGTCTCGGCCTCCCAAAGTGCTAAGATTACAGGCTTGAGCCACCGCGCCCGGCTTCCCCTGAGATTTAAAACAGGTATGCCGCAGTATGCGATGGAACTCCCCTCGTCCCTGCCCTGCCCCACCTTTGAGCGGAAAACTAAAGAGGGACTAAAAAGGCAACATGACAGAAGGTCATGCTGTATTTTTGGTTAAACAAAGGAAAAAGTAAAATGGAAAAAAAAAAAAGCAGATGGGTGGGTCATGCAATACAAATGGAACAGTAAATGTTTTCGGGGCGAATGTCCACAAATAGGACGTTTCCAATGGCAAATAGCTGGTGGTTGTGTTTGGTACACCAAGCAGAGTAAGTCTTTTCTTTTCTTTTTTTTTTCTTTTTTTTTTTTTTTGAGACAGAGTTTTGCTGTTGTTGCCAGGCTGGAGTGCAGTGGTGCGATCTCGGCTCACTGCAACCTCCACCTCCCGAGTTCAAGCGATTCTCCTGCCTCAGCCTCCTGAGTAGCTGGGACTTCAGGCGCCTGCCACCATGACCAGCTAATTTTTTGTATTTTTAGTAGAAACGGGGTTCACCGTGTTAGCCAAGATGGTCTTGATCTCCTGGCCTTGTGATCTGCCCACCTTAACCTCCCAAAGTACTGGGATTATGGACGTGAGCCACCGCACCCGGCCAAATTTTTGTATTTTTAATAGAGATAGGGTTTTGCCATGTTGACCAGGCTGGTCTGGAACTTTTGACCTCAAGTGATCCATCTGCCTCAGCCTCCCAAAGTGCTGGGATTACAGATGTGAGCCACAACGCCCGGCCCCTTCTTTTTTTATATATATAAAAATATATATATTTATTAAAATACAAACAGGGACTCACTATGTTGCCCAGGTTGGTCTTGAACTCCTGGGTTCAAGCAGTTCTCCTGCCTTGGCCTCTGAAAGTTCTGGGATTATAAGATGTGAGTCACTGCACCTGCACCTGGCCCAGACACTGTTCTAAATGCTTACCGGGGGCAGTGGCCCATGCCTGTAATCACAGCACTTTGAGAGGCCGAGGCAAGCGAATCTCCTGAAGTCAGGAGTTCGAGACCAGCCTGGCCAACACTGTGAAACCCTCGTCTCAACTAAAAATACCAAAATTTGCTGGGCGTGGTGGCATGCACCTGTAATCCCAGCTACTCAGGAGGCTGAGGCAGGAGAATCACTTGAATTTGGGAGGTGGAGGTTGCAGTGAGCCGAGATTGTGCCACTGCACTCCAGCCAGGGTGACAGAGGGAGACCCTGTCTCAAAAAAAACAAAACAAAACAAAAAAAACCCATGAAGAAGTACGTTCTATTCTTATCCCAATTTTATAGTTGGGAGACTTGAGCTCGGGAGCAGGGGATTAATTTGCTTACAAGAAGGAGAGTGAAGATTTGTGCTCTGGCTCTAGAAGCCAGACTCTTTTCTTTCTGTTTCTAAAATTTGAGACAGGGATTTTGGCTTGTGTTGTCATTGCTTTTGGTGTTTTAGACATGAAGTCCTTGCCCGTGCCTACGTCCTGAATGGTATCGCCTAGAAACAACAGGTGCTGGAGAGGATGTGGAGAAACAGGAACACTTTTACACTGTTGCTGGGACTACAAACCAGTTCAACCATTGTGGAAAACAGTGTAGCGACTCCTCAAGGACCGAGAACTAGAAATATCATTTGACCCAGTCATCCCATTACTGGGTATATATCCAAAGGATTATAAATCATGCTGCTATAAAGACATGCACACGTATGTTTATTGAGGCACTATTCACAATAGCAAAGACTTGGAATCAACCCAATGTCCATCAGTGACAGACTGGATTAAGAAAATGTGGCACATATACGCCATGGAATACTAGGCAGCCATAAAAAAGGATGAGTTCGTGTTCTTTGTAGGGACATGGATGCAGCTGGAAACCATCATTGTCAGCAAACTATCGCAAGAACAGAAAACCAAACACCGCATGCTCTCACTCATAGGTGGGAATTGAACAATGAGAACACTTGGACACAGGGTGGGGAACATCACACACCGGGGCCTGTTGTGGGGTGCGGGGAGGGGGAATGGATAACATTAGGAGATATAACTAATGTAAATGACGAGTTAATGGGTGCAGCACACCAACATGGTACATGTATACATATGTAACAAACCTGCACATTGTGCACATGTACCCTAGAACTTAAAGTATAATTTAAAACATTTAAAAATAATAATTAAAAAAACCATTTGAGACAGGGTCTCGCTCTGTCACCCAGGCTGGAGTGCAGTGGCTCGATCTTGGCTCACTGAAGCCTTGACCTCCTGGGCTCCAGTGATCCAAGTGATCCTCCCACCTCAGCCTCCCGAGTAGCTGGGACCACAGCCACATACCACTATGCCTGGCTAATTTTTTGTATTTTTTGTAGAGACGGTTTTTTGCCATGTTGCCAAGGCTGGTCTCGAACTACTATGCTCAGGCGATCTGCCTGCCTCGGTCTCCCAAAGTGCTTGGATTACAGGCATGAGCCATTGTACCCAGCCAAAGTCAGCCTCCTGAACACTCTGCTATCACTCACTGGTTTTCACACTTGAGCATGCACTAGAATCACCTACGGGGCTTTAAAACACAGATGCTGGAGCCCTCCCTCAATGTTTCTGAATCAGTGGGTCGAGAATTCGCATTTCTAAAAAGTTTCCAAGTGATGCTCATGGGGCTGACCCTGGGACCACACTTTAAAACTTCTGCTATCGGCCAGACACAGCGGCTCACATCTGTAACCCTAGCACATTGGGAGGCTGAGGCAGGAGGATTGCTTGGGGCCAGGAGTGGGAGACCAGCCCGGGCAACATAGGGAGATGTTGCCTCTACAAAAAAATTTTTTTTTTTTTTTTTTAGATGGAGTTTCAAAGGCTCTTGTTGCCCAGGATGGAGTGCAATGGCATGATCTTGGCTCACTGCAACCTCTGCCTCCCAGGTTCAAATGATTCTCCCGCCTCAGCCTCCCGAGTAGCTGGGAATACAGGCATGCACCACCACACCCAGCTGATTTTGTATTTTTAGTAGAGACAGGATTTCACCATGTTGACCAGGCTGGTTTCGAACTCCCGACCTCAGGTGATCCACCCTCCTCGGCCTCCCAAAGTGCTGGGATTAGAGGCGTGAGCCACGGTGCCCGGCTTACAAAAAATTTTTGAAAAATTAGCCAGGCGTGGTGACAGGCACTCGTAGTCCTAGCTCCTCGGCAGTCTGAGGCAGGAGAGCTTTTGAACCCTGGAGCTCAAGGCTGCAGTGAGCTATGTTCATGTCACTGCGCTCCAACCAGAGTGACCGAGCAAGATCCTGTCTCTGGGGGAAATAAGAAAAGAACCTCCGCTATAACTTGTAATTGTTTTCATAATTTCCCAGTGGAGAGAGAAGGGCCATCATTACCTATCAACAGATTGTCCAATTCTATGAGGGATCTAAGAGTTAGGTTTCTTAACACTTTGTAATAGTGGCCAACATCCATTGATGCTTATAGTATCCTACACACTTTTATGCATTGTATTATACAATCCTTACATCAGTCTTGCGAAACAGATATTTTTATTTTTCCCAGTGTACAGTGAGGAAACTGGGTTTGGAGAGATTAGGAAATTCGGTTGAGTTTGTGAATCAGCAAGTATGTAGCAATTAGGAGGTTCAAAGCAAAGACTGCTTAACTCTACAGCCTTATAGGACATTTCAGCCTTTGAACATAGTAGACGCTCAATACAATAATCATTAATGAATAAACAGATTCTTTGTTTTTTGTTTGTTTTGTTTTGTGACAGTCTTAATCTGTTGCCCAGGCTGGAGTGCAGTGGTGTAGTCAAGGCTCACTGCAGACTCGACCTCCTTGTCTCAAGAGATCCTCTGGCTTCAGACTCCCAAGTAGCCAGGACTACAGGTATGTGTCACCACGCCTGGCTAATTTTCGTGGTTTTGTTTTGTTTTGATTTGTTTTGTAGAGATGGGGTTTCCCCATGTTGCCTAAGCTGGTCTCGAACTCCTGTACTCAAGTGATCCTCCTGCCTTGGCTTCCTGCAGCACTGGGATTACAGACAGGAGCTACTTTGCCTGGCCCAGAAGGAACTTTTTTTTTTTAAGACAGAGTCCCGCTCTGTCACCCAGGCTGGAGTGCAACGGCGCGATATCGGCTCACTACAACCTCCACCTCCCAGGTTCAAGTGATTCTCCTGCCTCAGCCTCCTGAGTACCTGGGATTATAGGCGCATGCCACCACGCCCTGCTAATTTTTGTATTTTTAGTAGAGATGAGGGCTTCACCATGTTGGTCAGGCTGGTCTCAAACTCCTGAGCTCATGATCCGCCTGCCTCAGCCTCCCAAAATGCTGGGATTACAGGCATGAGCCACCTCACTGGGCCCAGAAGGAACTTTTGACGTGGACAATTCCAGCAGTGAAGAGTGGGAGCAGTGAAAGTTAAAGGAAACTTTTTTTTTTTGAGACGGAGTCTAGCCCTGTCGCCTAGGCTGGAGTGCAATGGTGCGACCTCAGCTCACTGTAACCTCTGCCTCCCAAGTTCAAACGATTCTCCTGGCCCAACCTCCAGAGTAGCTGGGATTATAAGCACGCACCACCACCCCAGCTATTTTTTTGTGTCTTTAGTAGAGACGGAGTTTCACCATGTTGGCCCAGCTGGTCTCAAACTCCTGACCTCGTGATCTGCCCAGCTTGGCCTCCCAAAGTGCTGCGATTACAGGCATGAGCCACCGTGCCCGACTATTTGTTTAGAGATAGTCTCGCTCTGTCACCCAGGCTGGAGTGCGGTGGTTCCATCACGGCTCACTGCACCCTCGGCCTCCCAGGCTCAAGGAATTCTCCCACCTTGGCCTCCCAAATGGATGGAACCACCGGTGCACACCACCACGCTTGCCTAATTGTTTAATTATTTATACAGACAAGATCTCACTATGTTGCCCAAGCTGGTCTTGAACTCCTGGGTTGAAACGATCCTCCCACCTCAACTTCCCAAAATGCTGGGATAACAGGCGTAAGCCATCCTGCCCAACCTCAACTTTTTACCTTCGTGTGTACTCATGTGACCTCCACCAAGAGTAAGATATAGTACATTTTTTGAGCTTCCGTACAGCTGAACACATGGAGGTTCCTGGAGCGCGGTGCCCGGGGGAGGGTGTGGGAGCTCTGCCCCCTCCCTGCATTCCTCACTTTCATCTGTATCCTCTGAAACCTCCTTTATCATAAACGGGCGAGCATATGATGCCTTGGAAGTCTCATATTTCAAATCTTCTTTGGATTGCAAATTGCTTGAGTGTTCGTAGACTAAATCCTGGGCGAATACGCCGAGTTCCTCGAGCGGGCTTACCAATGCAGACTGTAGCACTGGTTGGGTCTTTGATTTGTCTGAAAAGTTAGGGCAGTGAGAAGCCCAGCTGGGATGAGGGAGTTTCATGTTGAGTTTAGAAGCACATGACTGAAAGTCAGAAAACAAACCCACCAAAGCTGTGAGAGACAGCTATGAAACCATAGAAGCCATCTGTGGACTCATGTCTAGATTATTGAAGATAAACTGTTTAATCAAATTCATACGTCTTTATTTTACGGTTCTTTTTTTTTTTTTTCCCGAGACTGAGTCTTGCTCTGTCAGCCAGGCTAGAGTGCAGTGGCATGATCTCGGCTCACTGCAACCTCCCCTTCCAGGTTCAAGTGATTCTTGCACCTCAACTTCCCAAGTAACTGGGATTATAGGTGCTTAGCACAAGCCCTGCTAATTTTTGTATTTTTGATAAAGACAGAATTTCACCATGTTGGCCAGGCTGGTCTCAAACTCCTGGCCTCCAGCAATCCACCCACCTCAGCCTCCCAAAGTGCTGGGATTACAGGTATTAGCCACTACACCCAGCTTTATTTTACTTACTTATTTATTTATTTATTTAAATTTTTTTTTCTTGAGACTGAGTCTTGCTGTGTTGCTCAGGCTAGAGTGCAGTGGCATGATCATGGCTCACTGCAGCCTAGAACTGGGTCTCAAGTGATTCTCCCACCCCAGCTTCCCAAGTAGCTGGGACCACAAGTATGCACTATCACACCCAGCTAATTTTTTTTTTTTTTTTTTTTTTTTGGTAGAGATGGGATCTCATTTTGTTGACTAGGCTGGTCTGGAACTCCTGGTCTCAAATAATCCTCCCAAAGTGCTGTGGGATTACAGGCATGAGCCACCAGGCCGCTCAAAATTAACATCTCTTGGCCGGGCACAGTGGCTCACATGCAACCAATCTCCAGAACTTTCTGATCTTGCAAAACTGAAACTCTACTCCCATTAAACAACAACTCTCCATTCTCCGTCACCATGTTGGCCAGGCTGGTCTCGAACTCCTGACCTCAAGTGATCTGCCCACTTACATCTCCCAAAGTGTTGGGATTACAGGTGTGAGCCACAGCACCTGGCTCCTTTTTTATTTTTTGTAGAGAGAGTTCTCACTGTGTTGCCCAGACTGGTCTCCAACTCCTGGCCACTGTGATGGCCCTTTAGATGCACTCTGAGTTAATTTTTTGTGTATAGTGAACTACATTGGTTGAAAAGACTGTCCTTGCCCCATTGAATGACCTTAGCTCCCTTATTGAAAATCATCTGCCAATATATGCAAGCATTTATTTATCAGCTCTCTATTTTATTTTCCATTCTTTGTTATGGTTGAATACTATTCTATTGGATGGACATACCCTCTTTTTTTTTTTTTTTTTTTTTTTTTTTTTTTTTTTTTTTTTTGAGACGGAGTCTTGCTCTGTCGCCCAGGCTGGAGTGCAGTGCAGTGGTGCAATCTCGGCTCACTGCAAGCTCCGCCTCCCGGGTTCACGCCATTCTCCTGCCTCAGCCTCCCGAGTAGCTGGGACTACAGGCGCCCGCCACTGCGCCCGGCTAATTTTTTTTCTATTTTTAGTAGAGACGGGGTTTCACCATGGTCTCGATCTCCTGACCTTGTGATCCGCCCGCCTCGGCCTCCCAAAGTGCTGGGATTACAGGCGTGAGCCACCGCGCCCGGCCGACATACCCTCTCTTACATATGGCAGGCCTAATGTTTCATCTCAGTATTTAACCACTGGATGTTGTCACTCTGTGATTTGTGGGCTTCTAGGCCCTTGTCCAGGAGCTTTGTTTTGATTATTACAATATTGGTGGTGGGGCACAGTGGCTCATTCCTGTAATCCTAGCACTTTGGGAGGCCAAAGTGGGAGGATTGCTTGAGGCCAGGATTTTGAGACCAGCCGGGGCAACAGAACGAGGCCTTTGTCTCTTAAAAAAAAAAAAAAAAAAAAAAAAATTAGCCAGGTATGGTGGCAAGCACCTGTAGTCCCAGCTACTCGGGAGGCTGAGGTGGGAGGATCACCTAAGCCCAGGAGTTCGAGGCTGCAGTGAACTGTGATCATGCCACTGCACTCCAGCTGGGGTGACAGAGCAAGTCCTCATCTCTTACGAAAAAATAGGCTGGGCACGGTGGCTCACACCTGTAATCGCAGCACTTTGGGAGGGTGAGGTGGGCAGATCACCTGAGGTCAGGAGTTCAAGACCAGCCTGGCCAACATGGTGAAACCCTGTCTCTACTAAAAATACAAAACTTAGTTGGGTGTGGTGGCTCATGCCTGTAATCCCAGCTACTTGCAAGGCTGAGGCAGGAGAATTGCTTGAATCCAGGAGGCAGAGGTTGCAATGAGCCAAGATCGTGCCACTGCACTCCAGCCTGGGCTACAAGAGCGAAACTCTGTCTCAAAAAAAAAAAAAAGAAGAAGAAGAAGAAAGGCCAAGCACGGTGGCTCATGCCTGTAATCCCAGCACTTTGGGAGGCCGAGGCTGGTGGATCACCCTGAGGTCAGGAGTTCAAGACCAGCCTGGGCAACATGATAAAATTCCATCTCTACTAAAAATACAAAAAATTAGCCATGCATGGTGGCACACACCTGTAATCCCAGCACTTTGGGAGACCCAGGTGGGAGGATTGCCTGAGCTCAAGAGTTCACAACCAGCCTGGGCAACACGGTGAAACCCCATCTCTATTAAATACAAAAAATTAGCCAGGCGTGGTGGCATGTGCTGGGACTATAACTGGCGCAGTAGTCCCAGCTACTCGGGAGGCTGAGGTAGGAGAATTGCTTGAACCTGGGAGGTGGAGGTTGCAGTGAGCCGAGATTGTGCCACTGCACTCCAGCCTGGGCAACAGAGCAAGACTCCGTCTCAAAAAAAATAAATAAATAAAACTAAAAATAAATAAATAAGGAAAATAAAAACGGCCCTCTGAAAATAGTATGTTTTGTTAATTTGCTTTGCTTTAGTTGGTTGGTTTAATCCGTGTACATTCTCCATTGAGATTCTAGTACCTCAGTGTGGAGAAAATGGACACACCCATCACAAGGAAAGCTGCCAATACATTCCTAGGAAAGATAAGCCCTGTTGCTGAGCTTTCTGCCTGAGACTATCACAAACCTCCAATGGAACCTAAAATAACTTGAGATTTGTTGTGCTTTTGTTTTGAAACATGGTCTCACTCTGTCACCATGGTCTTACTCCGTCACAGGCACCACTCTGTGGTGCGATCTTGGCTCGCTGGAGCCTCAACATCCTGGGCTCAAGCGATCCTCCCACCTCAGCCTCCCGAGTACCTGCCACTACAGGCATGAACCACCGTGTCCACCTAATTTTGTTTACTTTTTGTGGAGATAGGGTCTCACTATGATGCCCAGGCTAGTCTCGAATTCCTGGGCTCCAGCAATCCTCCTGCCTCAGCCTCCTAAAGTGTAGAGATTAAGGCATGAGCCACAGCGAATAACTCAAGTTTCTAAGCCACACTGCTAATATTCTCAGTAATATGGATTCTGCATATGTGTCAAATGCTTTGTGATTTTCAGACAGGGGTTTCTCTCTTGTTAATTACGCCTGCTTCTCTCACCCAAGTAGCAAGGTGTCTCCAACACCAGCAATTCCTCCCCAGCTCTGTGGAAGAAAGAATGAAGGATCACAATCACATCTGTAAGTGCTTCCTAAGTGTGTGAGGTGTCACACACATTATCTCATAAGTTCATGTTCCTCGCAGCAACCCTGCCACCTGGGTCCCGCTATTGTCCCCATTTTACAGAAGAGGAGACTGAGGCTTGGAGACGTTAAGTAACTTGCCAAGGTGGCAGCGCCGGTTACGTGGAGGAGCCGAGGACCCAGCGAAGTGAGCAGGGTAGGAATTCCCCATTTTATTGAGAGTCACAGAAGTCAGATGCCCCAGGCCCTAATGATAATTTGCTGGGAGTTTTCCAGATCCTCAAGCCTTGGGGACTCTGTCGCGCTGCCCACAACAGCTGCTTTCTGTTTGGCCGCAGGTTCCAGAAAACTCCCTCAAAGAGAGACCCGAATCTTCCATCACGTACGATGCAAATTCTACGGCTGGAAAGCACGAGAGTAGAAAGGAAAAAGTTGCTTTCTTTTTGCTCTGCTCTCGATTGCGCGGTGGAAACTCGGTCTCCACGGGAACGCGCCTCCCGGCAGCGGTCGCCAGGGGCGGGGCTCAGGGCGGCTCCTCCCCCGGGCTGCAACTGTTCCCAGGCTGGGGGGATTGCCCTCACCCCTGAACTTTCCTCTTCTCGGACGCCCTCCTTTTCTGTTGTCCCTTCGCGCCCCAAACCACAACCTGGAGCGCACTCGCCCGCGCGGCCTGCAGCAGGGACGGTGCGCCAGGGGCGCAGGCCCTAGAGTCGCGTGCGCGGCCCCTTTTTCCCCTTCCCCCCCGCCCCCCCCGGGCCCACCCCCGGGCCGCGCTGATTGGGCAGGTAGGGACTCTGCCCAGCGGAAAGTTTTGGGTGCCGGGAGGAAGTTCAACCTTTGGGAGACTCCAAGAGAGCAGCTCCGGGGTCGGCGGGGGTCTGGGTGGCCATGGAGGAGCCCCCTGTGCGAGAAGAGGAAGAGGAAGAGGACGATGAGAGGGACGAGACTGAGGACGAGGAGAGGGACGAGGCTGGGCCCGAAGGGGCGCTGGGCAAGAGCCCCTTCCAGCTGACCACCGAGGACGTGTATGACATCTCCTACCTGTTGGGCCGCGAACTTATGGCCCTGGGCAGCGACCCCCGGGTGACGCAGCTGCAGTTCAAAGTCGTCCGCGTCCTGGAGATGCTGGAGGCGCTGGTGAATGAGGGCAGCCTGGCGCTGGAGGAGCTGAAGATGGAGAGGGACAACCTCAGGAAGGAGGTGGAGGGGCTGCGGAGACAGGACCCTCCGACCAGCGGGGAGGTGAGTGTTGGGCCCAGAGCGCCTGCGGGGCGTAGGAGGGCGCCTACTAGCAGGAAGACACCTTCTCTTTTCTTTTCTTTTCTTTTCTTTTCTTTTTTCTTTTCTTTGCCTTTCCTTTCTTTTCTTTTCCTTTTTTTTTTTAAAGAGATGGGATCTCGCTGTGTTGCCCAGGCTGGTCTCAAACTCCTGGCTTCAAGTGATCCTCCAGCCTCAGCCTCCTAGAGTACTGGGTTTACAGGTGGGAGCCACCCTGCGGGGCCAGAATCTGTATTTCTAACGAGTTCCCAGTTAATGCTGATGCTGGTGGCCCCGGGTCCAGTTTGAGAACCTTTGACCTAGAGCAACAAACACAATTTTTTTTTTTTTGACACAGGGTCTTGCTCTATTGCCCAGGCTAGAGTACAGTGGTGCAAACATGGCTCACTTACAGCCTTGGCCTCCTAGGCTCAAGCAATTCTCCTGCCTCAGCCTTGCGAGTAGCTGGGAGTACAGGCATGTGCCACCATGCCTGGCTAACTGTTTTGATGTTTTGTAGAGATGGGGGTCTCACCGTTACCCAGGCTGGTCTCAAACTCCTGAGCTCAGGGAATCCTCCCGCCTTGGCCTCCCAAAGTGCTGGGATTGTGGATGTGAGCCACCACACTTGGGCAAGAAACACATTTTACCTAAAGAGAAATTAGTGCATATGACCACAAAAAGACATAGACAAGAAGATTCCGAGCAGCTTTAGTCTCAACTGCTGAACTGGAAACAATCTAAATGCAACCCAGTTTCAGTTTTGAAATTGTGATATATGGAATACTGTGCAACAGAAAAAGAACAGGGTGCTGATACACATAGCAGTGTGAATGAATCTCACAGATGTTACATTGAGAGAAAGAAGCCAGGCACAAAAGAGAAACTACTGTAGATTTTTTTTTTTTTCGAGTCAGAGTCTTGCTCTGTTGCCCAGGTGTAGTAGTGCAGTCACGTGACCTCGACTCACTGCAACCTCCACCTCCTGGGTTCAAGCGATTCTCCTGCCTCAGCCTCCTGAGCAGCTGGGATTACAGGCACTTGCCACCATGCCTGGCTAATTTTTTTTTTTTTTTTTCTTTTTTAGTAGAGACGGGGTTTTGCCTTTTTGGCCAGGCTGACCTCAAACTCCTGGCCTCAAGTGACCCACCCACCTCAGCCTTCCAAAGTGCTGGGATTACAGGCGTGAGCCACCGTACCCGGCCTAGGTTTTTAAAATTCTTGTCGAAACTCATTCATGTTATGACCTACTAGCAGGTCTCCAGCCACAGGTAAAAAAAAAAAAAAAAAAGCTGCTGTAAGTGGACGATGTCTTTTTTAATCCTCACACTATTACTGTTTTACAAAAATGAGGCACAGAACAATTAAGTAATTTGCCTGAGGACTTAACGGCAAGTAAGAGGTGAAGCCAGGATCTTCATTCAGAGATGCTAGCCCTAAATACTCCATCCTAAAATGCAGACATTTGACCTTACTTGTTGTACTAACATTTGATGAGTGACTGCAGTGACTGATGCTAGGCTCTGGGGCTATGGAGATAAAGTAGACAAGGTGCCTGCCCTCAAGAAGCTCACATCTAGTGGGAGAGGCCAGACACACAGTCCTAGAACCAGGACACAAGTATACAAACCGGGCCAGGCGCAGTGGCTCACACCTGTAATCCCAGCACTTTGGGGGGCCGAGGCAGGCAGATCACTTGAGGCCAGGAGTTCGGGACCAGCCTGAGCAACATGGTGAAACCCTGCCTCTACTAAAAATACAAAATTAGCTGGACCTGGTGGCGCACGCCTGTAATCCCAGCTGCTCAGAGGCTGAGGCACGAGAATCACTTGAACCCAGGAGGTGGAGGTTGCAGTGAGCCGAGATCGTGCCACTGGACTCCATCCAGGGCGACAGAGCAAGACTGTCTCAAAAACAAACAAACAAACAAAAACCAAGTATACAAACCAAGGCTGGGCGCGGTGGCTCACGCCTGTAATCCCATCACTTTGGGAGGCCGAGGCAGGCAGATCAGGAGGTCAAGAGATCGAGACCATCCTGGCCAACATACTCCGCGTCTACTAAAAATACAAAAATTAGCTGGGCATGGTGGCACGCGCCCATATTCCCAGCTACTCGGGAGGCTGAGGCAAGAGAATTGCTTGAACCTGGGAGGGGGAGGTTGCACTGAGCTGAGATCATGCCACTGCATTCCAGCCTGGCAACAGAGCAAGACGATTTTGTCTTAAAAAAAAAAAAAAAGTATACAAACCAAGAAGTAAGCCTGGAAAGAGCAGGAACGAGTCACTGAAATTCACAGGGAAGTGTGAAGTTTCCCAGTAGCTTCCCTGGTAACTTTTTTTTCTTATTATTATTAATTGTTATTATTATTTGCCTCATACCTTCTCTGACCCCGGTAGTTTATTTCACCTATTCCTAAGTGATGGTGACAATTGTATTTCTAGATAATATTCTACTTTAGTATCTGTCAAGTGACATGGTTAAGTGTGATGACTTGTAGCCTGGCTTTTGAGAGTCAAGGAAAGTTGAGTGACTTGCACAGGATTGCTCAGCCACATTCTGTGTTATTTTTGCCTCCATCTCCGGGCACAAGAATATGGAGGAAGTCCCATTATGAGCTAAGAATAGTGTGGTGTGCACAGGGGCTGGGTACTTTCCCATATGGGGCAAAGTGGACAAGTTTCATCAGGCGGCAGATGAGATGGCATATTTTCTTCCCAAACTGCAGCCTTAAGAACTGGGGTAGGGAAAAATGCATGAATCAAGAAAATGAATGTTTAGTGCCACTAGATAGTGCACAAAAATATGCCTTGTTTTTTCCTTTGTATGTTTTGAGACAGGGTCTCACTTTGTCACCCAGGCTGGCATGCAGTGGTTTGAACACTGCTCACTGCAGCTTCAGCCTCCCTGGGCTCAGGTCTCCCACCTCAGCCTCCCTAGTAGCTGAGACCATAAGCGTACGCCACTATGGCCACCTAATTTTTGTATTTTTTCTAGAGATGAGGTTTTCCCATGTTGTCCAGGCTGGTCTCAAACTCCTGGGCTCAAACGATCCACCCACCCTAGCCTCCCAAAGTTCTGGGATTACAGGAGTGGGCCACTATTCCTGACCTCTTTTTGGTTTTTTAAATTGTAGTAAAGCTGGGTGCGGTGGCTCATGCCTGTAATCCCAGCACTTTGGGAGGCCGAAGTGGGCACAGGTCACCTGAGGTCAGAGTTCGAGACCAACCTGGCCAACATGGTGAAATCCCATTTCTACTAAAAATACAAAAAATTTGCTGGGCGTAGTGGCAGGCATCTGTAATCCCAGCTACTAGGGAGGCTGAGGCAGAAGAATTGCTTAAATCTGGGAGACAGAGGTTGCAGTGAGCTGAGATCATGCCACTGCACTCCAACCTGGGCAACAGAGCAAGACTGTCTCAAAAGAAAAAAATAAAATAAAATAAATTGTAGTAAATACAAGTAACATAAAATTTACCATCTTAACTTTTTTTTTTTTTGGAGATGGAGTTTTGCTGTGTCGCCCAGGCTGGAGTGCGGTGGTGCGATCTCAGCTCACTACACGCTCTGCCTCCCAGGTTCACACCATTCTCCTGCCTCAGCCTCCCGAGTAGCTGGGACTACAGGTGCTCGCCACCACGCCCAGCTAACTTTTTTGTATTTTTTTAGTAGAGACGGGGTTTCACCGTGTTAGCCAGGATGGTCTCGATCTCCTGACCTTGTGATCCGCCCGCCTCGGCCTCCCAAAGTGCTGGGATTACACAGATGTGAGCCACTGCGCCCGGCCCATCTTAACTATTTTTAAGTGTACAGTTCAGCTGCATGAAGTCCATTCACACTGTTGTGCAGCCATCACCACCATCCGTCTCCAGAACTCTCTTCAGTTTGCAAAAGTGAAACTCTAACGTGTTAAGTAACAACTTCTCCTTCCCCTCCCCCAGCCCCCAGTAACTACTTTTCTACTTTCTGTCCCTCTGAATCTACCTGTTGTAGGTTGTTCATATCAGTGAAATCATGTACTTGTCTTAAGTGCCTGGCTTATTTCACTCAGCATAATGTCCTCAAGATTGATTCATGTTGTGGCACATGTCAGAATTTCCTTGCCTTTGAAGGCCGAATAATACTCTGTTGGAGGCATATACCATACTTTGTTTATTCATTTGTTGATGGACACTTGTTTATCTATTCATTTGTTGATGGACACTTGGGTTGCTACTACTACCCCTTGGCTGCTGTAAATAGTGCTGCTGTGGTGAGAGGCCAAGGCGGGCGGATCACATGAAGCCAGGAGTTTGAGACCAGCCTGGACAACATGGTGAAACCCCATCTCTACTAAAAATACAAAATTAGCCAGGCATGGTGGCACACACTTGTAATCCCAGCTACTCAGGAGACTGAGGCAGGAGAATCGTTTGAACCCAGGAGGCAGAGGTTGCAGTGAGACAAGATCATGCCACTGCACTCCAGCCTGAGTGACAGAGCAAGACTCCGTCTCAAAAAATAAATAAATAAATAAATAGGGCCGGGCGCGGTGGCTCAAGCCTGTAATCCCAGCACTTTGGGAGGCCGAGGCGGGCGGATCACAAGGTCAGGAGATCGAGACCACAGTGAAACCCCATCTCTACTAAAAATACAAAAAATTAGCCGGGCGCGGTGGCGGGCGCCTGTAGTCCCAGCTACTCAGGAGGCTGAGGCAGGAGAATGGCGGGAACCCGGGAGGCGGAGCTTGCAGTGAGCGGAGATCGCGCCACTGCACTCCAGCCTGGGCAACAGCGTGAGACTCCGTCTCAAAAAAAAAAAAAAAAAAAAAAAAAAAAAAAAAATAAATAGTGCTGCTATGAACATGGGTGTGCAAATATCTCTTCAGGCCCTGCCTTCAGTGCTCCGGAAACATACACAGAATTGGAATTGCTGGATCAAATCGTAATTCTATTTTTAATTTTTAAAAGAATGGCCATGCTGCAGGCACGGTGGCTCACGCCTGTAATCCCAGCACTTTGGGAGGCCGAGGTGGGCGAATCACCTGAGGTCAGGAGTTTGAAACCAACCTCGCCAACAAGGCAAAACCCTGTCTCTAATAAAAATACAAAAATTAGCCAGGCATGATAGCGGGCACTTATAATCCCAACGACTCAGGCAGGAGAATCGCTTGAACCTGGGAGGCAGAAGTTGCAGGGAGCCAAGATTGTGCCATTGCACTCCAGCCTGGGCAACAGAGACTCCATCTAAAACATATATATATAAAAAATAATAATAATAATTTAATTATATAGAGTTGCTTGCAAAGGTTGCATCTTTTCTTCCAGGTGACCCTGAGCCCAAACAAAATGGTGGTTGACTTGACAGATCCCAACCGACCCCGCTTCACTCTGCAGGAGCTAAGGGACGTGCTGCAGGAACGCAACAAACTCAAGTCGCAGCTCCTGGTGGTGCAGGAAGAGCTGCAGTGCTACAAGAGGTGGGCTGTACTGCCTGGAGGGTCCTGCACCCAGACCTGGCCCAGAATTCCTTGCTAGGTTACATATTTGTTTTTTGGGTTTTGTTTTTTGTGTTTTTTTGAGATGGAGTCTCACTCTGTCGCCCAGGCTGGAGTGCAGTGGTGCGATCTCGGCTCACTGCAACTTCTGCCTCCCGGGTTCAAGTGATTCTCCTGCCTCAGCCTCCCGAGTAGCTAGACTACAGGTGCCCGCCACCATACCCGGCTAATTTTTTGTATTTTTAGTAGAGACGGGGTTTCACCATGGTCTCAATTTCCTGACCTCATGATCTGGCCGCCTCGGCCTCCCAAAGTGCTGGGATTACAGGAGGAGAGCCACCGTGCCCAGCCCGTATTTGTTGTAATATGTTCATTCAACCAATTCATTGAAGATCTAATATGTGTCAGACACTGTGCCAGGCCCAGGGGCACCGCAGTGAACAAAACGAAGAGAGTGGAAATCCTTGCTAGTCCAGTGCCAGAGACAAGCAATCAACAAGGAAACCCAAAATAAACACGTGGGGATGGTGGCAGGTACTCTGAAGGAGACACAAGACGATGTGGCCAGCAGTGACGTGGGAGGGGCAGGGCCTGTCTTAGAGGGGTGGTCAGGACAGACCTCTCTCGGCAAAGATGAAAAGGAGGCAGCCCTGTAAAGATTTGATGGCACAAAAATGGAGCGGGAAGTGCAAAGACCCTGCGGTGGGAACCAGCTTAGCTAATTTAAACGGGCCTAAGAAGGCAAAACCAGGAAAGCCAGGGGGAAGATGGTTGGAAAGAAACTAGGAGTGTATGCCTAGTTTCTGCCTAGTCTTCCTGTTGGCTGCAGGAAGGAGCTTTCACTTTATTAATTTATTTTCTTATTATTATTATGGTTTTTTTTTTTTTTTTGAGACAGAGTCTTGCTCTGTCGCCCAGGCTGGAGTGCAGTGGTGCAATCTCAGCTCACTGCAACCTCCGTCTCCGGGGTTCAAGCGATTCTCCTGCCTCAGCCTCCGGAGTAGCTGAGACTACAGATGCCCACCACCACGCACGGCTAATTTTTTGTATTTTTAGTAGAGATGGGGTTTCACCATGTTGGCCAGACTGGTTTTGAACTCCTGGCCTCAAGTGATTCACCTGTCTCAGTCTCCCAAAGTGCTGGGATTACAGGCATGAGCCATCCCGCCTGGCCGAGCTTTCACTTTATTGTGAGTGTAATGAGAAGTCATTGGAAGGTTTTGGTTTGTTTTGTTTTGTTGAGACAGAATCTTGCTCTATTGCCCAGGCTGGAATGCAGGGGTGCAGTAACAGCTCACTGCAACCTCGACCTGCTGAGTTCAACCAATCCTCTCACCTTGGCATCCCGAGTAGCTGGGAACACAGGCATGTGCCACAATGCCCAGCTAATTAACATTTTTTTTTCAGAGACGAGGTCTTGCTATGTTGCTCAGGCTGGTCTCGATCTCTTGAGCTTAAGTGATCCTCCCACCGTGGCCTCCCAAAGTGACAGGATTTCAGGTGTGATCCACTGCACCTGGCCACTGGAAAGTGTTTGTTTGTTTTGAGACAGAGTCTCACTCTGTCACTGAGGGTGGAGCACAGTAGCACAGTGACATGATCACGGCTCACCGTAGCCTTGACCTCCCCAAACTCAGGTGATCCTCCCACCTCAGCCACCCAAGTAGTTGGGACCACAGGTACATGCCACCATGCCCAGCTAATTTTTGTATTTTTTGTAGAGACAGGGTCTCACCATGTTGCCCAGGCTAGTGTCAAACTCTTGGGCTCAAGTGATCCACCTGCCTCAGCCTCCCCAAAGTGCTGGGATTACAGGTGTGAACCACCGCACCTCGCCATTAGAAAGTTTTGATCAAGAGAATGACAAGAGGCCAGTCTCCATTAAAAATACAAAAATCAGCTGGGCATGGTGGCACATGCCTGTAGTCCCAGCTGCTCGGTAGGCTGAGGCAGGAGAATCACTGGAACCTGGGAGGCAGAAGTTGTAATGAGCCAAGATTGTGCCTCTGCACTCCAACCTAGGTGACAGAGCGAGACTCTGTCTCAAAAAAAAAAAAAAAGCAAAAAAACAGTTGGGCGCGGTGGCTCACCCTTGTAATCCCAGCACTTTGGGTGGCCGAGGCAGGCAGATCACAAGGTCAGGAGTTCGAGACCAGCCTGGCCAACATGGTGAAACCCCGTCTCTACTAAAAAATACAAAACTTAGCCAGGCATGGTGGCAGGTACCTGTAATCCCAGCTACTCGGGAAGCTGAGGCAGGAGAATCACTTGAAACCAGAAGGTGGAGGTTGCAGTGAGCTGAGATTGTGCCACTGCACTGCAGCCTGGGTGAAAGAGCAAAAACTCTGTCTCAAAAACAAAATGAAACAAAAACAAAACCAAAAAAGCCTGGTGCAGTGTTACATCCCAGCACTTAGGGAGCCTGAAGCGGGAGGATCACTTGAGCCCAGGGGTTCGAGGCCAGCCTGGGCAACATAGCAAGACCCTGTCTCTAAAGAGAAATTAAAAAAACAATAATAAGGAAAGTTAAAAAAGACTGCAGTGGTACCACATACAGAATAGATTGTAGGACAAGCAAGAGAGGCTGTAAAAAAGCTGTTGCCATAATCACATTGGGACTCGTAGCTGTTTCCATTTGTGTTATTTCCCAAAATGTTTTCCTTTACATAGGTATTTTTTGAAAAGGGGGCTCTATAGTCAAATAATCCTGAGAAACACCGAGTTAAACAAAGCATGTTTTCTTATAGGTAGAGGAAGGAAAAGCCAGAGAAATACAAATGTCACGTTAGCTAGTATTTATTGATGCTCACCATGTGCCAGGCACTCTGCTAAATGTATCCCAAACATCATTTCAATTAGTTCTCACAGCAAGACTGTGAGTAGAGGTGATGTTATCACTATGGTGAGCTGAGGACCAGAGAGGTGGGCACCTGCTTAAACGGTGGTGGCAACAGCGGTGATGTGACCTCAGACAGTGTGACATCAGAGCCTGTGCTTTTAATTAGCACGCCGCATTTAGATCATGACAGCTTGGAATTAAGGACGTACCCTGATCAAAAATGAAACAAAGCCCAAGTGATACAATTCTTTACATTCCTTTAAGAGAGCAGAGATACAGCAGAAGCATTGTTAGAAGCCAAATTTATTGTCTCTCTTTTGCTAAGGCTGGAACCGTGTTCATGGAAAGATCTTTGTCTCATTTAATAAGTAGTTCAGGCACAGGTAGTTAAAAAGAGAAACTGCCAAGCTGCTGGTGTCATGAGCAGCTTGTTAGTGGGCAAAACCACACACTTTCTAGTTTTGAATTCTCAGAGAACAAGAGACGTACGCTTTCCATCTGGCACAGGCCAAGAGAGGCAGGATTCGGCTTTGTCTCTAGTGTTAGATATTCTAGGGAAGCCAGCATGCCAACTGAGATGTTCTCATGGCAACTGCATCCATTCGAAGGTACAAACTCATACAGATAATATACTGGTAATAAATTGTGATTACAGCTGGGCAAGGTGGCTCACACCTGTAATCCCAGCACTTTGGGAGGCCGAGGTGGGCAGATTGCCTGAGGTCAGGAGTTCGTAATCAGCCTGGGCAACATGGTGAAACTCCGTCTCTATTAAAAATACAAAAATTATTAGCCAGGCGTGGTGGCGCACGCCTGTAGTCCCAGCTGTTCGGGAGGCTGAGGCAGGAGAACTGCTTGTACCCAGGAGGCATAGGTTGCGTTGAGCCAAGATGTGTCACTGCACTCCAGCCTGGGCGACAGAGCGAGACTCTATCTCAAAAAAAAAAAAAAAAATTGTAATTCCAGGGAAATATGGTAAGTTGCTTCCAAAGAGAGCCACAGCAGTATTGCCCACCTTGCGTACCTTTTGCCCTTTTGCAGTGAGACTTTGCCACTCCTTTCATCAAGAGGTGGATTCTGTGTTCCCTCTCTTTGCATGTAGGCTGGCTCTGTGACTTGCTTTGACTGCGAGAAGTGGAAGTGACGCTTCTGGGGTTAAGGTGGTAAGAGGCCTTGCTTCTGTTTCTGTGCTCTTAGAATGCTGCCTTGAGACCACCATTCTGTGAGGAAGCTCAAGGTGGAGTCCCATGGAGAGGTCATGTGAAGGAGAACCAGGGCGCACCTGCTGACAGCCCCAGCTGTGCACAGCCCTCTGCCGATGCCCCACTGAACACAGCCAAGTGAGAAGCTCAGGCTAGCAGGAGGACCACAGAGCCAACCATAAGAAGCCAGGCACAGCAGTGTGCACCTATAGTCTCAGTGCCTATAGTCTCAGCTACTGGGGAGGCTGAGGCAGGAGAATCCCACGAGACCAGGAATTTGAGGCTTCAGTGCCTGTGAATAGCAGCTGCACTCCAGCCTGGGAAACACAGTAAGACCTGATCTAAAAAAAAAAAAAAAAAGCCAATTATAAGAAAGGGTCATCATTGGAGATTATGTTACGGTTGTTTTTAGTCACCAAGTTTAATTTATGTAATAATAGATCATGGAAAAATGGAAATTTTAGATGATGCTTCTTGTTAAACCACTATTATAATAAGTATCTATAATAAAATATCGGCTGGGCGGGCAGCTCACACTTGTAATCCCAACACTTTGGGAGGCCAAAGAGGGTGGATCACTTGAGGTCAGGAGTTCAGTCAACACCAGCCTGGCCAACATGGCAAAACTCTGTCAATACTAAAAATACAAAAATTAGCTGGGTGTGGTGGCGCACACCTGTAACCCCAGCTACTCAAAAGGCTGAGGCACAAGAATCACTTGAACCCAGGCGGTGGGGGTTGTAGTGAGCAGAGATTTTGCCACTGCACTCCAGCTTGGGCAGTAGAGTGAGACTCTGTCTCAAAAATAAAATAAAATTAGAATAGAAATAATATAATATTTTATAATTACAAAAATTTAGGCCGGGTGCGGTGGCTCATGCCTGTAATCCCAACACTTTGGGAGTCTGAGGCAGGAGGAACACTTGAGCCCAGGAGTTTAAGCCGAGCCTGGGTGATGGATCAAGACCCTGTCTCAAAAAATTTCTTTAAAATTATTGATATTAAGTAATGAGTGGGCGCAGTGGCTCATACCTGTAATCCCAGCACTTTGGGAGGCCAAGGCAGGCAGATTGCCTGAGGTCAGGAGTTCAAGACCTGTCTGGTCAACATGGTGAAACCTCGTCTCTACTAAATATACAAAAAAATTAGCCAGGCATGGTGGTGTGTGCCTGTAATCCCAGCTACTCAGGAGGCTGAGGCAGGGAAATTGCTTGAACCAGGGAGGTGGAGGTTGCAGTGAGCTAAGATGGCACCACTGCACTCCAGCCTGGATGACAGAGCAAGACGCCATCTCAAAAAAAAAAAAGTAGCCGGGCGCGGTGGCTCAAGCCTGTAATCCCAGCACTTTGGGAGGCCGAGACGGGCGGATCACGAGGTCGGGAGATCGAGACCATCCTGGCGAACACGGTGAAACCCCGTCTCTACTAAAAAATACAAAAAACTAGCCGGGCGAGGTGACGGGCGCCTGTAGTCCCAGCTACTCGGGAGGCTGAGGCAGGAGAATGGCGTGAACCCGGGAGGCGGAGCTTGCAGTGAGCTGAGATCCGGCCACTGCACTCCAGCCTGGGTGACAGCACGAGACTCCGTCTCAAAAAAAAAAAAAAAAAGTAAATCATAAGAGCCTACTCTTTGCAAAACTCTTTTATGAAGAAGGAGGGCAAAGTATGAATCCTGCCCTTTCACTCTCACGCTGAAAGAGGTATCTTTGTCAGCTCAAGTTGCCACGAAATACACAGTGAGCCACTGAGCCCCGCCAGGGATTTTTATTAAAGACACACAATTCAGCCAGGCACGATGGCTCACACCTGTAATCCCAGCACTTTGGGAGGCCCAGGCGGGCAGATCACTCGAGGTCAGGAGTTCAAGACCAGCCTGGTCAAACCCTGTCTCTACTAAAAATACAAAAAATTAGCTGGGCATGGTGGCAGATGACTGTAGTCCCAGCTACTCGGGAGGCTGAGGCAGGAGAATGGCATGAACCCGGGAGGCGGAGCTTGCAGTGAGCAGAGATCGCGCCACTGCACTCCAGCCTGGGCAACAGAGCAAGACTCCGTCTCAATAAATAAATGAAAATATAAAAATTAAATAAAAAAATAAAAATACACAATTCGGTCCACAGCAAGGGGACAACACCATGGGGATAAATTTACCAGTGGGCACTGCAACCAAACACCTAAGTGGATGTGACGAGTTGTACTGTGCCATAATTGAAATGTTTCATTTTGGTCAGGCTTCTTATGGTTGCCAGTGACAGAAGTCCAATTTAAACTAGCTTAAACACAAAAGGAAATTTTTTGGTAACATAATTGGGAAGGAGTTGGGTGCAGTGACTGGCTCATGCCTGTAATTCCAGCACTTTGGGAGGCTGAGACAGATGGATCACTTGAGGTCAAGAGTTTGAGACCAGCCTGGGCAACATGGTGAAGCCCATCTCTACTAAAAATACAAAAATTAGCCAGGCGTGGTGGGCGCCTGTAGTCCTAGCTACTCAGGAGGCTGAAGCCAAAAGTTCAAGACCAGCTTAGGCAACACAGCGAGTCTCCGTCTCTACAAAAAATTAAAAAATTAGCTGGGCATGGTGGCGCATGACTGTGATACTGGCTGCTTGGGAGACTGAGGTGGGAGGATTACCGGAACCCAGGAATTCAAGGTTACAGTGGGCTGTGATCATGCCACTGCACTATAGCCTGAGTTACAGAGAGACTCTTATCTCAAAAAAAAAAGAAAGAAAAAAAAAAGGAAGGCCGGGCACAGTGCCTCATGCCTGAATCCCAGCACTTCAGGAGGCTGAGTCGAGCAGATCGCTTGAGGTGAGGAGTTCGACACCAGCCCGACCAACATGGTGAAACCCCGTCTCTACTAAAAATATAAAAATTAGCCAGACATGGTGGTATATGCCTGTAATCTCAGCTGCTCAGGAAGCTGAGGCACGAGAATCGCTTGAGCCTGGGAGGCAGAGGTTGCAGTGAGCCAAGATTGTGCCACTGCACTCCAGCATGGGTGATGGAGCAAGACTCCATCTCAAAAAAACAAGAAAAGAAAAGAAAAAAAAAAAAGAAACATTGCAATGGTTGGAATCAGGGACTTGGTGCCTCTTTCTCTCCTCTTTGCCTTTCTTTGCTCGTGGCCTCATTATTTTGCATTACAGACAAGCCTCCTCTGAATCTTAGGAAACAGACTTCTGGCAGTCCCAGTGGAGTAAGAGAAAACGTCCTTCTTCTAAATTCTGTACATCAAGTCCAGGGAAATACTCTGGCCCTCCTCAGGCCAGATCTCAATATTCCCTGACTGCAGTATCAATCAGTGTAAATCTAGCTCTTGCCAGGCACGGTGGCTCACGCCTGTAATCCCAGCACTTTGGGAGGCCAAGGTGGGTGGATCACCTGAGGTTGGGAGTTTGAGACCAGCCTGACCAACATGAAGAAACCCCATCTCTACTAAAAATAAAAAATTAGCTGGGCATGGTGGTGCACACCTGTAATCCCAGCTACTTGGGAGGCTGAGGCAGGAGAATCGTTTGAATCCAGGAGGAGGAGGTTATGGTGAGTCGAGATCACGCCACTGCACTCCAGCCTGGGCAACAAGAGTGAAACTCTGTCTCAAAAAAAAAAAAAAAAAAAAAATCTAACTCTTATCACCATCTGACTTACAATTTGTACTTTTATTTTACTTGTTTCTTTATTGACTGTTTCCTTCTCCCACTGGAATATAAATTACTTGAGAGAAGATATTTTGTCTATTTTATTTAGAGACAAAATAGTTCAGAGACAAAATATGTATTAACCACAGTAGGTAGCTTAATAAATATTTGTTGAATGTTAATCACTATGTATTATCTTACATAATCTCTCAATCCTTTGAGGTAGGTACTATTATTAGACTCATTTTATAGATTAGGAAACCAAGGCTTAAGTTAGAGAATTTATACACAATCATGTTCCTAGAAAACCGAGAAGCTTGCAGCAGTAGCCAATGCAATTAGGTAAGAGAAAGAAATAAGAGGCATCACATTGGAAAGGTAGAGGAAAGATTCTAATTTTAAACAGAATTTCTCTGACTCTAGTTCTTTCAACCATAATATTACTATCATCATCATCATTAAGACCCTTTATTTTCTCAAGCCTGTAATCCCAGCACTTTGGGAGGCCGAGACAGGCGGATCACGAGGTCAGGAGATCGAGACCATCCTGGCTAACTCGGTGAAACCCCGTCTCTACTAAAAAATACAAAAAACTAGCCGGGCGAGGTGGCGGGCGCCTGTAGTCCCAGCTACTCGGGAGGCTGAGGCAGGAGAATGGCGTAAACCCGGGAGGCGGAGCTTGCAGTGAGCCGAGATCGCGCCACTGCACTCCAGCCTGGGTGACAGAGCCAGACTCCGTCTCAAAAAAAAAAAAAAAAAAAAGACCCTTTATTTTCAGAGCTGCACAGATAAGAGGTCTGTAATAAAAGCCAGGCTCAGTGGTTCATGCCTGTAATCCCAGCACTTTGGGAGGTTGAGACAGATGGATCACTTGAGGTCAAGAGTTTGAGACCAGCCTGGGCAACATGGTGAAGCCCATCTCTACTAAAAATACAAAAATTAGCCAGGCATGGTGGTGGGCCCCTGTAGTCCTAGCTACTCAGGAGGCTGAAGCAGAAGAATTGCTTGAACCCGGGAGGCGGAGGTTGCAGTGAGCTGAGATGGTGCCACTGCCCTCCAGCCTGTGCAACAGAGCAAGACTCCAACTCAAAAAAAAAAAAGGTCTGTAATAAAATAATCCATTTATTTTTTTGCCCCATTTCCCAGTGGCCTGATTCCACCAAGAGAAGGCCCAGGAGGAAGAAGAGAAAAAGATGCTGTGGTTACTAGGGCCAACAATGCTGGCAGGAACAAGGAGGAGAAGACAATCATAAAAAAGCTGTAAGTGTCACCTTGCCCCCCGGTCCTGCTGAATAATAACTCAAGGAAGTAGTTGGGGGCAAGAAGAGGCTGGCCAGCTGCCCAGGGCAGGTGGGGAGCTGCCTCCACTCGCCCGGTTGTGGTGCTGCAGCTCATGGGAAAACTCAGTGCCAGTGTATTATAATGATATCTGCCAGGCAGTAGCCTAGGCACTTGGCATATATTCATCGAATCATCACAGTGACCCTACAAGGTAGATACTATTTTACAGATGGAGAAATAGCTACTGAGAGGTAAGGTAATTTGCCCAAGTTCGCACAGATGGTAAATAGTGAAGTCAGGAACCCAAAGAAATCTGGCTTCTACATGCTACTGCCTCCCTGTGATGTTTGACCAGGCTGGGTGCATGGCTCACACCTGTAATCTCAACAGAGATTACAGGAGGCTGAGGCAAGAGGATCACTTGAAGCCAGGAGTTTGAGACTAGCCTGGACAACAAAGTGAGACCCCATGTCAACCAAAAAGAATTTTTTTTTTTTTTTTTGAGACGGAGTCTCGTCCTGTCGCCTAGGCTGGAGTGCAGTGGCACAATCTCAGCTCACTGCAACCTCCATCTCCCGGGTTCAAGCAATTCTCCTGCCTCAGCCTACTGAGTAGCTGGGATTACAGGCATGCACCACTATGCCTGGCTAATTTTTGTATTTTTAGTAGAGATGGGGTTTCACCATGTTAGTCTGGCTGGTCTCGAACTCCTCGTGACCAACCTGCTTCAGCCTCCCAAAGTGCTGGTATTACAGGCATGAGCCACTGAGCCTGGCCAAATTTATTTATTTATTTATTTATTTATTTATTTATTTATTTTAAATTAGCTGGTATCATTTGTCAGTCTTTTGGCTGAGATCAAGTGAAGTTAGCTGGGTGTGGTGTCCTGCACCTGTGGTCCCAGCTACTCAGGAGGATGAGACTGGAGGATTACTTAAGCCCAGGAATTCAAGGCTACAGTAAGGTATTATCACTATTATCACATCACTGCACTCCAGCCTGGGTAGCAGAGCGTGACTCTATCTCAAAAAAAAAAAAAAAGAAAGAAAAAAAGGAAGGAAGGAAGGAGAGAGAGAAAGAGAGAGAAAGAGAAGAGAGAGAAAAGAAAGAAAAGAAACAAAAAAGAAAAGAAAGAAAGAAAACAAAAATGATAATAACGAGGTGATTATTGTGAAGGTTGCAGTGAGCCAAGATCGTGCCATTGCACTCCAGCCTGGGGGACAGAGTGAGACTTGAAAAAAAAAAAGGAATAACCCAGGCCTTCTTTCTCAGGGACAGGACCTTGAGGATCTTGGGAGGGAGCAGGGGGCAGAGGGCAAAGGGCAGGGGCAGAGGGCAAAGGGCAGGGGCAGAGGGCAAAGGGCAGGGGGCAGAGGGCAAAGGGCAGGAGCACAGGGGAGAACACCTCTGGCCCAGCAGCAGCAGCAGCAGCTCTGGAAAGAACCAAAGGAAGAGGCAGCCAGGCATGTAGCTTCCGGAGAGCAAAGTCATGGTTCTTCCTCTGGGGGCAGTGGTTCATGTGAGCTCAGTATGGTGGGCAAGGAAATAGCAGTTTTCTTCCTAATATTACTCAGAGGCTGTTGGTTTGAGGAGATAAAGCAGGACTGGGGAAAGGAAAAGATAATTCCCTATACCTTAAGATTCACCATAGCTAAGCCAGGTGCAGTGGCTTACACCTGTAATCCCACCACTTCAGAAGGCCGAGATGGCTGGATCATTTAAGGTCAGGAGTTCGAGACCAGCCTGGCCACCATGGTGAACCCTGACACTACTAAAAAATACAAAAATTAGCTGGGTGGTAGTGGCATGCACCTGTAATCCCAGCTACTCAGGAGGCTGAAGCAGGAGAATCACTTGAGCTTGGGAGGGGGAGGTTGAGGTGAGCCAAGATGGTGCCACTGCACTCCAGTCTGAGCGACAGTGAGACCTTGTCTCAAAAAAAAAAAAAAAAAAAAAAAAAAAGATTCACCATAGCTCCCACTTAGTGAGCATTTCTATGTGCCAGACACTGAGCTGAGTAAACATCTACTCAGGAGGTCCGTTTTACAGATGGGCAAACTGAGAGAGAAGATCAGTGACTTGCAAAGGTTACACAGCGGGTTGGTGGTGGTGAAACTCAGACCTGAAGCCGCATCTATTTACCTCCTAAGTTCATTCGCCCTTAACCTTGGGCTACGTGGAATCTTCAGCAGGAAAAACCCCTTTCCAGAATGTTTCCTGCTGCACACAGTGATGCCCGGGAAATGGAATCAAGAGTCAAACTCGGCCGGGCGCGGTGGCTCACGCCTGTAAACCTAGCACTTCGGGAGGCTGAGGTGGGAGGATCCCCTGAGGTCAGGAGTTCGAGACCAGCCTGGCCAACATGGTGAAGCCCTGTCTCTACTAAAAATGCAAAAATTAGCCAGGCCTGGTGGCAGATGCCTGTAATCCCAGCTACTCGGGAGGCTGAGGCGGGAGAATCGCCTCAGCCCAGGAGGCAGAGGTTGCAATTGAACTGAGATTGCACCACTGCACTCCAGCCTAGGCAACAAAACAAGACTCTCAAAAAAATAAAAATAGGCTGGGCACGGTGGCTTACACCTGTAATCCCAACACTTTGGGAGGCCAAGGCAGGTGGATCACCAGGTCAAGAGATCGAGACCATCCTGGCCAACATGGGGAAACCCCATCTCTACTAAAAATACAAAAATTAGCTGGGTGTGGTGGCACATGCCTGTAGTCCCAGTTACTTGGTAGGCTGAGGCAGGAGAATCGCTTGAACCTGGGAGGCAGAGGTTGCAGTGGGCCGAGATTGCACCACTGCACTCCAGCCTGGGCAACAGAGCGAGACTCTGTCTCAAAAAAATAAATAAATAGATAAAAATAAATAAATAAAAATACAAAATTAGCCAGGTGTGGTGGTGGCCTCTGTAGTAATTCCAGCTACTCAGAAGGCTGAAGTAGAATAATCACTTGAACCTGGGAGGAGGAGGTTGCAGTGAGTTGAGATCTCACCCCCGCACTCCAGCCTGGGTGATAGAGCAAGACTCCATTTCAAAAAAAAAAAAGAAAAGAAAAAGGGGAGTCAATGTCGTCTTGCTAACCAGAATAGAACAGGAGCAACAGGCAGTTTCAGCCTGGCTGTGGGGAATGCCCGAGGACCTCTCCCTGTCCCACTTGGGACCACTCCTCTTGAATGAGCCCATGTCCCAGCATTGGAACATGCTATGCACTTTCCTCTGAATACTTCCCTCATGTCTGTGCACCGGGGTTGATCCCATAGTTCTTCAGATGCTGCCTCTTATACCAAGAGTGAGGTGCCTGTGTAAAATTCAGATTCTCAGAAATCAAGTAATCCCAGCACTTTGGGAGGCCAAGGTGGGTGGATCACCTGAGGTCAGGAGTTCGAGACCAGCCTGGTCAACATGGAGAAACCCTGTCTCAAATAAAAATACAAAATTAACCAGGCGTGGTGGCGGGCGTCTGTAATCCCAGCTCCTCAGGAGGCTGAGGCAGGAGAATTGCTTGAACCCCGGTAGGCGGAGGTTGCGGTGGGCCGAGATCTTGCCATTACACTTGAGCCTGGGCAACCAGAGTGAAACTCTGTCTTAAAAAAAAAAAAAAAAAAAAAAAGTTTTCAGAACAGAAGACCATGGTGACTGGAACAGGGAAGAGAATGAAGGCAAGATTGGAGAGGTGGGAGGGGCTGGGTCACCCAGGGCCACCTGGATTCTGGTGCTGACTGTGGGTTTTATTCTAGGTGCATTGGGAAGAGACATTGGATGGTTTTAAGCTGGAGAGTAACATGACAGTATTTACATATAAAAAGCTCACTCTGATTGCCTTGTGGAGAAGGGTTGGGAGACAGGGTCAAAGCAAGGCCAAGGTGGGTGTTTCTCTTTTTTTTTTTTTTTGAGATGGGGTCTCACTCTGTCACCCAGGCTGGAGTGTGGCGGCTCGATCTCAGCTCACTGCAACCTCCGCCTCCCAGGTTCAAGTGATCCTCCCACCTCAGCTTCCCGAGTAGCTGGGACCACAGGTGTTCACCACCACGCCCAGCTAATTTTTGTATTTTTGGTAAAGATGGGGTTTCTCCATGTTTCTCAGGCTGGTCTGGAACTCCTGAGCTCAAGCGATCCGCCCGCCTCAGCCTCCCAAAGCGCTAGGATTATGGGCATAAGTCACTGCACCCAGCTTAGTGGAAGTGTTTCTTCCACAAGGAAGGGTCTTCTGAGGTAAGATCATGAAAGAGCACCTCCACCCAGGTGTCAGACCTGAAGGTATTCATTTAGGACGTTCATTGGCTATCTCGTTGCAAATCAGGCTTCCAGAAGGCATAAACTGCTGGTTTCTTTCAGCGTCCTTCTACGGGAGCTTAGGACACCTAAGTGGAGTTTGAGCCTGATAGGGCAAAAGTGAAGTGTGTGTTCCGTGCATGAGCTAGCCTGAGGACATGTGGCTAGCGGCCAATGAACGTGAGGCCACCCTTTCAGGTTCAGATAAACCTAATGAGCTACTAGAATGAATGAGTGAATGAATGAATGAATGAGTGGTTTTTTTGTTTTGTTTTGTTTTTTTGAGACAGAGTCTCACTCTGTCGCCCAGGCTGGAGTGCAGTGGCGCGATCTCGGCTCACTGCAAGCTCCGCCTCCCGGGTTCACGCCATTCTCCCGCCTCAGCCTCCTGAGGCAGCTGGAACTACAGGTGCCCACCCCCACGCCTGGCTAATTTTTTGTATTTTTAGTAGAGACGGGGTTTCACCATGTGAGCCAGGATGGTCTCGATCTCCTGACCTTGTGATCTACCCGCCTCCCAAAGTGCTGGGATTATAGGTGTGAGCCACCGCACCCGGTTTTTTTTTTTTTTTTTTTTTTTTTTTGAGATAGGGTCTTGCTGTGTTGCCCAGGCTGGAGTGCTGTGGCGCAATCTCGGCTCACTGCAACCTCTGCCTCCCGGGTTCATGCGGTTCTCCTGCCTCAGCCTCCTGAGTAGCTGGGATTACAGGTGTGCGCCACTGTGCCCGGCTAGTTATTTTTTTTTTTTTTAGAGATGGGGGTCTCACTATGCTGCCCAGGCATGTCTCAGACTCCTGGGATCAAGTGATCCTCATCTCTTGCCTCAGGCTCCCAGAGTGATAGGATTACAGGCGTGAGCCACAACGCCTGGCCTAGACATATTTTTGAGTCAACAGTTGCAAGAGCTACTTAGAAACTTTACAGGGGGTTCTGCACCCCTTGCTTTGTACCTTCTGCTCGCCCTGACCCCTCTCTCTCCACACCAGGTTCTTTTTTCGATCGGGGAAACAGACCTAGATCTAAGGCCACAACTAAGGCTATGGCTCTGATTCTGGATGACAACCTTCCAAGATGCCTGGCAAAGCCACCTCTCTGTGCCACACAGACACACTGGGCCTGCGTATTCATTTCCCCTTCAAAGCAGACTGAGGAGGGAGGAGACAAGGTTCTCTTGGCATCACTTTCTCCCTGACTGCGGAACTAGACACCTTTGAAGATTTGGCCTGGGCCAGTGAAGCAGAAATCAAGAAAAACAGAAGGGATGTGTGGGGGTTGGGGCCCACTTCCTGCTCCTACGTCAACCCCCAGGGCCTCCTGCGTGCAGATGCATGTCCTATTCATCTGCTCCCAGGGATGACCCTGGCCTTCAATGTTTAGCAGAAAGGAGAAAAGAAAGCAGGAAAATGTGCTATGGATATTCCAGTGGTGACTTCACTGATATTTAGTGAATATTTGATTTAGCCAACATGCCTTTCTTTATGTGATTTTGTATTAAAGTAAAATGACTTTTATACTTTCTATAGCTTATCCAGAGTGGTCTCTTAGTTATGATGGTATACATGGTGGTGTATATGTGTATATGTCACATATATACATTTCATTGTATAATGAATCAATTGCATTCATTGAATCTAAGCAATAAACCATTATTTGGTGTCGCTATGAAGGGAAAGATTGCTGCAAACTAAAATGTTAAGAAGCTATTGATTTTAGGACTCATCGTGATTTCAGAGGTGTTAAGATGTGAACAAAATGCATTTAGGAATCAATGAAACAGAGAGTGGGTGTCTGCACTTTGCAAAGGAATTAATGAGGCTACCGCACCCATTCCGTGAGCCTGTCCTCTTAGTAAATAACAGTGGCTTACTCAGTGTGTTTCACCTGCTCTGTGGCTTATCTCGTTCGTTCCTTATAACCTGGGTAGATGGGAACCGGTACTGGTGCACCAGTTTATAAATTTTTTTTTTTTTTTTTTTTGAGATGGAGTCTCTCTCTGTTGCCCAAGCTGGAGTGCAGTGGCGTGATCTCAGCTCACTGCAAGCTCCACCTCCCGGGTTCACGCCATTCTCCTGCCTCAGCCTCCCAAATAGCTGGGACTACAGGCTCCTGCCACCACACCCGGCTAATTTTTTGTATTTTTTAGTAGAGACGGGGTTTCACCATGTTAGCCAGGATGGTCTCGATCTCCTGACCTCGTGATCCGCCCACCTCGGCCTCCCAAAGTGCTGGGATTACAGGCTTGAGCCACCGTTCCTGGCTTTTTTTTTGAGGCGGGGGACAGAGTCTTGCTCTATCGCCCAGGCTGGAGTGCAGTGGCACCATCTGGGTTCACTTCAACCTCTGCCTCCCAGATTCAAGCGATTCTCCTGCCTCAGCCTCCCAACTAGCTGGGACTACAGGCATGTGCCACCACACTGGGTTGATTTTTGTATTTTTAGTAGAGACGGGGTTTCACCATATTGATCAGTCTGGTCTCGAACTCCTGACCTCATGATCTGCCCACCTCGGCCTCCCAAAATGCTGGGATTACAGGCGTGAGCCACTACGTCCGGCCAGTTTATAGGTTTAGAAACAAACTCTGGCTGTTGAGCTAGGAAGCAGCTTGCACAGGAGGCAAATGCAGGCCTGTTTCCAAGGCCCGGGCTGGGAGCTGCCAAGCTCTATGGGTCCAGAGTCACTGGCAAGTCTTAATATTAATAATTTAATATTAATAATTTACTGTATACCTTGCTGCATCATTCTAAATACCTTTCTGATGCTGTCTCACATACCTTTGTGGGATGGGGATCACTATTGTCCTTGGGGTCCTCCCAAGGGGGTTAAGGCATAATGGGTGAAAAGACTTGTCCAAGGTCCTCAGCTAGAAAGTGGTAGAAGCGGGACTTCAGCCCAGATACAAAGTCCACACCCAGGCTTCAAGCACTCTGCCTTCCAGGAAGAGTTGGCAGTGTTTAAGAGTCTAGTCCAGAACACTGTTTCGACAGTATCGTTAGATCAGGGCTCCTGATCCCCAGAACCCCGTGTAACACTGCAACCCTGGCCAGGGATAGTGGTTCAAGCCTGTTATTCCAGCACTTTGGGAGGCCAAGGTGAGAGAATTGCTTGAGCCCAGGAGTTCGAGACCAGCCTGGGCAACATAGTAACACCCTGTCTTTACAAAAAAATAAAAAATTAGCCAGGCATGGTGGTGAGCACCTGTAGTCCCAGGTACTGGGGAGGCTGAGGTGGGAAGATGAATTGAGCCCGGGAGTTTAAGGCTGCAGTGAGTTATGATCACACCACTGCACTCCAGCCTGGGTGACAGAGTGAGACCCTGTCTCCAAATATATAAATGCTCCCCTGCCTCCCTGTGGGGATAGATAGGGTGGGAGAACCCACTCCGAAAGAAATGCTAGGTTAAGATGGCACGGGTGACTCTGGTACCCCAGGAGACTAAAAAAAGTTATGGTGAGAAATGCTTGGAGTGCAACTCTTGGTAAAATCTGATGCTGGCAGGTGGGCATTCTGGAAAATAAGTACTGGAGGGTGATTCTCCCAGAGACGGGCCTAGCTTGACCACAGATAACAGAGTTGTGACGTCAGTTGAGCTCTGGCGGTTCTCACACTGCAGGATTCCAACTACAAACCTAGCCTGGGGAGGAACAGGCTTAGAAGTAGGTTTTCGCTGGGTGCAGTGGCTCACGCGTGTAATCCTAGCACTTTGGGAGGCTGAGGTGGGTGGATCACAAGGTCAGGAATTCAAGACCAGCCTGGCCAAGATGGTGAAACCCCGTCTCTACTAAAAATACAAAAAGTAGCTATTCGGGAGGCTAAGGCAGGAGAATTGCTTGAACCTGGACGGCAGAGGTTGCAGTGAACTGAGATCACACCACTGCACTCCAGCCTGGGCAACAGAGTGAGACTCCATCTCAAAAAAAAAAAAAAAAAAAAGAAGTAGATTTTCAAGCCAAGCCTCAGAAAGCACAGGAAGTAGTTGCTGTAGCAATCATCTTTTATTTTATTTACTTATTTGAGACGGAGTCTCGCTCTGTCGCCCAGGCTGGAGTGCAGTGGCACGGTATCAGCTCCTGACCTCATGATCCGCCTGCCTCGCCCTCCCAAAGTGGTGGGATTACAGGCGTGAGCCACTGTGCCCTGCCAGCAGTCATCTATTACAATGAACAAATAAGACCGGGCGCAGTGGCTCACATCTGTAATCCTAGCACTTTGGGAGGTGGGCAGATCACGAGGTCAGGAGACCAGGCTGGCCAACATGGTGAAACCTCATCTCTACTAAAAGTACAAAAATTAGCTGAGTGTGGTGGTGCACACCTGTAATCCTAGCTACTCAGGAGGCTGAGGCAGGAGAATTGCTTGAACCCGGGAGGTGGAGGTTTCAGTGAGCTGAGATTGTGCCTCTGCACTCCAGCCTGGGCAACAGACAGACCAAGACTCCATCTCAAACAAAAAAAAGAAAAAAAAGAACAAATAGGTCAGGCACAGGGGCTCACGCATGCCTGTAATCACAGCCCTGTGGGAAGGTGAGACGTGAGAATCACTTGAGGCCAGGAGTTTGAGACTAGCTTGGGCAACATAATGAGACCCTATCTCTACAAAAAATAAAATGAACAAATAAATATAGCAACTACATATCAGAACTTGGAGGCACTTATTAGCTATTAGTCCTGAGCACTTGTAAACACTGAATAGAAGCTAGCCAAATTTTTAATTCTAATAATAGCTAATACTGATTACTGAAGATTGTCTATGTGCAAGGCACTGTTCCAAGTGCTTTTTTGTATTAACTCATTAAATCCTCACAATCACCCCGTACAAGTATTATTAATAGTATTTATTTATTTATTTATTGAGATGCAGTCTCGCTCTGTCACCCAGGCTGGAGTGCAGTGGCGCAATCTCGGCTCACTTCAAGCTCCACCTCCTCGGTTCATGCCATTCTCCTGCCTCAGCCTCCCGAGTAGCTGGGACTACAGGCACCCGCCACTACGCCTGGCTAATTTTTTTTTTTTGTATTTTTAGTAGAGATGGGGTTTCACTGTGTTAGCCTGGATGGTCTCGATCTCCTGACCTCATGATCCGCCCACCTCAGCCTCCCAAAGTCCTGGGATTACAGGCATGAGCCACCGCGCCTGGCCCCGTACAAGTATTATTACCATCTCCATGTTACAGGGAGGGAAACTGATGCACAAGGAGACTACGTACCTGCCCGAGTTACACAGCAGTGGATTGGAAGCGGAAGTTCTGTTCCAGCGGCCACATGCCCCCTCCAAGGTGAGGCTATAATACTGATGCCTGAATCTTTGGGGGAGAAGGCAAGTCAAGTGGGCAGAGATTATCCCTATTTGACAGACAAGTTTCAGAGAGGGGAACTGACTTGACCAATGTCACACAGCTGACAAACACTTAAAACTGATGCTGGAACTGTATCTCTTGTATCTAAACCAAGGGCTCTACTCACCGTTCCAATCTGCCACCAGTGCCCAAGCATGGAGGGGACAGGGATCTGGGCTGGTAATAGGGACTTCTAACACAAGACAGGTGCAGTGATGATTCAGAGCGTCCTGAGAATCATCAAGTCTAGTAAATTATAAGTCACAATGACTATTACATCAGCTAAAATTTATGATGCTTACTATGTGCCAGGCACTGTTCTAAGGCTCAAAATGCATTAACTTTTAAGCTGGGCGTAGTTGTTCATGCCTGTAATCCCAGCATTTTGGGAGGCCAAGGCAGGTGGATCACTTAAGGTCAGGAGTTTGAGACCAGCCTGGCCAACATGGTGAAACCGACTCTACTGTGGCCGGGTACAGTGGCTCACGCCTGTAATCCTAGCAGTTTGGGAGGCCAAGGCAGGCAGATCACTTGAGCTCAGAAGTTCGAAACCAGCCTGGTCAACATGGTGAAAGACCATCTCTACTAAAAATACAAAAAAATTAGCTGGGTATGGTGGCAGGCACCTATAATTCCAGCTACTTGGGAGGCTGAGGCAGAATCACTTGAACCTGGGAGGTGAAGGTTGCAGTGAGCCCAGATCGTGCCACTGCATTCCAGCCTGGGCGACAGTGAAATTCCATCTCAAAAAAAGAGAAAAGGCTGGGTGTGGTGGCGCATGCCTGTAATCCCAGATATTCAGGTGGCCGAGGCACAAGAATCGCTTGAACCCAGGAGGTTGCAGTGAGCTGAGATTGCCCCACTGAACTCCAGCCTAGGTAACAGAGTGAGGCTGTCTCCAAAAAAAAAAGCATTACCTTTTAATCTTCACATACCCTATGGTCCCCAGTATACAGATGAGGAAACCAAAGAACTCAAGAGTTCTAGAAAACATGCTCAAAATCACATCAGTACGCTTTTCTGGTTCCCCAGGAGGACGCTTACCAAAGCTTAGACTCATGTTGGTGTGACACAGTCAAATTGTAAAAACAGAAAGACACACAGGTGGCCTTGCCTGGCAATAAATATTTTAATTTTTGTTTCATTTTTATGATGACAAATAATTTTCAAGTTTATTTCCTTGTTTAAATACAAAGCTAAACCACAAATAGGTATAATCGACATTGTGTCTCACATTTACACTCCTGTCGGATCCTCTTCCAATTTGCTGACCACTGACCAGGCTGGCGGGGATGGGAGGGAAGACTTTCTTAGGTAGCACCGTCGTGAGGCCCGAGGTGGGGTTGGGGGGAATCAAAGACTAGGACGGGCTCTCATCCCTGTCTCCATTCACATTTACCTGGGACCAAGGTGGGCAGGAGACACCAGGTCATGGCTCCTGAGCCCTGGCCCCCTGGACTGAAGGGACAGAGAGTGAGAATCAGTTCTGTGAAGGACGGGAGGCAGCCACCTACTCCTCCTGCCTTCACAGTTAAGGTGAAAACCTTAGCCCTATCTGTGATTCCTGGGGGCCGCCGGGCCCTGCATGCTCCCCTGCACACCTGGGTGCCTTTCTGAGGCTGGCAGCAGTGGCTGGGGTCGGGGTCCTGGGCTCCTAGGCTCACACCTCAGCTCACAGTTGCGTCCTTGCAGGAGGATGCCGGGTGTCTGACAAACACAAGGCCTCGACAGCAGGTCTGGAACCTTCAACCCCAGCAGGATGAGGGGAAATGGGGGTGGATGTTAGGTAAGTAATTTCTGGTCCCACTACAAAACTTTATTTTTGATTAGAGTACCATTCTCAATCTCTTCTACAAAAAGCAAAAAAAAGCAAAAGAAAAAGAAAAAAAAAAGCAGCCACTTCACTCACTTCAAGACCTATATACATGTAAGTTGTTTTCTGTGGTTTTTTTTTTTAATTTTTATTTTTTTAATTTTTATTATTTTTTTTAAAATAAATTCAGTGTTCACATTTCTATAAAGAATTCACCCAGTTTCAGGAGACCCTGCCCCCGCAGGGCAGGTAAGCAACACTCTCCCTGCCCACATCTAGTTCGATTTCGCGCCCTGATGCTTCAAGGTGCCCAGAAAAGCGGCAGCTTGTGGAAGAGGAAATCTATGCCCGGCCCAGGCTCGGGGCCCAGGGCTCAGTAAGCTTTCGAGAAAGCAGAGGGGAAGACTAGTTTACTGCAAAACCTTTTTAAAAAATATTCATACACTTCAGTGAGTGCCTGTCGAGGCGTTAGGAGAACAAGAGCTTGGAAACATCCCGTCCAGGCCACTGGGAGGCAGCGTCTTCCTCACACCCCGTCCCTGGATGTCAGGGGTGCAGGGGGAAGGTCCCGGCTCTTCCACTGGAGAAAGGAGACTCACCTGGCTTCCTAGTTCATGTTTGACTCTTTCCTCTAAAACCTGTGCTGAGTCTTTGACTGCATGCACGGGAAGCACAAACGTTCGGCTTGTATGCAAAAAAAGTACAAAAACAACTAGAATATAAAAGTTTTGGTAATATAAGGCCATCTGTTCAAGTCCACCTTGGAAACCTGTAACAGATATTTAAATACTACAGTGAAAAGGCATCTTAATATACTTTTTAAAAACATCTGAAGTAATCCGCTAAGATTAAGTAAGTGTGTAAAAAAAAAAAATTCAATTCCCTTTGAGGGCACTTTGTCCTTTGCAGAAGGGAAGGTGGGGCGGGGAGGGTGTGGGGTCAGCCGGTTAATGCTTCAGCCACGGGTGAGCTTCAATGGAAGCCTTGCTGCGGTCCCCATAGTCATACAGGAGCTCCTCCCCAGCCGCAATGTCTCGGGAGGCGATGAGGATGAGGTGAGGTACGCCGTCAATGTCGTGCAGTTTGGTTTGGCAGTTCCCACATTTGCTATGATTGATCAGTCTTCCTAGGCGATTTGTCTCTCTAGTTGCATCCACGCTGGAGGGGAGGGAGGGCCAGAGAGGATTAAATTGATAAGGAGGCTTTTTAACCCGGAGAGAGTCACACTTGTGCTCAGCTCTGGCGGGATGCTGATTTAAAGCCACGTGTTTTGGAAAGATTCAATTCATAAAGCTATTTTCTTTTTCCTTTTTAGAGGGGGTCTCGCTGTGTCACCCAGGCTGGAGAGCAGCGGCGCGATCATGGCTCACTGCAGCCTCCTCCACCTCCCAGGTTCAAGTCATCTTCCTACCTCAGCCTCCCCAGTATCTTTGACCACAGGTACATGCCACAACATCAGGCTAATTTTTAGTTGTTTTTGTAGAGACAAGGTCTCCCTACATTGCCCAGCTGGTCTCCAACTCCTGGGCTCAAGTGATCCTCTGGCCTTGGCCTCCTGAGTTTTTGAGATTACAAGCATGAGCCACCAGGTCTGTTTTTTTGAGAGGGAGTCTCGTCACTCTGCCGCCCAGGCTGGAGGGCAGTGGCGTGATCTCGGCTCACTGCAACCTCTGCCTCCCAGGTTCAAGCGTTTCTCCTGCCTCAGCCTCCCAAGTAGCTGGGACTACAGGCATGCACCACCACACCCAGCTAATTTTTGTATTTTTAGTAGAGACGAGGTTTCTTTTTTTTTTGAGACAGAGTCTCTCTCTATCGCCCAGGCTGGAGTGCAGTGGCATGATCTTGGCTCACTGCAACCTCCACCTCCCAGCTTCAAGAGATTCTCCTGTCAAGAGATTCTCCTGTCTCATCCTCCCGAGTAGCTAGGACTATAGGTGCACACCAATATGCCCAGCTAATTTTTGTATTTTTAGCAGAAACAGTTTCACCATGTTGGTCAGGCTGGTCTTGAACTCCTGACCTCAGGTAATCTGCCCGCCTTGGCCTCCCAAAGTGGTGGGACAACAGGTGTGAGGCACCACACACGGCCAGAATTTTTTTTTAATGTATTTTTTGAGACAGAGTCTCGCTCTGTCACCCAGGCTAGAGTGCAGTGGGGCGATCACGGCTCATTGTAACCTCAACCTCCTAGGCTCAAGTGATCATCGTACCTCAGCCTCCTGAGTTGCTAGGACTACAGGTGTTCACCACCAAAGCTGGCTAATTTTTAAAAATTTCTAAAATTTTTGTAGAGGCAGGATATATCCCTATGTTGCCCAAGTCTCAAACTCCTGGGTTCTATCAATCTTTCCTGCCTCAGCCTCCAAAAGTATTGGGATTACAGGCATCAGCCACTGCACCTGGCCCAATTCACAAGGCTATTTTTTTTTTTTTTCCTGAGACAGAGTCTTGCTCTGTCACCTAAGGTGGAGTGCAGTGGCGTGATCTCAGCTCATCGCAACCTCTGCCTCCCGGGTTAAGGCAATTCTCCTGCCTCAGCCTCCTGAGTCACTGGTATTAGAAGCGTGCGCCACCACGCCAGGCTAATTTTTTTGTATTTTTAGTAGAGACGGAGTTTCGCCATGTGGGTCTCAAACTCCTGACCTCATGATGCATCCACCTCAGCCACCCAAAGGGCTGGGATTACAGGCATGAGCACCCACGCCTGGCCCACAAAGCTATTTTTGAGAGCCTGCACAGGACCTGGGTGGGGGGATGGGGTGGGACCCAAAGGGCTCTTTATGGAGGCACAGGAGGAAATGGTAGAGTTTCCCAAAACAAATACATGGATTAAAAAAATCAACCCCGCCAGGTGTGGTGGCTCGCGCCTGTAATCCCAGCACTTTGGGAGGCTGAGGCAGGTGGATTACCTGAGGTCTGGATTTCGAAACCAGCCTGGCCAGCATGGTGAAATCCTGTCTGTGCTAAAAATACAAAATTAGCTGGGCGTGGTGGTGCTTGCCTGTAATCCCAGTTACTCGAGAGGCTGAGGCAGGAGAATCGCTTGAACTTGGGAAGTGGAGGTTGCAGTGAGCGAAGATCGCGCCACTGCACTCCAGCCTGGATAACAAGAGTGAAACTCCATCTCAAAAAAAAAAAAAAAAAAAAAAAAAAAAAAATCAACTCCGCTGGTCATAGCCAGGAAAAAGCAATTAGTGATTTCCAGAGCTGCTCTGGCCAAATGCCCTGAAGGAGAGCCAGGTGAGCTGCTTAACAGGTTTTCATGTGACTAGTCCACTTCTCCCCTTTGTTGGATGAGATAACATCCAGGACAGCTCCAATTCCAAAGATTAAAAATGGGAAGCTGGGGGCCAGGCACGGTGGCTCATGCCTGTGATCCCAGCACTTTGGGAGACTAAGGCGGGTGGATCACAAGGTTGAGAGATCGAGACTATTCTGGCTAACACAGTGAAACTCTATCTCTACTAAAAATACAAAAAATTAGCCGGGCATGGTGGCATGTGTGTGTAGTCCCAGCTACTCAAGAGGCTGAGGCAGGAGAATCACTTGAACTGGGGAGGCAGAGGTTGCAGTGAGCCAAGATTGTGCCACTGCACTCCAGCCTGGGCGACAGAGTGAGACTCCGTCTCGAGGGAAGCAGGGTCCAGGCGCAGTGGCTCACACCTGTAATGCCAGCACTTTGGGAGGCTGAGGCGGGCGGACCATCTGAGGTCAGACCAGCCTGGCCAACATAATGAAACCCCGTCTCTACTAAAAAAAAAATACAAAAACTAGCTGGGCGTGGTGACACATACCTGTAATCCCAGCTCTGTGGGAGGCTGAGGCAGAAGAATCCCTTGAACCCGGGAGGAGGAGGTTGCAGTGAGCCAAGATTGTGCCACTGCACTCCAGCCTGGGCGACAGATTGAGACTCAAAAAAAAAAAAAAAAAAAGAGAGAAGCAGGGGATAGCTGCATCACAGCTTTGAAAAAAGGCAATAACAGGCCAGGCACAGTGGTTCACGCCTGTAATCCTAGCACTTTGGAAGACCAAGGCAGGTGGATCGTCTGAGGTCGTTCAAGACCAGCTTGGCCAATGTGGCAAAAGTCCATCTCTACTAAAAATGCAAAAAAAAAAAAAAAATTAGCCGGGCTACTCCAGAGGCTGAGGCAGGAGAATTCCTTGAGACCAAGAGGAGGTTGCAGTGAGCTGAGATCACGCCACTGCACTCCAGGCTAGGCAACAGAGCAAGACTCTGTCTCAAAAAAAAAAGTCAACAACAACAAAACCAGAAGACTGGCCACCAAACAGAATCAGGAGTTCCTGGCCCTTTGGCCTTTCCTCATTGCCCAGAGGATAGAAAAGCCACTCAAAACAACAGTGGACTCACCAATAGGTTTTGCTCAGATACTGAAAATAGTACATGTAACAGCCCGTGGAAGGGTCCTGTGCGTACAGAGCCTCCCGTTTCTTGGCATCGGTGATCTCGATGAGGTCCCCGTGGTATTCCACCACAAAGTCACCTCGGGAGAACTGCTTGGTGGCAATCACACCCCTGCCTTTGCCATCGATGAGGTCAATCTGTCAGGAAGTGATAAGAGTGTGTGTTGGTTCATAATAGCAATGGATGCCACTGTCCACAGCAGGTCTCTGGGGAGCTGGGGGCTTACCCCAATCTTTAACAGCTGTACTGAGCTATGCTATAAAATTCACTTGCTTTACATGTACAGGTTGATGGGTTTTATGAAGTGTATACACCTGTGCAACCGTCACTACAGGCCAGCTCTAGAACATTTCCCTCACTCCACAAACGTGATTCCTTGGTGCTCATCTGCAAAGCAGTTATATCAGAGCTTGTGAGATCTGCTAGGTGGAGACTGCCCCATTTTGTAGATGAGGAAACTGAGGCTTAAAGAGGCACAGCCACGTGTCTGAGGCCACACAGCTAGGCAGTGACACAGCTCAAATCCACACACTTGGTTTCTCTGTCTAGGGGCTGTGCGCTATGCCTTCTTAGGCGAACAGCAGGCCCAGTGGTCTGGGTCTCTGCCTCGTTCCACAATTTCTCTCCTGTGTCTCCTCACTCTATTCTACATGGAGTTGGATGGGGTTGCTCTTAGGGGCCCAGGACTTAAGCTGGAATCTCCCCTAGGTGGTGGGTGGAAGTGGAAGCTTTCTGAGCCCTGAGCCCTAGTCTAGGCCCATCTGAGCCTCCCTGTAGAGAGTTCTCCTCTTGCCCAAACTCAGTATGTTTGAAATACAGTAAGAGAAAAGCACATTTCTTGGGCATTTTCATTATCTAGGAAAACAGAGTTTAAAAAATGTATTAGTTTCTCCTTTTAAAAGTTTTCCTGGGCATCAGCTACATATTGTATAATCCCATTTATATGAAGTATACAGAAGATCAATTCCACTGAGACAGAAAGCAGCTGAGTGGCTGTCAGGGGCTGGGCAGGGGACAGGCGGGGATGGTGGGCAGTGCTAAGTAATGGGTAAGGGTTTCCGTTTGGGAGGATGAAAAAATTCTGAAATTAGACAGGGATGATGGTTGTATTGCATTGTGAATGTACAAAAAGTCACTGAATTTTTTAACCACAATTTCTAAGAAAAGTTTCCCCTGGATAACATTTATATACAAAGTCCATTTATGTTTCCTTCATAAGACATTTCCTTAACAAGTTTTAGTATTTGGCTCTTTGACAACCTAAGAGAGTCTGCCTGGTCACCATGGCCATTAGAGGGTTAAAGCCACACGGTGGCCACTCTCAGCCACGGGACCAGGGAAGGTGAGCTCTTCCAGCTCCAGCTACGATGCGGCAAGCAAGCAGCCCCTTACCTTCATCCCTTCTTCCTTCCCACTCTCAATCAATTCATCTATTCTTTTCCTTTCTTCAGACTGGGTGGAGAGAAAGAAAAGCAGCATCAGTATCCTCTCCCAGGCCCGTCGTGGGTAGCTTCATGGTCTTGAGCCCTGACTGCCCCAGGCCAGGCCCACAGGGCCACAGTCGGCCTCATTTGGCATCACTGGGGATGACGGGTCCCCACTGATGGCAAAGCTCCCAAGTATCCCTCCTTTTCTCATCACCCATCTGTTGTGGAAGATCTGTCACCGAGGTTCAACTGGATCAGAAGGGAAACAGTAAGGACCCAAGAACAGAATGGGGCTTGTAGATATGTTCTGTTGCCCATGCAGCATGTTAAAAAATGTCCAACTTGCCCACACCTGAAAATCAGGCCTCTGACTTCATAGAAAATCAGGTACAGTGAGCCAGGTGTGGTGGCTCACGCCTGTAATCTCAACACTTTGGGAGGCCAAGGCAGGTAGATCGTAAGGTCAGGAGTTCGAGACCAGCCTGGCAAATATGGTAAAACCCTGTCTCTATTAAAGATATAAAAATTAGCCAGGTGTGGTGGCAGGAGCCTGTAGTCCCAGTTACTAGGGAGGCTGAGGCAAGAGAATCACTTGAACCTGGGAGGCAGAGGTTGCAGTGAGCTGAGATTGTGCCACTGCACTCCAGGCCAGGTGACAGAGCAAGACTCCGTCTCAAAAAAAAAAAAAAAGAAAAAAGAAAATCGGGTACAGCAGATCAGAGGCTGTGCCCTTTGGATGGGACACACGTGGTCCACATCCCTCTGGTCTGATGGCGCGTACTGCTATCAAAATGTTTAGGATCTCTGAGGTTCACCTGTATGGAGGCCACCACCATGGATGGGAAGAGGGCCTCCAATCCCGAGGGTCAACACAGCCCTGAACAGAGAACAGGAAGGGGGCACCCCGGGATCCACCTCTCCTCTAAGGCCACCCCTCCTGCACCTACCTCCATCCCTATCCCTGGGTTCTACTGCTCTGCCATTGCACAGATACTATGGAGCAAAAGCGAACCAAATGAAGACAGACCAGAAGCTCCAAACCAGTGTGGCTCACCCCAAACCAGCATGTCTTGCTGGCACAGACTTTCACCAAACCAGATGGCACATGTCAGGAGCCTGACACCAACTGCTGAGCTCAACCCATTCCCCCTACACAGAGGCCCAAACCAGCTTGCAGCTTTTCCAGGCACTCAGTCCACACCTGCAACGTGCCAGGCCCTGCAGTCTGTGCTGGGAACAATTGTGAATGAGTAACCTCAAGGACAGTCCCAAATCCTGCCACCTCCTCTCCATCTCCATTCCCACTGCGGCCCTGCGGCCCAGCCACGGCCCCGCCCCCTCGCTAGTCACCAGGCTTCCACTCTGACCCCAGAGAACACTCAGTTCTCCACAGGGCAGCCAGAGGGGTCTTTTAAAATGTAAATGAGGCCAGGTGCATGGCTCTCTCCTATAATCCTAACACATCAGGAGGACCAGGAGGAAGGATCGCTTAAGGACAGGAGTTAGAGACCAGCCTAAGCAACAGATCCAGACCCTGTCCCTACAAAAAATAAATAAGCTGGGTGTGGAGGCACACACCTTTGGTCCCAGCGACTCTAGAGGCTGAAGAAGGAGGATTGCTGGAGCCCAGGAGGCTGAGGCTGCAGTGAGCCATGATTGCGCCACTGCACTCCAGCCTGGGCAACAGAGTGAGACCCTGTCTTAAAAAAACAGAAAACGTGACCAGGATGGTGGCTCACGTCTGCTATCCCAGCACTTTGGGAGGCTGAGGTGGGCGGATCACTTGAGGTTAGGAGTTTGAGACCAGCCTGGCCAATGTGGAGAAACCCCGTCTCTACCAAAAACACAAAAATTAGTTGGGCATGGTGGTGCGTGCCTGTAATCCCAGCTACTCCGGAGGCTGAGGCAGGAGAATCGTTTGAACCCAGGAGGTGGAGTCTGCAGTAGGCCAAGATCGCACTACTGCACTCCAGCCTGGGAGACAGAGCAAGACTCCATCTCAAAAAGAAAGAAACAAACAAAAACCAAAAAACCTTCCCATAAACTTACTTAATAGTAACATACCTAACAAAACCTCACATATCAATATTAACCTTTCACATAAATGGACTAAATTTTCCACTTAAAACATATGGAAGATAATGGTCAAGAAGGTTAAAAAAAAAAAAAAAGATACACGTCTGTAATCCCAGCACTTTGAGAGGCCGAGCAGGCGGATCACGAAGTCAGGAGATCGAGACCATCCTGACTAACACGGTGAAACCCTGTTTCTACTAAAAATACAAAAAATTGGCCAGGCATGGTGGGGGAAACCTGGAGTCCCAGCTCTCCTCCTGTGGCCACGCCATTCTCCTGCCTCAGCCTCCCGAGTAGCTGGGACCACAGGCGCCCACCACCATGCCCAGCTAATTTTTTGTATTTTTAGTAGAAATGGGGTTTCACCGTGTTAGCCAGGATGGTCTCCATCTCCTGACCTCATGATCCGCCCACCTCAGCCTCCCAAAGTGCTGGGATTACAGGTGTGAGCCCCCATGCCTGGCCTTTTTAATTATCTTTTAAGATGGGGTCTCACGGCTGGGCTCAGTGGCTCACGCCTATAATCCCAGCACTTTGGGAGGCTGAGGTGGGTGGATCACAAGGTCAGGCGTTTGAGACCAGCCTGGCCAACATAGTGAAACATCATCTCTACTGAAAATACAAAAAATTAGCTGGGCATGGTGGTGCGCGCCTGTAATCCCAGGTACTTGGGAGACTGAGGCAGGAGAATCATTTGAACCTGGGAGGTGGAGGTTGCAGTGAGCCGAGATCGCGCCATTGCACTCCAGGCCAGGTGACAACGTGAAACTCTGTCTCAAAAACAAACCAACCAACCAACCAAAAAAGATGGGGTCTCACGATGTTGCCCAGGTTGGTGCTGAACTCCTGCTTTCAAGTAATCCTCCCTCCTCAGCCTCCCAAGTAGCTGGTGTCTTTTTTGTTGTTAATTACTCCCCATTTGAAAATAAGCCCCATGAGTCCCAGGGGCTGGTCTAGTTTACTGTGGAATCTCCTGGTCTAGAACAGTGCACACAGCAGGCCCTCAAAGCAACACCACCGCCATCACACACCCCACCGCCTTGCTGCGTGACCCATTCATTACAACCGTGCAGCGAGGGCTGAGCAGTACCGGGGCCCATGGAAACGGGAGTGATCAGAGAAAGACCGCAGTAGTGGAATGGGGGTTTTTCTGCTGGGACCGAACACGGCAGGTAGGAGATGCGCAGAGGGAAGCTGGGACCAGGCCAGATGCCCCAGCACAAAGCCAGGGAGGCTGAGTCTCCCAAAGGCCTGGAGTTTGGGGCCTGCAAACAACCAGCCCTGGGCTTCCTAAAGGGAATTCTGGCAGGAGCCCACAGATGGGCCTAGAGGCAGATGGAGTGGGAGCAATACAAGGTCGGAACTAGGGCTGGTGAGGAGCACCTGTGACAAGGAAGGAGGGGACCTTTCCGAGTGGAATCAGCAGGCTGCTTGCTTGCACATCTGGCCCTGGGGTCAAGCTGGGCATGAGGAAGCCCAGGCACTGCCAAGAGGCATGGTCCCTGCCCTGCTGCTGGCTGCCACCCCACCCGCAGCCAGGCTGGCCAGCCAAGGGGCCCCAGCAGTGAAGCACTCGGCAGGTAGGGCATCTCTCCAAGGCCCACCTTGTGTCCAAACCCAGCAGCCCTGATCCCACCCGGTTGCCCAGGACCCACGCCCTGGCGCTAGGCCCGCCCTGGCTGCTGTCTTCAGCCTCAGTGGAAGTATACAAAAGGCTCTGAACTGCAGTTTCGCCCCAGACCATCTGGCCAACAACAGGCTCTATTATGCCCCACCCTCCTGGACTCACAGCCTGGGCCCAACATGGCAGTCAGGTCAGGACTGACCCCACCCTTCAGATGAGCCCCAGCTATCCCGTTCTTGAGCTTTATCTGTGCAGTCAGAAAATACTCCACCCTAACCAGCTCCAGCCACGTCATCCCGGCCAGCTACGGCCTCCCTGCCCTGGCCAGCAACAGCTTGCATGGCTGCACTCAGCAGAGCCAACACAAACAGTCGGGGGCACAGCACGGCTCCTGGTCTAGGAACAGGGCAAGCTTTCTTGTGTTTGCAGACCGTGCTTTAGGGAAGCAAGTGCGTCCTTTCCTTCTGCTCATCTGCTGCAAGATTTAGCAGACCTGCATCCTGTCCCATTGCAGCCTTCACTCTGCCCAGCACAAACTCTTGCTTCTTATTAAAAAGGCCAACTCAGCTCCCCCCACCCTAAAGTCCACAGCAGCCCTTGATGGGCGCTCAGTAGAGGCCCTCTGTGTGGGAACGCCACAGCTCCAACCCTGGCTGGGAGGTGTCTGGGATTCTGTGGCCTGGCACCACCTCACCCTTTGCAGTGTTGTCCTTTTTTTTTTTTTTTTTTAAAAGACGGAACCTCGCTCAGCCACCCAGGCTGGAGTGCAGTGGCGTGATCTCGGCTCACTGCAACCACCGTCTTCAGGGTTCAAGTGATTCTCCTGTCTCAGCCTCCCAAGTAGCTGGGATTACAGGCACCCACCATCACGCCAGGCTAATTTTTGTATTTTAGTAGAGACAGGGTTTCACCATGTTGGCCAGGCTGGTCTCGAACTCCTGACTTCAGGTGATCCGCCCACCTGGGCCTCCCAAAGTGCTAGGATTACAGGCATGAGCCACCACGCCTGGCCCAGTGCTGTCTTTAAGAGAGACTTAGCAGGCCAGGCGTCGTGGCTCACGTTTGTGATCCCAGCACTTTGGGAGGCTCAGGTGGGCAGATCACCCTACGTCGGGAGTTCGAGACCAGCCTGACCAACATGGACAAATCCGGTCTCTACTAAAAGAAAAAAAATACAAAATTAGCCAGGTGTGGCGGCAAACACCTATAGTCCCAGCTACTCAGGAGGCTGAGACAGGAGAATCGCTTGAACCCAACAGGTGGAGCTTGTGGTGAGTCGAGATCATGCCACTGCACTCCAGCCTGGGCAACAAGAGCAAAACACCATCTCAAAAAAAAAAAAGTGACCTAGCACAGTCTCCCACTGCCGCAAATGTTTTAAACAGCTCATTCTCGGCTGAAAGACATTGCCTTTTTCAGGCAATAAAACCAAAGCTGCTCTCTGTGGGGAAGAAAATTGACTTTTTTTTTTTTTTTTAATGAAGCTTCATCAATTAAAAGAAAAAGAGAAAGAATACTAGACCACTGTGTATCTGAACATTTAACATCAAGAACACTGAAGGAGTCTGCATGAGGGTTGAAATGCTGAAACTGCCAAAGCTGGGGTCCCCACCTCTGTGTAGGATGCAATCTTGAGTGCCTCTCCCAACCTGGTGGTCACTGTGGGGGTGAAGGAGAGCGGAGGGGCAGCCCCAGGTGTCCCTGAGGGGGAAGAGCAGAGGGACCTGCCACGCCCTGGGTTTCCTTCACAGAAAAGCAATAACCACACCTCACTGCAGCAAATATTGACTGCCTGCTGCATAGCTCAGCCCTCTGCAAAAAGGCAGCAGAGGCCCGCACAGGCCAGCCGGCCTGCCAGCCGGTGCTGCTCACTGGTCTGCAGGCTCCTAGCATGGCAGTAGCATGGGAAAGACCAGACAGGAGTGACAACGCTGAGGAAGCAGTGGTGGCGATAGTAACAGTTAGCTGGCACTTACTGAGTGTCAAGCATGGTTCTGAAGGTTCCTCTTGCACCCGCACATTTACTGAATGCTCACCACAGTCCTAGCAGGTACTACGTTATTGTACCATTTTACAGACTGGAGAGCCAAGGCATGGACAGGGTAAGTGACTGGCCCGAGGCTACGCAACCAGCAAGTGGCTCCAAGCCACTGCTCTTTACCATCCTGGGCCACAACATGGAAACTTCCAGCAAACAGATAAGAAAAGCCTCTGAAAGAACAGGCAGGCTTTCCCACAGTCCCAGGCTCCCAATGGCTCTGCCAACAAGTCCTGGAAAATCCACCTTCACAGTTGCGCCAGGCTTTCCCTGCCACATGCCACAAGTCACAAGGTTCCTTCACACAAGTATCTTAACCAAGCCCTGCAGTGACCCTATCAGAAAGGCAGGACAAGCTTTGTGAGGATCCCCGATAGATCCAGGAGAAAACCAAGTCCAGAGGGCCAAGAGACTTGCCTCAAGCTGATGAAAACAAAGCTCAGGACACACACACACACATGCCAAGCACTGCCCAGTGGGCCACCCTGCCCCTCCACGAACTGGAATTTAAAGCACGCAACTACCTGCAGCTCGGCTTTGCTCTTCCTGGAGCTCCTTCGGACAGGGTAGAAATCCGTAAGTTTGCGGTTCTGTTGCGTTTTTCCTTGAGCTCTGGGTAAGGGGAAGAGGAGAAAATAAATATCAGGACTGAAAACCTAGAGGCACACAGCTCCTTAGGAGAAGGCACACACCAAGGAGGCACACAGCTCCTTGGAGATGATGTCACTTAAACACCTTTGTCCACTGGAGCCTGTGGGTCACTCAGTTCACCTGCCCATGAGGGCCTCAGAGGAGTTTCAAAGACAGGCTGCTGGCTGGGCGCAGTGGCTCACGCCTGTAAGCCCAATGCTCTGGGAGGCTGAGGCGGGAGGATCACTTGAGCCCAGGAGTTCGAGACCAACCCAGGCAACACAGCAAAACCCCGTCTCTGAAAAAAGGAAAGAAATTAGCCAGGCATAGTGGTGCACACCTATGGTCCCAATTGCTCGGGAGGCTGAAGTAGGAGGATCACTTAGTCCCAAGAGATTGAGGCTGCAGTGAGTTACTGCACTCCAGCCTAGATGATAGAATGAGACCACATCTCAAAAAACACAAGTCAGGTATGGTGGCTCACACCTGTAATCCCAGCACTTTGGGAGGCTGAGGCAGGCAAATCACGAGGTCAGGAGTTTGAGACCAGCCTGACCAACATGGTGAAACCCCGTCTCCAATAAAAATACAAAAATAAGCAGGGCGTGGTGGCACGCACCTGTAATCCCAGCTACTCAGGAGGCTGAGGCAGGAGAATTGCTTGAACACAGGAGGTGGAGTCTGCAGTGAGCCGAGATTGCACTACTGCACTCCAACCTGGGCGACAGAGACTCTGTCTCAAAAAAAAAAAAACAAAACAACAACAAAAAAACACCAACCACCAAAAAAACAAACAAAAAAATAAATTTAAAAAAGAAGGGCTGGCCGGGCGCGGTGGCTCAAGCCTGTAATCCCAGGACTCTGGGAGGCCGAGGCGGGCGGATCACGAGGTCAGGAGATCGAGACCATCCTGGCTAACACGGTGAAACCCCGTCTCTACTAAAAAAAATACAAAAAACTAGCCGGGCGAGGTGGCAGGCGCCTGTAGTCCCAGCTATTCAGGAGGCTGAGGCAGGAGAATGGCGTAAACCCGGGAGGCGGAGCTTGCAGTGAGCTGAGATCCGGCCACTGCACTCCAGCCCGGACGACAGAGCGAGACTCCGTCTCAAAAAAAATAAATAAATAAAAAATAAAAAAATAAAAAAAAATAAAAAAGAAGGGCTGCTTATGCTGGGGTGGGTGAGGAGGGGAGGAAGGAGAGGCTCTTGAACTCTGAACCCATGCCAGATCCAGAAACTGACAAACAGTGGCATCCCTGCTGATAACTCGGGGCATCTGAGTCTTTGACGTAAGAGAGGCTGAGAGGTGGCCACTGTACCCCCACGGGCACCTGAGCAGGCTTCCCTGGGGTCAGAGGAACCAAACTGCTCCACGTTAGGAAGAGGACTGAAGGGGACACTTACTTTTTTCGGGGCGCCTGTTTGCCCTTGATGGGCTTTTTCAGGGCTTGCTTGGTGATGGCTGCATTGGTGGAATCACAAGATGAGGGTGGAGTTTTTGGAGGTTCTGCTGCTTCAGATTTTTGGTTTGGAAAAGGTGCCAGGGGACCTCTCCTGGCGTCTTTGATCTTCTGTTCCTCGGACTTCATGGCGCTCCGTACTGCATTCCCAGCATTTCTTTTCTCTGCAGGCGGAGGTGGAGGAAAGACAGGGGTTTACTCTGTACTCTGTCTCTCAATTTCTAGACCACCAGCTGCATTCTAAGACAGGCTTTGAGAAGAGAGGATCCTGGGTTTGTCAGGCAGGAGTGCCCTTGGCCTGCTAAGCCCCGTGTCCGCTATGGGCTATGATGGGAGGAGTGCCTAGCTCCAGCTCGATTTTTTGACCAAGACACTGGACAGAGGTTTTAGACTTCTGTGTCTTGACGTGGGAGATAGAGAGCCTGTGAGGCAGAGGCACCAGAGACAGAGATGCTGGCAAGGGCGCTCGATCAATAACTTTCAGGAATCAGGCTGCAGACTCAGATCAAAAGCTCCATTCCTGAAGGCTGGGACGGCATTAAGGGACAGGAGTAAGGTGATAAAGCAGAAACTTCCCCAAGAGCTGCCCGGCACCCTTCATTTCAGACTCTAAAGAAAAAGAAGGCCCCCTTCTAGTGGGGTTGAAGCCCCAGGTTCACAGCAGTTCTCAGCATGGTGCCCCAGCAGACTGGCCTGGGTATCAGGAGACACACGGCAATGATCTGTCACTTAAAACACTTGTGGAGTGCCAGTGTTGGAAAACTGCTTACATTTTTAAAACATGTTTTCCTTTTAAAAAACTAAGTAAATAGGCTCGACACGGTGGCTCATGCCTGTAATCCCAGCACTTTGGGAGGCCAAGGTGGGTGGATCACCTGAGGTCGGGAGTTCGAGACCAGCCTGGCCAACATGGTAAAACCCCATCTCCACTAAAAATATAAAAATTAGCCAGGCGTACTGGCAGGGACTTGTAATCCCAGCTACTCAGGAGGCTGAGGCAGGAGAACTGCTTGAACCTAGGAGGCGGATGTTGCAGTGAGCCAAGCGTATTGCACTCCAGCCTGGGCGACAGAGTGAGAGTCTGTCTCAAAAAAAAAAAAAAGAAAAAGAAAAAAAAATTAAGTAAATAGTGCACTGCTCACAGATGTAAAATGGTGCAGCCGCTTTAGAAACAGTTTGGCATCTTCCCAAAAAGTTAAACATAGAGTTACCATATGACCCAGCAATTTCACTCCTAGGCATCTATTCCAGAGAATTAAAAACATATGTCCCCAAAAAAATCTATGCAGGAATATAACAGCTTATTTGGAATAGCCAAAAAGTGAAAACAACCCAAATGTCCATCAACAGATGAATAAACAAAATGTGGCCTATCCATACAAAGGAATATTATCCAGCCATAAAAAGGAATGAAGGGCTGGGCAGGGTGGCTCCCCGGAGGTCAGGAGTTCGAGACCAGCCTGGCCAACATGGTAAGACCCCCATCTCTACTAAAAATATAAAAATATGAGCCAGGCGTGGTGGTGCGCACCTATAATCCCAGCTACTTGGGAGGCTGAGGCAGGAGAATCACTTGAATCTGGGAGGCGGAGGTTGCAGTGAGCCAAGACTGCACCACTACCCTCTAGCCTGGGCGACAGAGAGAGACTCCTTCTCAAACATAAAAAAAAGGATTGAAGCACTGATACTTATTACACCATGGATAGACCTTGAAAATATGATGCTCAGTGAAAGAAGCCAGACACAAAAGCCACGTATTTTGTGATTCCATCCATATGAAATGTCCAGAACAGGCAAATCCATAGAGACAGAAAGTACTTTAATGGTTGCCTTGGACTAGAAGGATAGGGGAATCGAAGGTGACGCCTAATGGGTACCTTTCTGGGGTGATGGAAACGTTCTGGAAGTAGACCGTGGTAATGGTTCCACAACTCTGTGAATATACTAAAAACCACTGACTCATATGCTTTAAAACGAACATTATGATATATTAACTATATCTAGATTAACAAAACAGAAAAATAAATAAATACACTAGGCCAGGTGCAGTGACTCCGGCCTGTAATCCCAGCACTTTGGGAGGCCAACACGGGTAGGCCACCTGAGGTCAGGAGTTCAAGACCAGCCTGGCCGACATGGTGAAACCCCATCTCTACTAAAAATAGAAAAAATTAGCCGAGCTGGGCGCGGTGGCTCAAGCCTGTAATCCCAGCACTTTGGGAGGCCGAGACGGGCGGATCACGAGGTCAGGAGATCAAGACCATCCTGGCTAACCCGGTGAAACCCCATCTCTACTAAAAAATACAAAAAACTGGCTGGGCGCGGTGGCTCAAGCCTGTAATCCCAGCACTTTGGGAGGCCGAGACGGGCGGATCACGAGGTCAGGAGATCGAGACCATCCTGGGTAACACAGTGAAACCCCGTCTCTACTAAAAATACAAAAACTTAGCCGGGCGAGGTGGCAGGCGCCTGTAGTCCCAGCTACTTGGGAGGCTGAGGCAGGAGAATGGCGTGAACCCGGGAGGCGGAGCTTGCAGTGAGCTGAGATCCGGCCACTGCACTCCAGCCTGGGTGACAGAGCGAGACTCCGTCTCAAAAAAAACAAAACAAAACAAAAAAAAAAACCATCCAGATCTTTCTTCCTCCTCTACATGCCTTCCTGGGTAAAATCAGAGAGAATTAAAGCCAGGACATCAGGCCCAGGAGTGTGTGGTGCCCGTGAACATCATATGTCACTCAGTCTGTATCACAGCAGAATCATGGACAAGAAGAGCCTGGACCTTGGGGTCTCCAGAGTCCAGCTTACCTAAATTCTTTATATTTTTAAATTAGAGATGGGGTTTCTCTCTGTTGCCCAGGCTGGAGTGCAGTGGCATGATCATAGCTCACTGCAGCTTTAAACTCCTGGGCTCTAGGAATTCTTGTGCCTTAGCCTCCCAAGCAGCTGGGACTACAGATGCATGCCACCATGCCAGGCAAATTTTTTTTTTTTTTTTTTTTTTGAGACGGAGTCTCGCTCTGTCGCCCAGGCTGGAGTGCAGTGGCGCGATCTCAGCTCACTGCAAGCTCCGCCTCCCGGGTTCACGCCATTCTCCTGCCTCAGCCTCCCGAGTAGCTGGGACTACAGGCGCCCACAACCGCGCCCGGCTAATTTTTTGTATTTTTAGTAGAGACGGGGTTTCACTGTGGTCTCGATCTCCTGACCTTGTGATCCGCCCGCCTCGGCCTCCCAAAGTGCTGGGATTACAGGCGTGAGCCACCGCGCCCGGCCGGCAAATTTTTTTAATTTTCATTTTTGTAGAGACGAGGCCTCACTATGTTGCCCAGGCTGGTCTCAAACTCCTGGGCTCAAGTGATCCTCCTGCCTTGGCCTACCAAAGTGCTGGAATTACAAGCCTGAGCCACCATGCCCAGACTCTGACCCAATATTCTAATCATGGCCATTTAGTAAAACTATGAGCCAAATACACTAGCTTGTATACCAGGCCACCATTTGGTACAAGGTATAGACTGCCATATATATATATATATATATATATATATATATTTTTTTTTTTTTTTTTTTGAGACGGAGTCTTGCTCCATTGCCCAGGCTGGAGTGCAGTGGCACGATCTCGGCTCACTGCAAGCTCTGCCTCCCGGGTTCACGCCATTCTCCTGTCTCAGCCTCCCGAGTAGCTGGGACTACAGGTGCCTGCCACCACGCCCGGCTAATTTTTTGTATTTTTAGTAGAGACGGGGTTTCACCGTGTTAGCCAAGATGGTCTCGATCTCCTGACCTCGTGATCTGCCCGCCTCGGCCTCCCAAAGTGCTGGGATTACAGGCGTGAGCCACCGCGCCCAGCCAAGACTGCCCTATTTTAAAGGACTAGAGTCTGGGCAAGTACCATTTATAGATAGTGCCTCTCCCCAATCCTATGGGCAAGAATTCTAAGTGCCGCAGGTCCAGGGATGAGCTGGCAGTCCGGGGGTGAAGAGCTGGCACACGGAGCCCATCACAAAGCCCTTTGGCATCCATGCTGCAACCACCCTTGAAAACAGTCCTGTGTGAGGTCAGACTCCTCTCTCCCCATTTACAGATGAGAGAACGGAGGCTCAGAAGAGAGCAGCAACCTATCTAAGCCTCCTTCTTTCGGGTGGCAAACTTAAGATTGGAACCCAAGTCATTTGAAGATCAAATAAAACAATATTGCCCTGTGTACCAGGGAAATCAAGCCCAGGGTGAGCTCCTGTCCCCAGTTCAGGGCTTGCCCAGCCCTGGTTCTCAGATCCGGCCCCAGAGGTCACGCCAAATCATCATTTATGACACTTTCTGTTAGCGAACACAAGGCTTCCTTGTATGCAGCTGCTGGCAGCCAGAGGCTTTGCTTCTTTCAGACAAGTTTTAATTAGAAGAGAGCATGGTGAATTGGGGAAAGCTGACACTCCCCACTGCAGCTTTGAAAGGGAATATTTGGATTAGAGCAAGATGTCTAAGAGGTTTCAGTTTGTTTTGCAAGGCCAGACAGTCTTCATTAACCCTGTATTTTCTTGTTCAACATTTTAACTCCAAATCTCATTGCATAAAATACTGCTTCAGAGACTAACACGGAACGCTTGAGTGGCAAGAAACTTTAGAAATGGGGTCAAGACAGCTAGGCGCGGTGGCTCATGCCTGTAATCCCAGCATTTTGGGAGGCCAAGGCGGGTGGATCAACTGAGGTCAGGAATTCAAGACCAGTCTGGCCAACATGGTGAAATCCCGTCTCTACCAAAAATACAAAAATTAGGTGGGCATGGTGGTGGCCGCTTGTAATCCCAGCTACTCAGGAGGCTGAGGCAGGAGAATCGCCTGAGTCCAGGAGGTGGAGGTTGCAGTGAGCTGAGATCGTGCCACTGCACTCCAGCCTGGGGGACAAGAGCAGAAATCCATCTCAAAAAAAGAAAAAGAAATGGGGTCAAGGCTAACTCATAAAAGGGAAGGAAGTCAGTTCCCTGCATGAACACATCAGTTAGGTCTGCAATCGCCTGGTCTATACAACCTGAATTCATGACTTCTGCACTTTCAGCGCTTGTGAGCCTCTCTAATTGTGGGTCAGGTATGTTATTTTTGCAACTAGGCAAGACAGTCAAGCTTGAAGGACATGCTAACTCTTGTGAAAGCAGGGAGAACCTGTCAGACCAACAGGGCACACACCCTGGGACAAGCCACTCTTTTAGCAGCAAGACAGAACATGGCTCAAACCTCCCAAACCTGAGACTGAAACGGCTGGATAAATATATATGTGCATTCTTGCAGAAGAGAGAGGCTTCCGCAACCCGACCAGCTGGGATCAGAACGAGGCCATTTCAAAAGCTTACCTTCTCGTTTCCTGTAGATTCCAGCTAATGGTTTCCCCTGGCATTTGACTTCGTGATGTGTAACTGAGTTCTCTTCCTGAAGGGGGAAACGCATTCCAGAGCATTTGTTCGGGCTCATGTAGGAATAGATCTTTGACTGCCCGGTAAACACATTCTCCTAAAAAGACAAAAGCATATTCTGAAAGAGGCTTGAAGAAGAAGATCCTAGAGCATTCACGAGGAGGAGGAATACAAAAGATGAAAATCAGACAACACCGTTTTTCAAAAACTGGGCTATCAGGGGATGCCAGCCCCTGTTGTCTCAGGAGAGCACTGGCAGGTTTAGAATCCCAGGTCCAGTGAAACGTTTCCTGAACGCGCTGGTCTCTAATTCGCTAAGGGGACAGCTGGCCAGCAGGAGAGCCGGCTGCAACCAAGGTCTATATAGGAAGAAGACAGCCTACCCGCAACAGGGAGGTCAAAAGGACCCGGGCATGTGAAGAGCTAGGCTATCTTTAGGAGTTCATTCCCCTGGCAGGAGCCGCAGGGACTCAGCACAGAAACAGGCCCCGGGGAACCTGATTAACCACTTGGTGCTGAGGGCGGCTGGAGGGCCTGTCAGTACAGCCAGAGCCCCATGCGTGCCCGAGCCTGACCCCTCTCAAATCACTGCAGCCCCGCAGCCTCCCAGGGCTGCGACGGAAGGACTTCTCTCAGCGTGACTGGGGAAGCTGGGAAGAGCAGGAGCCACAACCAGCGCATTCAGGGCGGCCACTCTGTCGCAAGCCGCACCTGGGCGTGAGAGAGAGGACGGGGCGGTGGGGCGGTTCAGGTCACTGCGGGCGTCTCTGGGCGTGGGGCCGGCCCCTCCTCTGAGTAAGCAGAGGGAGGAGGGCGTCCCCAGAAGCAAAGCGGGGCCCTGGCCGCCTCGGGGACCATTCAACACCAAGGCGGCGAGACCCGTGACCTCTCCGAGGGGCCCGGGCAGGCCGCGCACAGCCTGGAACGGCGGCCACCTCCGGGGAAGTAGGCTCTCGGGCTGCGGAGACGCCATGAAGGCGCAGTCAAACTTTTCCGAGGTCAAACACCGCCAGGCTCATGGCGGAGCCGTGTGGGCGCCACTCCCAGCCAGGCGGCAGCAAAGGAAGCGGCCCGGCCGGGCGCTCCGGGGCAGCGCGGGCAGGGACCCGGGATCGCCCATGTGCTCGCGGCCCCGGCCCGGCCGGCGCGCCGCAGGGGTGCGGGGAGGGTGCCTGCTTACCCCGTCGGTGCGGGGCCTCCCCGGGCCCCTCCGCTCCACCATCTCCGGGCCCGGGGCCGTCGCTGCCACCGCCGCCGCCGCCGCCGCCGCCTCCACCGCGCGGGGCTTGGACATCTTCCTGCCTGGAGAGGGGGACCCGGGGGAAGCGGGGGAGGGGGCGCTCAGGGCGCGGCGGGGCGGGGAGCGGGGCCGCCCGGGCCGGGCGCCGCGACGGCGCCTCCCGCCGCAGCCATATTTCGAGGCCCCGGCGCTGGTGAGCCGCCGGCGCCGCCGGGAGGGCCGGGCCGGAGCCCGCGTCGCCCTCCCGCCGCCCGGCCCGGCCGGGCCCCGCGCGCCGCCCGCCCCCCGCGCGGCCGGGCCCGACACACCCACCTGCAGCCCGGCCAGGCCCATGGCGGCGCGCCCCGCGCCCTCGCCGCCGCCGTCGCGGCCCGGCCACCACCGCTGCCGCTGCCGCTGCTGCTGCTGCTGCCGCCGCCACCAGCGCCGCCGCGGCGCCCCGGGGAAGGGCCGGCGGCGCCCCACGGCGCCCCCTTCCCCCATGGCCGGTGAGGCAGGGCCCGGCACCCGCGCACCGCGGCAGCCCCGAGCGGCCCGGGGCGAGGCACGCAGGGAAGGAGGCGCAGGCGGCGCGTCCTCCGCAGCCCGCCCGCCTGCTCGCAGCCGCCCACCGTCCGGCGCCCGGCCCTGGGAGGGGGCTGGCAGGGGCGGCGCCGCCAGGCCGCTCCGGAGGGCGGGCGGGCGGGCGGGCTCGGCGAATCCCGGCTCGGGCGCGCCCCCTCGCGCGCAGCCTCAGCCACTCGCGGAGGAAGGGGTGGGAAACACTGTCATCACAGCCCAGGCTCCCGCCCGCCCGCCCGCCAGCCCGCCCGGCTCCTTTTTCCGCTGGCTCCGCGGATATTTTGGGAGCCCCGTCTGTGCCAGGCGAAATCAGCAGCGGTGAACGCGCCAGGCCAGGCCCTCGGGTGTGCCCGGCGCTGTGCCCACCGAGAGTTTCACAGGCATTGAATCCTCCCCGCACGCCCACGGGGGCAGGTCCTGTCGGCATCCCAGCTTACAATGGTGACACCGTGACTCAAGGGAAGTGCTGGGGTTTGTCCCAGGCCACAAAACTAGGAAGTGATGGGGCCAGGTGTCAAACCCAGAAGGGCTGTACTTGACCGGTAGGAAGCCCTGGGGAGACATAGCCAGGGGTTATAATGATCGGTTTCCTGGGCGAGTCTTTTGCCGCTATCTCATTGAAACCTCACAGCAGCCCTGCAAAGGTAGACACCATTATTATCTCATTTCAACAGATGGAGAAAGTGAGGAGCTTGGCCAAGTTCTCAGAACTAGATGGGTTTCCAGCCCCGGCCAGCTGACCCCAAGGCCTGCCCTCCCAGCCACTACCCTTCCTGGTTACAGAGGAGGAAATGGAAGTTGGGAGGAGCAAATGGTCTTACAGAAGGGTTTAACAAGTCACCTTGTTCTCCTATCCCGCCGTGAGAAAATGCCCCATAGGCAGATGAGGTTCCTGTCACTCTGGTGGCTGTTTCAGCATAGCTCACTGCCCTGCACCATTATGCTGTGGCCATTAAGGATTGAGGGCCCATAGCCAGATTCACTGCATTTGTGCAAAGTCATAGATGCAAACAAGACACTTCAAGGCATCCAGCTTCTGCAGCCTGGGCCATGGCCTGGGAGTCAGGGGCTGGACTTATTTCCCTGCATCTGCCCAGAGGTGTTTTGTGACCATTGCCAAGTCACTTCCCCAGTCTGGGCCTCAGTGTCCTCATGGGTAAAAACCAAGAACCTTGAATTCCATAATCCACCGGAGCACCTTCCAACATCCACAGATATACAAATAGCTGTTTGTAGCCATCCCCCCACCTGGCCTCCCTCGCCTCCCATTAGAACAGACAAGACTGAGTAGGATTAGGTGGTGACAGGTCACTGCTCAGACAATTTGGAATTCCTCCCAAATCAGCTCATGCTTTAGCATCCTTCAAGGCAGGGTCCCCCAGCCCAACCACTAACTCCAGTGGGCTAGGTACTCTGCCCATGCCCTCTGCAGAGCCTACTACAGTTGAATATCCAAAAGATTACCCAGAGGGTGAAAGAGAATTCGAAAGTGACACTCTCATAACCAGGTTGAGCCATTTGAAAGTGTTTTCCACTTCTGCAAGGCAGAGAAGTTTTGCAGCTTAATTACCATGAGAATAATGGTTTTGGAGCAGGAAGCACCCACATAGATCATCTTGTCCATTTCATATACTAGTATACCGAGCCGCACCCCACACCCCACTCATGGTCGTAGCTTTCTCTGCATTTGAGCCCCCAATTGCAGGGGACAAATTACAAGCCTAGCACCTATTCCTCTCAATTCTGCAGCTCCAGTACCTAGAAGATGTAAACACAAATCATTCAATGTAAGTTTCAAAACAGTCCTTTCTCTGCAAGTTTATACATATATAACAAATATACTGGCTGGGCGTGGTGGCTCACACCTGTAATCCCAGCACTTTGGGAGGCCAAGGTGGGCAAATCACCTGAGGTCGGGAGTTTGAGACCAGCCTGGCCAACATGGCGAAACCCCATTTCTACTAAAAATACAAAAATTAGCTTGGCATGGTTTTGCATGCCTGTAATCCCAGCTACTTGGGAGGCTCAGGCAGGAGAATCACTTGAACCCGGGAGGCAGAGGTTGCAGTGAGCCAAGATCATGCCACTGCACTCTATCCTGGGTGACAGAGTGAGATTCTGTCTCCCAAAAAAAAAAAAGTCTATTTTTGGAGACCCCCCCCAACCAGGTGCTAAGGGATAATGAACTGGAGATGGCAAAATGAGGAGGTCTACCAACTAAGAGACCATTCAACAATGGCAGTAGAAATAGCAAAAGGTAGGTGGACTGACCCCTGAGACTAATATATTGGAATTGTAAATATTTGCATGATTATAAAACTTCAAAATGAGTGAGGCATTGCCTGGCATCTGAACAGTTTGTTTTTGTGGCCCAGCAGGGCTCTCAAAGTGAATTGCAAGTTCAAAGCCCAATTTTCTAGAAGAAAAAGACTGTTCATTTGAAGTGCTATAAATGATTTGGTATTTACAATCTAAATATTGGCCAGGCATGGTGGCTTATGCCTGTAATCCCAGCACTTTGGGAGGCCAAGGCTGGCGTATAACCTGAGGTCGGGAATTCAAGACCAGCCTGGCCAACATGGCGAAACCCCGTCTCTACTAAAAATACAAAAATTAGCTGGGTGTGGTGACAGGTGCCTATAATCCCAGCTACTTGGGATGCTGAGGCACAAGAATCACTTGAACACAGGAGAGGGAGGGTGCAGTGAGCTGAAATCACTCCACTGCACTCCAGCCTGGGCAACATAGAGTGAGCCTCTGTCTCAAGAAAAAAAATAATAATCTAGATCTAAATATCCAATTTAATAGCTTGCAAGGGCAATAAAGCCTAAGAAACAGGCAACTAATTTTGGGGTCAAGTGAGACAGTGAGAATCAATAACTAATAATTACATAGGTGATTTGTAAGCTGACCACGGGAGGAGCTGACAAACATTATCTTCGCTTTGGGTAAGTAAGGGAGGTTGTGTGGCACAAGCAAAGACCCAGCCAAGCTAGAGTCTGGACAGCAAGTTTGGACTTCAGGCTTCCTCCTCTAAAAAATGAGAATAACAATTTGTAAAGATGAATTGAGTTAATAAAGTGCCTGGCCCTCAGTGATAATTATTATTATTATTATTTGTTGTTGTTGTTTGTTTTTTTGAGATGGAGTCTCTCTCTGTTGCCCAGGCTGGAGTACAGTGACGTGATCTCGGCTCACTGCAAGCTCTGCCTCCCCGGTTCAAGCAATTCTCCCTGCCTCAGCCTCCCAAGTAGCTGGGATTACAGATATGCGCTGCCATGCCCGGCTAATTTTGTATTTTTAGTAGAGACGGGGTTTCTCCATGTTGGTCAGGCTGGTCTCGAACTCCCGACCTCAGGTGATCCGACTGCCTCCGCCTCCCAAAGTGTTTGGATTACAGGTGTGAGCCACCGTGCCCGGCCATAATTATTATTTAGCCATATTTTAAGTATTTCAATGATAGATGGTTAGTTTTCTTCATAGATTCATTAATGCATTACTTTTAAAACAAGTAGTTAAATGATTGTACTGTAATAAGAAAAATGAACCCAGGAAGCATAGTTTTATTAAAATTTGTCAGATAAATTAGTCAGATAATGTTAAATATACTTTTAGATGCTTAACACTTTTCTAAGGAAAAATATTAGTCTTAATTTTCTCCATGAGTTGGGTGATGAAGCTCTAAAACCTGAAGTTTACTATGCCTCATTTTTTCATCAGGCTCTGGGGAAGTCTTAATCCAAAAGACCCTCTAGGGATGCTGGGAGAATAAATGATGCAACTGATTTCAGGGCCTGAAAACAAAGGGACCCAATATATATTTGTTGAATGAATCATTATTTTATTCATTGTTATTGCTATAGGGAGCATACTGCACTAAAGCAAATTCCTACTAACACTTGATGCCTTGGAATTTTTAGAAAAATATAATACCCCAACTGATTTTTTTAAAAAACTAATTCTACTCAACTTTCACGCTCAAGTTTTTGGCCCTTTAGCGTGAAGGAGACGCAGTGGCTGGAAATGACCAAGCGGTTGGAGAGCTCTTTGCCGCATACCTGGGAGGCACTGGCCTGACAGCCAACTAAGTATGCAAAGGATTTCAGGCAGGACATCGCCTCCCAGGGCTGTACAAGCCCACCCAAGCCATCTACCGAGGGGCGAAGTCCTGACCAGATGCGGGGCGAACGACCGCGCCAGCGAGGTGCCATGAACCCGTTTCACCCCAAAGTGGGCCAGCAGGGCCCGGCCCTCGCTCCGGCGGCGCAGAGCTGACTCAGGACGTGGGGAAGGAGGAAAGGCGCCTGCCGCGGTGTCCACCCTGACGCACACCCCAACATGCAGGTTATCGATCTGCGCCTTCGCCTCGGGATCACCTCCTTTCCCAAAAAGAGAGAGCCCCAAAGTGGGCGAAGCCTCACTCCCACCCCCGCCCCACTTCTATCAATAACACCTATTCCCTGGAGGTGCCCTGCGCTTTAGTTTCCAAAGAGCTGTGACATATGGATCTGCTGCCCTGGAGAGGCAGGCCCGCAGGTGCTCACTTCATAGAGGGGAAACAGAAGCACGGCAGTGGGAGGGGTTTCTGGGGGCATCTGGAGCCTCAGGGGGACCGGCGGGTTCCGAAGCAGCACCCCTACACCCCCCACGCGGGTCCCCAAGCTCGCCCCGAACCACCCGAGGAGGACGCCTCCCCGCAGACGCTGCCGCCACCCCGGCCACCCCTCCAGCACGACCCCCGACCCAGCCGCCCCGGCGCTGGCCACTTGGGCAAATACCTCTAGCCATGACCCCACTCTGTCACCGCCTGGGATCTCCCGGGAAACCCAGCTTTCGAAAAAAAGTTGCAACAACTGCAGCCAACTGCTCCGCAGGGCTCCAGCTGTTCGCCCCGATTGGCGCCGCCGCCCGCCTCTCCGCAGGTTGCCTGTCGTGATAGGCGAACTCGGAGGGAGGCCACGCCCTTCTCCCGCCTCTTAGGCGGCGGGGCGGGTCCAGCCGTCGCACTAACTACAAACGCTTTCCCGACAGGTCCCGGGGGAGGAGGTGGGGGGGGGGGTTTAAATTTGACCGTCGCCCGACGTTGATTGGCTGCGATGGAAGACACCCGATCTGCCATTGGGACGCCCTAGACTCCTCCCCCTCCCGCTGCTGAAGCTCCGCCTCTGGAGCGTGAGTCGCCCGTCAGGAGCCCCGGGCTCAGAGCCGACCGGATCCAGGACTTCCGGTTCTCCGCGGGCTTGACCGGAACCCGACCTTTGACCCCTGATACCTCCTAATGAGCTGGGAAGCCTGAGTCTCCCAGCAGTTTAGCAACTCCAGCACACCGACCCCTCTGGCAGTTTGATCCTTTCATTCTCAGGTTTGAAAGGTTTAGGCCGGGCGAGGTGGTTCACGCCTGTAATCTCAGCACTTTTGGAGGCCGAGGTGGGAGGATCACCTGAGGTCCGTAGTTCGAGACCAGCCTGACCAACATGGAGAAACCCAGTCTCTACTAAAAATACAAAATTAGCCTGGCATGGTGGCGCATGCATGTAATCCCAGCTACTCAGGAGGCTGAGGCAAGAGAATAACTTGAACCCAGGAGGCAGAGGTTACGGTGAGCGGAGAGGTGAGCCGAGATCACAACATTGCACTCTAGCCTGGGCAACAAGAGCGAAACACTGTCTCAAAAAAAAAAAAAAAAAAAAAAAAAAAAAAGGTTTATTGAATATTCCAGTATTCAAAACCCACAGGCACAACTCCTACCAAGTAACTGGGTCAGTAGAGGTCCTTCCAGGACCGCAAAGATCCTAATGCTTCACACCCACCCATTTTACCGATGGGGCAATAGAGGAAGTGGGTCACCTATGCACTGCCCAAGGTCACCCATCAATGTAATTGCAGGGCCTGGATCAGTCTCTCCACTGTTCAAACACTAAATGGCTACCTTAACCCCAGGGAAGCAAGTATTCGCTGTTCCCCTCTGGGAGAGGGGGCTCAGTCAGTATGTTCCCAGAGGATCAGGTGTCCTGGAGTGTCTTTGCTTTGGACTCAGGGAAGGTGTCCAGTTACTACTGCTCTTCCCTGGGGCCCCTCCCAGGGGTGTGGGATGAAGTCACTAATCCGTTCTGTCTCTTTGGTAGCTGAAAAGATTTTGGAGACCCAATCATTGCCCAAGGACCCTGCCAAAGCACCAGGAAAATAGGAAAGGAAAATAAAATGATATATGTGAAAGCACTGGGAAAGGTAGAAAAGGACACTTTTGTCACAAAGTCACTGTGTCACTTGGCACATCAGTTCAGCTCTCTGGCCTTCCATTTCCCTAGCTGTCAAATGGAGGAGCTGGTGCTGTAATCTCCAACGTGCCTTACAGCTTCCATAAATATGTAGAGGTGTGGAGGCGGAGGCAGGCGGATCACCAGGTCAGGAGATTGAGACCATCCTGACTAACATGGTGAAACCCCATCTCTACTAAAAATGCCAAAAAAAAATTAGCTGGGCGTGGGTGGCAGGCATCTGTAGTCCCAGCTACTCGGGAGGCTGAGGCAGGAGAATGGCATGAACCTGGGACGCGGAGCTTGCAGTGAGCCGAGATTGCACCACTGCACTCCAGCCTGGGCAACAGAGTGAGACTCCATCTCAAAAAAAAAAAAAAAAAAAAAGATCATTTTATTTATTTATTTTTATTTTTCTTGAGACGAAGCCTCTCTCTGTCGTCCTAGGCTGGAGTGCAGTGGTTCGATCTCGGCTCACTACAACATCTACCTCCTGGGCTCAAGCAATTCTGCCTCAGCATCCCGATAGCTGGAATTATAGGCGCCCACCACCATGCCTGGCTAATTTTTGTTGGCCAGGCTGGATTTGAACTCCTGACCTCAATTGATCTGACGGCCTCAGTCTCCCAGAGTGCTGGGATTACAGGCGTGGCCCACTGTGCTCAGCTCAATTTTTTTATTATTATTATTATTTTACTTTAAGTTCTAGGGTACATGTGCACAATGTGCAGATTTGTTACATATGTATACATGTGCCATGTTGGTGTGCTGCACCCATTAACTCGTCATTTACATTAGGTATATCTCCTAATGCTATCCCTCCCCCTCCCCAATTTTTTTATTTTTAATAGAGATAGTGTTTCACCACGTTGGCCAGGCTAGTCTCAAACTCCTGGCATCATGTGATCTGCCCGCCTCAGCCTTCCAAAGTGCTAGGATTATAGGCGTGAGCCCACCACCCCCAGCCTAAAAGATTATTTTATTTTATTTTATTTATTTATTTATTGAGACAGAGTCTCATTCTGTCATCCAGGCTAGAGTGCACGGCACATTCTCGGCTCACTGCAACCTCCACCTCCTGGGCTCAAGCAATTCTCCTGCCTCTGCCTCCCAAGTAGTTGGGATTACAAGAGTGTGCCAATCATGCCTACTTTTTTTTTTTTTTTGAGACGGAGTCTCGCTCTGTCACCCATGTCACCCAGGCTGGAGTGCAATGGCATGATCTCGGCTCACTGCAACCTCTGCCTCCTAAGTTCAAGCAATTCTCCTGCCTCAGCCTCCCGAGTAGCTGGGATTATAGGCATGTGCCAAAACACCCGGCTATTTTTTTGTATTTTTAGTACAGACGAGGTTTCACCATGTTTCCCAGGCTAGTCTTGAACTCCTGACCTCAAGTGATCTGCCCGCCTCAGCCTTCCAAAGTGCTTGGCTTACAGGCGTGAGCCACTGCACCCGGCCATATTTTTATATTTTTAGTAGAAAAGGGGTTTCACCACGTTGGCCAGGCTGGTCTTGAATTCCTGACCTCAAATGATCTACCTGCCTTGGCTTCCCAAAGTGTTGGGATTACAGGTGTGAGCCACCACACCCATCCAAAAGATTATTTTATTTATTTATTTATTTATTTATTTATTTATTTATTGAGACAGAGTTTCGCTCTTGTTGCCCAGGCTGGAGTGCAATGGTATGATCTCGGCTTACCGCGACCTCCACCTCCCAGGTTCAAGCGATTCTCCTGCCTCAACCTCCGGAGTAGCTAGGATTACAGGCATGTGCACCACGATGCCCGGCTAATTTTATATTTTTAGTAGAGACAAGGTTTATCCATGTTGGTCAGGCTGGTCTCAAACTCCTGACCTCAGCTGATCAGTCTGCCTTGGCCTCCCAAAGTGCTGGGATTACAGGCATGAGCCACTGCACCTGGCCTATTTATTTATTTTTTGAGACAGAGTCTCGCTCTGTCGCCCAGGCTGGAGTAAAGTGGCAGGATCTTGGCTTACCACAACCTGTGCCTCCCGGATTCAAGAGATTCTCCTGCCTTAGCCTCCCAGATAGCTGGGATTACATGCACCCGCCACCACACCCAGCTAATCTTTGTATTTTTAGCAGAGATGGGGTTTTGCCATGTTGGCCAGGCTGGTCTCAAACTCCTGACCTCAAGTGATCTGCCTACCTTGGCCTTCCAAATTGCTAGGATTACAGGCGTGAGCCACCACATCCAGCCCAAAAGATCATTTTAAATAGTGATTAATGCTATAAGGAAAAAAGGCAGGCCAGGCCCAGTGGCTCATGCCTATAATCCCAGCACTTTGGGAGTCCATGGCAGGTGTATCCCTTGATCTCATGAGTTTGAGACCAGCCTGGGTAATATCCACTTTTCTACCCTGTTCGTAATACAGGGCAGCAAACCATAATTCCCCGTTCTCAGTTAATGTTAGATTCTTCCAATGAGAGCGGATACAAGAAGCCTGGGAGGCAGGAGGAAGAGAGGGGACTTATTCTTGCCTGTTTGCTTGCTACTCCTAGCATGTTCCCTCAGTAATAACACTGCATCTGGCAGTAGCATTTGGTTCAGTCTCCAGGTTATTTGCACACTCCCAGAAACAGTCTCCTTGTGCTCCCGTGGAGGCACCAACGGCAGACCCCTCCTCAGAGTTTTAAGTCCCAACTAGGCAGGGCTCTGGGAGGCCCAGCACCAATCTGGTCGTGCCTCTTTCTTTTTTTCTTTCCATCTTTATTTATTTTTTGTTTGTTTGTTTGTTTTGAGACAGAGTCTCACTCTGTCACCTGGGCTGGAGTGCAGTGGCACAATCTCAGCTCACTGCAGCCTCTGCCTTCTGGGTTCAAACGATTCTCCTGCCTCAGCCTCCCACATAGCTGGAATTACCAGCATGCACCACCACACCAAGCTAATTTTTTGTATTTTTAGTAGAGACAGGGTTTTGCATGTTGGTCAGGCTGGTCTCAAACTCCTGACCTCAAGTGATACGCCCACCTCGGCCTTTGAAAGTGCTGGGATTACAGGCATGAACCATGGCGCCTGGCTATGTGTGTCTTTCTTAGAGGGGTGAGAACGAGCTCTCTGGGGCTCTTCCTCCGATTTTGCTAGCGCTGCTAACCCCAACTTGTTTTTTTGGGTTTTTTTTTTTTTATCTCCAGCTTTGGAGGTGGTAGCTGTTTCCTCTAGTTGCTATTTACATTACCTCGGTGTTCCCTTTCTGTCTTCTCAGTCCTCTGTCGCCTGTTTAATGAATTTCCTATTTTAACTTCTCTCTGTTTTCCTAACTGGATGCCAACTTACAGAAAGGCCCTAGTAAGACTTAGATTTTTACTCCAGTCCAATGGGAAGCCACTAAATGGTTTTAAGCAAAGGGTAGATTCATAGATTGTAAATCTGAATAGTAATTTATTGCAAAGAGTACATAAATTATAATTATCGACACTGGGCATGGTGGCTCATGCCTCTAACCCCAGCACTTTGGGAGGCCCAGGCAGGAATATGACTTGAGGTTGGGAGTTTGAGACCAGCGTGGCCAACATGGTGAAACCCAGTCTCTACAAAAAACACAAAAAAATTAGCAGAGTATGGTGGTGCACACCTGTAATCCCAGCTACTTAGGATGCTGAGGCAGGAGAATCGCTTGAACCTGGGTGGCAGAGGTTGCAGCGAGCTGAGATTACACCACTGCGCCCCAGCCTGAACAACAAAGTGAGACTCAAAAAATATATATGGCCAGGCATGGTGGCTCACGCCTATAATCCCAGCACTTTGGGAGGCAGAGGCAGGTGGATCACCTCAGGTCAGGAGTTCAAGACCAGCCTGATCAACGTGGAGAAACCTTGTCTCTACTGAAAATACAAAATTAGCCAGGCATGGTGGCGGTGGCGCATGCATGTAATCTCAGCTACGCGGGAGGCTGAGGCAGGAGAATTGCTTGAACCCGGGAGGCGGAGGTTGCAGTGAGGTAAGATCGTGCCGTTGCACTCCAGCCTGGGCAACAAGAGCAAAACTCCATCTCAAAAAAAAAAAAAAAAAAATATATATATATATATATATATATGAGATACAGGATGTGCAAATATATATAAATATATGGAACTATCTTTCTTTTTTCCTTTTTTTTTTTTTTTTTTTTGAGATGGAGTCTCGCTCTGTCACCAGGCTGGAGGGCAATGGCACGATCTCAGCTCACATTGCAACCTCCGTCTCCTGGGTTCAAGTCATTCTCCTGCCTCACCCTCCCGAGTAGCTGAGATGATAACTGCACTCCACCATGCCCAGCTAATTTTTGTATTTTTAGTAGAGATGAGGATTCACCATGTTGGCCAGGATGGTCTCTATCTCTTGATCTCGTGATCCGCCCGCCTCAGCCTCCCAAAGTGTTGGGATTACAGGTGTCAGGCACTGCGCCTGCCTCTTTTTTTTTTTTTTTTTTGAGACAGAGTCTCACTCAGTTGCCCAGGCTGGAGTGCAGTGGCATGATCTCGGCTCACTGCAAGCTCCGCTTCCCGGGTTCATGCCATTCTCCTGCCTCAGCCTCCCGAGTAACTGGGACTACAGGCATCCGCCACTACGCTTGGCTAATTTTTTTGTGTTTTTACTAGAGATGAGGTTTCACTGTGTTAGCCAGGATGGTCTCGATCTCCTGACCTCGTGATCCACCCGTCTCGGCCTCCCAAAGTACTGGGATTACAGACGTGAGCCACCGCGCCCGGCTTTTTTTTTTGTCTTAATAGAGACCAGGTTTCACTACGTTGCCAAGGTTGGTCTTGAACTGGCTTCAAGCACTTCTCCAACCTCCTTTAGGCCCGAGCCACCATGCCTGGCCTAAAATTTCCTTTCTCTATATACACACATATATTAATATGTATGATGTATGTACAATATGCCAGGTACTATGCCTCACGCCTGTAATTGCAGCACTTTGGGAGGCCGAGGCGGGCAGATCACCTGAGGTCAGGAGTTCGAGACCAGCCTGGCCAACGTGGTGAAACCCCTGTCTCTACTAAAAATACACAAATTAGCCAGGCAATAGAGACAAATTAGCCAGGCCCGTAATCCCAACTACTCGGGAGGCTGAGGCAGGAGAATCACTTGAACCCAGGAGGCAGAGGTTGCAGTGAGCCAAGATCGCGCCATTGTACTCCAGCTTGGGCAACGGAGGGAGATTCTGTCTCAAAAAAAAAGACACAAAAGACAGGGTCTCAGCCGGGTGCGGTAGCTCACGCCTATTATCCTAGCCCTTTGGGAGGCCGAGGTGGGCAGATCACTTGAGGTCAGGAGTTCAAGACTAGCCTGTCCAACATGGTGAAACCCTGTCTCTACTAAAAATACAAAAATTAGGGCCAGGCATGGTGGCTCACATCTGTAATCTCAGCACTTTGGGAGGGTGAGGCGGGTAGATCACCTCAGATCAGGAGTTCAAGATCACCCTGGTAAACATGGCGAAACCCTTTCTGTACTAAAAACACAAAAAAATTGGCTGGGCATGGTGGCTCACGCCTGTAATCCCAGCACTGAGGTGGGCGGATCACGAGGTCAGGAGATTGAGACCATCCTGGCTAACATGGTGAAACCCTGTCTCTACTAAAAAATACAAAAAAAATAGCCAGGCGTGGTGGTGGGCACCTGTAGTCCCAGCTACTGGGGAGGCTGAGGCAGGAGAATGGCGTGAACCCAGGAGGCGGAGCTTGCAGGGAGCTGAGATTGTGCCACTGCACTCCAGCCCGGGCAACAGAGTGAAGACTCCGTCTCAAAAAAAAAAACAAACAATTAGCCAGACATGGTGGCACTCGCTTGTAATACCAGCTACATGGGAGGCTGAGGCAGGCTGATCACTTGAACCCCAGTGAGCTGCCATCATACCACTGCACTTCAGCCTGGGTGACAAAAGTTTGAGACTCCATCTCAAAAAAAAAAAAAAAAAAAAAAAGACAGGGTCATGTTATGTTGCTTGTCTTGAACTCTTGGATTCAAGCCGACTCCCACATTGGCCTCTCGAAGTGCTACAATTGCAAGTGTGAGCTACTGCATTCAACCCCAAATAACTTTTATGCACAATGAGGCTTTTTGCTTCTCTGTCAAATGGATATAGCTACTTTTCTCCCCACATTTTATCTTAAAGGAAAGGTATTATTAAACTAGTTGTACAACATATTGGGAATTCCTTACAGTTTTAACAATTATCAGGCCGGGGCCAGGCACAGCGGCTCATGCCTGTAATCCCAGCACTTTGGGAGGCCGAGGAGGGTGGATCACCTGAGGTCTGGAGTTCAAGACCAGCCTGACCAACATGGAGAAACCCCGTCTCTACTAAAAAATACAAAAAAAATTAGCTGGGCATGGTGGCAGGTGCCTGTAGTCCCAGCTACTCAGGAGGCTGAGGCAGGAGAATGGCGTGAACCTGGGAGGCGGAGCTTGCAGTGAGCCTAGATCTGCCACTGCACTCCAGCCTGGGCACAGAGGGAGATTCCATCTCAAAACAAACAAACAAAATAAAACAAAGAAAAAAAACAACTATCAGGCCGGGCGCCATAGCTCACACCTGTAATCTCAGCACTTTGGGAGGCCAAAGTGGGCAGATCACCTGAGTTAAGGAGTTCGAAACCAGCCTGACCAACATGAGGAAACCCTGTCTCTACTAAAAATACCAGCTACTCAGGAGGCTGAGGCAGGAGAATCACTTGAACCCGGGAAGAGGAGGTTGTGGTGAGCCAGGATCGCATCATTGCACTCCAGTCTGGGCAACAAGAGCGAAACTCCGTCTCTAAAAAAAAAAATTATTTTATGTCTGTCTGTGGTGGCTCACGCCTATAATCCCACCATTTTGAGAGGCCAAGGCAGGTGGATCATTTGAGGTCAGGAGTTTAAGACCAGCCTGGCTAACATGGTGAAACCCCGTCTCTACTAAAAATACAAAAATTAGCAGAGCATGGTGGTGCACACCTGTAGTCCCAGCTACTTGCGGGTCTGACACAGGAGAATCGCTTGAACCCAGAAGGCAGAGGTTGCAGTGAGCCGAGATCATGCCACTTCACTCTAGCCTGGGCAACAGAGCGAGATGCTGTCTCAAAATAAACACAAATAAATGAAATAAAAATTATCATTTTATTATAAAATCACATGGAAAATGTATTTATTGATGAGCAAGGGCAGGTTGTTTTTGTTTTTTTGTTTTTGAGACAGGGTCTCAAATGTTACCCAGGCTGTGGTGCGGGGGTGCCATCACAGGTCACTGCAGCCTCAACCTCCCAAGCTCAAGCGATCTTCCCACCTCAGCCTCCCGAGTGGCTGGGGTGACAGGCGTACACCACCTCACCTGGCTATTTTTTGCAGTTTTTGTGGAGACAGGGTCTTGCCATGTTGCCCAAGCTGGTCTCTAAGTCCTGGTCTCAAATGATCTGCCCGCCTCCACCTCCCAGCATTCTGGGATTACAGGTATGAGCCATGGCACCCGGCCCAGAATGTGGTTTTTCTTAATTTTTTCCTGTGTGGGTTTTTTTTTCTTTTTTTAGTCTTAAATAGGTGAGTTTGAAGGAATGAATGAATATCATCATTTTGGTTCTGGGAGATGTTCTTAATAGATGTATGATTTGCTGGTTACTGTAACCAAATACTGCAAACTAAGCGGCTTAAGCCACAGAAATGTATTGTCATACAGTTCTGGGGGCCAGAAGTTTGAAATCAAAGTGTTGGCGGGTTGGTTCCTCCTGAATGCTGTGAGCAGTGGTCTCTCTCATGCCTCTCCCGTAGCTTCTGGTGGTGAGCAGACAATCGGACGTTCCCTGGCTTGTAGAAGGTAGAAGTAGCACCCAGATCTGTGCCTGCATCTTCACAGTGTTCTCCCTCTACAAGGACACTGTTATGTTGGATTAAGGCCAATGACCTCATTTTAGCTTGATTAGATCTGTAAAAACATCTCCAAATAAGGTCTCATTCTGAGGTACTGGGGGTTAGAGCAGGACTTCAACATATGAAATTGTGGGGGACATAATGCAACCCACAGCAAGAGTGTTATTAAAAAAATAATTTAGGTGTTTTTTTTTTTTTTTTTTTTGGAGACAGAGCGTTGTTCTTGTTGCCCAGGCTGGAGTGCAGTGGCGCAATCTCTGCTCACCGCAACCTCCGCCTCCTGGGTTCAAGTGATTCTCCTGCCTCAGCCTCCTGAGTAGCTGGGATTACAGGCATGTGCCACCACACCCAGGTAATTTTGTATTTTTAGTAGAGACGGGGTTTCTCCACGTTGGTCAGGCTGGTCTTGAACTCCGGACCTCAGGTGATCCACCGGCCTCAGCCTCCCAAACTGCTGTGATTACAGGCGTGAGCTACAGCGCGCAGCCTAATTTAGGTATTTTAAGGCCAGGTGTGGTGGTTCATACCTGTAATACCAGTGCTTTGGGAGGCTAAAGTGGGAGGATCACTTGAGGCCAGGAATTCAAGATCAGCCTGGGTAACATAGGGAGGCCTTGTCTCCATAAAAAATTTACAAATTTGAACAGGCACAGTCTCATGCCTGTAATCCCAAAGTTTTGGGAGGCCGAGGTGGGTAGATCACTTGACGTCAGAAGCTCGAGACCAGACTGGCCAACATGGTGAAACCCCATCTCTATTAAAAATACAAAAATTAGCCGGATGTGGCTGCGCACGCCTGTAATTCCAGCTACTTGGGACACTGAGGCAGGAGAATTGCCTGAACCTGGGAGGCAGAGGTTGAAGTGAGCCGAGATCGCGCCACCGCACTCCAGCCTGGGTGACGAAGTGAGACACTGTCAAAAAAAAAAAAATTAGCCAGGCATGGTGGCAGGCACCTGTAATCCGATACTCAGGAGGCTGAGGCAGGAGAATCACTTAAGCCCAGGAGACGGAGGTTGCAGTGTGCTGAGATCATGCTACTGCACTCCAGAATGGTTGACAGAGTGAGACTCAGTCTCAGAAAGAAAAAAAACAAGTTTACAAATTAGCCCAATATGGTGGCACATGCCTGTAGTCCCAGTTACTCGGGAGGCTGGGGTTGAAAGGATTGCTTGAGCCCCTGAGTTCAAGGCTGCAGTGAGCCATGATCTCACCACTTATTCCAGCCTGGGTGATAGAGCAAGACCCTGTCACAAAAAACAAAACAAAATGTTTAGATATTTTAAATGTGACTTAAGGGAAAGTTTACAAACATTAACAGCAATGTTTCCATTATAAAAACATAAAAATCCCTGTAATCCCAGCACTTTGGGAGGCCGAGACGGGCGGATCACGAGGTCAGGAGATCGAGACCATCCTGGCTAACATGGTGAAACGCCGTCTCTACTAAAACATACAAAAAACTAGCCGGGCGAGGTGGCGGGCGCCTGTAGTCCCAGCTACGAGGGAGGCTGAGCCAGGAGAATGGCGTGAACCTGGGAGGCGGAGCTTGCAGTGAGCTGAGATCCGGCCACTGCACTCTAGCCTGGGTGACAAAGCAAGACTCCGTCTCAAAAAACAACAACAACAACAACAACAACAACAACAAAAAACCATAAAAATCGTCCTTGGGTTTTTTTTTTTTTTTTTTTGAGACAGTCTTGCTCTGTTGCCTGGTGGCATGATCTCGGCCTATTGCAACCTCCGCCTCCCAGGTTCAAGCGATTTTGTGATCCCAGCTACTCTTGCCTCAGCCACCGGAGTAGCTGAGATCACATGTGCATGCCACTACACCTGGCTAATATTTGTATTTTTAGTATGTACAGATGGGGTTTCACCATATTGGCCAGGCTGGTCTCCTTTTTTTTTTTTTTTTTGAGGCAGGGTGTCGAGTAGTTGGGACTACAGGTGCTATGATTGTGCCACTGCGCTCCAGCTCAGCCTGGGCAACAGACAACAGACAGTGGGAATGCCTACTTTCTTGGGACAACTTGAGTTCGTATCAGTCCATACTCAAAAAAGGTAGATAATCGGGGCCAGTAAAAACCTTTAAAGCTTAATTTAAATTGATAATTGAAGCTTTCAGCATTGTAATTCAGTTAGTATCTGTATTGTTCCGGATTGTATTGGATTGTAAACAAGGGAAACTCAACTAAATCTGATTCAAGAAAATAAGGGAAGGTATTGATTATTTATTTATTATTTTTTCAAGATTTCAGGATTTCACTCTGTCACCCAGGCTGGAGTTCACGCAGTGGCACAAAGATGGTTCACTGCAGCATCGACCTCCTGGACTCAAGGGATTCTGTGTCTCAGCCTCCCGAGTAGCTGGGACCATACATGTGTGCCACCATGCCCAGCCAATTTTCTTGATTTTATTTTTGTAGAGATGGGGTCTCACTATGTTGCCCAGGCTGGTCTCAAATTCCTGGCCTCAAGGAATCCTCCTGTCTTGGCCTCCCAAAGTGTTGGGATTACCAGCATGAGTCACTGCACTCAGCCCCTGGCCTGTTTTTTGTTTTTTGTTTTTTTTTGAGACTGAGTCTTCCTCTGTCACCTAGGCTGGAGTGCAGTGGTGCGATCTCAGCTCACTGCAATTTCTGCCTCCGGGTTCAAGCAATTCTCCTGCCTCAGCCTCCTGAGCAGCTGGGATTACAGGAGCCTGCCACCATGCCCAGCTAATTTTTTTGTGTGGGTTTTTTTTTTTTTTTTTTTTTTGAGACAGAGTCTCGCTCTGCAGCCCAGGCTGGAGTGCAGTGGCCGGATCTCAGCTCACTGCAAGCTCCGCCTCCCGGGTTCACGCCATTCTCCTGCCTCAGCCTCCCGAGTAGCTGGGACTACAGGCGCCCGCCACCTCGCCCGGCTAGTTTTTTGTATTTTTTTAGTAGAGATGGGGTTTCACCGTGTCAGCCAGGATGGTCTCGATCTCCTGACCTCGTGATCCGCCCGTCTCGGCCTCCCAAAGTGCTGGGATTACAGGCTTGAGCCACCGCGCCCGGCCTTGTGTGGGATTTTAGTAGAGACGGGGTTTCGCCATGTTGGCCAGGCTGGTCTTGAACTCCTAACGCCAGGTGATCCACCTGCCTTGGCCTCCCAAAGTGGTGGGATTACAGGAGTGAGCCACCGTGCCTGGGCTGTATTGACTCTCTTTTTTTTTTTTAAGACCAAGTCTCCCTCTGTAGCCCAGGCTGGAGTGCAGTGGCACGACCCTGGCTCATGGCAGCTTCCGCCTCCGGGGTTCAAGTGATTCTCCTGCCTCACCCTCCCAAGTAGCTGGGATTACAGGTGCCTGCCGCCACACCCGGCTCTTTTTTTTTTTTTTTTTAAGATGGAGTCTCACTCTGTCACCCAGGCTGGAGTGCAGTGGCATGATCTCAGCTCACTGCAACTTCTGCCTCCAGGGTTCAAGTGATTCTCCCGCCTCAGCCTCCCGAGTAGCTGGGATTACAGGAGCCTGCCACCACCATGTCCAGCTAATTTTTTTGTGTGGGTTTGTTAGTAGAAACGGGGTTTTGCCATGTTGGCCAGGCTGGTCTGGAACTCCTAACCTCAGGTGACCCACCTGCCTTGGCCTCCCAAAGTAGTGGGATTACAGGAGTGAGCCACTGTGCCTGGCCTGTATTGACTCTCTCTCTTTCTTCTTTTCTTTTTTCTTTTTTTTTTTGTTTGAGACTGAGTCTCCCTCTGTAGCCCAGGCTGGAGTGCGGTGGCACGATCTCGGCTCACAGCAGCTTCCGCCTCCTGGGTTCAAGTGATTCTCCTGCCTCACCCTCCCAAGTAGCTGGGATTACAAGTGCCCGCCACCACGCCCGGCTTTTTTTGTTTTGTTTTGTTTTGAAATGGAGTCTCACTATGTCACCCAGGCTGGAGTGCAGTGGCGCAATCTAGGTTCACTGCAACCTCTACCCCGCCAGGTTCAAGGGATTCTCCTGCCTTAGCCTCCCGGGTAGCTGGGATTACAGGTGCCTGCCATCGTGCCTGGCTAATTTTTGTATTTTTAGTAAGGACGTGGTTTCATCATCTTGGCCAAGTTAGTCTTGAACTTCTGACCTCGTGATCCACCCGCCTCAGCCTCCCAAAGCACTGGGATTACAGGCGTGAGCCACTGCGCCCAGCCAATTTTTTGTATTTTTAGTAGAGACGGGGTTTCACCATGTTGGCTAGGCTGGTCTTGAATTCCCGACCTCAGGTGATCCACCCACCTTGGCCTCCCAAAGTGCTGGGATTACAGGCATGAGCCACTGCGCCCAGCCCAGCCTGTATTGACTCGTTTTCTTTTTTTTTTTTTTTGTATTGACTCGTATATCAAAAAAGTTAAGGCTGAGCATGGTGTTCCTACCCATAATCCCAGCACTTTCGGAGGCCAAAGCGGGAGGATCACTTGAGTTCAGGAGTTCGAGACCAGCCTAGGCAACATGGTGGGACTTTGTCTCTATAAAAAGAAAACCAGGGCCAAGCGCGGTGGCTCCCACCTGTAATCCCAGCACTTTGGGAGGCTGAGGCGGGTGGATCACCTGAGGTTGGGAGTTCGAGACCAGCCTGATCAAAAAGGTGAAACCCCATCTCTACTAAAAACACAAAAATTAGCCAGGCATAATGGCAGGTGCCTGTAGTCCCAGCTACTTGGGAGGCTGAGACAGAGAATTGATTAAACCCAGGAGGCAAAGGTTGCAGTGAGCTGAGATCATGCCACTGCACTTCAATCTGAGCAATGGAGTAAGACTCCATCTCAAAAAAAAAAAAAAAAAAGAAAAAAGAAAAAAAGAAAACCGAAAAACCAAAAAAGCTCAGGGCTAGAAATCGCTTCAGGTTTGACAGGGTCCCAGGACTCAGCAGATGTCATCAGAATCCAGTGCCTCCCCATCCCACCTAAGTCTTTGCCCTGCTGTTCTTGGGGTTGACCTCATTATCAGCATGGCCTCCTGCCCCACAGGGCCTCTGCCCCAGCTTCCCAACACTGTCTTAGCAACATCAGAGGCAAGTGAGTATCTTTTTCCTGGTATTTTCAATGCAAAGTACTAGAATTGTGACTCACCGGCCTGGCACTAAATCGATCACTATGGCCTGGCTGTGGATCCAGTATTCTAATCAGCTAGACCTGGCTTGCACGCTCAATTCTGGAGTGATGTGTATGAGACATGGTTAGCGCTCTCCAAACCACATGGACTTTGAGAGAGGGAGATAAAACTAAGATGAGGCTCTCTGAAGAAAGAACCATAGACTCTGGGCAGTCAAAAACAGTAACTGTCTACCACGGTGTTTGCCATCTTGAATAATCCAATAGATGGCTTTAGCCACACACTGGTGCTCTCTGCTGCATTAGACATTGCTGGTGCTAGTGTCTCTGAATTAGAGAGTGACCTTATGGGGGCTGTGATTGCTCCTGGTGTCTCAGGGGAGGATTTGGCATGATAAGGCTAGTTCAGCGAGTGTGCAGAAAACTGCAAACTGGGTATAGCTGATGCTATTGGACAGAAGTGCAGCTGCCGGGGTGAAGAAGTGTTGCTGGGATGACTACTCCCTTGCATCCATGATATAATCTCTCCTTGATTCTGCTTTGACCTCTCTGATTGACCTTTCTCAGGCTCACTGGATGCTCACTTTTTTTTTGAGGAGTCTTGCTCTGTCACCAGGCTGGAGTGCAGTGGTGTGATCTTGGCTAACTGCAATCTCCACCTCCTGGGTTGAAGTGATTATCCTACCTCAGCCTCCTGAGTAGATGGGATTACAGGCACATGCCACCACACCCAGCCGATTTTTGTTATTTTTAGTAAAGATGGGATTTCAGCAGGTTGGACAGGATGTTTTTTTTTTTTTTTTTTTTTTGAGACGGAGTCTCGCTCTGTCGCCCGGGCTGGAGTGCAGTGGCGTGATCTCGGCTCACTGCAAGCTCCACCTCCCGGGTTCACGCCATTCTCCTGCCTCAGCCTCCCGAGTAGCTGGGACTACAGGCGCCCACAACCGCACCCGGCTAATTTTTTGTATTTTTAGTAGAGACGGGGTTTCACCGTGGTCTCGATCTCCTGACCTTGTGATCCGCCCGCCTCGACCTCCCAAAGTGCTGGGATCACAGGCGTGAGCCACCGCGCCCGGCCAGGACAGGATGTTTTCAATCTCTTGATCTCATGATCCTCCTGTCTTGGCCTCCCAAAGTGCTGGGACACAGGCGTGAGCCACCGCACCCGGCCTGGTGCTCACTTTTTTTTTTTTCTTGTTGTTGAGACAGAGTCTTGCTCTGTTGCCCAGGTTGGAGTGCAATGGCGCCATCTCCACTCACCGTAACTTCCGCCATCTGTGTTCAAGCGATTCTCTTGCCTCAGCCTCCCAAGTAGCTGGCATTACAGGCACGTGCCACCACGCCCGGCTAATTTTTTGTATTTTTTAGTAGAGACAGGGTTTCACCATGTTGGCCAGGCTGGTCTCGAACTCCTGACCTTGTGATCCACCCACCTTGGCCTCCAAAAGTGCTGGGATTACAGATATGAGCCACTGCACCTGGCCTGGTTCTCACTTCTTAGACACAGAACCTCAGCTCTGCTTCTGGCTCTCCTCTCTGCATTCTCTCCTAGTTTTTTTTTTTTTTTTTTTTTTTTTTGAGACGGAGTCTTGCTCTGTCGCCCAGGTTGGGGTGCAGTGGCCGGATCTCAGCTCACTGCAAGCTCCACCTCCCGGGTTTACGCCATTCTCCTGCCTCAGCCTCCTGAGTAGCTGGGACTACAGGCGCCCGCCACCTCGCCCGGCTAGTTTTTTGTATTTTTTAGTAGAGATGGGGTTTCACCGTGTTAGCCAGGATGGTCTCGATCTCCTGACCTCGTGATCCACCCGTCTCGGCCTCCCAAAGTGCTGGGATTACAGGCTTGAGCCACCGCGCCCGGCCTCCTAGTTTTTTTTTTTTTAGACAAAGTCTCACTCTGTTGCCCAGGCTGGAGTGCAGTGGCATGATCTCAGCTCATTGCAATCTCCACCTCCTGGGTTCAAGTGATTCTCCTACCGTAGCCTCCCAAGTAGTTGGCATTACAGGTGCCCACCACCACACCTGGCTAATTCTTGTATTTTCAGTAGAGACAGGGTTTCACCATGTTGGCAAGGCTGGTCTTGAACTCCTGACCTCAGGTGATCCACGCACCTTTGCCTCCCAAAGTGCCTGGATTACAGGTGTGAACCACCGTGCCTAGCCTCTCCTAGTATAGTTTTATCTCATCTCACATTAATCTCCATCTGGATCCCCAAGCGGTAGAGTTCAGTTGCTTCCTAAGTATCTCCACTTGGATGTCCCAAAAGTCCCTCACCCTCAAAATTCTTTATGATTTACTTTGGTGGCGTCCAGTGAACAACACTTCCCACTAGTCATACCCTTGTGTTGCCTTTCCCGAGTCGAATTTGGCTGCCTTGTTGACCAATGGAACGTGGTGTAACATCACTGTCAGTTGCAAGCCTAAGAATTTTTTTTTTTTTTTCCAGAGTTTTGCCAGGCACAGTGGCTCATGCCTGTACTACCAGCACTTTGGGAGGCTGAGGCAGGTGGATCACCTGAGGTCAGGAGTTTGAGACCAGCCTGGCCAATATGGTGAAACTCCATCTCTACTAAAAATACAAAACTAGCTGGGTGTGGTGGCACACTCCTGTAGTCCCAGCTACTCGGGAGGCTGAGACAGGAGAATTGCTTGAACCTGGGAAGCAGAGGCTGCAGTGAGCCAAGATCGCACCATTGCACTCCAGCCTGGGTGAGATAGAGTGAGACCCCGTCTCAATAAATAAATAAATAAATAAATAAATAAGGCCCGGTGCAGTGGCTCACGCCTGTAATCCCAGCACTTTGGGAGGCTGAGGCGGGCAGATCACCTGAGTTTGAGACCAGTCTGGCTAACGTAGTGAAACCCTGCTTCTACTAAATATACAAAAAATTAGCCGGGCGTCATGGTGGGCATCCGTAATCCCAGCTACTCGGTAGGCTGAGGCAGGAGAATCGCTTGAATCTGGGTGGCGGAGGTTGCAGTGAGCTGAGATCATGCCATTGCAAACCGGCTTGGGCAACAAGAGCAAAACTCTGTCTCAAAAAAAAAAAAAATTAAAAAAAATAGAGTTTCACTTTGTTACCCAGCCTGGAGTGCAGTGGCACGATTATTGCTCACTGTAGCCTCAAACTTCTTGGCAATCAGGTGATTCTCCTACCTCAGCCTCCTGAGTAGCTGGGATTAGGTATCACACTTGGCTAATTAAAAGTTTTTTGTCGAGGCTGGGCGTGGTGGCTCATGTCTGTAATCCCAGCACTTTGGGAGGCCAAGACGGGCGGATCACAAGGTAGACGGCAACCATCCTGGCTGACATGGTGAAACCCCGTCTTAACTAAAAATATAAAAAATTAGCCGGGCGTGGTGGTGGGCGTCTGTAGTCCCAGCTACTCGGGAGGCTGAGGCAGGAGAATGGCGTGAACCCAGGAGGCAGAGCTTGCAGTTAGCGGAGATCGTGCCACTCTGTACTCCAGCCTGGGCAACAGAGCGACACTCTGTCTCAAAACAAAAACAAAAAATAAGTTTTTTGTCGAGATGAGGTTGTATTTTGTTACCCAGTCTGGTCTCAAACTTCTGGCTGGCTGAGATCCCCGTTTCAGCCTCCTAAAGTGTTGGGATTAGAGGCGTGAGCCGCCACACCTGGCCTGTGCCTAAAATTTGTTTTTTGTTTGTTTGTTTTTTAGACGGATTCTCGCTCTGTCGCCCAGGCTGGAGTGCAATGGCACGATCTAGGCTCACTGCAACTTCCGCCTCCTGGGTTCGAGCGATTCTCCTGCCTCAGCCTCCCGAGTAGCTGGGATTACAGGTGCCCACCACCACGCCCGACTACATTTTGTATTTTTAGCAGAGATGGGGTTTCACCATGTTGGCCAGGCTGGTCTGGAACTCCTGACCTCAGGTGGTCCGCCCACCTCGGTCTCCCAAAGTGCTGGGATTACAGGCGTGAGCCACTGCGCCCGGTCTAAAATATTTTTGTCTTTTGGCCGGGCGCGGTGGCTCACGCCTGTAATCCCAGCACTTTGGGAGGCCGAGGCGGGCGGATCACAAGGTCAGGAGATCGAGATCACGGTGAAACCCCGTCTCTACTAAAAATACAAAAAATTAGCCGGGCGCGGTGGCGGGCGCCTGTAGTCCCAGCTACTCAGGAGGCTGAGGCAGGAGAATGGCGTAAACCCAGGAGGCGGAGCTTGCAGTGAGCCGAGATCGCGTCACTGCACTCCAGCCTGGGCGACAGAGCGAGACTCCGTCTCAAAAAAAAAAAAAAAAAATTTTTTGTCTTTTATAGGTTTTTTTCCTATGTGTGTGAGAGGATTAAATGAAATAATGTGATTAGTAAAGCGATTAGTCATCACTTTAAAAATATTTATAAACGTATACATAAATATATAATACATATTTATGTGTACAAACACTAAAGTTTCCTATTCTTTCTGTGCCTACTTTTTCCTTTCATTCCCCGAATACTGTGTCTAGAAGAGTTCACACTGTAACCTCCAACTGTTCCAGCTACTTGGTTTGCTTTCAGCACAAGGCTTGTAGGATGCGCAGCCAGTAGGGGGCAAGAATCACCCAGGCGTGCTTATTACCCAAGCAACGGAGTCAAACAGCACTTTCAGAATGACTTTACAAAAGGGTTACCAACAAGGTAATATGTTTATTGCGTTAGGTAGCTTAATAAAAACGAAAAGATGAAAATAAGGAAGTGAGAAGCGGTGGGGACAGCCCTACACTTCAGTATTCATTAACTGGGAGCCCCGGTGTGTTGGGCTTGCGGGTAAGCGAGAAGACAGGCGTGGGATGCCCGAGCTCACACGCCTTAGGCTCTGATTCTAGCCGTGGACACGCCGAAGGCTCCGGGTTACTTGAGGTTTCACTGCCAAAAAAGTGCTTTGAGCGAGCCTAACAAGCAAGGAATATGTAAACATTTTGTTTCTAGGACTAACTAGGTAACGAAGAGATTTTCCAAGTGACAGAAACGCTACTAGGTAACTTCCTGGGCCGTAGCTGCCCACCCTAACAGGTTCTGAAAATAGCTCCAGGCCCTTCTTAGCCTGAGTTTGAAAGCAGGCGCGGGGCGCATGCGCGCAGCCCTCCGGCCGACCTCCCGGTAGCCCTGGTACGGGGACCTTCTTCCCGACAGGCCGCTGGGAAAAAAGGGCGGAGAAACAGAATTACCGCGAGCTCTCCGTGAGCGCCGGCGGAAACAGTAGTCATGTGACTCTCCTAGGTGGCCTTCGCCTTCCCCCCTCCCCCTTCTCGGAAACCCCCCTCACCCCTCGCCCACCCCAGAGCCGCGGTAATGGACCGTTTGGGTTCCGGAATTCTCTTGGATCCAACAACTGGTACCGGGCCGAGGAGAGCCGGCGGAGTCCGTGTTTGGCGGCGAAAGCTGGGGGGTGGTCAAGATGGGGGGGAAATCATCTTCTTTCACCTAGGAGGGAGGCGGGGCGGAGAGAGGCGCAGAGAAGCGGGTGGGGGAGGAGGGAGGAAGTCACGTGAAGGCGCTGCGTGCGCGCGGCGCCTCATCCGTTGCCCCTCCCCCGCCCCTCCTGGCGGGGCGGGGGGGCTGGGGGAGGGGCGTCAAGATGGCGGCGGGGAGGTAGGCAGAGCCGGACGCCGCTGCTGCCGCCGCCACCGCCGCCTCCGCTCCAGTCGCCTCCGGTCCTTCAAACTCGCACCTCCCAGGAGGAGCTGTCCTGGCGCCGGGTCCCGCGGGGAAAGTAAGTCCTTCCCTTGGCCCTTTTCTCCTTCCACACTCCCCCTCCCGGACAGCCTCCCACTCCCACCCTCCTCGGGGGGCCGTGCGGGGCCAGTCTGGGGGGACAGACACCTCTCCCCGGCTTGGGGCCTCCCTCGCCGCTCGCCGCCCCCCGCGGCCGCGCGCTCCGGGGCCCTCGGGGCTTGGTCCCGGCGGCGGCGCCGTTGTACCCGCTTCCTCCGCTCGTCAGCGCAGGGCCCTGCTGTCGCCGCTCATGGGGCTTTCGGGCTCCGGGGAGCCCCGCTGTCCCGGGCCGGAGGCACCCCCTCTTGGACCGCGGGGCAGGGTCCGTGCACGCTGACTCCACTGCCTTCGCCCCTTTGGCTTCCGCCTCACAACCCGGGGGCTGCGGGTCCGGGACCCGCGGGGAAAGTAAGGTTCAGATCCTTCCCAAGTCCTCTTTCCTGCCCCAGCATTGCTCCCGGCTCTGGGCGAGGGAGGGAGGCAGGCGACAGGGTCGTCCTTCCTTAATCTGAACCCCACAGTGGCGGTCTCGTGCATGCCCCACTCTTGGGGCGGTAGGGAAGCCGCGGTGGACACGTGCAGGCTCCTTTCACGCCTCTCTCGGCGACTCGCGTAGTTCTGCCTCGGCGGGCGAGCTCACCTCCCAGACCGTCTCTAAGAATACACACGGAGGGGAACGGCAGTTGGGAATTTGCTTACTTTGAGAGCGTTTGGCATAACGAGTATCCAGAGTTCCCCAAAGCTGTGGATACCGGTGGTTTCTCAGAAGTGGCTTGGGTTCGGTTTAACCGCTGAGGAGATTTGGATGTTCCTAAACCCTTCTGATTGTTTCCTTACCCTGGCATCTAGCTCCTCCCCTTCCCACCCTTGCTTTGTGCTTCTGTTTGGTTAATGTTTGCGGACCACTAACTTGATCCTCGCACAGAGAAGCTTTTTTCATGTGAGTGCTCCGTTTACTGTGGGAGGCTTTTGTTTTGGGGAGTCGCTGGTTGAGAAACGTGGGAAAAGAACGGGCCAGAAAATGAGAGACAAATAAAGCAACGTTTTTATCCATTGAATTTCGCAGCCAATTGTAAGTGCACCCGGAAGTTTGTACTGAACACGTGTTGAGAGAAGGTTATAAACTGGTCCCCTTTGACCTTTGAAAGTTGGCTATTATCATTTTATGTTGAGTTAAATGTTTCATATATTTCAGACAGCCAGAATTAGGCATGGAATATGGCTTCTAAAGAGTCAGCCAGGAGGGTACAGAGAGCTGTCAAATCCAGAGTGCCCCAGCAGGAATTGACTTAACACTTGCAGACAATTCTGTGAGCTGACAGTACAGAGGGATTCTATTTTCCACCATATTTTCTAGCAATCAGAATTGGTTTTCATAAGCGTGGGGAAAGCTATCATCGTTGCACAGAAAATAGCAGAATTTCCTACTGGTGACTTGAGTGGGACATTAATTTTGCAAGAAAGGGAACATTTTCTCTCATCTTCTAGAGAAGTTGTTTCCAAAATTTTTCCTATGGGAGATGACTTTACTTTTTTCCTCTGGCTTCTACATTTTATATTCTATTCCAACTTTGTTCCATATAATTGGCTTTATAATATTTATGTTATTTTTAAATTTTTGAGACAGGGTCCCCCTCTGTTGCTCAAGCTGGAGTACAGTGACGTGGTCATAGCTCACTGCAGCTTGAACTCTTGGGCTCAAGCGATCGTCCCACTTCAGCCTCCGGAGTAGCTGGGACTACAGATGTGCACCACTACAGCAGCTGATTTGTAAAATTTTTTTGTAGAGAGGCAGGGGTCTCACCATGTTGGGAGGCAGCTACTGGCCTCAAGCGATCCTCAGGCCTCCGCTTCCCGAAGTGGTGGGATTGCAGTCATGAGCCATTGTGCCTGGCCCCTTCAGAATCTTTTTTTTTTTTTTGAGACAGAGTCTCACTTTGTTACCCAGACTGGAAGGCAGTGGTACGAACTCGGCTCACCGCAACCTCTGCCTCCCGGGTTCAAGCGATTTTCCTGCCTCAGTCTCCCTAGTAGCTGGGATTGCAGGCATGCACCACCACACCTGGCTAATTTTTTTTATATATTTGGCAGAAAGGAGTTTCACTCTGTTGGCCAGGCTGGTCTCACACTAGTGACCTCAAGTGATCCTCTCACCTCTGTCTCCCAGAGTGCTGGGATTACAGCCGTGAGCCACCGCCCTTGGCCCCCCATCAGAATCTTTTTTTTTTTTTGAGGTGGAGTCTCGCTGTGTCGCCCAGGCTGGAGTGCAGTGTCACAACCTTGGCTCACTGCAGCCTCCACCTCCGGGGTTTAAGCGATTCTCCTGCCTCAGCCTCCCGAGTAGCTGGGACTACAGGCGCGTGCCACCATGCCCGGCTAATTTTCGTATTTTTAGCAGAGACGGGGTTTCACCATATTGGCCAGGCTGGTCTCAAACTCCTGACCTGGTGATCCACCTGCCTTGGCCTCCCAAAGTGCTGGGATTACAAGTGTGAGCCACCGCACCCGGCCTCAGAATCTTAAATAAAACTTAACTTTAGTTGCTAAAGGGGAGAGACTGAGTAAGTGGCCTACTATTCATTCATTCATTGAATGTGGTTATATGTCAGGCAATTTTGTACTTTTTTTTCGGACTGCCTCGCTCTGTCACCAGGGTGGAGTGCAGCAGGGTGATCTCAGCTCCCTGCAACCTCCCACTCCCTGGTTCAAGCGATTCTCCTGCCTCAACCTCCCAAGTAGCTGGGATTACAGGTACATGCCACCACACCCAGTTACTTTTTATATTTTTATTTGTTTATTTATGTATTTTTTGAGATGGAATTTTGCTTTTGTTGCCCAGACTGGAGTGCAATGGCGTGATCTCGACTCACCGCAACCTCCGCCTCCCAGGTTCACGCCATTCTCCTGCCTCAGCCTCCCGAGTAGCTGGGACTACAGGCGCCCACCACCTCGCCCGGCTAATTTTTTTTTGTATTTTTTTAGTAGAGACAGGGTTTCACCGTGTTAGCCAGTATGGTCTCGATCTCCTGACCTCGTGATCCGCCCGTCTCGGCCTCCCAAAGTGCTGGGATTACAGGCTTGAGCCACCGTGCCCGGCCTACACCCAGCCTTCTTAAAAATTTTTTATTTTTTATTTTTTTGAGACAGAGTCTTGTTCTGTCGCCCAGGCTGGAGTGCAGTGGTGTGATCTCTGCTCACTGCAACCTCCGCCACCCAGGTTCAAGCTGTTCTCCTGCCTTAGCCCCCAGAGTAGCTGGGATTACAGGTGTGTGCCACCACTGACTAAGTTTTGTTTTGTTTTTTTTTGTTTTTTTTTGAGACAGTCTCACTCTGTTGTCCAGGCTGGAGTGCAGTGGCACTATCTCAGCTCACTGCAAGCTCCGCCTCCCGGGTTCACACCATTCTCCCACCTCAGCCTCCTGAGTAGCTGGGACTACAGACGCCTGCCACCACGCCTGGCTAATTTTTTGTATGTTTAGTAGAGACAGGGTTTCACAATGTTAGCCAGGATGGTCTCGATCTCCTGACCTCGTGATCCACCTGACTTGGCCTCCCAAAGTTCTGGGATTACAGGCGTGAGCCACCGCACTCGGCCTAATTTTTGTATTTTTAGTGGAGACGAGGTTTTCACATTTTGGCCAGGATGGTTTCAATCTCTTGACCTTGTGATCTGCCTGCTTCAGCCTCCCAAAGTGCTGGGATTATAGGCGTGAGTCTCTGCGCCCGGCCAATTTTTGTATTTTTAATAGGGGCGGGACTTCACCATGATGGCCAGGATGGTCTCGATCTGATCTGGTGGTCTGTCCACCTTGGCCTCCCAAAGTGCTGAGATTACAGGCGTGAGCCACTGTGCCCAGCCTGTGTGTTTTTAAGTGCCTTGCTGAAAGTACTATTTAAAAAGGGGCAGCGTGCAGATTCATTTTTTGCTTTAAAAAGTGGTTTGCCTCGACCGAGCTCAGTGGTGCATGCCTGTAATCCCAGTACTTTGGGGGGCTAAGACTGGTGGATCACGAGGGCAGGAGATCCAGACCATCCTGGCTAACAACCCCTGTCTATTAAAAATGCAAAAAGTTAGATGGGTGTGGTGACCCACGCCTGTAATCCCAGCTACTCCGGAGGCTGAGGCAGAAGAATTACTTGAACCCGAGAGGCAGAGGTTGCAGTGAGCCGAGATTGGGCCACTGCACTCCAGCTTTGGTGACACAGCGAGACTCTGTCTCAAAAGAAAAAAAAAAGTGGTTTGTCTCAAAGAGTTTAGCTACAGATATGTTTGGGCATTTCTTAGCATCTAAATTGAGCTTTGATTTGTAACTTACCACCTGTGAAGATGGAGAACACTCAGGACTAGACTTACTGAGTAACCGCACATTCCATGAGGCTCTGTAGGTTCCCATGCTTTGCCTTTTTTTTTTTTTTTTTGAGACGGTGTTTCTCTCTTGTCACCCAGGCTGGAGTGCAATGGCGCAACCTTGGCTCACCTGCAACCTCCGCATCCCAGGTTCAAGGAATTCTCCTGCCTCAGCCTCCCAAGTAGCTGGGATTAACAGGCGCCCACCACTATGCCTGGCTAATTTTTTTTTGTATTTTCAGTAGAGACGGGGTTTCACCATGTTGGCCAGGCTGGTCTCGAACTCCTGACCTCAGGTGACCAACTGGCTTGGCCTCCCAAACTGCTGGGATTACAGGCTTGAGCCACCATGCCTGGCCAAAGATAATTTTTAAGAGTAATTACTTTCGCATTAAACACCAATTAATAACTGTCTAAAATGATGTAGTCCTAAAGTTTTTGCAGTTATCTTTGTTTTTATATGCTGATTGACAGATCCAGTTTGTTGTGGCTTGAACTCACCAAGTAATAAGACAACCTTAGAGATTCCACTGAAATTTCCTTAAATGGAAAGGATGGGCTCTTGAAGATCAGGAATTCTCTTTTACAAATAAGATATGGTATGAAACATATCAAATTAACTTATTTATTGGGAGGCAATATATAGATTAGAGCAATATATAGATTAAATATTTTTATGGCATCCCGCAGTAAGAAATGTGGTTTATTTGTGACCTAGTATATATATATATACACACATATAAATATATATATATATTTTTTGAGACAGAGTCTCGCTCTGTTGCCCAGTCTGGAGTACAGGAGTGCAATCTTGGCTCACCGCAACCTCCGCCTCCTGGGTTCAAGTGATTCTCCCACCTCAGCATTTCAAGTAACTGGGATTACAGGTGTGCCACCACGCCCAGCTAATTTTTTTGTGTATTTAGTAAAGACGTGTATGTATATGTTAACCAGTATATGTGTTGGCCAGGCCGGTCTCGAACTCCTGGCTTCAAGTGATCTCGTCTTGGCCTCCTAAAGTGCTGGGATTACAGGAGTGAGCCACTGCACTCAGCCTATACTGAGATATTTTAAAATGCTGATACAGTAGACTGGGTGCAGTGGCTCATGCCTGTAATCCCGACACTTTGGGAGGCCGAGGTGGGCTGATCACGAGGTCGGGAGATCGAGACTATCCTGGCTAACCCAGTGAAACCCTGTCTCTACTAAAAATACAAAAAAATTAGCTGGGCATGGTGGCGGGCACCTATAGTCTTGGCTACTTAGCAGGCTAAGGTGGGAGACTCACTTGAACCTGGGAAGCAGAGCTTGCAGTGAGCCAAGATCTCGCTACTGCACTCCAGCCTGGGTGACAGAGCGAGACTCTGTCTCAAAAAAACAAAACAAAACACTAAATTGATTTGACAACCTAATGTGTTGTGATCAGTAGTTTGAGAAGTACTGGAACAGGGTTGGGAGTACAGGATCTTGGAGTGACTGTGGTGTCAGACCTTCTGAATTTGTAGTTCTATTCCAAGCTCACTTTGTTGTTACTTTGTTGTATTTCATTTTTCTAAGCCTTAGTTTCTTAACTGTGACAAAGGGATAATGGGTTAGCATTTGATACTCATGGTTATCTTGAGGGTTAAAAGAAAAAAGTCCAACCATACATGGGTTGAGCATCCCTAATCTGAATATTCAAAATCTGAGATGTTCAAAATCTGAAACTTTCAGCACTGACGTGATGCCACAAGTGGGAGATTCCACTCTTGACCTCACATGAGTGATCACAGTCCAAAATGCAGTCAACACTTTGTTTACGTTTTAAGGTATTGTATAAAATTATCTTCAGGCTATGTGTATCAGGTGTATATGAAACATTAGTGTATTTTGTGTTTAGACTTGGGTTCCATCTCTAAGGTACCTCATTATGTATGTGCAGGTATTCCAAAATACAAAAAACCCTGGGTCACTTCTGGTTCCAAGTTTCAGATACGGGAAACTCAGCCTGTAGTGAGAATCAAGACAATTGATCGTCTGAATTTCACTAGTGATAATCAAGAAAGTTGTTTAATTCCCCCCAACTCAATTATTTGTGTATTGCTTTTGTAAGGGACTTTTGTGGCTTTGTGGATAATTTGCACATTCCTTTGTAAGTATCTTTTTCCTGCAGGTTTTGCAGTGGGGTACTTGACCAAGCAAGGTCCTGTGAAGGGCAGGTGTTGAAAAGTACAGGTTGCATTCTTTGTTGTTTTTGTTTTGTTTGTTTGTTTTTGAGATGGAGTCTCGCTCTTTCACCAGGTTGGAGTGCAGTGGTGCGACCTCAGCTCACTGTAACCTCCACCTTCCGGGTTCAGGCGATTCTCCTGCCTCAGCCTCCTGAGTAGCTGGGACTACAGGCACCCGCGACCATGCCCAGCTAGTTTTTGTATTTTTAGTAGACATGGAGTTTCATCATGTTGGCCAGGATGTTCTCAATCTCTTGACCTCGTGATCTGCCTGCCTCAGCCTCCCAAAGTGCTAGGATTACAGGCGTGAGCCACCATGCCTGGCTGTTTGTTGTTTTGAGATGGAGTCCCGCTCTGTCGCCCGGGCTGGAGTGCAGTGGCGCAATCTCAGCTCACTGCAACCTTCGCCCCCTGGGTTCTGGTGATTCTCCTGCCTCAGCCTCTTATTACAGGCGTGCGCCACTATGCCTGGCTACTTTTTGTATTTTTAGTAGAGATGGGATTTCACCCCATGTTGACAGGCTGGTCAGGTCTTGAACTCCTGACCTCAGGTGATCTGCCCATCTCAGCCTCCCAAAGTGCTGGGATTACAGGCGTGAGCCACCGTGCCCAGACCAGATTACATTCTTTTTTTTTTTTTTGAGACAGAGTCTCGCTCTGTCCCCCTGGCTGGAGTGCAGTGGCGCGATCTCGGCTCACTGCAAGCTCTGTCTCCCAGGATCATGCCATTCTCCTGCCTCAGCCTCCTGAGTAGCTGGGACTACAGATGCCGCGCCTGGCTAATTTTTTGTATTTTTAGTAGAGATGGGGTTTCACCGTGGTCTTGATCTCCTGACCTTGTGATCCGCCCGCCTCGGCCTCCCAAAGTGCTGGGATTACAGGCGTGAGCCACCGCGCCCAGCCTAGATTACATTCTTTTAGGTAAAGGAAATTCTTGTAAACTAACTTATTGGTAACAGCTGTTTCTTTCTCCTGATGATCTTAAGTATCTACTGCACACAGTAGACACTTAATATATGTTGATGAACTGCATCTCTAACTGGATCATTATCCTAAAATTCTTTTTTTTTTTTTTGTTATTTGGAGACAGAGTATCACTTTTGCTGCCCAGGCTGGAGTGCAGTGTCACGATCTCAGCTCTCTGCAACCTCTGCCTCCCAGGTTTAAGTGATTCTTCTGCCTCAGCCTCCCAAGTAGCTGCTGTTACAGGCATCCGCCACCACACCCGGCTAATTTTGTATTTCTAGTAGAGATGGGGTTTCTCCATTTGGTCAGGCTGGTCTCGAACTCCTGACCTCAGGTGATCTGCCCACCTCGGCCTCCAAAGTGCTGGGATTACAGGCGTGAGCCACCGTGCCCGACCCCATTATCTTAAAATTCTTTTTTTTAATTTTTTAATTTTTTTTTATTTTTGAGACGGAGTCTCGCTCTGTAGCCCAGCCTGGAGTGCAGTGGCCGGATCTCAGCTCACTGCAAGCTCCGCCTCCCGGGTTCACGCCATTCTCCGGCCTCAGCCTCCCGAGTAGCTGGGACTACAGGCGCTGCCACCTCGCCCGGCTAGTTTTTGTATTTCTTAGTAGAGACGGGGTTTCACCGTGTTAGCCAGGATGGTCTCGATCTCCTGACCTCGTGATCCGCCCATCTTGGCCTCCCAGAGTGCTGGGATTACAGGCTTGAGCCACCGCGCCCGGCCCTTAAAATTCTTAAACTAAATGTCAGTCATATCACAGCTGCATAAAAACAGATAAAGCTGAATCTTGAATCAGACATGCTTAGCACTCTAAGGAGAAAAAAATCCTTTTTGTTATTAGCTAAGGTGAAGATATTTGCTAAGTGATACTATCTGTGCACATTTAAAAATGTCCACCAGTTTGTTTTAGATTTAATAACTGATTGGTCAAGTTGGATGTGTAGCAGTAACAGTTCTAGATAAAAAGGGACTAGTATTTTATATAATTAATATGGGCAGGGCACTGTGGCTCATGCTTGTAATCCCAGCACCGTGGGAGGCTGAGGCGGATGGATCACTTGAGGTCAAGAGTTTGAGACCAGCCTGGCCAACATGGTAAAACCTGTCTCTACTAAAAATACAAAAAAATTAGCTGGGCGTGGTGGCACATGCCTGAAATACCAGCTACTCTGGAGTCTGAGGCAGGAGAATCGCTTGAACCCAGCCGGGCATATTCAAGGTTGCAGTGAGCCGAGATGGTGCCATTGCACTCCAGCTTGGGTGATAGAACGAGACTCCATCTCAAAAAAACAAACAAAAAAACCCAAAGACTAGTATGAAAGTTAATTATTTAATGGATTGCTAACAAAGTTTGTATTCTGGGGAATAAAGTGCTGAATCAGTGATGTGGGAGCAAACATCTTTTTTGGATGAAATACTAATATATATAAAAATGATAGTAGCTAGCTAGTAGTTAACATTTACTTACTCCTGGTATTATCACATTTACTTGACACAGCAATCCTATGAAGGAAGTTCTATTTGTATTATTTTAAGATGAGGAAACTGAGTCAGAGAGGTTCTCACTTGACCATATCATACTACTAGTGGGCAGTACAGCCAGTATTTGAACCTAGGTATTTTGTCCAACTCCATAATCTCCTCAGCCACTGTGGTGTGCTACCGCTGTTGTGGACATATCCCTCATGTCTGCTCAGAGCTGTAGAGATTCGTTGCAGGTCTGAGCAAGAGGAACCTTGTCCCCCTGGTAACTTTCTGTGTTGGTTTTCTGAATGGGAAATGTATCCTTTCATTCTTCTGGTTGGCTATTGTTTCTCAGTATTCTCTTCCTGCCAAAACTAGCTCTTAGTTTTTCTCTACTGCTGTGGCTTTGTGTCTTATTTATCATAGAAGTTTTCAGAGGTGGACTATTTTGAAATAGGTCATGTTTTCAAATGCATTTGTTTATTTTTCATTTTTGGGGCACAGGGTCTCACTCTGTCACCCAGCCTGGAATGCAGTGCCATGAACATGCCTCACTGCAGCTTCAACCTACTAGGCTCAAGGGATCCTCTTGTCTCAGCCTTCCAAGTAGCTGGGGCCACAGCCACATGTCACTGCGCCCAGCTAATTTTTCGAGGTTTGTTTTTAGTTATTTTTTTGAGACGGAGTCTCGCTCTGTCACCCAGGCTGGAGTGCAGTGGTATGATCTTGGCTCACTGCAACCTCCGCCTCCCGGGTTCAAGCGATTCTCCTGCCTCAGCCTCCTGAAATGCTGGGATTACAGGCGCCCACCACCATGCCTGGCTATTTTTTGTACTTTTAGAGGAGACGGGGTTTTACCACGTTGGCCAGGATGGTCTCAAACTCATGACTTCAGGTGAGCCACCGCGCCCAGCATTTTTTAATTTTTATTATTTTTTATTTATTTTTAAGAAACAGGGTCTCATCTGGGCTTGGTGGCTTATGCCTGTAATCCCAGCACTTTGGGAGGCTGAGGTGGGTGGATCACGAGGTCAGTAGATCGAGACCATCCTGGCCAACATGGTGAAACCCTGTCTCTACTAGAAGTACAAAAATTAGCTGGGCGTGGTGGTGTGGGCCTGTAGTCCCAGCCACTTGGGAGGGTGAGGCAGGAGAATTGTTTGAACCTGGGAGGCAGAGGGTGCAGTGAGCTGAGATCGCGCCACTGCACTCCAGCCTGGGCGACAGAGCAAGACTCTGTCTCAAAAAAAAAGAAAAAGAAACAGGGTCTCCCTTTGTTGCCCAGACTGGTTTCAAACTTCTGGACTGAAGTGATCCTCCTTCCTTAGCCTCCCAAAGTGCTCAGATTATAGGTGTGAGTCACCATACCCAGCTTTCAGATGTATTTATGATAAAAATTGAACTCTTTTTTGGTCCATTGTTTGAGAGAGAGAGACCTTCTGTGGTTAGTAACTTGGGTTTGTTAGACTGCTCCATGGTAAATGTCATCTGAGGTCTGTGAACTCCTTTGTAGACACACTAGCACAGTTCTCTTGTACCTCACAGTATTTAACATTTATATTGTGCTTTGTGGCTTCAGAGTGAAAATGTTTTTCCTCTTGTGAACAGGTCTTATTGGTAGAATGAGGAGGAGATTGGCTAATATGTTTTTTTTTTTTTTGAGGCGGAGTCTTCACTCTGTCGCCCAGGCTGGAGTGCAGTGGCACCATCTCGCCTCACTGCAAGCTCCGCCTCCCAGGTTCGCGCCATTCTCCTGCCTCAGCCTCCCGAGTAGCTGGGACTACAGGCGCCTGCCACCGCGCCCGGCTAATTTTTTGTATTTTAGTAGAGACGGGGTTTCACCGTGTTAGCCAGGATGGTCTCGATCTCCTGACCTCGTGATCCGCCCGCCTTGGCCTCCCAAAGTGCAGGGATTACAGGCGTGAGCCACCGCGCCCGGCCGGCTAATATGTTTTTAAGGGCTCTCAGCTTGAGCACCAAAATTCTGTGAGTCTGTAATAGTTTCAGAGTGGAAATATGATTAAATACTAAGAGTTTTTGCCTAATGGAGTTAGAGAATGGGATAGATGTTCTCTCTCTCTCCCTTTTTCCTCCTTCACCCTGCAAAAAAAGAACAAATAGAGAATTTGTGCCTGTTTAGCTGAGAAATGATCCCTAGTATTCCATTTATGTATAAGATGTATATTAAGATTAAAATCTCTTTAATAGATTGTAAAAGACAGTGTCTTTTACAGACATTGTTATTCCCAGGTCATTCATCAGATTAGAGAGTCTTAAAGTGTTGTTTATTTTAATTGACCAGTAAAAATTGTCTATATGGTGTATAACATTTTCATATATATACATATACATTTTGGAATGGCTAAGTCAAATTGTGATTCCTACGAGTGAGTTATAAGCTGGTCACTGATAGTTATTTATAACCATTGCTATCTTTCTTACATGAACATCAAAAAGTTTCTCAGTACAATTTTTTTGTACTTAAATGGTCATTGTTAAGAAAACATATTTCAGAAAGCTCTCATGAACTAATACTTTGCAGTGAATATGCATTTCATTGATTAATGGCATCTCTACACTTTTGAATATTATTAGATAGGGCTTGTTGTGTAGTTCATGGACTGATGGATCCCGTGGCCTGCAGGGGCTCTGTGTCTGTAGTTTTGGAAGTCACTGGATTAAAACAATGTACTTCTGTTTCAAATATAAATAAATTGTTTCCAGTTTTTATTTTAAAGAGATGACATTTTGATAGTCTCCAGAGTTCTATTAATCTGGGTCAAGATTATCTGTAGCCGGTGGGCCAAGACCGTATTTTGGTCTTAATGAAGTATTTTATGATTGAAAATGTTAAAGCATTGATTTAGAGCTCTAGGTACTTGTTCGTATTATGCAGTAGGATAATTTGTAAAAGTATGGTCAAAATTCTTTTTGAATCATAAGTCATCAGGCAAACAACTTTATTTGAAATCTATATTGGGACATTTCTCCTGTTTCCTCTGTCATTTAGTTCATGTTATTTATATCTTGCTGTCTAATACTTTATCCCCCCTCCAATTTTAATTTCAATCTGGCGTTTATTCTGAAATAATGAAATATTGTAGTTTACCAACATCAGCTTCATCTACTCATTGGAAAGAAAACTTCATGGACTTTGGGAGTTTGATCTATCTAGTTTCTCATCTTCTACCACTCCCTGCGTGAGTGAACTTCAGTAGATAATTTAAGTTTTCTGATCCTCAGTTTCAGTTCTTAAATTATATTACCGATCTCACTCAGGGTTGTTTTGGGCTTGAGTATGATAATGTTTATGAAGAATTTAACACCGTGCTAGGCTTGTTTCCTTCCTTCCTCACTCCCTGCCCAAAATGGTTTTCTTCCTTAGGTTACTTTTCTTTTTTCTGGAAAATTCTGGAGAAATCTCCTTTGGGAGGCTGGGCGTGGTGGCGCACACCTGTTATCCTAGCACTTTGGTGGCCGAGGTGGGCGGACTGCCTGAGCCCAGGAGTTTGAGACCAGCCTGGGCAACACGATGAAACCCCATCTCTACTAAAATACAAAAAATTAGCCGGGCGTGGTGGCGGGCGGCTGTAGTCCAGTTACTCAGGAGGCTGAGGCAGGAGAATTGCTTGGACCTGGAAGGCGGAGTTTGCAGTGAGCACCGCTGCACTCCAGCCTGGGAAACAGAGTGAGACTCTGTCTCCAGAAAATCTCCTTTGGGGTATCTGTTCTTCCTCCCACCCTTTTACACAGTGGTCTGCCCTCAGTTTCATTCTGGATATCTGGTTTTCACCTTAAATTCACTCATGTTTCCATTAGAACATGTGTCTAGGCTGGGCGCGGTGGCTCAAGCCTGTAATCCCAGCACTTTGGGAGGCCGAGACGGGTGGATCACGAGGTCAGGAGATGGAGACCATCCTGGCTAACACGGTGAAACCCCGTCTCTACTAAAAAAAATACAAAAAAACTAGCCGGGCGAGGTAGTGGGCGCCTGTAGTCCCAGCTACTCGGGAGGCTGAGGCAAGAGAATGGCGTGAACCTGGGAGGCGGAGCTGGCAGTGAGCTGAGATCCTGCCACTGCACTCCAGCCTGGGCGACAGAGTGAGACTCTGTCTCAAAAAAAAAAAAAAAAAAAAAAAAGAACATGTGTCTAAATGATACACAAACGTAGGTGCCATAGACACAGTACAGGATTTCTTTGTTAAATGCTTTCACCTGAAACAGTTATTACATGCTAGAAGTCATGCTCAGGCCAGGCACAGTGGCTCACGGCATGTAATCCCAGCACTTAGGGAGGCCAAGGTGGGTGGTTCACCTGAGGTCAGGAGTTTGAGACCAGCCTGGCCAACGTCGTGAAACCCTGTCTTTACTAAAAAATACAGGCCGGGCGCGGTGGCTCACGCCTGTAATCCCAGCACTTTGGGAGGCCGAGGCAGGTGGATCACGAGGTCAGGAGATCGAGACCGTCCTGGCTAACACGGTGAAACCCCGTCTCTACTAAAAAATACAAAAAAAAAAAACTAGCGGGGGGAGGTGGCGGGCGCCTGTAGTCCCAGCTACTCGGGAGGCTGAGGCAGGAGAATGGCGTGAACCCAGGAGGCGGAGCTTGCAGGGAGCAGAGATCGCGCCACTGCACCCTAGCTTGGGCGACAGAGCAAGACTCCGTCTCAAAAAAAAAAAAAAAACAAAAATTGCCGGGCGTGGTGGCTCACGCCTGCAATCCCAGCACTTTGGGAGGCCGAGGTGGGCGGATCACGAGGTCAGGAGATCGAGACCATCCTGGCTAACACGGTAAAACCCCGTCTCTACTAAAAATACAAAAAATTAGCCGGGCGTGGTGGTGCGCGCCTGTAGTCCCAGCTACTCGGAGGCTGAGGCAGGAGAATGGTGTGAACCTGGGAGGCGGAGCTTGCAGTGAGCGGAGATGGCGCCACTGCACTCCAGCCTGGGCGACAAAGTGAGACTCCATCTCAAAAAAAAAAAAAAAAACAACCAGGCGTGTTGGTGGGCACTACTTGGGAGGGTGAGGCAGGAGCATCAGCCCAGGAGGCAGAGGTTGCAGTGAGCGGAGACCGTGCGGTTGTACTCCCCCTTGGGCAACAAGAGCGAAACTGCGTAGTCATGCTCATCGTGCTCTTGGCTAATGCCATTTTTGTAGGACATCACGAAACACTGACATTTAATTTTATCACAGTCAGAGCAAATGGGCTAGCTGAAAATCAGTATATTTATGTAACGTGAAATTAGTTTTCTGAGAAGAGTACAGATTCTTCATAAGTATGTTTGTATATATAAATTGGTTATTTCAGAGAAATTAATGAGAAAAGTTAAAATTCAGAAAGCTCTTTTTCCCCCCTATAAAATGGGGAAAAATCCGTGGCAGCAGAAGACTTTAGTTTGGTCCCTGAGATTATAGTTGGAAAAACCTCCAAACTAAAATCTGTCTACTTTAAATTGGCTTTAGTCCCCCCCAACCCCCTGCCCCCCTCAAACTCCATAGAATTCATCCTTCAAGTCTTCCAGGCTCAACGTTTATTTTTTCTTTTCTCTTGGCTTAGCTCTAACCATTCATCAGCTCATACTTTTTCTCTGGCGTGCTTCATATTCTCGCTTCCATTTTGAGTATTTAAGCTAAATCTGATGGATTTAGCTCCCTAAGTATCTTGGATTCCATTTCCCCTTCTCTCTGCCCCATACAGTTATAATACATCTCTCTCATGGTCAGCTGTGGCAGTTTCCCAAGATGTCTTTCTACTCCGGGTCTTGTTCTGCCCCCTCTTAGTTTGTTTCCACATTGCTGTTGACAAATCTTTCTCTTTTTTTCTTTCTTTACTGAGTTGGGCGGGGGGGTCTTACTCTGTAGCCCAGGCTGGAGTGCAGTGGTGCCATTACAGCTCCCTGCAGTCTCCAACTCCTGGGCTCAGGTTCCTTCCAAGTGGCTGGGACTACAGGCCTGCACCACCACACTTGGCTAATTAAAAAAAATTTTGTGTAGATATGGGGTCTCCAGGCAGGTCTTGAACTCCTGGCCTCAAGCTAACCTCCTGCACCTCCACTTTGGTGCTGGGATTACAGACTTGAGCCACAGTGCCCAGATGAGTAATCTTTCTAAGTCACAAATCTACTGTATCAAGTAGTCTTCAATCAGAAAACTTGTTAGTAATCCCTGTTTCCCACAGGAGCAAGTGGACTCTCCACCGTGGTGTACAAAGCTGTAGGTGATACTTCATCTCTTGCCATTTCCTGCCTGAGACCCATACTTCTGTTCTGAGCTTCCATATCATAGCCATGTTGAATTATCTCCAGAGGTTTTTTTTTTTTTTTTTTTTTTTTTTTTTTTTGAGATGCCGTCTCGCTCTGTCACCCAGGCTGGAGTGCAGTGGCACAATCTTGGCTCACTGCAACCTCCACCTCTTGGTTCAAGCGATTTTTCCTGCCTCAGCCTCCAGAGAAGCTGGGATTACAGGCACCCGCCAGTACGTGTGGCTAATTTTTGTATTTTTGGTAGAGGCAAGGTTTCACCATTTTGGCCAGGCTGGTCTCAAACTTCTGAACTCAAGTGATCCACCTGGCTTGGGCTCCCAATGTGCTGGGATTACAGGTGTGAGTTACTGCACTTGGCCTCCAGCCATACTTTTTGTTTTTGTTTTTGTTTTTGTTTTTTTGAGACGGAGTCTGGTTCTGTTGCCCAGGCCGGAGTGCAATGGCGCGATCTCGGCTCACTGCAAGCTCCACCTCCTGGGTTCACACCATTCTCCTGCCTCAGCCTCCCGAGTGCCTGGGACTACAGGCGCCTGCCATCACGCCTGGCTAATTTTTCTATTTTTAGTAGAGACAGGGTTTCACCATGTTAGCTAGGATGGTCTCGATCTCCTGACCTTGTGATCCGCCTGCCTCAGCCTCCTGAAGTGATGGGATTACAGGCGTGAGCCATGTGCCCTGCCGCCTCCAGCCATAGTTTTTAAAGCATGTCAAATTCTTTCATGCCTCCATGTTTTGAATGCATAGTCCAGAGGATCCTGGTCCACCTGATAATTCCCTGAGGCCCTGCTGCTTTGTCATCTTTATCTCTGCTTCCACAAAGTTCATTATTTCCTTCTCTGTTCCCGTAGCCTTTTGTAGACATATACTCGTGGTATGATTTATGTACTTCTCTATCCTTTCTATTTTTGCGTGAGCTTGGGATCCAAGACTATTTCTTTTTATCCTCTTTGCCTGACACATGGCAGGTTCTTCATTAATATTGAATGAATGGGTCCAGTAGAGATTGTTGGATTGTTTAGAGGGGAGTTAATATTTGTCACTTTTGTTTTTTATGTTAATATTTAATATTTCATTTTAAAGATGGTGGAACCAGGGCAAGATTTACTGCTTGCTGCTTTGAGTGAGAGTGGAATTAGTCCAAATGACCTCTTTGATATTGATGGTGGAGATGCAGGGCTTGCAACTCCAATGCCTACCCCGTCAGTTCAGCAGGTAAGAGTTTTCCAAAGCCTCTCTTTCTTGGTGATTTCCGCTTACAGTCCTTTTTTTTTTTTTTTTTTTGAGATAGTCTCACTCTGTGGCCCAGACTGGAGTGCAGTGGTATAGTCATGGCTCACTGAAGTCTCAACCTCCCAGGCTCAAGCAGTCCTTCTGCCTCAGCCCCTTAAGTGGCTGGGTCTATAGGCACGCGCCACCATGCCCAGCTAATTTTTTGTCTTTTTTGTAGAGACAGCATGTGCCATGTTGCCCCAGGCTGGTCTTGAACTCCTGAGCTCAAGCAAGTGCCCACCTCAGCCTCCCAAAGTGTTGGGATTACAGGTGCGAGCCAAGCTCGGCCCAATTTTAAATATACTTGTGAAGCCTTAATTTTAGATACATGTGTTAATTTTTTTTTTTTTTTTTTTTTTTGAGACAGAGTCTTGCTCTGTTGCCCTGGCTGGAGTGCAGTGGCGCCATCTCGGCTCACTGCAACCTCTGCCTCCTGGGTTCAAAATTCTCTTGCCTCAGCCTCCTGAGTAGTTGGGATTACAGGCGTGGGCCACCACGCCTGGCTAATTTTTGTATTTTCAGTAGAGATGGGGTTTCACCATGTTGTTCAGGCTGGTCTCGAACTCCTGACCTTGTGATCCGCCTGCCTCAGCCTCCCAAAGTGCTGGGATTACAGGTGTGAGCCACTGTGCCCGGCTGAATGTTATTTTTATGTTGAGTATTCACTTTGATTTATGAGGCAAAAAATAACACTATTTTCTGCTTTGATATTATTATAAATGTACAGACAGTGTAAGAGATGTTTAGTGTTCTTGTGGGAGTATCTTTAATTTCCTTAATAGTAGTTTAATTATTTAGGGATATTCTTCTGTGACTTCACCATATACATTCTCTGAAAGCAAAAATGTAAGATTCTGGCAGGGCACGGTATCTCATGCCAGTAATCCCAGCACTTAGGGAGGCTGAGGCTGAAGGATTGCTTGAGCCCAGGAGTTTGAGACCAGCCTGGGCAACGTAGCGAGACCTTGTCTCTATAAAAAGTTAAATAAGGCCGGGCACGGTGGCTCAAGCCTGAATCCCAGCACTTTGGGAGGCCGAGACGGGCGGATCACGAGGTCAGAAGATCGAGACCATCCTGGCTAACACGGTGAAACTCTGTCTCTACTAAAAAATACAAAAAACTAGCCGGGCGAGGTGGCGGGCTCCTGTAGTCCCAGCTACTCGGGAGGCTGAGGCAGGAGAATGGCGTAAACCCAGGAGGTAGAGCTTGCAGTGAGCTGAGATCGCGCCACTGCACTCCAGCCTGGGCGACAGAGCCAGACTCCATCTCAAAAAAAAAAAAAAAGTTAAATAAAATTAGCTGGCCGTAGGTGTGTGTGCTTGATGTCCCAGCTACCCAGGAGGCTGAGGTGGGAGGATCACTTGAGCTCAGGAGTTTGAGGCTATTGTGAGTTGTTATCGTGCCACTGTACTTTAGCCTGGGTGACAGAGCAAGACCTTGTTTCTGAAAAATAAAAAAATAGACTGGTCCGAGTGCAGTGTTGTTTATAGCTAATTGATCACAGCCAATTACAGATTTCTTTGTTTCTCCTCTACTCCCACCTGACTAACCTTAAAAAAAAAAAAAAAGACTAAAAAATTTTTTTTTGTTGTTTTTGAGACAGAGTCTCACTCTGTCACCCAGACTGGAGTGCAGTGGCACGATCTTGGCTTACTGCAACCTCCAACTCTCAGATTCAAGCAATTCTCCTGCCTCAGCTTCCCGAGTAGCTGGGATTACAGGCGCCTGCCGCCACGCCTGGCTAATGTTTTTATGTTTTTGTTTTATTTATATATTTATTTTTTGAAATTGAGTCTCCCTCTGTTGCCTAGGCTGGAATACAGTGGCGCGATCTCCACTCACTGCAAGCTCTGCCTCCCAGGTTCATGCCATTCTCCTGCCTCAGCCTCCTGAGTAGCTGGGACTACAGGTGCCCACCACTACACTTGGCTGATTTTTTGTATTTTTAGTAGATACGGGATTTCACTGTGTCAGCCAGGATGGTCTCGATCTCCTGACCTTGTGATCTACCTGCCTTGGCCTCCCAAAGTGCTGGGATTACAGGCGTGAGCCACCATGCCCGGCCAAGCCCAGCTGATTTTTGTATTTTAGTAGAAATGGGGTTTCTCTGTGTTGGCCAGGCTGGTCTCAAACTCCTGACCTCATGATCCGCTTGCCTCAGCCTCCCAAAGTGCTGGGATTACAGGCATGAGCCACCACACCCAGCCTACAAAAATGTTTTTTTTTTTTTTTTTTTTTTTTTTGAGACGGAGTCTCGCTCTGTCGCCCAGGCTGGAGTGCTGGTGCGATCTCGGCTCACTGCAAGCTCCGCCTCCTGGGTTTACGCCATTCTCCCGGCTCAGCCTCCCGAGTAGCTGGTACTATAGGCGCCCACCACCACGCCCAGCTAGTTTTTTGTATTTTGTTTTGTTTTGTTTTGTTTTGTTTTGTTTTGTTTTTGTTTTTTTTTTTTTGAGACGGAGTCTCTCTCTGTCGCCCAGGCTGGAGTGCAGTGGCCGGATCTCAGCTCACTGCAAGCTCCGCCTCCCGGGTTCACGCCATTCTCCTGCCTCAGCCTCCCGAGTAGCTGGGACTACAGGCGCCCGCCACCTCGCCCGGCTAGTTTTTTGTATTTTTTAGTAGAGACGGGGTTTCACCGTGTTAGCCAGGATAGTCTGGATCTCCTGACCTCGTGATCCACCCGTCTCGGCCTCCCAAAGTGCTGGGATTACAGGCTTGAGCCACCGCGCCCGGCCTGTTTTGTTTTTTTTGAGACGGAGTCTCACTGTGTTGCCCAGGCTGGAGTGCAGTGGCCGGATCTCGGCTCACTGCAAGCTCCGCCTCCCGGGTTCACGCCATTCTCCTGCCTCAGCCTCCCAAGTAGCTGGGACTACAGGCGCCCGCCACCTCGCCCGGCTAGTTTTTTGTATTTTTAGTAGAGACGGGGTTTCACTGTGTTAGCCAGGATGGTCTCGATCTCCTGACCTTGTGATCTACCCGTCTCGGCCTCCCAAAGTGCTGGGATTACAGGCTTGAGCCACCGCGCCCGGCCTGTATTTTTTTTTTTTTTTTTTTTTTGAGACGGAGTCCTGCTCTGTCGCCCAGGCTGGAGTGCAGTGGCCAGATCTCAGCTCACTGCAAGCTCCGCCTCCCGGGTTCACGCCCGTTCTCCTGCCTCAGCCTCCCGAGTAGCTGGGACTACAGGCGCCCGCCACCTCGCCCGGCTAGTTTTTTGTATTTTTTAGTAGAGACGGGGTTTCACCGTGTTAGCCAGGATGGTCTCGATCTCCTGACCTCGTGATCCGCCCGTCTCGGCCTCCCAAAGTGCTGGGATTACAGGCTTGAGCCACCGCGCCCGGCCACAAAAATGTTTTTAAAACGGGATTGTTAGTATAGTTTTGTGGAGATCTTGTGCTTGCAGAGATTGTTACATTGTATCTGCTGTTAGTGATTTCACCTCCGTTTGAATGTTAAGCTTGATATTTTTTAATAAATGCAAATCTTGTCCTTGAAACAGAATTTACTGCTGTCCTTTATATTTTGTCTGATGTTGTTTTCTCTCCAGTCAGTGCCACTTAGTGCATTAGAACTAGGTTTGGAGACCGAAGCAGCAGTTCCTGTTAAACAAGAACCAGAGACTGTACCTACTCCAGCACTATTAAATGTGAGGGTAAGAATTATTTAGATTTGTCCTTAGTTCTAAAATAGTTTAGAACTGTAGTGAGAAAACATGGCCAGGTGTGGTGGTTCGCACCTGTAATCTCAGCACTTTGAGAGGCTGAGGTAGGAGGATTGCTTGAGCCAAAGAATTCAAGACCAGCTTGAGCAAAATGGCAAGACCCCATCTCTATAAAAGAAGAAACGGGCTGCGCATGGTGGTTCATACCTATAATCCTGGCACTTTGGGAGGCCAAGGTGGATGGATCACTTGAGGTCAGGAGTTCAAGACCAGCCTGGCCAACATGGTGAAACCCCATCTCTATCTCTACTAAAAATACAAAAATTAGCTGGGTGTGGTGGTGCACACCTATAGTCATAGCTACTTGGGAGGCTGAGGCAGGAGAATCTCATGAACCCAGGAAGTGGAGGTTGCAGTGAGCCGAGACCAAACCACTGCACTCTAGCCTGGGTGACAGAGCAAGACTTCATAGCAAAAAATAAAAAAAAGAGGTTGGGTGCAGTGGCTCACGCCTGTAATCCCAACACTTTTGGAGGCTGGGGCGGGTGGATCACAAGGTCAGGAGATGGAGACCATCCTGGCTAACATGGTGAAACCCCGTCTCTACTAAAAATACAAAAAATTAGCTGGGCGTGGTGGCGGGCGCCTATAGTCCCAGCTACTCGGGAGGCTGAGGCAGGAGAATGGTGTGAACCTGGGAGGCAGAGCTTACAGTGAGCTGAAATGGAGCCACTGCACTCCAGGCTGGACGACAGAGCGAGACTGTCTCAAAAAAAAAAAAAAAAAAAAGCATAATTAATAAAAAAAATAACTTTTAGTGTGAAATAGTTTTCTCTCTCTCGTTCTACTTTTTGCCACTTTCCCAATATCCTACCCTTACCTCCTATTTTGTGACACATTTCTTTCATTCTTGTTTCAATTTTTTTTTTTTTTTTTTTTTTTTTTGAGATGGAGTCTCGCTTTGTTGCCCAGGCTGGAGTGCAGTAGCGCCATCTCGGCTCACTGCAACCTCTGCCTCCCGGGTTCAAGCAAATTCTTCTGCTTCAGCTTCCCGAGTCACTGGGACTGTAAGTGCCCACCACCATGCCGTGGCTAATTTTTGTATCTTTAATAGAGACAGGGTTTTACCATGTTGGCCAGGCTGGTCTTGAACTCCAGACCTCAGGTAATGTGCCCGCCTCAGTGTTCCAAAGTGCTGGGATTACAGGTGTGAGCCACTGCTCCCAGCCCCACAAAGATATATTTTTTTTTTTTTTGAGACGGAGTCTTGCTCTGTCGCCCAGGCTGGAGTGCAGTGGCTGGATCTCACCTCACTGTAAGCTCCGCCTCCCGGGTTTATGCCAGTCTCCTGCCTCAGCCTCCCGAGTAGCTGGGACTACAGGCGCCCGCCACCTCGCCCGACTAGTTTTTTGTATTTTTTTTTTTCAGTAGAGACGGGGTTTCACCGTGTTAGCCAGGATGGTCTCGATCTCCCCACCTCGTGATTCGCCCATCTCGGCCTCCCAAAGTGCTGGGATTACAGGCTTGAGCCACCGCGCCCGGCCAAGATATTTTTAAAAACAGATTTGTATGTAAAGATATATAGCATGTTCGTTGATGACAAGTCAAAATACTGAAAACAAAATTGTAAATAGTAGACTCTTTATTAAAGACTCATTATTAAAGGAGTCATGGAGAAATAGCAAGTAGTGTTGAGGAGGAAAAAGGTGAAAATGTCATCAATCAAGGCATTGGAAACTTTGTTACTAGTCTTTTGGGGAGGTTGGGGTGGGAGGGCATCTTGCTATTTTGCCAAGGCTGATCTTAAAATCAAGTGAGCCTCCTGTGTCACCCTCCCAAGGAGCTGGAAATGCAGGTGCACACCACTGTGCCTGGCTTAGTTGTATTATTTTCAGTTTGTGTGGGATAGTTCTATTTTATGCTTGCCATCCCTGACAGTTTTAGAAAGGGTTATATTACTACTATATCTTCTTTTCATCAAAGTTGTGCATTTTAACTTGGTAATTGTAGCTAATCAAATCAGAAATGAAGTACCAATATTTAGGCAAGACTGGGCACAGTGGCTCACGCCTGTAATCCCAGCACTTTAGGAGGTTGAGGTAGGATAATGGCTGGAGCCCAGGAGTTTGAGACCAACCTGAGCAACATAGTGAGACTCTTACCTCTAAAAAAAATTTGCCACGCATGGTGGCTTGCACCTGTAGTCCCAGCTACATGAGAGGTTGAGGTGCAAGAATCACTTGAACCTGCTTGGGCAAGGCTGCAGTGAGCTATGATCACACTTCAGCCTGGGTGACAGAATGAGACTATGTTTCAAAGAAAGAAGCAATGATAAAAGTACATTTTAGATTTTTAATTGTTCTTTCAGGTTTATGGATATAAGCTTCATTAGAGAGTAAAGCATTTTTCAGTGGTGTATTATTTTTTGTTTTCTGTCTAGCAGCAGCCTCCATCTACTACAACATTTGTGCTGAATCAAATAAATCATCTTCCACCCTTGGGATCTACCATTGTAATGACTAAAACACCACCTGTAACAACCAACAGGCAAACCATCACTTTAACTAAGTTTATCCAGACTACTGCAAGCACACGCCCGTCAGTCTCAGCACCAACAGTACGAAATGCCATGACTTGTGCACCTTCAAAAGACCAAGTTCAGCTGAAGGATCTACTGAAAAATAATAGTCTTAATGAACTCATGAAACTAAAGCCGCCTGCTAATATTGCTCAGCCAGTAGCAACAGCAGCTAGTAAGTCCGTTTTCGATAGTATCAACTTTCTCCCTTTGGTAAGCTATGTCAGCGTGTTTGTTAAACCATTTGCTTGAGTTTTTAAAGAACTGGGCATTAAAGGGTGTTTATCTGCATTGTTTTGCATACTTACAGTCTTTAACACAATTCAAGGGAAGCTAAAGTTTAGATGTCTTGGGTAGAATGTTTAGCTTTGAAATGAAATTTCTGGGATTATCAGGTAGCTACATTAGCAACATGAAATCTTACCAATTTTATATATTATAGGTAGTCAGTTAACATCTTTCTTAATCCTTTACAAATCAGTGCATCATACGCTTTATTTACCTATGACTCATCTGTGGATCTTGTTTGAAAGCAGAATCTGATTCTCAGTAGAGCCCACAATTCTACATTTCTTTTTTCTTTTTTTGAGGTGGACTTTCAGTCTGTCACTCAGACTGGAGTGCAGTGGTGCAGTCTCCGCTCACTGCAACCTCCATCTCATGGGTTCAGGCCATTCTCCTGCCTCCGCCTCCCGAGTAGCTGGGATTACAGGAGCATGCCACCACGCCCAGCTAATTTTTGTATTTTTGCTGGAGACGGGGTTTCACTGTGTTGGCCAGGTTGGTCTCAAACTCCTGAGCTCAGGCAGTCTGCCCACCTTAGCCTCCCAAAGTGGTGTTGGGATTACAAGTGTGAGCTACCACGCCCGGCCTGCTTGTGTTTTTCTGAAATAGAGGGCTAAGAGCATTCTAAAAGAATGGGTGATCCCAGCACTTTGGGAGGCTGAGATGGGTGGATCACGAGGTCAGGAGATCGAGACCATCCTGGCGAACACAGTGAAACCCCATCTCTACTAAAACTACAAAAAACTAGCCGGGCGAGATGGCGGGTGCCTGTAGTCCCAGCTACTCGGGAGGCTGAGGCAGGAGAATGGTGTAAACCCGGGAGACGGAGCTTGCAGTGAACTGAGATCCGGCCACTGCACTCCAGCCTGGGCGACATAGCGAGACTCCGTCTCAAAAAAAAAAAAAAAAAAAAAAGAATGGGTGATAAGTGTTGATAGGAAGATGTAGAACTTTGTCTTAAGTGACAGATGTAATAAAAATTTTTTTCAGATCATCTGGTTTTTATGTTTGGGTCCATACCATTGTGTCCTTGTGGTTGTAGTTTTTTGTTTTTTGGTTTTTGTTTTTTGGTTTTCCTTTCAAGGTCATTGTCCTGAACTGACTGCAACCTGGCAGTGAGATGCAAGTTGGGAAATCATTTTAGCTGTCTTAGGGCTGATTCCATTTTCTGCTGTGGAGTGCAGCGCTGTGACCTTGACCTGGCTGAGGTGCAGGGCAGCTTCTGGAATCACTTGCAAGAGATTTGGGGATGGTCGACAGTTGGAGGAAGATGCTTCTCGTTAGGGTCTTTGGATTTAATGAGGAAGCCTGCTTCTTGTATGAGTGGCTTCCTCACATCAGCATATGCCATCGTAATAACTTAAAGGAGTGGATGTATGCTATTGTGAGGGAAGAATTTAGAGACCAAAACAGAAAACAGGATGGATTTGGAGCTGGCTGAACAAGATACCTAGTACAGTAAATTCTCCCATATTTAAGGTAGTGATTTTTAAAAGACAAATGCAGGCATTTATAAGGCTGCACAGCAAGACTGTCCTTGTATGGAAGCCTGAGAAACTGTCAAGCTAGATCAGGACTAAGAAACAAAGATGGGCTGGGCACGGTGGCTCATGACTGTAATCCCAGCATGTTTGGAGCCCGAGGTGGGTGGATCATGAGGTCAGGGGTTCAAGACCAGCCTGGCCAAGATGGTGAAACCCCGTCTCTATTAAAAATACAAAAATTAGCTGGGCATGGTGACAGGCGTCTGTAATCTCAGCTACTTGGGAGGCTGAGGCAGGGAATTGCTTGAACCCAGGAGGCAGAGGTTGCAGTGAGCTGAGATGGCGCCACTGTACTCCCGCCTGGGCAACAGAGCAAGACTCTGTCTCAAAAAAAAAAAAAAAAAAAGATGGTAAATGAATGCTGAAGATAAAGTTTTTTGTTGTAGGAGGTGGTCCTCTTTTTACTGAAGGGGAAAAACATTGAAAATATGGAACTGCAGAAAGCAAGGGTGTTGCATGTTCTACCTCTTTTCTGGGTGGTTATTACCCCTTTGGATTTCTAACCTGTCACTTTCTCTGGTCTTTAAACTAGGAGCTGATCACTGGCCCTTTCACAATTATAATAAACAAATCATGCCCCCAAATATCATCTCTGTTCTAGTCTCCTTGTTTTGTTAATACTTTATTTTTATTTTTATTTTTTTTTGTGAGACGGAGTCTCATTCCATCGCCCAGGCTGGAGTGCAATGACATGATCGGCTCACTGTAACCTCTGCCTCTTTTTTTTTTTTTTTTTTTTTTTGAGACGGAGTCTCGCTATGTCGCCCAGGCTGGAGTGCAGTGGCCGGATCTCAGTTCACTGCAAGCTCTGCCTCCCGGGTTTACGCCATTCTCCTGCCTCAGCCTCCCGAGTAGCTGGGACTACAGGCGCCCGCCACCTCGCCCGGCTAGTTTTTTTTGTATTTTTTAGTAGAGACGGGGTTTCACCGTGTTAGCCAGGATGGTCTCCATCTCCTGACCTCGTGATCCACCCGTCTCGGCCTCCCAAAGTGCTGGGATTACAGGCTTGAGCCACCGCGCCCGGCCAACCTCTGCCTCTTGAGTTAAAGTGATTCTCCTGCTTCAGCCTCGCGAATAGCTGGGATTACAGGCATGAACCACCAAGCCTGGCTATTTTTAGTAGAGACGGGGTTTCACCACGTTGGCCATGCTGGTCTTGAACTCCTGACCTCAAGTGATCAGCCCACCTTGGCCTCCCAAAGTTCTGGGATTACAGGCATGAGCCACCGCACCTGTCCCGTGAATACTTGAATTAGTTGTACTCGTTTTAGAGTCCAAGTGATAGTCCTCCCAAATACTCTTCATCTTTTGCTAGAATAGATGAAATGCTGATCAGCCCTCCTGGTGTTAGCACTCTCTTCCCTAAAGGCAGTGATTTCCACACCTCTATCTCAAGAATTCCCGGTACTGTGAGGACTTCAGGGATCCTTGGAGGCTGAAGGGTGGTTCCAGGGGTTCTGGACTGGATATCCCCACCCCTATTCAGTCAAGCAGCTCTGATGATTGATAAGTGGATTTTGAGATTTTATTGCTATATTTAAAAGAGTTTGAAAACCAGTGGTATAGAAGAAGAAAGTTCATTGTTTAGATCTTTACTCTGGGAGCAGGAGGAAGTAAGGAGTTCCAAAATTGATTTTTCTTCTAGAAATAATTATTTTGCCTTGAAAATTAGCAAGAACCACCAGATCACATGAAATTGATTCCTTTTGGGTGATAATCCCAGGTTTTGGGTTTCTTTGGTTTTCTTTTCTTTCTTTTTTTGAGATGGAGTCTTGCTCTGTCATCCAGGCTGGAGTGCTGTGGCGTGATCTCGGCTCAGTGCAGGCCCTGCCTCATAGTTTCACGCCATTCTCCTGCCTCAGCCTCCCGAGTAGCTGGGACTACAGGCGCCTGCCACCACACCCGGCTAATTTTTTTTTGTATTTTGATTTTTTAATATTTATTTGTTTATTAATTTTTTGAGACAGAGTTTTGCTCTTGTTGCCCAGACTGGAGTACAGTGGCGCAATCTCCTGCTCACTGCAGCCTCCGCCTCCCGAGTTCAAGCAGTTCTGTGCCTCAGCCTCCCGAGTAGCTGGGATTATGAGCATGTGCCACCATGCCTGGCTAATTTTGTATTTTTAGTAGAGACGGGGTTTCTCCATGTTGGTCAGGCTGGTCTTGAACTCCCAACCTCAGGTGATCCACCACCTCGGCCTCCCAAAGTGCTGGGATTACAGGCGTGAGCCACTTCTCCTAGCCCCCTTTTTTTTTTTTTTTTTTGAGATGGAGTCTCGCTTTGTCGCCCAGGCTAGAGTCCAGTGGCGCTGTCTCAGCTCACTGCAAGCTCTGCCTCCTGGGTTCACGCCATTCTCCTGCCTCAGCCTCCTGAGTAGCTAGGACTACAGGCATGCGCCACCACGCCCAGCTTGTTTCTGTATTTTTAGTAGAGAGTGGGTTTCACTATTTTCGCCAGGCTGGTCTTGAACTCTTGACCTTGTTATCCACCCGCCTCAGTGTCCCAAAGTGCTGGGATTACAGGCGTGAGCCGCTGCACCGGCCTTAAACTTCTGGATTTTTAAATAATGGGAAAATAAGTTCAGAATTTTCTTCTAAATGTAAATTGACTTTTTCCTCCTTAGCTGATGTAAGCAATGGTACAGTAAAGAAAGAATCTTCTAATAAAGAAGGAGCTAGAATGTGGATAAACGACGTGAAAATGAGGAGTTTTTCCCCAACCATGGTGAGTTTCAAATACCTGTGTCTTTATTTTTGTGTAGTATGAGAGTGTACTCAACTAAAAGTGTTCTATATGGAACAACCCTCAGAAAGCTGTTTTTGGGTTGGGGAGAAGCTATACAGGCGTGGAAACTAATGGCTGCACTTAAACCTTGCTGGAATAATATAGATACTAACCAGGGTGGTTAAAACTTGCAGATTTGATGGAGTGTGGCACTGACACGCAGTACTGATATCTTATTGTTAAAAATCTCATCTGAGCAGACAAAAAGACAATGTGGGGTTAACCAAAAGTAATTGATAACTGTTCATTTTAGGATCAAACTTGAATAGATAGCTCATAATGCACTGACAGATCATATAATGATGTGGTATCTGTAATTCTTTTTTTTTTGAGACAATCTCATTCTTATCGCACAGGCTGGAGTGCAGTGGTGCTGTCTTGGCTCACTGCAACCTCCGCCTCCCAGGTTCAAGCGATTCTCCCACCTCAGCCTTTCGAGTAGCTGGGATTACAGGCATGTGCCACCACGCCTGGCTAATTTTTGTGGTTTTGGTAGAAATGGGGTCTCACTATGTTGGCCAGGTGGTCTCGAACTCCTGACCTCAGGTTATCCGCCCGCCTCAGCCTCCAAAAGTGCTGAGATTACAGGCGTGAGCCACTGCACTTGACCTGGTTATAATTTTTTTTTTTTTTTTTAATGAGACGGAGTCTGGCTCTGTTGCCCAGGTTGGAGTGCAGTGGCCGGATCTCAGCTCATTGCAAGCTCCGCCTCCCGGGTTTACGCCATTCTCCTGCCTCAGCCTCCCGAGTAGCTGGGACTACAGGTGCCCGCCACCTCGCCCGGCTATTTTTTTGTATTTTTTAGTAGAGACGGGGTTTCACCGTGTTAGCCAGGATGGTCTCGATCTCCAGACTTCATGATCTGCCTGTCACGGCCTCCGAAAGTGCTGGGACTACAGGCTTGAGCCACCACGCCCGGTCTATAATTCTTAACATTTTGAAAATGCTCGGCTGGGCACGGTGGCTCACGCCTGTAATCCCAGCACTTTGGGAGGCCGAGGCAGGCGCATCATGAGGTCACGAGATCAAGACCATCCTGGTTAACATGGTGAAACCCCATCTCTACTAAAAAAATACAAAAAAAATTAGCCAGGCGTGGTGGCGGGTGCCTGTAGTCCCAGCTACTCGGGAGGCTGAAGCAGGAGAATGGCGTGAACCTGGAAGGCAAAGCATGCAGTGAGCCAAGACCGAGCCACTGCACTCCAGCCCGAGCAACGGAGCAAGACTCCGTCTCAAAAAAAAAAAGAAAACGCTGTATGCTTTGGCTCAGTTGATTCCATACATTTATGTAATAAATTCTCCATGTATAACATTGTTAATATGTAGTAGGTTTCTACACGAAGTATATTTATTACATGATTCTACTTTCAATAAACAAAATTTGGGCTGGGCGTGGTGGCTCAAGCCTGTAATCCCAGCACTTTGGGAGGCCGAGGCAGGTGGATCACGAGGTCAGGAGATCGAGACTATCCTGGCTAACATGGTAAAACCCCGTCTCTACTAAAAATACAAAAAACTAGCCGGGCGTGGTGGCGGGCGCCTGTAGTCTCAGCTACTTGGGAGGCTGAGGCGGGAGAATGGCGTGAACCCGGGAGGCGGAGCTTGCAGTGAGCCGAGATCACGCCACTGCACTCCAGCCTGGGAGACACAGCGAGACTCCGTCTCAAAAAAAAAAAAAAAAATAAATAAATAAATAAATAAATAAACAAAATTTGACAACCATCTGGATTAAGTAGTAATAATGAAAAGTACATCAAAAGATACAGTGTACTCACAATAAAGGTTAAGAATTTGGAGGAACAGGTGACCTTCATGAACTCTAGTGGCTTGGTGGACTTTATGGAGGAGTAATGGAACTTGGGTTTTGAGTATGACGAGTCTTTGAGGTGGAATTTTAGGAAGGGAGCTAAAGGATTAATAGGCACAGAGGAGGTAGTGACCATGTGCTTTGGTGAAAATAAGCCAGGAAGCTTAGCTTGTAGAAAGAAATGGGAAAAGTCGGTCTGGGCTCCATGGAGGGTCCTGAATTGAGGTTTTTTGTTGTTGTTGTTGTTGTTGTTTGTTTTGATTTGTTTTGAGATAGAGTCTTGCTCTGTTGCCCAGGCTGGAGTGTAGTGGTGTGATCTTGGCTCACTGCAACCTCCGCCTCCCAGATTCAAGCGATTCTTCTGCCTCAGCCTCCTGAGTAGCTGGGATTACAGGTGCCCGCCACCAGGCCTGGCTAATTTTTGTATTTTTAGTAGAGACAGGGTTTTACCACATTAGCCAGACTGGTCTCGAATGCCTGACCTCAAGTGGTCCCTCCATCTCAGCCTCTCAAAGTGCTGGGAGGCCAAGGAGCCCTGTGCTGAATTGAGTTTGAAGGACTTTGGACTTAGTCTAGCACCACTGAGCCGTAGAGATGTTAGTGGTTTGAGAGAAGTTGGGGTGCAGACTCAGTGAGGGGATAGGGAAGACAGATTCGGGATGAGTAGGAGAAGGCAAAAGAGATATGTTGGAAAGTTGGTTAACGTAAAGGGGAAGTAAAAAGGGGTGTACTAGAGACCTCGCAGAGGGGATTGGAAAAGGGAGAGGGGAAAGGGAAAAAAGAGATGACTGTACAATAACGATACCAAAATAATTTTGGAACTTGGTTCTGGAATATGGAATTGGAGACAATACAGCACACTGTAGCTGAGGTTTTGAATGGGGACCAGGAGAACAATAGTGCCACTGGCAGTACCCAGTTTACTTAGTGATTGTCTACCAACAGCACTTGGAAGGTGATTTTTGGAAACTAAGAATGCATATTTCTTCAAGAAATGTTTTATGTGGTTCTCACCATTTCCATTTCAGTCCATTATATGCTATAAGTTTTTTATTGGCCTAGCAGTTAAGTAACATCTCAGAGAGACTGCAGACTGATAGCCCATGAACCAAACTAGTCGACAAATATGCGTGTGTTTGTGTGTGTGTGTGTGTGTGTGTGTGTGTGTGTGTTTTTTGAGACGGAGTCTCGCTCTGCCGCCCAGGCTGGAGTGCAGTGGCCAGATCTCAGCTGACTGCAAGCTCCGCCTCCCGGGTTCACGCCATTCTCCTGCCTCAGCCTCCCGAGTAGTTGGGACTACAGGCGCCCGCCACCGCGCCCGGCTAGTTTTCTGTATTTTTTAGTAGAGACGGGGTTTCACCGTGTTAGCCAGGATAGTCTCGATCTCCTGACCTCGTGATCCGCCCGTCTCGGCCTCCCAAAGTGCTGGGATTACAGGCTTGAGCCACCGCGCCTGGCCGTGTGTGTGTTTTAAGATGGTGTCTTGCTGTGTCACCCAGGCTGGAGGGCAGTGGCACGATCTCAGCTCACTGCAACCTCTGCCTCCCAGGTTCAAGTGATTGTCCTGCCTCAGCCTCCTGAGCAGCTGGGATTACAGGCAGCCCCCCTACTTCCTCCCTGCCGTACCCAGATAATTTTTGTATTTTTTATTTTATTTATGTATTTATTTTTAGATGGAGTCTCACTCTTATCACACAGGCTGGAGTGCATTGGTGCAGTCCTGGCTCGCTGCATCCTCCGCTTGCCGGGTTCAAGCAGTTCTCTGCCTCAGCCTCCCAAGTAGCTGGGATTACAGGCGCCTGCCACTACGCCCTGCTAATTTTTTTTTTTTTGGATTTTTTAGTAGAGACAGGGTTTCACCATGTTGGCCAGGCTGGTCTTAAATTCCTGACCTTGTGATTCACTCGCCTCGGCCTCCTAAAGTGCTGAGATTTCAGGCGTGAGGCACCACCTGGCCCTTAAGTTTTAGTAGAGATGGGGTTTTGCCATGTTGGCCCCAGGCTGGTCTTGAACTCCTGACCTCAGGTGATCCGCCCGCCTCTGCCGCCCAAGTGCTGGGATTACAGGCGTGAGCCACCATGCCCGGGCAAATATTTCCCAGGTACCATGGTCTCCCTCATCTGAGTTATCTGTTTGACCTGAATTTGATGTCAGTTGCCATCTCACATGCACCTGGCTTCAAGGTGTTTGTTTGTTCCCTGGATATAGTGGTCCTTCAGTATTACCAACTTATCCTTCAGTTATTCAGTTATCATCAATTTTATGATGATTTTAAAAAACTCTAGGTAGAAGAATAAAGGATGGAGGGAGAAAGGAGGCCGTTTATCTTAGCATAGAATACATTTCTATTTTATAAGCGAGGACAGGGTTAGATGGTTGGGGTGGAGAGGACCCAGAATTTAGGTAATTTGCCTCAATTAAAAACAGACTACACAGTTATAACAGCAGAATTGGGATTCAAATCTATTCCTTTGGCCGTCCTATTTTGCCTCAAATTTGTGAAATTGAGTTTTATTTTAGCATAATTTCTGAGAACATTCCAAGTTCTTAGATTTTATCTAAAGACTCCATAGGTTAATGTTGATTGGATGGTTATGTCTCACCTCTTTTCCATTTCACATTTATTATCTATTTGCAACCATATTCTGCTCTAGATTCTGAGGTAAATGAAAAAAGAGCCTGTCCTTAACTTTTAATGCTGTCTTGATCTTGCCTTAATTTGTCTTAACCTGTAGGTTTTTGTTCTCCTCTTCCCTTGGCATACTGAGTTTCCCAACAGTTTCTTTATATTCTTCCCTGGACAAGTGCATGCTGATAAACAATTGCCTAAGGATTGTACTGGTAATGAAAAGTGGCTTGTTCCGGATCTTCCTTTATTCCTTTATGATCCTGTAGAGGAAGAATCGAGAAGCATAACAGTGGTGACCATTCACTTGGTTTGCCGAGGACAGTCTGGGTTTCCTTGTGTTTTCTCAGTGTAATCCTCAGTAGCTCCCCAACTCAAATGTGCCAGGGTTTGGAGAATAAATTATATGGCCATCTTATATATGATCATGATTGCACCTGTGGCGACACAGAAGTCTGAAGTAAATTTTTCTGTTCTTCATAAGAGCCTTTAAAATAAACTCCAGTCTTCTGGGGTTTTGGTTTTAGGATATGCGAGAAAGCAGACAAATAGAAGTGAACTGAGAAGAAGGTGAGATGTGAGACTGAGAGGTCCTGCTTGTGGTGATGCAGGGTCCTTTGGAGCCCATCAACCTTTGCTAGGGTTCACTCCAGTTCTGCACTAGGAAGAGCCAGGCACACTACTTGCTCTTTCTCCTGGAACTAGACTGAAGGTGAAGTCTGAGTGCAGAGAGAGTTCTGGGCATCAAGGAGGGATGGTAGGCAGAATTGAAGGGGAAAGCAGCTTGACATGATGGTGGCCAGAAGGACGTGGAGTCTTGTGGTGACCCATTTGTGGATAAGAGATAGAGCAGGTCCTCGTTGTCTGTGCTTATTATTGGAGAAGCAGGAAAGCCACAAAGTGTGGCCCAGATTTTAGGGAGTATTAAGGTGGCGGGTCATGTTTCCATGATGGAAAATCGTAGGTGTTCCTACAAGAGAGTTTTTCTATGTGTTGGCTGGGCATCTGGTCCCTGGATTTGATTGATTGTACTCTTTCTGTGTTACAGAAGGTTCCTGTTGTAAAAGAAGATGATGAACCAGAGGAAGAAGACGAAGAAGAAATGGGTCATGCAGAAACATATGCAGAATACATGCCAATAAAATGTATGTCTTCGGGATTTGTCAGTTACTTATGTCAAAGTTTTACTGTGGTTTCTTTGCTGCTTTTTGTTTTGTTTGTTTGTTTGTTTTTTTTTTTTGAGACGGAGTCTCGCTCTGTCGCCCAGGCTGGAGTGCAGTGGCGCGATCTCGGCTCACTGCAAGCTCCGCCTCCTGGGTTTACGCCATTCTCCTGCCTCAGCCTCCTGAGTAGCTGGGACTACAGGCGCCCGCCACCGCGCCCGGCTAATTTTTTGTATTTTTAGTAGAGACGGGGTTTCACCGTGGTCTCGATCTCCTGACCTTGTGATCCGCCCGCCTCGGCCTCCCAAAGTGCTGGGATTACAGGCGTGAGCCACTGCGCCCGGCCTGTTTTGTTTTTTTCCATATAAATTTAGAACCTTTTTAGGTCAGAGTCTTAAAACCAAAACTAAAGAAGCTTGGATTTTAATTTAAGTTAATTTTGTTCGTAGGAGTAGTGATTATAAAAATCAAAGGTAATTGTAAAGATATATAAAGCTAAGATACATATTTAATACAACTTGTCTAAAATTGTTAAAACATTGAAATTATAAAAATAATTGTGCTATTTGAATTCCATAGTTTTTAATTAACTTTGTTTCTCCCTTTTGTATAACCATGATTCTTTTTTTTTTAGCAGCCACTATATGAAGTTGAAAATTAGGTTTTTAGTATTTGCATAAAATTTTCACTTTTTCATTATAGGAAACAAATCTGTGTCTAGAATTTGTCTTTCGTGTAGTCTTGGTTTCTATAAAAAGCCACTAATAATACCATTTGAATTGATCTACAATTCTCTTTTTATGAACTACTCATAGAATCCAAGATTCCATCCTTTTCTGGTCACCTATAATGAATTTTAGGGGTCCTATCTGAACTTCTTTTTATTCCAATAATCATTTTGCAAAAGGATTGAAAGAGTTTATGGCCCTTTAAGCCAGAGGGCAGCAAACTCAATCTGGACCAATCCCTCTTTTATAGTAAATAAAGTTTTATCGTAACAGGCATGATTATTGGTTTACATATTATCTATGACTGCGTTGACACTGCAACAGCAATGTTGAGTAGTTGTACAAGAGACAGGATGGCCTAAAATGGCAAAATCATTCTCAGACCCTTTACAGAAAAAGTTCCCTGATCATTATTTTAATGTATTCATGTTGTACATTTTGGGGACTTGGTTGTTTAATTTTATAGCCAAGTTTGTCTTTCAAATACGTTTCAAAGTAAAAGATATTATTGTTTTTAAGGTGGGGTCTGGCTTTTTACTCAGTCTGGAGTGCAGTGGCATGCTCTTGCCTCACTGCAACCTCTGCCTCCTAGGATCCCTCCTGGATTCAAGCAATTCTCATTCCTCAGTCTCCTGAGTAGCTAGGATTACAGGCATGCACCACCATACCTGGCTGATTTTTGTATTTTTAGTAGAGATGGGATTTCACCGTGTTGGCCAGGCTGGTCTCGAATGCCTGACCTCAGGAGATCCACCCACCTTGGCTTCCCAAAGTGCTGGGATTACAGACGTGAGCCACCACACCCAGCCAGGCAGTGGCGCAATCTTAGCTCACTGCAGCCTCAGCCTTCAAGGCTCAAGCAATCTTCCCGCCTCAGCCTCCTGAGTAGCTCAGACCACAAGTCCCACCACCATGCCCAGCTAATTTTTGGATTTTAATTGTAGAGATGAAGGTCTCACTATGTTGGGGAGGCTGGTCTTAAACTCTTGGCCTCAAATGATACTCCTGCTTTGGCCTCCCAAAGTGCTGAGATTATAAGCATGAGCCTTCGTGCCTAGCCTCAAAGTATAATTATATTGCAAACTTTTACTGAGTGAGGGACTGAAGTAACAGAACTCCTTAATCTGGCATTATGTTCTGTTACTACTAGAGAGCCTGCTGGTATGAACCAAGTTGGTGTTTTTTTAGATCTTTTTTAATCAGCAAATCTCTATTTTATTTTATTTATTATTTAAGTTTATTTATTTATTTTTTGAGACAGAGGCTCACTCCACTCAGGCTGGAGTGCAGTGGCGCAGTCTTGGCTCATTGCAACCTCCGTCTCCTGGGTTCAAGCAATTCTCGTTCCTCAGCCTCCTGAGTAGCTGGAATTACAGGCGTGTGCCAACATGCCCAGCTAATTTTTGTATTTTTAGTAGAGACAGGGTTTTGCTATGTTGGCCAGGCTGGTCTTGAACGCCTGACCTCAAGTGATCCCTCGGCCTCCTAAAGTGCTAGGATTACACGCGTGAGCCACCCCCCTGGCCCAAATCTCTATTTTAACCATATGTAGTTGATAAATTATTTTAGTCAAATATAGATACTACTTTATCGTCAGTGACTTTTTATAGAAGCCCAGAGTGAATACTTTTTATTTTCTTTGTCATAAGAAAAACAATAAAATATCTTATAATGAAACTAGAAATGTTATTACTTAGAATAATTAAAATATTTTGTTTTTACATTTTTGTTTAGTAAAAATTGGCTTGCGTCATCCGGATGCTGTAGTGGAAACTAGCTCTTTATCCAGTGTTACTCCTCCTGATGTTTGGTACAAAACATCCATTTCTGAGGAAACCATTGATAATGGCTGGTTATCAGCATTGCAGCTTGAGGCAATTACATATGCAGCCCAGGTAAGCAGTAATATTTCATAATTAATACAATAATTTTATCCTATTCCATATAACATAGTTGTTTCAATCTAAAGGTAACTTTTCCTTGTATGAAAACCCTGTAAATGTGATTTTTATGAAAGTTTAGTGTGTTGGAAAATTAAATTTAGAAGTGTAGAAGAGATACAGGTAGTGCATTTCCAGTGGAAACGGCAAATGTTATAACTTTCTTGGAATTTACTGAGAGTATCTATTAAAATTAAAAATATGGGCCGGGCACGGTGGCTTACGCCTGTAATCCCAGCACTTTGTGAGGCCGAGGCGGGCGGATCACGAGGTCAGGAGACGAGACCATCCTGGCTAACACAGTGAAACCCCGTCTCTACTAAAAATACAAAAAAATTAGCAGGACGTGGTGGCGGGCACCTGTAGTCCCAGCTACTCAGGAGGCTGAGGCAGGAGAATGGCTTGAACCTTGGAGGCGGAGCTTGCAGTGAGCTGAGATGGCGCCACAGCACTCCAGCCTAGGCAACAGAGCGAGACTCTGTCTCAAAAAAAAAAAAAAAGAAAGTATATCGACCAGGAGCAGTGGCTCATTTCTGCAATCCCAGCACTTTGGGAGGCTGAGCTGGGTGCTTGAGCCCAGGAGTTCAGGACCAGTCTGGGTAACATGGTGAAACATCATGTCTACTAAAAATACAAAAAATTAGCTGAGTGTAGTGGCATGCGCCTATAGTCCCAGTTTCTCGGGAGGCTGAGGTAGGGGAATCACCTCAGCCAGGGAAGTCGAGGCTGCAATAAGCTGTGATCTTGTCACTCTAGCCTGGGTGATGGGAACAAGACCCTGTCTCAAAAAAAAAAAAATTACATATATGTATATGTGTGTGTGTATATATACCCATTCCTAGGAGTGTGTTCCCTAGAACTGTAGATAAGAACATATGCAGAATGATATTTGTTGTACCTTTGGTCCCCCCAGCTGGAAAAGATTTGAGCATCCACATTGTTGGGGGGTGATTGCATAAACTGTGATATTATTGGACTGTGGGGTGTTGTGTGGGCTTTTAAAATGATGTGAGGTAGAGTTAAACAGTTGTCTTGAAGTGATTTCAGTCATATTCCATATCTGTAAAATAAGTAATGACCAAAATAGCCATTTATCCTCCATATTTTGTGTGATACAAAACTTTTAATTTGGCTGGGCGTGGTGGCTCACGCCTGTAATCCCAGCATTTTTTTTTTTTTTTTTTTTTTTTTTTGAGACGGAGTCTCGCTGTGTCACCCAGGCTGGAGTGCAGTGGTGCAATCTAGGCTCACTGAAGCCTCCGCCTCGCACACCTGGCTAATTTTTTCTACTTTTAGTGGAGATGGGGTTTCACCATGTTAGCCAGGATGGTCTCGATTTCCTGACCTCATGATCCACCCACCTCAGCCTCCCAAAGTGCTGGGATTACAGGCGTGAGCCACCACGCCCGGCCCAGTCCCAGCAGTTTGGGAGGCCGAGTCAGTTGGGTCATCCTGAGGTCAGGAGTTTGAGACCAGCCTGGCCAGCGTGGTGAAACCCTGTCTCTACCAAAAATACAAAAATTAGCCAGGCATGGTGGTGCACACCTGTGATCCCAGCTACTCGCGAACCTAAGGAGAGTCGCTTAAATCCAGGATGTGGAGGTTGCAGTGAGCTGAGACTGTCTCAAAAACAAACCAACCAACCACTGGCCGGGTGTGGTGGCTCACGCCTATAATCCCAGCACTTTGGAAGGCTGAGGCGGGTGGGTCAGGAGTTTGAGAACAGCCTGGCCAACATGGTGAAACCCCGTCTCTACTTAAAATACAAAACTAGCCATGCGTGGTGGCACATACCTGTAATCCCAGCTACTTGGGAGGCTGAGGCAGGAGAATCGCTTGAACTCAGGAGGCGGAGGTTGCGGTGAGCCGAAATTGTGCCATTGCACTCCAGCCTGGGCAACAAGAGCGAAACTCTGCCTCCAAAAAAAAAACTTTCTATTTGATTCTGCAAGTGTTGATGAGGGGAGTAGGCGGGCTCACCAGTTGGTTAACTTTAGTTACCTGATGCATGGGAGAGTAGCAGGAAATAATATACAGTAAATATGTAGAAAGTATCCACATTAAGCTGAGCGTGGTGGCTCACGCTTGTAATCCCAGCACTTTGGGAGGCCGAGGCGTGCGCATCATGAGGTCAGGAAATCGAGACCATCCTGGTCAACACAGTGAAACCCATCTACTAAAGATACAAAAAATTAACTGGACGTGGTGGCGCCTGCCTGTCATCCCAGATACTCGGGAGGCTGAGGCAGCAAAATAGCTTCAGTAGGGAGTCGGAGGTTGCAGTGAGCCAAGATTATGCCATTGCACTTCAGCCTGGTGACATAGCGAGACTTCATCTCAAAAAAAAAAAAAAAAAAAGCCAAAACTTTGAAATTTGGCCGGGCGTGGTGGCTCACGCCTGTAATCCCAGCACTTTGGGAGGCTGAGGCGGGCGGATCACGAGGTCAGGAGATCGAGACCATCCTAGCTAACGTGGTGAAACCCCGTCTCTACTAAAAATACAAAAAATTAGCCGGGCGTGGTGGCGGGTGCGTGTAGCCCCAGCTACTCAGGCGGCTGAGGCAGGAGAATGGCGTGAACCCGGGAGGCGGAGCTTGCAGTGAGCCGAGATTGCGCCACTGCACTCCAGCCTGGGCGACAGAGCACGACTCCATCTCAAAAAAAAAAAAAAAAAAAAATCCAAAACTGTATGAAATTTATGTAAAAACAAAGTCACAAAATATATATACGAAACAAAAAACAGGTAACATCAATATACTTCTATTCCTAAAAACAGTGTATAAAAGATTGATCACCAAAATATCTGAAGGATTATATTAATTACCAGCTTTTTGTTTTTCAGCAACATGAAACTTTCCTACCTAATGGAGATCGTGCTGGCTTCTTAATAGGTGATGGTGCTGGTGTAGGAAAAGGAAGGACGATAGCAGGAATCATCTATGAAAATTATTTGTTGAGTAGAAAACGAGCATTGTGGTAAGTGTTTAAAAACTTACCTCTGGGCTGGGCGTGGCCGATCACAAGGTCAGGAGATGGAGACCATCCTGGCTAACAACAATGAAACTCCATCTCTACTAAAAATACAAAAAATTAGCCAAGCGTCGTGGTTGGTGCCTGTAGTCCCAGCTCCTCAGGAGGCTGAGGCAGGAGAATGGCGTGAATCCGGGAGGCAGAGTTTGCAGTGAGCCGAGATCTCACCACTGCACTCCAGCCTGGGTGACAGTGAGACCCCATCTCAAAAAGAAAAAAGAAGGCCGGGCGCGGTGGCTCACGCCTGTAATCCCAGCACTTTGGGAGGCCGAGGCGGGCGGATCACAAGGTCAGGAGATCGAGACCACGGTGAAACCCCGTCTCTACTAAAAATACAAAAAATTAGCCGGGCGCGGTTGTGGGCGCCTGTAGTCCCAGCTACTCGGGAGGCTGAGGCAGGAGAATGGCGTGAACCCGGGAGGCGGAGCTTGCAGTGAGCCAAGATCGCGCCACTGCACTCCAGCCTGGGCGACAGAGCGAGACTCCGTCTCAAAAAAAAAAAAAAAAAAGGCCGGGCGCGGTGGCTCAAGCCTGTAATCCCAGCACTTTGGGAGGCCGAGACGGGCGGATCACGAGGTCAGGAGATCAAGACCATCCTGGCTAACACAATGAAACCCCGTCTCCACTAAAAATACAAAAAAATTAGCCGGGCGTGGTGGCGGCGCCTGTAGTCCCAGTTACTCGGGAGGCTGAGGCAGGAGAATGGCGGGAACCCAGGAGGCGGAGCCTGCAGTGAGCCGAGATCGCGCCACTGCACTCCAGCCTGGGCGACAGAGTGAGACTCCGCCTCAAAAAAAAAAAAAAACAAAAAAACTGGCTGTGGAAGCTTTTGTTAGTGAATAATTACTTTAGCATGTGGGGATGGGTTCCCCCTTCCCGTCAAGACAGAGTCTTTGTCACCCAGACTGGAGTGCTGTGGCACATTCCTGGCTCACTGCAGCCTCTACCACTGGGGCTCAAGCAATTCTCCTGCCTCAGCCTCCTGAGTAGCTGGGACTACAGGCGTACACTACCATGCTTGGCTAATTTTTTGTAGATATGGGCTCTTGTTGTGTTGCCCAGGCTGGTCTTGAACTCCTGGGCTCAGGCAGTCCTCCTGCCTCAGGCTCCCAAAGTGCTGGGATTATGGTTGTGAGCCACTGCACTCAGTGGGATTGGTTTCAATGAGTAAGTGTATTTTTCTTTTTTTTTTGAAGTGTCACGACCTGGCTTTATTAATTTCTGAATTCTAGAATGGTATAATTTGTATTTAATTTGTGCTTTTTAATATTTTGGCAGGTTTAGTGTTTCAAATGACTTAAAGTATGATGCTGAAAGAGATTTAAGGGATATTGGAGCAAAAAACATTTTGGTTCATTCATTAAATAAGGTATGAAATCTTTTTATTCAGTTGGTCATTCAATAAATATTGACTCATCTGTGAGATGAGAATAATAATAGCTATCTATATAAGGGGAAACTTTTTGGAAAACTTTGATGTTACTCCACAAAAAGCATAGTGAGTGCTAGCCACTATTGTTGGTTTGTGGATTCCTGTGTGCTAAACACTGACGCAGTAGCCACTCATCACATGTGGCTATTGAGCAGTGTAAATGACCAGTCCACATTGAGATGTGCTCTAAGTGTACAGTGCACACCAGTCGATTCTCTCAGTGTTCAGTGTTACTTGTGTCTGTCTTCTATAGTTTATATGTCATAAGGGTGCAGTGTAGACAGTTGGGATACCTTGCACTATAGGTCTCCAAATCCTATGTGATGTAGATAGTTATGGCTTGGGCAGACCGGTTTCAGTATTTTTACAGCTAATGGACTTGAGTTACCCATACCTCTGCTCATGTGAAAACAGTTCTGTAAGGTGAAAGACAACATGTACCAGTGTGTTTTAGAATGTTAAGGTTCAGTTAGCAAATCTTTATTGACTTACTCTGCATGCACCAATTGTTGGTGTTATAAGGTTAAAATAGACTTATAGGGTTCCTGGAAGGGCCTCCCTAGTAGCCCTTTGAAAATAAGTAACTGCACCTCTACTTCCCATGCGAGTCCTAAGTTGAATTCAGTGTTGCCCTAAACTGGCTTGTTAGGGTGGGTTTTTACTGGGTGGATTTGTGGCTGTAAAATACTGTGTCTTGAATGACTGTGTATAGTTCAGAACTAAAAGGATGTAACTGGCATCTAGAATTTTTTTTTTTTATTTCAGAGTAGTATTAGAAGGGCGCATTAACAACTACTCATAATTCTTATGTATGAGAAATTAATCACGGTGTTTTGCATATAGTAAGTGCACAATAAATGTAAGTTGTGACTTTTTTTTTCTTATAGGGGAGTTTGTCTGGTTTTTAATGTTTTTTCGTGGTAATAAAGTTTTTAAGACTTTGAAAACTGGATTTTTTTTTTTTTTTTTAAAGAGCTCTGTCTCCCAGACTGAAGTGCAGTGGCGCAATCTCGGCTCACTGCAACCTGTCTCCCAGGCTCAAGCAATTCTCCCACCTCAGCCTCTGGCGTAGCTGGGACTACAGACATGCGCCATGATGCCTGGCTAATTTTTGTATTTTTTGCAGAGATGGGGTTTCACTATATTCGCCAGGCTGTTCTTGAACTCCTGAGCTCAAGCGATCCACCCACCTTGACCTCCCAAAGTGTTGGGATTACAGGCGTGAGCCACTGTGCCCTACCAAAAACTGGATTTTTGTACTATAAAGTTGTGTGTTTGTGTTATATACATCTATACAAAGAAATTTGTGTCTCCTTGTACTTTTGTGTTTTCTGAATCCTGTCATGGGCCTAACAAGAGTTCCAGCTTGTGAATGTTTAGTTGGGATAAGTGTTTCAGAGAGAAAGGTATGCTAATTAACTAAATTATTTTCTTTTCTTTTTTAGTTTAAATATGGAAAAATTTCTTCCAAACATAATGGGAGTGTGAAAAAGGGTGTTATTTTTGCTACTTACTCTTCACTTATTGGTGAAAGCCAGTCTGGCGGCAAGTACAAAACTAGGTTAAAACAACTTCTGCATTGGTGTGGTGATGACTTCGATGGAGTGGTATCCTTTATGGCAAATATTTTTCTATTTTTTAATGATAACAAAATTGTAAAAGGGTAGACTTTTGGGAAACAGGAATCTTGAGATTAAACGAACTGCTGGAGTGTAAACTTCAATGATTACCTAGAGTACAAAGGGATTGGAAAGTTGATTCGGTTTTTTACCTGTCAGATAGGAAACTAACCTCCTGGTTTGGAAAAATGTTAATAGATATGAGGAATACTGAATATTGTATTCCACTTTTGAGGATTAACATTGCATATTTACATAGCAGAATACCCGAGAAGATTCAGAGAAAGAAAACTGTTAGAACTTAGTGGTCCCAAACTTGTTTACAGTATGTCTTTTAACTGTCCTGCATGAGGAACGTCACTTTTTGAAATGCTGATTAAGTTGGTTACCAATCATGCTTCTGCTGATATAAGTTACCAAATAACAACTTCTTGCTGCAGTGGGTTCTTTTCTCTGTTTTAATTTAGAAGCAAATTGCTGGTTTAGATAAATTCCAAATTCAGTGAATGTCTTTGAGGCTAGAGAGGGAGGAGGATGTAACTGGGGAAAGGCCCATAGGACTTCCTGTGTATTTGTAGTCATAAAGTAGACAATCAGAAGGCCTCAGGGAAATAAAAGTTAACTCTTCTTGAAAGACTGGAGATACTTAATACTGACGTGGTACATTCCTTAATTCATTCCATTTAGATAGTGTTTGATGAGTGTCATAAAGCCAAAAACTTATGTCCTGTTGGTTCTTCAAAGCCAACCAAGACAGGCTTAGCAGTTTTAGAGCTTCAGAACAAATTGCCAAAAGCCAGAGTTGTTTATGCTAGTGCAACTGGTGAGTAGTTATTTATTTAAAAATATATATTGTAGGTTATTGTTTCAACTATAATATATTTCATTTGTGGGATTTTCAGGTGCTTCTGAACCACGCAACATGGCCTATATGAACCGTCTTGGCATATGGGGTGAGGGTACTCCATTTAGAGAATTCAGTGATTTTATTCAAGCAGTAGAACGGAGGTAATGCAGTTTACGGTATATACTGTTTTCAGTAGCAATCTAAGAAATGTGTTATTCCTAAAGCCCGTTCTCTGTATGTTAAAATTCTACTTTATTGGTAGTTACTGTATGTTTTAATTTTATTCAGAGGAGTTGGTGCCATGGAAATAGTTGCTATGGATATGAAGCTTAGAGGAATGTACATTGCTCGACAGCTGAGCTTTACTGGAGTGACCTTCAAAATTGAGGAAGTTCTTCTTTCTCAGAGCTATGTTAAAATGTATAACAAAGCCGTCAAGCTGGTGAGGAATTTTTCTTCTTTCCTAGTGTTTATTTAATGTATCTGATAATGTTTCTGTAAGTTTTGGTGATTGTGATGCCTCCTGCCCGTGGGAATGTATTTCTGCTATAAAACAACAGATGAAGCCAGGCGCTGTGGCTCATGCCTGTAATCCCAGCACTTGGGAGGCTGAGGCAAGCGGATCACCTGAGGTCAAGAGTTCGAGACCAGCCTGGCCTACATATTGAAACCTCATCTCTACTAAAAGTACGGAAAAAAATTAGCCAGGCATGGTGGCACGCGCCTGTAGTGCCAACTACTTGGGGAGGCTGAGGCAGGAGAATTGCTTGAACCCAGGAGGCGGAGGTTGCAGTGAACCAAGATTGTGCCACTGCACTCCAGCTTGGGTAACAGAGGGAGACTCCATCGCAAAACAAAAACAAAAACAAACAAACCAGATGAGTTACCAGATGATAGGCTGTTTAACCAATGTGGTTTTTTGTTTTTTGTTTTTTGTTTTTGAGGCAGGGTCTTACTCTGTCACCCAGACTGGAGTACAGTGGTGTGATCTTGGCTTACTGCAACCTCTACCAACCAGGTTCAAGGAGTCCTCCCAACACTGCCTCCTGAGTAGCAGGGACTGCAGGCACGTGCCACCGTGCCTGGCTAATTTTTGTATTTTTTGGCAGAGATGAGGTTTTACAGTGTTGCCCAGCCGGATCTGGGCTCAAGTGATTCACCTGCCTTAGCCTCCCAAAGTGCTGGGATTACAGGCCTCAGCCACTGCGCCTGGTCTAACCAATGTTCTTATATTTCAGATTTTCCATGTTTTCATTTTGTTAAGGTAATTCATAAGTTAGAGCCATTTATTTCAGTTGCGTAGTTCTTAAAATCACATTATTTTGTAAAATAACTGCATTAGGTAATAAGAAACTTGAGACAACTGTGTGAGTATCCTGAGAAATAGATTCCCAAGTTACTAAAGATGATTTATTAAATTAATATTAAATGGTCTTGCACTTAACATTATTTTGATTTAATTGGTATTTTTAAATAACTAGACTCAAAGATGAAGTGTCTAAAATGTTGATTGTGTATCTTCAGTGGGTCATCGCCAGAGAGCGGTTTCAGCAAGCTGCAGATCTGATTGATGCCGAGCAACGAATGAAGAAGTCCATGTGGGGTCAGTTCTGGTCTGCTCACCAGAGGTTCTTCAAATACTTATGCATAGCATCCAAAGTTAAAAGGGTTGTGCAACTAGCTCGAGAGGAAATCAAGAATGGAAAAGTAAGTAGAAGAACACAGTAAGAGATTTATTGGTTTTGGGTTATGTTGTTTAGTCTTTGTGGGTGCTGAGGTTTTCTGCTTGTAAAATCGGGTTTTCCTAAAGGATAGTCGAACTTTTAAAAAACACATTTCCTAAAATTATAAAAGCAATGCCTGTTTAGAGAATTTAGAGAGTTCAGAAAAGTATAACAAAGTAAACATCACTATTATTGGTCATCCATAGCTGGTAGCACTGGTAGCATATGGATGTGTATTGCATTAAGGTTTTTTCTTTTTGGTGAATGTTTATCTACTTAAAGGATAAGATACTATAAACTCTACAAGGGCAGGTGCTTCACTCTTGCTTACTACTGTCTGTAATCCTGTCTCCTGCCTCAATTTTTGACATATAACCTGTCTCAAATATATAGAAGAAATAAGTAAAACAAATGTGTGTTTTATGATAATGGGGACATTCTTGTTTGAAATCTTTGTTTAGCTAAATATTTAAAATATGTCTTGGTAAGAAACCACAAACATTATTTGTAATTAACATGTTTTCTTTTTTCTCCAGTGTGTTGTAATTGGTCTACAGTCTACAGGAGAAGCTAGAACATTAGAAGCTTTGGAAGAGGGCGGGGGAGAATTGAATGATTTTGTTTCAACTGCCAAGTAATGTTTTTGTTTTTCTTTTTGAGTTCTTACTTAGATTAGTTCCAATGTGTGGGCATTGCCTGGAGACAAAACTTTTGATTCACCTGCATCATCTTTGAGTTTTCTTGATCTGAGTTTTCTGCTTTTCTGTGACGGTGTATCTGTTGGAAAACAATACCAGAAATCTTATAATCCTAAAATGTTAAGCGTTTTGCCAATATTACATAGAGTATGTGAACTAACAGAAGGGCTTGGTTTTGTCTGTCTTGTACATCTTGGAAATCTGTGACAGCTTGGTTTAGTTTCAGTTTTAGTGTTCTGTATTTGAAATTACCATTATCTACAGGAACAGTAACTGTAGTTCGTCCTAATGTAACGAAGTCTACTTTATAAGTTGACTGAGCGTGGTGTCTCACACCTGTAAGCTCAGCACTTTAGGAGGCCGAGGTGGGCGCATCATTTAAGGTTGGTAGTTCGAGACCAGCCTGGCCAAAATGATGAAACCCCATCTCTAGTAAAAGTACAAAAATTAGCTGGGCATGGTGGCACATGCCCTGTAGTCCCACCTACCTGGGAGGCTGAGACAGGAGAATCCCTTGAACCTGGGAGGTGGAGGTTGCAGTGAGCACCACTCCACTCCACTCTGGGCAGCAGAGTGAGACCCTGTTTCAAAAATAAAAAAGAAAGTCTACTATAAAGTTGAAAATAAGCATGAGATCTTCAGAAATAGATTTTAAAATGTTTTAGGCATTGTTTTTAGTTTGCCTAACCTCCAGATTCAAACTCTGGTAGTAAATTGAGCAAAATAAACTTCCTGCTCTATTATTTTGTGCCTCGGGATGCATTCAGATGCTCCTTTTATAATCAATACATGAGGCTCATCCCCTGTAATCCAAGTACTTTGGGAGGCTGAGTCAGGTGAATCACCAGACATCAGGAGTTTGAGACCAGCTTGGCCAATACGGTGAAACCCCGTCCTACTAAAAATACAGAAATTAGCCAGGCATGGTGGCGGGCACCTGAGAGGCTGAGGCAGGAGAATTGCTTGAACCCAGGATGTAGAGGTTTCAGTAAGCCGAGATTGGACCATTGCACTCCAGCCGGGGGTGACAAAGACGCTGTCTCAAAAAAAAAAAAAAGAAAAAAGCAAGACATATGCCTGCTAATCTATATTTTTCTGTACATGATTACCTAGAACTATCGTGTCCGGAACGGCAGCCTCTCATCACATGTGGCTATTGAGCAGTTGAAATGACCGGTCCATATTGAGATGTTTTTGTATGTGTGTACTGAGCCAGGTTTCAAAGACTCCTTAAGAAAAAATAATGTAAAATATATGTGTTGACATGGTACATTGAGTTAAATAACATGTATTATTAAAGTTAGTTCCACCAGTTTTATTTATTTTTACTTTTTTAATGTAAGCGATCAGAAAATGTAATAATTGTGTATGTGGTTTGGTTTGCGTTCTTATTTAGTTGGACAGCCTTGGGCTAGAAAATTAAAATTTATTTGAGCTTGTTTATCAATATTTTGTAAAACTGAGCAAGGTATATTTCAATATATTTAATAAGACTTTACATATAATTACTTTGTCAACTGAAGCAGTAATTGTTGCTGTTTCTCTTCTACAGAGGTGTGTTGCAGTCACTCATTGAAAAACATTTTCCTGCTCCAGACAGGAAAAAACTTTATAGTTTGCTAGGAATCGATTTGACAGCTCCAAGTAACAACAGTTCACCAAGAGATAGTCCTTGTAAAGAAAATAAAATAAAGAAGCGGAAAGGTGAGTACTTTAAAAAAGGAAAAATAGGTAATCCCAGCACTTTGGGAGGCTGAGGCGGGCAGATCACAAGGTCAGGAGATTGAGACCATTCTGGCTAACACGGTGAAACCCCGTCTCTACTAAAAATACAAAAAATTAGCCGGGCATCATGGTGGGCGCCTGTAGTCCCAGCTACTCGGGAGGCTGAGGCAGGAGAATGGCGTGAATCTGGGAGGCAGAATTTGCAGTGAACCGAGATTGCGCCACTGCACTCCAGCCTGGGTGACAGAGCAAGACTCCGTCTCAAAAAAAAAAAAAAAAAGGAAAAGAATAGTTGATGTCGAAAATACCACAAACATAAGCATTTGAAAGTGGCTATATTTTGGGAATGAACTGCCTTCCATGAATTCACAAATGATTCCAAATTTTCACTGTCACTTGTAGAATTTTTTTTTTTTTTTTTTTTTGAGACAGAGTCTCGCTCTGTCACCCAGGCTGGAGTGCAGTGGCCGGATCTCAGCTCACTGCAAGCTCCGCCTCCCGGGTTCACGCCATTCTCCGGCCTCAGCCTCCCGAGTAGCTGGGACTACAGGCGCCCGCCACCTCGCCTGGCTAGTTTTTTGTATTTCTTAATAGAGATGGGGTTTCACCGTGTTAGCCAGGATGGTTTCGATCTCCTGACCTCGTGATCCGCCCGTCTCGGCCTCCCAAAGTGCTGGGATTACAGGCTTGAGCCACCGCGCCCGGCCAACTTGTACAATTTTGAATGCACAAGTTATCCCCGTTTTAAATTAGGAATTGAGCAATTCACTGGTGGTTGGCTGTGTGTTAAGCACTTGGCTATATACATTCTACCATATAACCTGGCAGAGGTCCATATGAAATTAGATCTTATTTTTCCAGTTTTATAGATAGAGGTCACTAAAGCACAGAAAGATTTAAAGGTTAAAGAGTTTTCCTAGGTTGACAGAGATAGTTAATGATGCATGGGAACTAAAACCTGTGTCTTTGTATATTGTGAAACCTGTTTTTTAATATATAGAGAGCTGGGTGTTTCAGTAGTCTTCTTTAAAAGAGCCCTTTTTTTTTTTTTTTTTTTTTTTTTTTTTTTTTTTGGTGACAGGGTCCCCGTCACCTGAGCTGGAGTGCAGTGGCACCATCTTGGCTCACTGCAACTCTGCCTCCTGGGTTTAAGGAGCTGGGATTACAGGAATGCACCACCGTGCCCTGCTAATTTTTGTATTTTTAGTAGAGACGGGGTTTCCCCATGTTAGCCAGGCTGGTCTTGAACTCCTGAGCTTAAGCAGTGTGCCTGCCTGGGCCTCCCAAAGTGCTGGGATTACAGGTGTGAGCCATCCCACCTAGCCCTGTTTGGATTTTAGAAGTTGACTTCTTGCTGGGCACGGTGGCTCACGCCTGTAATTCCAGCTCTTTGGGAGGTTGAGGCAGGTGGCTCACCTGAGGTCAGGAGTTCAAGGCCAGCCTGGCCAATATGGCGAAACCCCATCACTACTTAAAATACAAAACTTAGCCGGGCCTGGTGGCAGGGTGCTTCATAATCCCAGCTACACGGGAGGCTGAGATATTAGAATCACTTGAACTCGGCGGGTGGAGGTTGCAGTGAGCCAAGATTATGCCACTGCACTTTAGCCTGGGAGACAGAGTGAGACACTGGGAAAAAAAATATCTGGTCATGGTGGCATGTGCCTGTAGTCCCGGGTATTTGAGAGGCTGAGGTGGGAGGATCACATGAGCCAGGGAAGTTGAGGCTGCAGTGAGCTATGATTGTGACACTGCACTCCAGGCTGGGCAACAGAGTGAGGCCCTATCTCCAAAAATAAAAAAGTTTTATAAATTGATTTTCTGTTGATTTTCTAAGTATTCTGTGTCTATAAACCTATAATTATTAGGCCTCTTCTCAAATCCGATACACAAATTGTGACTATGCCAGAGTTTCTGCTTTTACTCTGTTGTCCTGAATTTGTTTTGAAACTGGTACACTTGAAGGCAGTCTTGACTTAGTACTTCTGTATCCAGTCTCTTCTTCAGAATAAATGTTTATAACCTTATTTTTTATGGGAGTCCAAAAGGTTGCACTGACTTGTGAATTCTGTTTGTTCTTTGACTTACATAAATACTTGTCCTCTGCACTTTTCATTTGAATTAATTCATGAACTAAATATGATGTACTGGATCTTAAGAAACATTGAATTTGGGCTGACCCTCTTGTTTGTGACTGGGGGTAGGTGAAGAAATAACTCGAGAAGCCAAAAAAGCACGAAAAGTAGGTGGCCTTACTGGTAGCAGTTCTGATGACAGTGGAAGTGAATCTGATGCCTCTGATAATGAAGAAAGTGACTATGAGAGCTCTAAAAACATGAGTTCTGGAGATGATGACGATTTCAACCCATTTAGAGATGAGTCTAGTGAGGATGATGAAAATGGTAAGTTCAGTATATTAAATATGCACTAAGGCATAATTAATATTTCAGTGTATTTGAAAATGGGATATGAAACCTTTTCTTCTGTGCAGTACAAATGATCACACAGATTCTAATCTTTGCTTGGTGGAGAGCTCCAGGCTAATCTACCTTCTGGAGGTTTCAGCCTCATATATGTGATAAGATAACCTCAATTTTGTGCAGTTATTTTTAACTTGAAAACGTGGATTTGTACCCTATGGTGTATGGATGACTAATGTAGGTAGTGATCAATTATCAGTTAACACTATAAAAAATTTCATCATGCCTGTAATGCCAGCAATTTGGAAGGCTGAGGTGGGCGGATCACCTGAGGCTGGGAGTTCGAGACCAGCCTAACCAACATGGAGAAACCCTGTCTCTACTAAAAATACAAAATTAGCCGGGTGTGGTGGCACATGCCTGTAATCCCAGCTACTCGGAGGCTGAGGCAGGATAATCACTTGAACCTGGGATGTGGAGGTTGCAGTGAGCCGAGATTGCGCTATTGCACTCCAGCCTGGGCAACAAGAGTGAAACTCTGTCTCAAAAAAGAAAAAATTTCAAAGGCTGTTTCCTTTGAAGATTCTGTACTTGTTTTAACAAGTGATTTGACATGTATCTTTTCTTAACACTCAGATCCCTGGTTAATCAGAAAAGACCACAAGAAAAACAAAGAGAAAAAAAAGAAGAAAAGTATAGATCCAGATTCTATTCAAAGTGCCTTATTAGCATCAGGTCTTGGATCAAAACGACCTAGTTTTTCATCTACACCAGTTATCTCACCTGCTCCTAACAGTACACCAGGTATCCATATAGAAACTTCCTTTTTGAAATACTCTTTTAAACAAAAATATTTAAACTTTGCACTAAGTTTTAACAAATGTTCTTTACCTAGCTAACAGTACCACCAACAGTAACAATAGCCTTATAACAAGTCAAGATGCTGTGGAAAGGGCTCAGCAGATGAAGAAAGACCTGCTTGATAAGTTAGAAAAATTAGCTGAAGACCTCCCCCCTAATACCCTGGATGAACTTATCGATGAACTTGGTGGCCCTGAGAACGTTGCTGAGGTAAATAGGCCTGTATCTCTTGGTGACATTTTTGCCATTTGAACCCCTGTAAAGTGAGTTGCATTGATAGTATTATCACGTAATAATCTAAATTTCTTAGATCATAGAATTCTTGTTCTACTTTTGTTGCCATCCTGCACCCAATGAACTGCTGCCTCCAGTATCTGAGTGTCTGTCCCAAGCCACTGGTCCTAGTTACTGCACTTGTCACGCATCTTTTGTGATCGTGGCCATGTGTCAAGCTTTTTCCAGGGACTATGTTACAGTGTTCTGTATCCTTCAGTGCCTGGTGCAGCACAGCCCGTGCTCTTATCTCCCAAGTGTCTTTAAGGAGAGAGGCACTGAGTCCATCCATCGCAGTCAGATACCTTCATTGTAATGACATTGTTTGGCTTCTCAGATGACCGGCCGCAAGGGACGGGTTGTGAGCAACGATGATGGAAGCATATCTTATGAGTCAAGATCTGAACTTGATGTGCCTGTGGAAATACTAAACATCACAGAAAAACAACGATTTATGGATGGAGATAAGGTATGTTTTACCTAGGATGCTTCTCAGTGAAAAGAACAATTCCCGTATATTTAGATTAAGCTTCAGAAGAGTTTTTTTCCTTTTAATATAAGTTATGTCCATTGAGTATTGTCATTCTGTATTTTTTAGTAATTGTACATACTGAATATTGTATGTGTTTTTATTATTTTGTCATTAAATATAATAAATATTGGCCAGGTGCAGTGGCTCAGGCCTGTAATCCCAGCATTTTGGGAGGCCAGGGCGGGTAGATCATTTGAGCTCTGGAGTTTGAGACCAGTCTGGGTAGCACGGTGAAACCCTGTCTCTACTGAAAATACAAAAAATGAGCTGGGTGTGGTAGTGCATGCCTGTAGTCCCAGCTGCTCAGAAGGCAGAGGTGGGAGGATAGCTTAACCCTTGGTGGCGCAGGTTGCAGTGAGCCGAGATCGCACCATTACACTCCAGCCTGGGCAACAGAGCTATTACGCATAGTTTTTTAGTAATTTCCCTTACTCACTGAATATTTTACATGTTTTTATTATTTTATCATTGAATGTAATAAATATTGTGTATAATGCATAGAATTAGATATGGCTCTTGAGTGCTTTGGAGGCTTTTGAAATATTTAATCATGATGTAAAACACTTCGTTCACGCCGGGCATGGTGGCTTATGCCTGTAATCCCAGCACTTTGGGAGGCCAAGATGAGCGGATCATGAGGTCAGGAGTTCAAGTCCAGCCTGGCAAACATGGTGAAACCCCACCTCTACTAAAAATACAAAAATTGGTCGGGCATGGTGGCAGGTGCCCGTAGTCCCAGCTACTCAGGAGGCTGAGGCAGCAGAATAGCTTGAACCTGGGAAGCGGAGGTTGCAGTGAGCCAAGACTGCACCATTGCACTCCAACCTGGGCAACTGTCTCAAAAAAAAAAAAAAAGTTCTCTTAGTTCGTCTTGCTGTTGTGACATCTAATGTCATTGTAGTGTCATTCTGATTTTGAGTCTAAAATATTTATGTGTCCATATTACTAGTAACTTTGGTTTCACTGTGTATTTTATTGCTGTATCATTTTATATTAAGATGATTTACTGTAAATGGCTTATAGATTACATTCTCATATCCAACCATTGTAGAGATTTTGGGTGCCTCCAGAGACTCTTTTTTTTTTTTTTTTTTTTTGAGACAGAGTCTCACTCTGTTGCCCAAGCTAGAGTGCAGTGCAGTGGCGTGATCTCAACTCTGTTACCTCTGCCTCCTGGGTCAAAGTGATTCTCATGCCTCAGCCTCCCGAGTAGCTGGGACTATAGGCACGCGCCTCCACGCCTGGCTAATTTTTGTATTTTTTGACAGAGACAGGTTTCACCATATTGACAAGGCTTCTCTTGAACTCCTGACCTCAAGTGATGTGCCCACCTCTGCCTCCCAAAATGCCGAGATTATAGGCGTGAGCTACTGTGCTGACCCAGAGACTCTTTCTGTAGACTTTTTGTTTGTTTGAGAAGGACCATCACTTTGTCCCCCAGGCTGGAATGCAGTGGTGCGATCTCGGCTCATTGCCACCTCCACCTCCCGGGTTCAAGCAGTTCTCTGCCGCAGCCTCCTAAGTAGCTGGGAATACAGGCACACACCACCACACCTGGCTAATTTTTGTGTATTTAATAGAGACAGGGTTTTGCCATGTTGGCCAGGCTGGTCTTGAACTCCTGACCTCAAACGATCCATTCACTTCAACCTCTCAAAAGTGGTACGATTACAAGAGTTTGAGACCAGCCTGGGCAACATAGTGGGACCCCTGCTCCCCCCGTACAGGGAAAATAGTCACATGGTGGTACATGCCCACAGTCCCAGCTACTGGGAGGCTGAGGTGAAAGGATCGCTTGAGCTTGAGAGGTGAAAACTGTAGAGAGCTATGATTGCACCACTGCACTCCAGCTTGTGTGACAGAGTGAGACCCTGTCTCAAAAAATACATATATACAAAAAGCTAATGATACATATTTTCAAGATTGTGGGTACAGGTATTAGTTATTTTATGTAATTGCTTCATTAATCTACACCCTTATGCATTAGGAATTACATTAGTTGGAATTAGTTTTGGTTGCTAAATAACAGAAAATACAAAGTCTGTTAAGTATTGGTTTCAATAAGAGAGAAGATTATTTCTCTCATGGACACATTTGGGTAGGTGGAGCAGGGCTTGTATGCCCCCTTGAAGCCCAGGCACCTTCCGTGTTGTTCATTAAATTACGTGGGCCTCCATTTCCAAGTTACCTTTGTATTCCAAGATACCTGCTTCAGACTCTGTCACTACCTCTACATTTTACCTAAAAGAGAGGAGACAAGGGGATGAGAAGGGCATGTCGCCTGCTTTTAAGGACATTTCCTGTGCATCATACATTTTACCTACACCTTGCTGACTGGAGAATGTTCACACTTAGCTGTAAGGGAGACTGGGAAATAAAATTGGGAGTCTTATTGTTGAGAAAGAAGGAGAATGTAAGCAGTCTGCTGAAGGACTTCATTTAAGGCACTGGCCTGCTTGTTCTTACGCAAAGGTGACTTTATTTTTCTTATATTTGACACAGAATATTGCTATCATCTCAGAAGCTGCCAGCTCAGGTATTTCATTACAAGCAGATAGGAGAGCTAAAAATCAAAGACGAAGAGTTCATATGACTTTAGAATTACCCTGGAGCGCTGATAGAGCAATTCAACAATTTGGTAAGTTCCTACAACTGGATTTCACTTAATTATCCAGCTAGGAATCATTGGGTAAATTTGTGCATATCAAAACCTAGGTTTAGGCCAGGCACAGTGGCTAATGCCTGTAATACCAATATTTTGGGAGGCCACGGTGGGAGGATAACTTGAGTCCAGGAGTTTGAGACCAACCTGGGCAACATAGTGAGACCCTGTCTCTACCAAAAGAAAAGAAAAACAGCTGAGAGCAGTGACTTGTGCCTGTAACCCCAGCACTTTAGGAGGCCAAAGTGAGTGCATCACTTGAGGTAGTAGTTTGAGACCAGCCTGGTCAACATGATGAAACCGAGCCTCTACTAAAATTACAAACACAAAAATTAACTGGGTGTGTTGGCATGCACCTGTACTCCCAGCTACTCAGAAGGCTGAGGCAGAGAATCGCTTGAACCTGGGAGGCGCAGGCTGCAGTGAGCTGAGATCACGCCATTGCACTCCAGCCTGGGCAACATAGGGAGATTGCATCTCAAAAAAAAAAGAGAGAGAGAAGAAAAATTGGCTGGATGTGGTGGCATGTGCCTGTAGTCTCAGCTACTCAGGAGGCTGAGGTGGGAGGATTACTTGAGTTCAAGGTTGCGGTGAGATATGATTTCACCGCTGCACTCCATCCTGAGTGACAAAGTGTGACTTTGTCTCAAAAAACAAAAACAGGCTGGGCGCAGTGACTCATGCCTGTAATCCCAGCACTTTGGCAGGCTGAGGTGGGCGGATTACCTGAGGTCAGGAGTTCGCGACCAGCGTGACCAACATGGAGAAACCCTGTCTCTACTAAAAATACAAAATTAGCCAGGTGTGGTGGCTTATGCCTGTAACCCCAGCTACTCGGGAGGCTGAGGCAGGAGAATCGCTTGAACCCAGGAGGCAGAGGTCGCAGTGAGCCGAGATCGAGCCATTGCACTCCAGCCTCAGCAACAAGAGCGAAACTCTAACAACAACAACAACAACAAATCCTGTTTAATGTCTTTTTTTTTGTTTGAGATGGAGTCTCGCTTTGTCGCCTAGGCTGGAGTGCAGTGGCGCAATCTCGGCTCACTGCAAGCTCCGCCTCCTGGGTTCACGCCATTCTCCTGCCTCAGCCTCCTGAGTAGCTGGGAATACAGGCACCCACCACCACGCCTGGCTAATTGTTTGTATTTTTTAGTAGAGAGAGGGTTTCACCGTGCTGGCCAGGATGGTCTCGATCTCCTGACCTTGTGATCTGCTTACCTCTGCCTCCCAAAGTGCTGGGATTACAGGCTTGAGCCACCGTGCCCGGCCAATGTCTTATATCTTATAACTCGAAATCTCAGACCTTGCATTTAAGGAGTGTTATATGTACCTTATAGTATATGATGCATTATGAATTCATTTTTTGCCTGTTTACAAGTTGTAAAAAATATATATATGGTGGGAATTTGTGGGGTTCCAAGAACAGGGCTCCTCAAGGAGTGTCCTTATAAAATTTAAGGATGTATTAGGTCCCTATCAGAAGCTGCTACTTCCATATGCTTTTCCAACCTCAGTAGCTTCACCAAAGGCACACAGCTCCTCCCTCCATCTTCATGTTCTTGTGACCAATGATTTGAAAAACAGTTGTGGGAAAATCCAGAGTAACTGTGTATCAGTAACATGTGGTTAAGCAAAATTGGGATAGCAATGCTAATACTTCTATCATTAAGCAGTTTTATGTGTGTTTTGGTAATTTAACATTATCTGTAATTTTTCTTGTTTAGTGGTTTCCCAATACCAGTTTAGTATTAAATGCTAGGAATACATCTCAGAATATTCTATTCAGCGAACAAAATCAATGATCTTTAAAAAAAAATTTCGTTGCAGGACGAACTCATAGATCAAACCAAGTGACTGCTCCTGAATATGTCTTTCTGATTTCTGAACTGGCAGGAGAACAAAGATTTGCATCTATTGTTGCTAAAAGACTTGAGAGTTTGGTGAGTTTTGGAGTTGTGTGGCTGTGTGTAAAAGATGATCTGTTGTACCTGTTTTCTGGTAAAAGGTTACCTGTGCCTTGACTGAAATTTTTGTTTTAATAGGGGGCACTTACACATGGCGATAGAAGAGCAACAGAATCTAGGGATCTGAGCAGGTTCAACTTTGATAATAAGGTACATTTCAACTTTCAGTATCTCTGAAAACTTGTGATAGTGTATGGTAGCTGTAGGGAACGTGAAAGAAAGGTAGTTACTGTCTAAAACAAAACTGCCTCTCATATGCATTTGCTTTAAAATCATGACTTCCTGTAAGACAGAATTTCACATGTAAGTTAGATCACATGTTAAGTATCAGTACAGCAATGTGGTTGTCTTTATTCCTTTTGGAAAACAAGAACAAATGAGAATGAATTAACTGAGTTCTCAGAAGTAAAGGAAGTTAATTTTTCTCACGTTTGCTATGTGTAGAGACATGAATTAGGCAGTATAAAATATATATAAAGGCCAGGCGCAATGGCTCATGCCTGTAATCCCAGCGCTTTGGGAGGCCCAGGTGGGTGGATTACCTGAGGTCAGGCGTTCGAGACCAGCCTGGCCAATATGGTGCAACCACATCTGTACTAAAAAAATAAAATACAAAAAAAAAAATACAAAAATTAGGCCGGAATCGGTTGCTCACACCTGTAATCCGACCACTTTGGGAGGCCAAGGCAGGTGGATCACCTGAGGGTCAGGAGTTCGAGACCAGCCTGACCAACACAGTGAAACCCTATCTCTGTTAAAAATACAGCAAATTAGCTGGGTGTGGTGGCACTCAGCTGCAGTCCCAGCTACTTAGGAGGCAGAGGTTGCAGTGAGCCAAGATCATGCCACTGCACTCCAGCCTGGGCAGTAGAGCAAAACTGTGTCTCAAAAAATTATATAAAAATTAGTTGGGTGTGGCTGGGCACAGTGGCTCACGCCTGTAATCCCAGCACTTTGGGAGACCAAGGTGGGCGGATCACGAGGTCAAGAGATCGAGACCATCCTGGCCAACATGGTGAAACCCTGTCTCTACTAAAAATAGAAAAATTAGCTGGGCGTGGTGACTCAAGCCTGTAGTCCTAGCTACTCAGGAGGCTGAGGCAGGAAAATCACTTCAACCTGGGATACAGAGGTTGCAGTGAGCCGAGTTTATACCACTGCACTCTAGCCTGTCGACAGAGCAAGACTCCGTGTCAAAGGAAAAAAAAATTGGGCATGGTGGACACGGGCACCTGTAGTCCCAGCTTCTTGGGAGGCTGAGGCAGAGAACCGCTTGAACCCGGGAGGCAGAGGTTGCAGTGAGTGGAGATCGTGACATTACACTCCAGCCTGGGTGATGAGCAAAACTCTTGTCTCCAAAAGAAGAAAAAATAAATAAGTATAAAGATAATTGAGAATTGCTTTTTTGAATCTTTGGTACAATAATAGTTTGTGGTTTTTTGGGGGTTTTGTTGAGAGAGAGTTTTTTGCTCTTGTCGCGCAGGCTGGAGCACAATGACGCCATCTTGGCTCACTACAGCCTCCACCTCCCAGGTTCAAGCAATTCTCCTGCCTCAGCCTTCCGAGTAGCTGGGATTACAGGTGTCTGCCACCACACCCAGCTAATTTTTTGTAGTAGAGATGGAGTTTCACCATGTTAGTCAGGTTGATCTTGAACTCCCAACCTCAGGGGATCCACCCGCCTCAACCTCCCAAAGTGCTGGGATTACAGGCATGAGCCACCGTGCCCAGCCAATAGTTTTTATAGTATTTAGGTGGTAATGTGATCGAAGAGTATCCAAATGCTGAAAGTGGTTAAAGGTTTTGATTTTTTTTGCAGTATGGAAGAAATGCTTTAGAAATTGTCATGAAATCCATTGTAAACTTGGATTCTCCTATGGTATCACCACCTCCAGACTATCCTGGAGAATTTTTTAAAGGTAAGTTTTAAAAATATTCATAACGACAATGATTATTGACAAAGATGTACTCAAACCTGTTGTAACATTTGCTGTTATATTAGTTTTTTTCTTTGGATATAAATTGTATAAAACTTTGAAATTAATGGTTACTAGGACACGTAAGTATCTTGTATTAAACAGATTTATTAAAGCAAATTTTATTCAAATGAAGGTGCTCTTACTGTTGATATATTGAAAGCATGTTTGTCTAATAATAGATTTAAAAGAGGAAAGTCGTTTTAGTACATTAAGTAAAATCACTTTGCCAAATAGCCTTTTTTTTTTTTTTAAGACCGAGTCTCGGCCGGGCGCGGTGGCTCAAGCCTGTAATCCCAGCACTTTGGGAGGCCGAGACGGGCGGATCACGAGGTCAGGAGTTTGAGACCATCCTGGCTAACACGGTGAAACCCCGTCTCTACTAAAAAATACAAAAAACTAGCCGGGCGAGGTGGTGGGCGCCTGTAGTCCCGGCTACTCGGGAGGCTGAGGCAGGAGAATGGCGTAAAAACCCGGGAGGCGGAGCTTGCAGTGAGCTGAGATCCGGCCACTGCACTCCACCCTGGGCGACATAGCGAGACTCCGTCTCAAAAAAAAAAAAAAAAAAAAAGACCGAGTCTCGCTCTGTCGCCTGGCTGGAGTGCAGTGGTGTGATCTCGGCTCACTGCAACCTCCAACTCCCTGGTTCAAGCCATTCTCCTGCCTCAACCTCCCGGGTAGCTAAGATTACAGGCACAAGCCACCATGCCCAGCTAATTTTTGTATTTTTAGTAGAGACAGGGTTGCACTATGTTGGCCAGGATGGTCTTGATCTCCTGACCTCGTGATCTGTCCGCCTCAGCCTCCCAAAGTGCTGGGATTACAGGCTTGAGCCACCGTGCCCAGCCCCAAATAACTTTTAAAATTCAATTTAAAGTTGAAAAAGTACCTAGGTAAGTAATCTTTGAGGATTGATTGGTAGGGGTGGGAGGTTTGAATGAAACAAAATTGGCCATGAATTCACAGTTGTTTAAACTGGGTGATGGATACATGTGGCATAGCCTTTTTTCGTTCGTGTATTTGGAAATGTCTTTTTTTTTTTCTTCTTTTTTTGAGACAAGGTCTCGCACTGTCACCTGGGCTGGAGTGCAATGGCATGATCTTGGCTCATACAACCTCTGCCATCAGGTTCAAAGGATTCTCCTGCCTGAACCTCCCGAGTAGCTGGGATTACAGGTGCCCGCCACTATACCTGGCTAATTTTTCTATTTTCAATAGAGATGGGGTTTCACCATGTTGACCAGGTTGGTCTTGAAATCCTGGCCTCATGTGATCCTCCCACCTCAGCCTCTCACAGTGCTGGGATTATAGACGTGAGCCAACGCACTCAGATGGAGTTAGCATTTTTCACTAGAAAGTCCTTTTGGTATATTAACACATACTGATATGTGTTGTTAACAGTTCATATTGGCATACCAGTTAGGGGTGTTCATCAGTACTCTCGGCTTTCCACAAAAGCAGTTAAGTCTTAACCCTGTACCTTCACTCCTTTTGACATCAGCAGTGTCAGAAACAACTCCCTGGGCTGGGGGCGGTGATTCATGCCTGTAATCCCAGCACTTTGGGAGGCTGAAGTGTGAGGATTGCTTGAGCCTAGGAGGTGGAGGCTGTAGTGAACTGTGATGGCACCACTGCATTCCAGCCTGGGTGACAGAGACCCTGTCTCAGGGAGAAAAAAAAAAGACTCCTTGATTTATTTCTTTTTTTTTTTTTTTTTTTTTTTTGAGACGGAGTCTCGCTCTGTCGCCCAGGCTGGAGTGCAGTGGCCGGATCTCAGCTCACTGCAAGCTCCGCCTCCCGGGTTCACGCCATTCTCCTGCCTCAGCCTCCCGAGTAGCTGGGACTACAGGCGCCCGCCACCTCGCCCGGCTAGTTTTTTTGTATTTCTTAATAGAGACGGGGTTTCACCGTGTTAGCCAGGATGGTCTCGATCTCCTGACCTCGTGATCCACCCATCTCGGCCTCCCAAAGTGCTGGGATTACAGGCTTGAGCCACCGCGCCCGGCCGATTTATTTCTAACTTCTTAAAATTATAGGTTATGGCTAGGCGCAGTGGCTCACACCTGTAATCTCAGCACTTTGGGAGGCCAAGGCAGGTGGATCATTTAAGCTCAGGAGATCAAGACAAGCCTGGGCAACATGGAGAAACCCCTTCTCTAAAATAATTACAAAAAAATTAGCCGGGCACAGTGGTGCACGCCTGTAGTCCCAGCTCCTCAGGAAGCTGAGGTGAGAGGATCCCTTGAGCCTGGGAGGCAGAGGTTGCAGTAAGCCAAGATGATGCCATTGCACTCCAGCCTGGGCGACATAGTCAGACCCTGTCTCAAAAAATATATAGATAGATGGATAGATAGATAGATAGATAACTTGTTTATTATAAGTAATGACAATAATGTTGCAGCCTGGTACAGTGGCTCACACCTGTAATCTCAGCACTTTGGGAGGCTGAGCTGGGTGGATCTCCAGGTTAGGAGTTTGAGACCAGCCTGGCCAGCATGGCGAAACCCTGTCTCTACTAAAAATACAAAAAGTAGCCTGTAGTCCCAGCTACTCGGGAGGCTGAGGCAGGAGAATTGCTTGAACCCGTGAGGCAGAGGTTGCAGTGAGCTGAGATCGCATCCTGCGCTCCAGCCTGCGTGACAGAGTGAGACTCAAAAAAAAAGAAAAGAATCTTAACATGTATAATGAAGAGAGTTAATGTGGTCCCCTTAACCCTCCTTCCATTCTCACCTTCTTAGGTCACAGATGACAGTGTGAACAGGGGCAGTTCTCTCCACATTTTCTCCATGTTTATATAAATATCAAGGTTTTTTTTTTTAATGGCATGATGTTACTTGCAACATCCTTTTCGCACTTAGTGGTACATTGTAGACATCCCTTGTAATTTATGAGTCAGAGTTGATCCTGTTCTTACAGATGTTCGACAAGGACTGATAGGAGTTGGTCTGATAAATGTAGAAGATCGCTCGGGAATTCTTACTCTCGATAAAGGTACTACTATTAACTGTGTAGCACATAACTGTTGCTATAGTATTAAAGTCCATTATGACGTATGCTTTTGAGCCAAAGGGGAAGCTTCATGTTCTGAAAACATTCTGGGTGGTTTTGGCTGCTGTGGGGCTTGAACCCGCGAGGCAGAGGTTGCAGTGAGCCAAGATTGCACCACTGCAGTACAGCCTGGGCAACAGTAGAGCGAGACTCCGTCTAAAAAAAAAAATTGTTTGGGCATGATGGCTCATGCCTGTAATACCATTACTTTGGGAGGCCAAGGCAGGCAGATCACAAGGTCAGGAGTCCAAGACTATCCTGGCTAAGATGGTGGAAACCCATCTCTACTAAAAATATAAAAATTAGACAGGCGTGGTGGCAGACATCTGTAATCCCAGCTACTCGGGAGGCTGAGGCAGGACAACTTGAATCTGGGATGGGGAGGTTGCAGTGAGCCAAGATTGCACCACTGCACTCCAGCCTGGGCAACAGCAGAGCAAGACTCCGTCTCAAAAAACAAAACAAAACAAAAAATTACTGAAGTCAGGGGTGGAGCCTAGACATTTGTAGTTTCCCAAAGCTCCCAGACATTCTAATTGTGCCGCTACAGTTGAGAATTCAGTGTTGGAGAGCTTTCTTATGTACTGAATTGTGTTTATGCTTTCCATAAGTGAGACTGAAGATGCAAAAATTCAGTTTGACAAACCTCTTTTGAGCATATCCTGCAGTGGTGCTAATTCCTAGAGAGAGAAATGGGCAGATTACAGCCTTGTGAGGACAGTGTAAGAGTTAAGAAGGAAGACTTTTAGAAGAGAAAGTGGGACTCGAACTAAGCCTAGATGAATAAAAAAATTTTAATTATTTGAATGCATGAAAACATTCATCTTTTGTCTTTACAGATTATAACAACATAGGGAAATTCTTAAATAGAATTTTAGGCATGGAGGTACATCAGCAGAACGCATTATTTCAGTATTTTGCGGACACACTTACTGCAGTTGTTCAAAATGCCAAAAAAAATGGAAGATACGATATGGGAATCTTAGGTAAGTAGGGAAAATATCCTTCCCAACGCCCCCAGGGAAAATGTGGAGTGGAGAAATTCTTTAAATGTGTGTACCTGATAAAAATGTTCTTTTTACATTTATATGTTTCTTTCTGTTGTTCAAGATCTTGGTTCTGGAGATGAAAAGGTGAGGAAGAGTGATGTTAAAAAGTTTCTGACTCCAGGGTATTCAACCTCTGGCCACGTGGAATTATACACAGTAAGTTTAGAAAATGTTGTGCATGTGGAATTATCGTCTTCCCATGAGATGCGTTTACAGAAATGAGTTTAAATTTTGTTGTTTCTCTTACAGATTAGTGTAGAGAGGGGAATGTCATGGGAGGAAGCTACCAAGATTTGGGCTGAGCTGACAGGACCAGACGATGGCTTTTACTTGTCATTGCAAGTACGACTTTTCCTTTAAATGCTATTCAGATATATAATACTTTTTAATGGCCAATATTGTAATTGTCTCTTCACTTTGTACCTGTTTCCCAGTTGTGTTTAGCTTTCTCTGTTTTGGTAATTTATCGTTGTAATTGTGGGTTTGTCCATTTGTATTACGTTTTTACTTAATGCATTTTATTTTATTTATTTTTTTTTTTTTGAGGTGGAGTCTCGCTCTGTCGCCCAGGCTGGAGTGCAGTGGCCGGATCTCAGCTCACTGCAAGCTCCGCCTCCCGGGTTCCCGCCATTCTCCTGCCTCAGCCTCCCGAGTAGCTGGGACTACAGGCGCCCGCCACCTCGCCCGGCTAGTTTTTTGTATTTTTTAGTAGAGACGGGGTTTCACCGTGTTAGCCAGGATGGTCTCGATCTCCTGACCTCGTGATCCGCCCGTCTCGGCCTCCCAAAGTGCTGGGATTACAGGCTTGAGCCACCGCGCCTGGCCTACTTAATGCATTTTAAAGGATGTTATTAGATGCGAGTTTAGAATTTTATATTTTCTTTTTTTCTTTTTATTTTGAGACAGAGTTTTGCTCTTTGTTGCCCAGGCTGGAGTGCAATGGTGCGATCTTGGCTCACTGCATCCTCTGCCTCCCGAGTAGCTGAAATTAGAGGCATGTGCCACTAGGCCTGGCTGATTTTGTATTTTTAGTAGAGACAGGGTTTCTTCATGTTGATCAGGCTGATCTCGAACTCCCGACCTCAGGTGATCTGCCTGCCTCAGCCTTCCAAAGTGCTGGGATTACAGGTGTGAGCCACATCACCCTTCCTAATTTTTGTATTTTTAGTAGAGGCGAAGTTTCGCCATGTTGGCTGGGCTGGTCTCGATCTCCTGCCTCAGATGATCTGCCTGCCTTGGCCTCCCAAAGTGCTGGAATTATGGGTGTGAGCCACCACGCCTGGCTGAATTGTTAACATTTTCTTTAGTATTGTTTTTATTTTTTTTATTTTTATTTTTTTAAAAGACGGAGTCTTGCTCTGTCGCCCAGGCTGGAGTCCAGTGGCGCAATCTCAGCTCACTGCAAGCTCCGCCTCCCGGGTTCACGCCATTCTCCTGCCTCAGCCTCCCAAGTAGCTGGGACTATAGGCGCCCACCACCACACCCGGCTAATTATTTTTTACATTTTTAGTAGAGATGGGGTTTCACCATCTTAGCCAAGATGGTCTCAATCTCCTTACCTCGTGATTTGCCCACCTCAGCCTCCCAAAGTGCTGGGATTACAGGCGTGAACCAGCGCACCCGGCCAACATTTTCTTTTTTTTTTTTTTTTTTTTTTGAGACGGAGTCTCGCTCTGTCGCCCAGGCTGGAGTGCAGTGGCCGGATCTCAGCTCACTGCAAGCTCCGCCTCCCGGGTTCACGCCATTCTCCTGGCTCAGCCTCCCGAGTAGCTGGGACTACAGGCGCCCGCCACCGCGCCCGGCTAGTTTTTTTTTTTTTGTATTTTTAGTAGAGACGGGGTTTCACCGTGTTAGCCAGGATGGTCTCGATCTCCTGACCTCGTGATCCACCCGTCTCGGCCTCCCAAAGTGCTGGGATTACAGGCTTGAGCCACCGTGCCCGGCCCAACATTTTCTTAAATTAAGCATTTTTCATAAGACAGAGACTTGCTTTAGTCTTAATAATGCTTTATATCTTGAAGACTCATTTTTCAGTTAGTAAAACAGCTGCATTATTTCCGTTATGATTTGTCTCTGTGGACAGAACTAAGGAGTGTGTGTGTGCACACATAACTATACATATATGTATAGATACTTAGCAGTATCTTGAGTTTCATACTGACTTACTTTAGACAACATAGTTTTTATTTCACCAGTTCTCTAAGATATTTGGGGTTGTTTTGTTTTTGTTTTTTGAGACAGAGTTTCAGTCTGTCACCCAGGCTGGAGTGCAGTGGCGCGATCTTGGCTCACCGCAACCTCCGCCTCCCAAGTTCAAGCGATTCTTCTGCTACAGCCTCCTGAGTAGCTGAGACTACAGGCGTGTGCCACCACGCCCAGCTAAGTTTTTTAGTTTTAGTGGAGACGAGGTTTCACTGTGTTAGCCAGGATGGCCTTGATCTCCTGACCTCATGATCCCCCCGCCTCCACCTCCCAAAGTGCCGGGATTACAGGCGTGAGCCACCGCACCAGGCCCCTTCATTCCTTCTTAAACTTACTTCAGTTTAGAAGCGCCAGGCCTAAGCTGTTGATCCTTGATCTAGAGAAAAGCTCTCAAAGGATCTGGCTCCTAGTTGAGTTGGGGTTTTCTGGTTTGGTTTTGTTTTTTGTAATGGGATCTCCTCCCACTGTCACCCAGGCTGATATGCAGTGGCGTGCGTGATCACGGCTCACTGCAGCTTCAACCTCCTGGGCTCAGACAGTCCTCTCACTTCATCTTCCTGAGTAGCTGGGACCACAGGTACACTCCACCACACTTGGCTAGGTTTTTTGTTTGTTTTTTTTTTTTTTTTAAATGCAGTTGATATCTCACTGTGTTGTCCAGGCTGGTCTCAAACTCATAGGCTTAAATGATGCTCCCACCTCGGCCTCCCAAAGTGCTGGATTACAGTTGTCAGCTACTGTGCCTTGGTGGTTTTGGGGTTTTTGAAATACTGATTGAACTGTAGGTTGATTTGCATGTCATTATAAGAAACGATACAGATAAACATCTTGCATACTTCTACCAGTTCCCCCAGTGGTAATATTTTTCAAAACTGTATTGTGATATCACAACCAAGATATTGACATTGGTAGAATTCACGTATTTTACTTGGCTTTCCCCCATAGGTGCCATTTTGATTGGTCCACATAAGGTGTTGGTTATTGTTTTCAGGACAGTCTCGAACTCCTCCTGGGCTTGATCCATCCTCTCACCTTGACCACCTGAATGGCTGGGATTACAGGCATGCACCACTGCACCTGGCTCTTGGTTATTAGTTTTAATTTGAAATTATTGCCAGAATATCGCTGTTGGTAGATTGTGATGAAAGTCATGATCCCCAGCTTCCCTTAGGTTGAAGGATGTGGTAATACTTGTCCTTCATTCTCTGCGTGGCAACAGGTGGCTGGGCATGAGGAGTGGTGGCCCTAGAGACCTCATTCCTGGTCTTTGTTTGCCTTTGAACCTTCACTGCATTAGGCCACCATAGTTTTCAGTGTGTGTAACCTGTGCTGCCATTAGGAAGTCAGTGTCAGAATCGCTTTCCACTGTTCTGTGATGATGTATAATTAACCTGACACTGTCAAGACAGAGCCCATTCTTAAGTGTCTAAACACTATCCTGTAAGTATAGGTTTGGATGTTTCCTGTCAGCTGGTAAATAATTGTAAATATAATCTTCACCTTAACCATTGTTTTATGACTTTACAGTAATTATATAAACAATGTTTCAATTCGTTGGAAAAAGTAAGAGACAAAGGGTCTTTAATATTCATGAAGAAGAAAGTAAAAGATTATGTTTTTTATTATAAGAATTAATATAAAAAGTTAATAGCCCCACAAACAATGATTTATTGTGTTAGAGGGCTGGGAAAATGGTTTTACTTTGTAACTTTTCTTTTTCCTCCGTGTTGCTCCAGAAATGATTGTTTAGAAGCTGTTCAGTCTTCATTATGGAAGAAATGAATTTTCCAGTTTTTCCTTGAGTTAAATGGAGTTTTAAGAGTAACTCCTTCCTCTTAAAGTTTCTCTCATAAATCCAACTTTAAAAAGTTAAAAGTAGGCCAAGCATGGTGGCTCATGCCTATAATCCTAACACTTTGGGAGACCGAGGCGGGCAGATCACCTGAGGTCGGGAGTTCGAGACCAGCCTGGCCAACATGGAAAAACCCTGTCTCTACTGAAAATACAAAATTAGCTGGGCATGGTGGCGGGTACCTGTAGTCCCAGCTACTTGGGAGGCTGAGGCAGGAGAATCGCCTTGAACCCGGGAGGCGGAGCTTGCAGTGAGCCAAGATCGTGCCACTATACTCTAGACTGGTGACAGAGCGAGTCTCTGTCTCAAAAAAAAAAAAAAAGTTACATACCTGGATTCCAACATTTCTCTAATGCTTCCCTTTCTTCCATTTTTACCTCCATATATGTGGACAATTTGTTCAACATTTTTGCTTTCTGCTGCCATAGCTTTGCTGTTTACAGAACACTTTATCAGGTGATCTCTCACTTTGCCCTTCAAAACCCTGTGACATCAGGAAAGGCAGTACTGGCAGAGAGACAAGTGCAGAGCACTGGGGCTATCCAAGGCCTTAGCTTGGAGAGGCTTGAATTCTATTGTTAACCTGAAAGGAGAGTAATATTTATTTTTCCATTTTACTGAGAGATGTTTAAAAACATACAGCAGAGCTAAAAGAACTTTCTCTGAAGACCCCTAATGCCTACTACCTGGATTCTACTGTTAACATTTTATTACACTTGGTTTTTCTTATCTCTCTGAGGCTACTTGACTGGGATTCCAGGTACAGGAAATAAAAGAAGCAAAATGATCTGTATTGGACATTTGTGCATTAAAGCTAATTCCACATAGTTTTCTGAAGATAACTTTGGTCTTTAACTTTTGTTTTAGCCGGAATTAAGGTCCAATAACTGCCCTTTGGGTGTGGCCGTGTTAGTCTTTTAAACAAGCAATTTTGGTGTTTTTTGAAGTTACCTATCTATGTACTTACTTAGTGTTACAGTCTCAAGTGATTATATATGCTGACGTGATGATACAAAAACATGTCTTAAAGTATGTGTTGTAAAATCTTTATATTTTGTCATTTTCTTTAAACAGATAAGGAACAACAAGAAAACTGCCATCTTAGTTAAAGAAGTGAATCCTAAAAAGAAACTTTTCTTAGTTTATCGACCAAATACTGGGAAACAGCTCAAATTAGAAATTTATGCTGATCTAAAAAAGAAATATAAGAAGGTATTTTCTCATTTGTACTTTATATTATATAAGAACACTTATTTTGGGCCAGGCGTAGTGGCTCACACCTGTAATCCCAGCACTTGGGAGGCCGAGGCGGGCAGATCATCTTAAGGTTGGGAGTTTGAGACCAGCCTGACCAACATGGAGAAACTCCGTCTCTACTGAAAATGCAACATATTAGCCCGGGATGGTGATGCATACCTGTAATCGCAGCTACTCGGGAGGCCGAAGTAGGAGAATCGCTTGAACCCAGGAGGCGGAGGTTGCAGTGAGCCAAGGTGGAGCCATTGCACTCCAGCCTGAGCAACAAGAGTGAAACTTCATCTCAAAAAAAAAAAAGAATACTTATTTTGGCTGGGCACGGTAGCTCATGCCTGTGATCCTAGCACTTTGGGAGGCCGAGGCAGTTGGATCACCGGAGGTCAGGATTTCGAGACCAGCCTGGCCAACATGGTAAAACCTCGTCTCTACTAAAGATACAAAAGATAATGAGGTGTGGTGGCGCACGCCTGTAGTCCCAGCTACTCAGGAGGCTGAGGCAGGAGAATCGCTTAAACCTGGGACATGGAGGCCATAGTAAGCCGAGATTGTTCCACTGCACTCCAGCCAGGGTGACAGAGCAAGACTCCGTCTCAAAAAAAAAAAAAAAAAAACAAACTTATTTTATAATATATTGAAATTGTTTAAGATAGTTTTTCTAGGTATGAAATTATATTTTCCTTTTTTTTTTTTTTTTTTTAAATGAGGTCTCACTATGTTGCAAAGGCTGGACTGGTCTGGTCTCATGGGCTCAAGCAGTTCTTTCACCTCTGCCCCCCAAAGTTCTAGAATTAACAGGTGTCAGCCACCGCACCCAGCCTGGTTTAAGAAAAATGTCAACTTTTGTAATGCTGATATCACAGTCTTAATGTTAGCAGCCTTAAGAAACTTCTAGGGTGCCTCCTTCTGTTGCCCAGGCTGGAGTGTAGTAGCGCAATCTTGGCTCACTGTAACCTTCGCCTCACGGGTTCAAGTGATTCTTGTGCCTCAGCTTCCCAAGTAGCTGGGATTACAGGCATGTGCTACACACCTGGCTAATTTTTTTTTCTGTATGTTTAGTAGAGACGGAGTTTCGCCATGTTAGCCAGTCTGGTCTTGAACTCCTGGCCTTAAGTGATCACCCGCCTTGGTCTCCCAGAGTGCTGGGATTATAGGCATGAACCACCGTGCCCAGCCTAAAATGATTATTTGAAATAGCTTACCTCTTCAGTAAAGGAAGCTTCCCGTGCTAATCACAAAAGTTAGAATGTTTAAAGGCCTTCTCACTACCTCTTAGTTTTATTGTGAGGATGCCTCTATGTTTATATTTTGCAATGATTTATAGAAAACAGTAAGCGACCATTTTTCCTAACATTTACTATTAGGTTTTATTTTATTAATATTACCTTATATTATTATTTGTAGCCATTCTGATTTGAAAACAAAGTTAAGTAGTTATTTGAAAAATGTATTGTATAAGAGGAACCAGCATGACGGAACTTTTGAAATGGCATTCAGATTCAGTTAATGGCAACGGTAAGGCTTTTTGTGTAGAGATTATTTTAAATTGGTTGCCTCTTAGAATTATAGACGAGACTAGGTAACCAGTTTATTTAAAGCAATACTGTTTTCAGTGAAATTTTTCTCGTTTTTACAGGTCGTCTCAGATGATGCCCTGATGCACTGGTTAGATCAGTATAATTCATCTGCAGATACTTGTACTCATGCTTATTGGTTAGTATTTTCATGTTTCCTACCATGTTTTCCAAATTTTAATTGAGATTTAAATACACCTTCACTCTTTACCAGTATGTCCTCATGAATTAACTAACAGATTAAGTATTGTCAGGCGTGGTGTGTTCCATCAGGGATATTTACTGGATGGTTGTAGATTGTGTACTGTTTATGAAACTGTTTAGTTTATGTACCTCCTTACTCTTCACTGATGCTTTCTGATTTCCAGCCAAACTGCTCTCTGGCAGCGTGACTTTAACAGTCATCCTTCATGTTAGAACTTCCTTTTTCATGGCCGGGCGCGGTGGCTCACGCCTGTAATCCCAGCACTTTGGGAGGCTGAGGTGGGCGGATCACCTGAGGTCAGGAGTTCAAGACCATCCTGGCCAACATGGTGAAACCCCATCTTTACTAAAAATACAAAACAATTAGCCAGTGTGGTGGCGGGCGCCTGTAATCCAAGCTACTTGGGAGGCTGAGGCAGGAGAATTGCTTGAACCCAGAAGGTGGAAGTTGCAGTGAGTCAAAATTGCGCTATTGCCTCTAGCCTGGGTGACAGAGCGAGACTCCATTTTAAAAAAAAAAAAAATCCCAGCATTTTGGGAGGTTGAGGCGGGCGGATCACCTAAGGTTGGGTGTTCGGGACCAGCCTGACCAACATGGAGAAACCCCGTCTCTACTTAAAAAAAAAAAAAAAAATACAAAATTAGCCGGCTGTGGTGGCACATGCCTGTAATCCCAGCTACTCAGGAGGCCGAGGCAGGAGAATCGCTTGAACCCGGGAGACGGGGGTTGCGGTGAACTGAGATTGCGCCATTGTACTATAGCCTGGGCAACAAGGGCAAAACTCTGTCTCAAAAAAAAAAAAAAAAACACTTTTTCGCCCTCCTTCTGTCACTCTCCGTGTTTTTTTTGTTTGGTTGGTTATTTCAAAGGACAGTCTCATTATATCACCTAGGCTGGAGAACAATGCAGCCAGTCATAACTCACTGCAGCCTCAAACCCCTCCCATCTCGGCCTCCTGAGTAGCTGGGCTCTTTTCTTTCTTCCTTTCTTTTTTAAAAAAGCTTTACTGGTGTCCCAGATCTAGGGAATGTCTAAGAAACCAGGGAGATGCCCAAAGTTAACAGCACAGCACACGCAAACTTTTGTTGTTGAGTCTTGGAGTGCTTCTTGCTGTGCCCCCTCACCCCTTAGCTTGCAGTGTTCACTTTGTGACCTCGTATACTCTCATATCTGCAAATCATAGTTTTCTCCCTCATTAAGTAGTTAATGCTCTTGCGGTATCTGACCCACTTCATGAAAAGGAATATAAAGTGTAAATGAATTTTAGCTTGAGGGTTTTTTTTGTTTGTTTTTTTGATGGTTTGGGCTCCTTCTGTAGGTGCATAAGTTGGCTTTGATGTGAGTAGTGCTTCTGGTTTTCATTATGAGAGTAAATTAGTGCCACTGAAAATTAGAAAAAGTCTGTAAGATAAAATGTTTTAAAAGGTAGGCCAGCTAGGTGCCATTGGCTTGCCGGTAGTCCTGGCACCTGGAGAGGTCAAGATGGATCACATGAGGCCAGGAGTTTAAGACCAGCCCGGCCAACATGGTGAAACCACGTATCTACTAAAAATACAAAAATTAGCAGGGCATGGTGGCAGACGCCTGTAATCCCAGCTGCTTGGGAGGCTGAGGCACGAGAATTGCTTGATCCTGGGAGGCAGAAGTTGCGGTGAACTGAGATCGTGGCACTGCACCCCTGCCTGGGTGACAGCGAGACTCGATCTCAAAATAAAAAAAAAGTTTTAAAAGTTAACCTACAAACTTTTTTTTTTTTTTTTTTTTTTTGGAGGTGGGGTCCTTGCTCTGTCTCCCAGGCTGGAGTGCAGTGGCACGATCTTGGCTCACTGCAACCTCTGCCTCCCAGGTTCAAGCAGTTCTCCTGCCTCAGCCTCCTGAGTAGCTGGGACTACAGGCGCCCGCCACCATGCCCAACTAATTTTTGTATTTTTAGTAGAGACAGGGTTTCATTTCACCATGTTGGCCAAGCTGGTCTCGAACTCCTGACTTTGTGATCTGCCCACCACGGCCTCCCAAAGTGCTGGGATTACAGGCATAAGCCACTGCGCCTGCCCCTAACATTTTCTAAAACATTTCCTCTGGGGACAGTGCAGTGGCTCCTAGCACTTTGGGAGATCACGATGAGAGGATTGCTTGAGGCCAGGAGTTTGAGACCAACTTCCTCAACACAGCGAGACTCCATCTCTACAAAAAAATTAACTTAAAAAACAACAAACATTTGCTTTGAGTTACAGTAAGAAAAGTGTCCTATACATGTACGTTTAACACTGTGTGTATTAGATTCATCTTGAATTAGTACTAACCAGAAGGACATCTTTATTGATGAATTCTGAAAATAATTTTAACCATAAAACATTGGTGGTATTTCTCCCTTTTTCTCATTTCTTCTTAAACTTACATGTAGCCTCTCCCTCCCCTCCCACCCCTTTCCGTCCCCCCTCTAGATTGCTGAGTCCTTCCCACTAATGTGATTTAGAACCAGTGTATCAGTAGTTTCATAATATAGAAATAACTGGCAGGATCTTTCCCCCCGGTCCTTCTTTTATTTTCACAGGTGTTGCTTGTTTTTTCATGGCAGGATGTCTCAGGATCTTTTTTTCTTTTTTAAACAGAGGGCTTGAGTGCAATGGCACCATCTTGGCTCACTGCAACCTCCACCTCCCAGGTTCAAGCGATTCTCGTGCCTCCACCACCTGAGTAGCTGGGATTACAGGCATGTGCCACCACACCCGGCTTTTTTTTGTTGTTTTTTTTTGTTGTTGTTGTTGTTGAGACAGAGTCTCCTCTGTTGCCCAGCATGGAGAGCAGTGGCACTATCTCAGCTCACTGCAAGCTCCGCCTCCCGGGTTTACGCCATTCTCCTGCCTCAGCCTCCCGAGTAGCTGGGACTACAGGTGCCTGCCACCAAGCCTGGCTAATGTTTTGATATTCTTAGTAGAGACCAGGTTTCACCATGTTAGCCAGGATGGTTTTGATCTCCTGACCTCGTGATCCGCCCACCTTGTCCTCCCAAAGTGCTGGGATTATAGGCATGAGCCACAGTGCCCAGCCCACACCTGGCTAGTTTTTGTATTTTCAGTAGAAATGTGGTTTCTCCATGTTGGCCAGGCTGGTCTCAAACTCCTGGCCTCAAGCTATCTGCAGGCCTCAGCTTCCCAAAGTGCTGGGGTTACAGGCATGAGCCACCATGCCTAATTATGTTAAACTTTTTGTAGAGGTAGAGCCTGGCCATGTTGCACAGGCTGGTCTCAAACCCCTGAAGTCAAACAATACTCCTCCCTCAGCCTCCCAAAGAGCTGTGACTACAGGCATGAGCCATCATGCCCGGCTAGGCTAGCAAGATCATTTTATAAACTAGCAATACTACAGTAAAATAATGGATGTTAAAATAACTAAAATGCTTCAACAGATAGCAAACACAATAAATTCAACCCTTTTTATGGGGAGGCAGGCCCCTGAAAAAATTGTGGTTTTAAAAAACAGCCCTGAGGCTGGGCGCAGTGGCTCAAGCCTGTAATCCCAGCACTTTGGGAGGCCGAGACGGGTGGATCACGAGGTCAGGAGATCGAGACCATCCTGGCTAACCTGGTGAAACCCCGTCTCTACTACAAAAATACAAAAAACTAGCCAGGCGAGGTGGCGGGCGCCTGTAGTCCTAGCTACTCGGGAGGCTGAGGCAGGAGAATGGCGTAAACCCGGGAGGCGGAGCTTGCAGTGAGCTGAGATCCGGCCACTGCACTCCAGCCTGGGCGACAGAGTGAAACTCCACCTCAAAACAAACAAACAAACAAAAAAATCAGCACTGATACCTTAAATTGGAAATGATAACCCAGTAGGCCAACAGAATTATAATCTAAGAAATAGTAAAGGCAAATACTGCTAAAACATTGTTTATTTGAAACTTGCGGCCAGGAGCGGTGGCTCACGCCATCCCAACCCTTTGGGAAGCCAAGGGCGGATCACCAGAGGTCAGGAGTTTGAGACCAGCCGGCCCAACATGGCAAAACCCCGTCTCTACTAAAAATACAAGAAAAAAAGAAATTCCCAACTACTTGGGAGGCTGAGGCAGGAGAATCACTTGAACCTGGGAGGCGGAGGTTGCAATGAGCCAAGATCGTGCCACTGCACTCCAGTGTGGGCAACAAGAGTGAAACTCCGTCTCAAAAAAACAAAAAGAAAAGAAATTTGAGTTGACCTTGTAAACCTTTCAGAAACGTGTGTCTGTGTGCATATATAGACACTCACATATGTGTATTTCTTTCCCACTTTTCTTAGGCGCGGCAATTGCAAAAAAGCAAGCTTGGGGTTAGTTTGTGAAATAGGTCTTCGTTGCCGTACATACTATGTATTATGTGGTTCAGTGCTGAGTGTCTGGACAAAAGTTGAGGGTGTTCTAGCATCTGTCAGTGGCACAAACGTGAAGATGCAGATTGTGCGGCTAAGAACGGAAGATGGGCAACGGATTGTAGGTGAGTCTAATTTTTGTTTTGGTTTGAGTTGCAGGAAAAAATCAGATCTGACTTTTTTCTCATTGCTAATATCTTAGCTCTGTTCTGCACGCATTTAACATCTCCTCCAGTAGTGGGTATGGGACCCGTTTTATATTTCTTACAAGGTCGAACAGAAGTTAAGCCTTCAAACAGACATTGTTGGTTCTGGTTAAAGTTATGATATGGTCATCTCTTTGATGCTGCTCTCAGCCGCTCCTGCTCTCCTTCTCTACTCTTGGTGGCTGTGCAGGCTCCCTGGTGTGAAGACAGTTCAGTCTCCTCCCCAGGAGTTCTCCATTGAGCTAGCTTAAGACTCTGGAACTCAAAAGCCACTGTGCACAGAGGATGGCTTGGTGTCCTGCAGGGAGCAAGGGCAGACTAGGCCAGCTGTTCCCACTGTGTGCTCAACTACAGGTATCCAGGAAGCAGGCCAGCAATTGAACTCTGTTTGCTTATCTTGGTTTCACTTACAGCAGCCTTCTTCTACCACGAGTTGCATATCGGCAGTTCATGGGCCAAAATCAGTCCATGGATTTTTTTTTTTTTTTTTTTTTTGGACACTTGAGTGTTTTGGGATTTTTGTAGGTTTTCATTTGAATTAATTTTTTTTTTTTTGAGACTGAGTCTTACTGTGTTGCCCAGGCTGGAGTGCAGTGGCGTGCTCCTGGCTCACCGTATCCTCCACCTCCTGAGTAGCTGGGATTATAGGCATGCACCACCACACCCGGCTAATTTTTGTATTTTTTTAGTAGAGGTGGTTTTTCACCATGTTGGCCAAGCTAGTCTCGAACTCCTGACCTCAAGTGATCCGCCCACCTTGGCTTCCCAAAGTGCTGGGATTATAGGCGCGAGCCACTGCGCCTGGCCTCATTTGAATTAATTGCCAACATTTAAAAAAGAGGTTTGATTTAAAAGTCTAGATTTCCAGTTCCAAAAGCAGCCCATCAGCTGGACATGGTGGTTCACACTTGTAATCCCAGCACTTTGGGAGCCTGAAGCAGGAGGATTGCTTTAGCCCAGGAATTTGAGACCAGCCTAGGCAACACAGTGAGACCTTGTCTCTATTAAAAAAAAAAATTAGGGCTGGGCATGGTGGTTTATGCCTATAATCCCAGCACTTCAGGAGGCCGAGGCAGGTGGATCACGAAGTCAAAGAGATCAAGACCATCCTGGCCAACATGTTGAAACCTTGTCTCTACTAAAAATACAAAAATTAGCCAGGCATGGTGGCACGCACCTGTAGTCCCAGCTACTTGGGAGACTGAGGCAGGAGAATCACTTGATTGGGGAGGTGGAGGTTGCAATGAGCCAAGATTGTGCCACTGCACTCCAGCCTGGAGACAGAGCGAGACTGTCTCAAAAATACATATATATGCATGCAATTTATCGGGAACATTGAGCCTTCAATCCCACATGCAGGACTTTTAAGTTCCCTTAACCAGCACCCAGTGAGTATCCTTTCCAGTTTGCTAGTATCTACTCTTCAAAGTTTACCTATTTCAGTTAGCATTTGAATTTACAGCTTTTTTTCTGTAGTCTTTTTGGTGCATTAGTACATGACAGAAGTGACATTTGCATGTTTGTGGAGCTTAAAAAGATAATACATAGAATAATAGATATTCTTGACCTCCTATTAAAAAGAGAATAATAGATTTTGTAGATTTTGTGGGGTTTTTTTTTTTTGAGACGGAGTCTCGCTGTGTTGCCCAGGCCGGAGTGCAGTGGCACGATCTCGGCTCACTGCAACCTCCGCCTCCCGGGTTCACGCCATTCTCCTGCCTCAGCCTCCTGAGAATAATAGATATTCTTGACCTCCTATTCCTCCAACAAGATGGCATTACAGTAAACACATGCATATGCTTGGGTATTTGTGGGAAATGCGGTTGAAGAATCAGACTACATCTCAATGGTCATTTCATTTATTAGGTAGTCGTTTAATTTTTGTGTGAACTTCTTGTTCATTACGCTTAATATTATGCCTCATTTGGAATCTGCTGTGAAGCTATACAGCGTGGTTTCTTCTGGACACAACTTTTAAATTCTTGTTACAAATTACAGGTTTGATCATTCCGGCAAATTGTGTGTCTCCTCTTGTAAATCTCCTATCAACTTCAGACCAGTCTCAACAGCTTGCGGTCCAACAGAAACAGCTATGGCAACAGCATCACCCTCAGAGCATCACCAACTTGAGCAACGCATAAAGAACAGACAGGTTTCAACATGGATGGATCTGAAATGCTGTTGAAGCATATCATTTGCATAAAAATCAGGGACAGTTTCCAAAGAATTATATATTTTTTTCAGTTGTGCTCTCTCTAGTTAGTTTTTTTGGAAGTAAGGACAAACCTGGAATAGATAGCAAAACTGAAAATCAGCAGTGCTGATGGTGGTACATATGTCTTTCCTTTTGCTTCTCCCCTGGTACTTCCCATCTGCTTTTACTTTGGGTGAGCAGAGCGGGATGTGTGCGTGCGTGTGTGTCAGTCTGTTTGTGAGTGTGTTAAAGGCTACAGACCACAGTTGGTTTAAAATGCTTGGAACTTCCCAAACTGGCTTTACTTTATGTTTATACAGTGCTCAGGGTTAACGCAGTACATCCATGCCATTGCTGTGGGAGGTATCCCCGGATGCATGTGTTTTGAGTCTATAAATATAGAAAATATATATTGGTTTCTTTTTCCAGCTTAATAGGTTTATTAAAGCATGAAATGAAAGGTTGCATATCATGCATTCAGGTTATTTTCTAATTTTTGTTCTGACAGTGCATGTCTTTGAAAGCATGCGTAAACAAGATTAACACAGAAGTCGAGTAACAGAGAGAAACATTTGTTTGATGTACAGCATTGGTTATTGCATTTTTATAGTGTTTATACCTGGGTATTGCTTCAAATCCTGCAGACCCCTCCTGCCCCTTCTCCCTGCCCTAGGTTTCTGGTCAAGGTAATGAGTACATACATTTTTCTGTGATAAAACTCTTAAAATTAAAAGTTAATTTTAATGTATTAATAGTATTCCTAATGTGTGCTGCAGAAATGGCTGTAAGCCTCTTAAATTTACATTTTCAACTTAAAGGTAGTTTTAGAAAGAAGTACAAATTGGCTTTCATCTTGCAAACAATCGTTTTTTACTTTGTTATCTTAATTTGCTTTTTCACTCATAAAAAGGAAACCATACTTGAGTTGTAGACAATGAGGAAACACTTGAGGCTTCTGCTGTATGTTTTTTTGTTACTGTTATTGTTGTTACTCAGTAACTTGAATATTGTTTAATGTGTTGTAAGACATTGTAGAGTTTATCTCAAGCTGTTAAAAATGGTAATGTACAAATGTGAATAGACACTTATCTATATAATATGGGTAAGTTTTGTTTCACCTATAATAGATGTTTATAAGAACAAGTGAGGGGACAGTTGGTCTTTTTATTTCCTTTTCTTTCTTTCTTTTTCTTTCTTTCTTTTTCTTTTTTTTTCTTTTTTCTTTTTTTTCTTTTCTTTTTTTTTTTTTTTTTTTTTTTTGCTTACACAGGTTGCACTATTGAAAAATCGAGATTGTATAAACCTGGTAAAAAGCTGCAAGATGCCAAAATCTTGTAGATGTCAAATAAAAAGTTATTATACTAACAAGAAGTGGACTCTTGTTTAGGCCCTCACTGGTGACCTTCAGAAGTAGTCTGTGACGGGGACTCAGCAGAACTTGTGTGTTGCCTCAGCATTCCAGGTAGCCTTATAGTTTGGCTTAAAACTTATCCCTAAAATTTGAGATGGCGTTGAGGGAAGGGGTGTAATGATAGTACTTCTGAGTGTTTTTTAAGTTGAATTGTTTGCTGTGTTAACTTTTTAAACTTCTTGCAGAATTGGGTGAGATGTGTGTTAAAACTGACAAACCTGGCTGAAAGCTTAGGGTGTTCATCCTCTTGTGTCTCCTTTAGCCTGAGTTTGGTTATGTCAAGCTTACCGTAAGTTTTCTTAGGATTTATTTATTCTTGGTGCCTAAAAGAATAAATTGAAAGTACTTTCTGTTCTTTGGCACATTTTGCCCAGTGGATGCAACTTCTATCCTCAGTCCAGTTCATATATCTCAGGCAGTGATCCATTTTATATCAGCCAGTTTTCCTTGTTAGGGCCACTAGACCCGGCTGGCAGCCAAGAGCAGCACTGTCCCCACCTTCAGCAGAACTTCTCAGCTCATGTGTGTGTTTTTAAAGCAGTAGTCAGCTTCCATCAGCAATGGAAGTGTCGCCCACTCCAGCAGAGGTACAGTCGCTGGACCTGAGGAAGGGAAGCATTACAAACCCTCCAGTGAGACAGAATGGCAGAGTTGGGAAGGATCTTCTCTCATAGGCTGTTGACCCAGCTCCTCTTTCTGTGTGTGAGGGCATCTTCGTTTTTTATGGCATTTTCAAAGCAGCATATGAGGATTCTTAGCATGCAGCTAATTGACAACCCCCATGTCCCATGATGTAATGTTTGCTCTGAACTAGCCATCTTGATACATAGGAGTGTATGTATATTAGGTTCTTTGTAGAACAGCTTTTTTTTGTTGTTTTTTTCATTTAAAAGGCCTCTGAAAGCCCTCTCAAAACGGACCTCAAAAAGGCAACCAGTGTTGAATGGATGGGAGCTGGGGCGATGCATGCCCAGGCTGGTCATGGTGTGTGCAGCACCCAGAGAGTTGCACCCACTCCTTCTTCAGGTGGATATCCGACCTTTACACTGTGGTCTTACAAAAGTCAGCAAGTTCGGTTTGGCTGCCCTGTGAAACTTCGGCATTCAAGGTCCTCTTCTGTTAAAACCCAACTCTTGGCTGGGCGCGGTGGCTCATGCCTGTAATCCCAGCACTTGGGGAGGCCGAGACTGGCAGATCACTCGAGGCTAGGAGTTCGAGACCAGCCTGGCCAACATTGCGAAACTCCATCTCTATCAATAAATACAAAAAATTAGCCACTAACTTCTGTAAAATAGGTCCATTCATTGCAGGATCTCAGTGTCACACCTGACTTCAGAGGCCTTGTTTAACCCCTGTCCTCTTTGCCTCTGCAATGCCTTTTTCTTCTTTTTAGCAATATGGCTCTGAGCGCAAAGGTTTGATTGGAAATCACGTTCGGGTTTTCAGAGTTTACAGTGTCGGTTGTACTGAAAACCACTTTCAGAGTCTAAAGCAGCTCAGATGTTATCTCTGGGGGAATTAATGTTCCCCTAATTTAGCAACCTCCATACCACAAGGTCTCTATCTGTAGTTACTGGGATTATCCAGATACACTATCAATGATACAAATTCATAGATGTATTAATGCATTTCTTTAAACATGACTTGATTAAGAAGCAGATATGTTAAGCCGTTTTCTTTTTCTGCTGCTAAATTGCAGTTAGACACTTCAGTATCTTCTCTACATGTGTATATAAATTAGTAAGAACCTGCATTCAAAGCAATGTAGTAGTGTGTGTATGTATCTATATATATTTATTCTAACTCAGCACTTCAGAAGCCTTTTTGAGTTACAACAATATTTTAGTTTGCTTCATCTGTAGAGGTAAAAGTTCTGTATTACCAAGCTCCAGAGGAATATGATATTTTACAGGCACAATTTTCTGGCTGTAGCCCCTGCGGCATTCATTTGCTGGCCTCCATGGGATGCTGTTAGAACAATTGTTAGCCGGCAAGAGAAGAAAGGGTACCAGGACAGCATTTACAGTTGTAGAATGGGAGCTTTCTTCCCTCTCCCCTCCACTTTCATTTTAGCATGAGAGAAAAAAACAATAGATTGGAAATGATTGTTGCATCTCACTTCATGAAAGTAGGGGCGTAAGTTCCTTCTGGATCCTTTTCTTGACAAGCAGTCAAGAGGAAGGTCCCCATACACATGTCCCTGTGTGATACTTGGTAGTTTCTGAGAATGGTGCTACATAAGCGTTGCTGTTAGGCTGGGATCCTATTAACGAATGTTCGGTTAGTTCAGGCTTCCCAGTGGCAAAGGCAGACACCGTGGAGATGGACATTTACTGACTGCCCTTCTTTGTGGCTTCGGCCTCCCTGGCTGACACCACACCTGTGCGTACTGCGCTCGGCCCGCTTTGCTGCAGAAACACAACGAGCGTTTCATGTCAGCTACAGCTGAGAGCAAAAACTGCAAAAAAAAAAGTCTCATTGGATGCCAGTTGTCTGATACAAATGCAGTGTCTTTTAAGTGACAGAAACACACCTAAATACCTGCAACTCAAGCTCGCTAGCATTTTTTTTCTGAGTACTTGAGATAAAATCCAAAACCCACCCTCTAATTTTATGCTGTATTTATATATATGTACATAAATGTATATATATAGAAATGTCGAGTTCTTCTGGATTCTGAATGTAAATAATTCTTGTAAATTGGGACTCCGCCCACCTGTTTCTCCCTTTTCCCTCTTCCCTTCAGCTCTATTTATTCTTTTCTTGACTTTCCCATATGGGGCATCTTACGACTTTTTTTGTTTTTTGTTTTTTGTTTTTCATTTAGAAAAGTATGGAAAACTTTTCATTTAGAAAAGTATTTGTTCCTGTATTTTAGAATTCAGTTTTGCATCTTTGCTGTAGAATTGCTGTTTTGTGTTACTGTTTTTTACTATGTCTTATTGTGTTTTGCATTTTTATTGTGTGCAATGCATTGTACTGGGGGGATGCACTTGAGCGCCTTTTCTGACGCTGACATTGTGTGGCTGCTCGTGCTCCTTTATGTTGTTCTTTGGAAGCTGTAGTGACCTGATGTTTTCACATTGTAAAAAATGCTTCCTGAGACTTCTTTAAAGCTCCTCTAACTTCTTCAGTGCATTTGGGATCAAACTTAGCTCTTAGATCAGCAAACCTGACTTGCTCCTACTTTTGCAGTTTTTCAGGCCTTACCATATTTCTTATCTCTGGCTTCCCACCTGATAGGAAAATCTTGCAGATTTGAAACAGTGGTTTCTGGCCTGCTGCTGCAGCAAATTCCCTATGTTTATTTAAGAAGTTGGGCCTGGCCGGGCGTGGTGGCTCAAGCCTGTAATCCCAGCACTTTGGGAGGCCGAGACGGGCGGATCACGAGTTCAGGAGATCGAGACCATCCTGGCTAACACGGTGAAACCCCGTCTCTACTAAAATACAAAAAAAATCAGCTGGGCGAGGTGGCGGGCGCCTGTACTCCCAGCTACTCGGGAGGCTGAGGCAGGAGAATGGCGTGAACCCGGGAGGCGGGGCTTGCAGTGAGCTGAGATCCAGCCACTGCACTCCAGCCTGGGCAACAGAGCTAGACTCCATCTCAAAAAAAAAAAAAAAAAAAAAAAAAGAAGAAGTTGGGCCTATACTTTTAGCCTACGAATAATGAGTGATACTTGCAATGAACACAGGTAGCCTGCTGCTGTTTATAACCTGTTGAGGATATTTATAGCAGGCAGGAGGCAGACCTAGGGTGTTATTGACAGGTGACTTTAGAGAATGTACATCGGTGGGGCGCGGTGGCTCACGCCTGTAATCCCAGCACTTTGGGAGGCCGACGAGGGCGAAGCACGAGGTCAGGAGATCGAGACCATCCTGGCTAACATGGTGAAACCCTGTCTCTACTAAAAATACAAAAAAAAAATTAGCCAGGCATAGTGGCGGGCGCCTGTAGTCCCAGCTACTCGGGAGGCTGAGGCAGGAGAAAGGCGTGAACCCGGGAGGCGGAGTTTGCAGTGAGCTGAGATGGCATCACTGCACTCTAGCCTGGGCAACAGAGCTAGACTCTGTCTCAAAAAAAAAAAGTGTGCATTAAGGAACAATTGTCCTCCAAAAGAGAGCCAAGCAACTGCTGTGGAGTCTCCTAGGCTGACTCTGCTGGAGGGTGAGAGGCAGGTGCCCACTGCAGCGCTGGCCCCTGGGATCCCCGGAGCGGCTGTGCTCTCCACCCTTGTATCGGCGAGTGGATCTTGACTGCATCAGCCATAAGCCTAGAAGCAGAGCTGGATCGAGATGTTTTTAATAATTGGAGTTGGGAAGACCCGGATGACTCATGAAAATGGTGGTGTTTGGCACCCGGGAGGCAGACATTGGGTATTTGTTCACAATTTTGCACCTGTAAGAGCATGTTCCTTTATAGCTTTCAGGAAGGATTGCCATGAGCGTCTTTAGGGCCTTTCATTCATGTACAAGTTTCATTCATTACTATTCAACTTGGTAGACTTGGTGAAAATGTAAAAGCATTCCATATTTGGATCAGTCTTGGGAACTAAATTTGTCGTGAATTGGGGCCTGTCACAGATTGCCTCCAGTGTGCATCCACCACTCAGACCCTCCTTGCTCAGTCTCCCTCTGGAGCCCATGGAGAAGCCGTGCTGTGGTTGGCAGTGCGGCCATCTGCGCTGCAGCAACATGGCAGGGTGCAGTCCAGCAAGACTGCCCTTTAGTGCAAGGCTAAGCTAGGAAAAGAAGCCCAAAAAAGCAGGTTCTTTTTGGTACTTGTAATTCAGGCATCCTCCAGAGTGAAGGCCACTCTACAGGCCCCTGGTGAGAACCTGCCTGGCTTTTCCACTGTGGGCCCCTAACCAGTACCCTGCCCTTGCGGCCCATTTGTGCCTGGGCAGATGTTTCTGGCCAGCAGACACTGAAGACCTTTTTGCTCTGACAGTATTTATGGCACTGAAGAGGATAAAGAAGCTTGAGCCTCTTTCTGACTCCCACTTTATGGGGCAGAGAGAGCTTTTTTTCTACGTAGCACATTGCAGTCTCACCGCTATCAGAAAAATATCCTGTTCATGGTTTATACTGAATTTGCAAACTACTGATAGGAGTTTTCAATAACCACTTGTATCTTCCATCATCCATGAGAGGTGGGAAGAGGTACACTGTATCTCTGCAATAAAACTTTTGCCAGGTTCTACCTCCTCTGAGCAAAGGATACTTTTCTATGTAGGCGTAGATCATTCTCCTTTACTAATCTGACATGGTGCATCTGGAGACGTCTGATGGAATCCAAAGACAACTTGAAACAAAGGCGGATGTCAGCTCTTGGTTTGTTTTCATTTCGTTCTCTTTTAAATCTCCCTTTTGTTATCGCTCCTGTTGTAGCGTGTCCATCAGTGTGTGAAGGGTACGCCCTGTTCTAACGATACTGCGTTGCTGCATCCAGCCTTTCGTGGGAGCGCAGTACGAAGTGTCCGGCATTGATTATCCTGACCACTTTTGATATGTAACTGAGAAATTTGTCTCATGCAATAAAAATGTACTGGCTGCATTTTAGCAAGGTTTACTCTTGCAAGTAAAAACGATCAACCGTGAAGCATAACAAATTCTGTATTTAGTTTCTTTTGTTGTTGTGGTTTTTGTTTTGTTTTTTGTTTTTGTAAGATTCTCAATAAATTAAATACAAGTCACTGGTTGTGCTTCCTTTGGGCGCTGTCTTCACAGATCTCATGAACATCTTCATAGTGTCTTTTAAAAAGTGTAAGTGCTGTCACCGTGCCTTTGCAGATGGCACAGGCACTGAGTCAGGGAGCCAACCAGGGTGGGGCGGTGCCCAGCCCAGGTGCAGTGTGTGGGCCCGGAGTGGGCTGCTGTCTCGGAGTGGGCTGCTGTCTCGGAGTGGGCTGCTGTCTCGGACTGCTGCGGAAGGTGGTGGGAGGGAGAAAGGGCTGGGATGCCAGTGGGAATCTTGAGCAGCGTTTAGTGCATGGCTTGTCTGGGAGTTTTTCTGTGATGTTTGAAATACTTGGGAGAAGGATATTCAATTTTTAGCTTGAAATGCATAAGGGTATTCAATCAAATTTGTAAATAGCATTAATGGTTAGGGGGGATTTAACCTCCCGAATATATGAGATAATTGAGCATTACTTGAGGAACAAGGCAAAAGGAGGGAGTGTTTTAACTAAAATTTGACTCAGTATTTTTGAGTTTGAAAACTGAAACAGGCTTTTAAATGTATAACCTTAATAAATTGGTTATGGCCAGGCACAGTGACTCATACCTGTAATCCCAGCACTTTGGGAGGCCGAGGCGAGCGGATCACCTGAGGTCAGGAGTTCGAGACCAGCCTGGCCAATGTGGTAAAGCCTCGTCTCTTCTGAAAGTTAGCTGGCGAGGTGACAGACGCCTGTAATCCCAGCTACTTGGGAGGCTGAGGCAGGAGAAACTTGAACCTGGGAGGCAGAGGTGGCAGTGAGCCGAGATTGCGCCATTGCATTCCAGCCTGGGCAACGATAGCAGAACTCCATCTCAAAAAAAAAAAATAGGCCGGGCGCGGTGGCTCAAGCCTGTAATCCCAGCACTTTGGGAGGCCGAGACGGGTGGATCACAAGGTCAGGAGATCGAGACCATCCTGGCTAAACCGGTGAAACCCCGTCTCTACTAAAAAATACAAAAAACTAGCCGGGCGAGGTGGCGGACGCCTGTAGTCCCAGCTACTCGGGAGGCTGAGGCAGGAGAATGGCGTGAACCTGGGAGGCGGAGCTTGCAGTGAGCTGAGATCCGGCCACTGCACTCCAGCCCGGGCGACAGAGGAAGACTCCGTCTCAAAAAAAAAAAAAAAAAATTGGGTATTGAATTTGTTTTGAGGGGAGGGGTTTTTATTGTTTTTGTTTGTGTTTTGTTTTGAGAGATTTCAAGTGATTCTCTGCCTCAGCCTCCTGAGTAGCTGGGATTATAGGCACGTGCCACCATGCCTGGCTAATTTTTGTATTTTTAGTAGAGGTGGGGATTCATTCACCATGTTGGCCAGGCTGGTCTCAAACTCCTGACCTCAGGTGATCCACCTGCCTCGGCCTCCCAAAGTGCTGGGATTACAGGTGTGAGCCATCGCGCTTGGCTGTTTTTTGTTTTTGTTTTTGAGACAAGAGTCTCACTCTGTTGCCCAGGCTGGAGTGCTGTGGTGTGATCTCGGCTCACTGCAACCTCTGTCTCCTAAGTTCAAGGGATTCTCCTGCCTCAGCCTCTCAAGTATCTGGGATTACAGGCGCCCACCACCATGCCCAGCTAATATTTGTATTTTTAGTGGAGGTGGGGTTTCGCCATGTTGGCCAGGCTGATGTTGAACTGTTGGCCTCAAGTGATCCACCTGCCTTGGCCCCCCAAAGTGCTGGGATTACATGTGTGAGCCAATGCACCCTGCTGGGTATTAATTTGAATAAGAAATAATGGCCGCTTGTGGTGGCTCATGCCTGTAATCCCAGCACTTTGGGAGGCCAAGGTGGGTGGATCACTTGAGGCCAGGAGTTTGAGACCAGCCTGGCCAACACGGCGAAACCCTGCTTCTACAAAAAAATAATAAAAAATCACCTGGGCATGGTGCCATGTGCCTGTAGTCCCAGCTACTTGGGAAGCTGAGGGGCAGGATTGCCTGAGTCGGGGAGGTGGAGGCTACGGTGAGCCATGATTGCACCACTGCACTCCAGCCTGGGTGACAGAGTAAGACCCTGTCTTAGAGGGTAAAAGATGAAAGTGAACTTTGGATCATGCTTCCGCCAGCCCCCTTGTGTTTTTCTGTTAAAATTCCAGGCTGCTTTGACCTTCCTTCCCTCAGGGTTTTGTTCTCCCCCAGTCTCGTTTTTGCTTCACCTTGGGTTGGCCTGGCCCTGTTGACATTTGAGCCAAGTCATTCTTTGCAGTGGAGGGATCCTGGGCACTGCTGGATGTTGAGCAGCATCCCTGGCCTCCAGCCGCAGATGCCAGGAGCACACATCCCCACATTTGTAACAAGCCAAAATCTCTCCAGACTGGCAAATGTCCCCTGGGGGGCAAAATCAATCCTGGTTGAAAATCACTGCTCTAGGCAAATCAGTCATAGAGGAGAAAGCTGGTTGTGTGTGTGTACATGTGCATGTGTGCTTTTTACATAGAACAAGTCTTATGAACAAAGGGCACCACCCCCAAGATACAGAAAATACAAATGTTAACTGGCTGGGGGTTTGGAGTATGTACAATACAATTTCCATAAGTATGAATATTTATCAGCTAGTCATTTGAGAGCATGATGTAAAGAAGCCATCTGTGGAGGCCTTTATGAGAGAGAAGAGGCTAAAAGAAATGTGCAGAATGTTTATTTTTAGAGTCCAATTCTCAGTAAGTTGGCTCTGTCCTCTAAAGCTGCCCACTCTGGGTGGTAAGTGCCTTACTGGGTTGAGAGGGGCAAGGGACACTATTGGGTCCGAATCATCTTTTTTTTTTTTTTTTTGAGACGGAGTTTCCCTCTTGTCACCCAGGCTGGAGTGCGGTGGCGCCATCTCGGCTCACTGCAACCTCTGCCTCCCAGGTTCAAGCGATTCTCCTGCCTCAGCCTCCCGAGTACCTGGGATTACAGGTGCCTGCCACCACGCCTGGCTAATTTTTGTATTTTTAGTAGAGACAGGGTTTCTCCACGTTGGCCAGGCTGGTCTTGAACTCCTGACCTCACAATCCTCCCACCTCAACCTCCCAAAGTGCTGGGATTAGAGGTGTGAGCCACCGTGCCCAGCCACAGTGATATTTCCTAATTAAAAGATGATGATGGTGGGGCAAGGTGGCTCATGCCTGTAATCCCAGCACTTCGGGAGGTCGAAGCGGGCGGATCACCTGAGGTCAGGCGTTCAAGACCAGCCTGCCCAACATGGCAAAACCCCATCTCTACTAAAAATACAAAAAATTAGCTGAGCGTGGTGGCAGGCACCTATAATCCTGGGTACTCAGGAGGCTGAGGCAGGAGAATTGATTGAACCCGGGAGGCAGAGGTTGCAGTGAGCTGAGAACACGCCACTGCACTCCAGCCTGGGTGACAAAGCAAGACTCCATCTCCAAAAAAAAAAAAAAAAATCACAGTGTCATGCAAAGGTAAGATGGGCTAGATGCCTGTTAAATACTTCATGTTACTTTTTTTTTTTTTTTTTTTTGAGACAGTCTCACTCTATTTTTAGTAAAGACAGGATTTCACCATCTTGGCCAGGTTGGTCTCGAACTCCTGATGTCGTGATCCGCCCACCTCAGCTTCCCAAAGTGCTGGGATTATAGGCGTGAGCCAGTGCGCCCCGCCCAAACCATATTAATTGTAGGTAATTCAACAGCATGAACCTGTAAGTCATGTTTTGTGAAGATACCTACTGGTGGCAGGAACAAGAGGCCCCACAGTCTCTTCCACCTCTACTCCTGGATACAGGTAAATTATGCAAAGCTCTCAATTTCTGCACTGATGCCAGATTTCTGTTTAGCTTTCTGTTCCCACAGTTTGTACTTTCTGTGTGTGTCTTATTTGGAGGTACTGATATGAAGATAGGTTTATTATGTCCTCAAATGTCCCATTTTTTTTTCCCCCTGCCTATGGGGAAATAGACTTAAGAAACAAATTTGTGGACAGGCACAGTGGCTCACGCCTGTAATCCCAACACTGGGAGACCGAGGCGGGCCTCATGTGTGAGGTCAGGAGTTCGGGACCAGCCTGGCCAACATGGTGAAACTCTGTCTCTACTAAAAATACAAAAATCAGTCAGGTGTGGTGGTGGGCGCCTGTAAATTCCAGCTACTTGGGAGGCTGAGGCAGAAGAATCACTTGAACCCGGGAGGTGGAGTTGCGATGAGGGAAGATAGTGCCATTTTCAGCCTGGGCACCAAGAGCAAAACTCCAGCTCAAAAAAAAAAGCCTGGTGTGGTGGCTCACGCCTGTAATCCCAGCACTTTGGGAGGCCAAGGCGGGTGGATCACCTGAGGTCGGGAGTTTGAGACCAGCCTGACCAACATGGAGAAAACTGTCTCTACTAAAAATACAAAATTAGCTGGGCATTGTGGCACACATGCCTGTAATCCCAGCTACACGGGAGGCTGAGGCAGGAGAATCACTTGAGCCTGGGAGGCAGAGGTTGTGGTGAGCTGAGATCGCACCATTGCACTCCAGCCTGGCAATAAGAGCGAAACTCCATCTCAAAAAAAAAAAAAAAAAAAGAAACTTGTGTGGACTAAAACAGGAACTGGCCAACTATGGTCGGTCCGTGGGTCAAGTCCAGCCTGCCACCTGTTTTTCATTGGCCTTGTAAGCTGAGAATGGTTTTGAGAACATTTTTAAATGGTTGGAAAAAATAAAAAGAATTATTTTCTAACGTGAGAAATATGTGAAATTCAAATTTCAGTGTCCATAAATAAAGTTTTATTGGAACACAGCCATGCCCATTCTCTTCTGTATTGTCTCTGGCAGCGTTAGAGCTGCAACAGCACCGTTGCATAGTTACAGAGCCTATATGGCCTACAAAGCCTGAAGTATTAATATTTGCTATCCAACCCTTTATGTAAAAGGCTTGTCAGCTCCTGGTCTAAAAACAAGAATAACGGGCTGGGCACGGTGGCTCACGCCTGTAATCCTAGCATTTTGGGAGGGCAAGTCGGGTGGATTGCCTGAGCTCAGGAGTTCGATACTATCCTGGGCAACACGGTGAAACCCTGTCTCTACTAAAATACAAAAAATTGACTGGGCGTGGCGGCATGCGCCCGTAATCCCAGTTACTTGGGAGGCTGAAACAGGAGAATCAGTTGAACCTGATAGGTGGAGATGGCAGTGAGCCGAAATCGTGCCACTGTACTCCAGCCTGGGCGACAGAGCAAGACTCCATCTCAAAACAAACAAACAAAAAAACAATAAATGGCAGAAACAAAACTGAAAATTAGGGCCGGAAGTGCTGGCTCCTGCCTGTTATCCCAGCGCTGTGGGAGGGCAAGGTGGGTGAATTGCTTGAGACCAGGAGTTCGAGATCAGCCTGGGCAACATAGGAAGACCCCCCCCATCTCTACAAAAAATAAAAATTAACGGGGCATGGTGGCTTACACCTGTGGTCCCAGCTACTCGGGAGGCTGAGGTGGGAGGATCTTGGGAGCTCGGGAAGTCAAAAAATAATAAGTAAATTTGGGAGTAGACCCCTGGTCATAGCCCAGATTGATAGAAGGAATGGTTGTATGTCCTGAATGCACAGACCACGCTGGAATCAGCAACCGCGACGTCTTAGTCGTGACGCTTCACCCACCTGTTTGTTAGGTTGTCAAATGAGGGGTCTGGCCACCTACATGACTAGTTTCTTACATCAGTGGTCTTCAAGCCTTTTTGGTCACACACTCCAGATTAAAAAGATTTCTAGGCCAGGCACAGTGGCTCACACCTATAATCTCAGCACTTTGGGAGGCTGAGCTGGGAAGATCTCAAGCCCAGGAGTTCAAGACCAGCCTAGGCAACATGGCAAGACCCCATCTCTACAAAAAATGCAAAAATTAGTTGGGCGTGGTGGTGCACGCCTGTAGCCCCAGCTACCTGGGAGTCTGGGGTGGGAGGATTTCTTGAGCCTGGGAGGCTGGGGCTGCAGTGAGCCGAGATAGTGCCACTGTACTCCAGCCTGGGTGACAGAGTGAAGGACACTGGAAAAAAAGTTTCCAGTGCATACCTCCACCTCTAGTATTGCTTATTAATTTACTTGTAAGCTATAGTGGCTGCTGTCCTGATATGTACGCTGTATATCCCACATAAATAGGAGCTCTAATATTCCCTCCTGTGGGTCACCATTCTCACCACCTGGGGTAGGCACAGTTCTCAATGGAGCGGATTGCTTCAGAAAGTTTTTCAGTGTTGGAATCAGTTCCAGAATAAGGGCTTTCTCTATGGCCATATTTCCCTGAACGTCCTTGGTCTCAGCTGATCTTGGAAACTAAGCAAGGTGAGGCTTCTTTAGTACTTGGATGGCAGACCACCTCGGGATACTAGGTGCCGTAGGCTATACCTAAATCTTACAATACTGGGGGGGGGGGGGGAGATATTTTTTAAAAAATAAAGGTTGACCTGGCACAATAGCTCACAGCTGTAACCCCAGCACTTTGGGAGGCCGAGGCAGGCAGATCACTTGAGGTCAGGAGTTTGAGACCAGCTGGCCAACATGGTGAAACCCCGTCTCTACTAAAACTACAAAAAAAAAAAAAAAAAAGCCAGGTGTGGTGGGCGGCTTTAATCCCAGCTACTCAGGAGGCTGAAGCAGGAGAATTACTTGAACCCGGGAGGCAGAGGTTGCAGTGAGCTGAGATCGCACCATTGCACTCCAGCCTGGGTGACAAAGCCAAGACTCCATCTCAAAAAAATAAATAATAAAAATAAAAACCTCCTTTCTAGGCTAGTTGGTTGGTTGTTTGACATGGGGTCTCATGTGTTGCACAGGCTGGAGTGCAGTGGCGTGACCTTGGCTCACTGCAACCTCTACCTCCCGGGTTCAAGCGATCCTCCTGCCTCACTCTCAAGTAGCTATGATCACAGGCACGCGCCACCACACTCGGCTAATTTTTGTATTTTTGGTAGAGACGGGGTTTTGCTATGTTGCTCAGGCTGGTCTCAAACTCCTGACCTCAAGTGATTTGCGCGCCTTGGCCTCCCAAAGTGCTGAGATTACAGGCATGAGCCACTGTGCCTGGCCAAGTGCTGGTGTTTTGTGTTAGAGAAAATGGCGCACGTGTTACCTGTCTTCTTACTATGTGAAGTGTTGAGAGAATCCTTAGTGATCCATCCTATCAATCCTCCCTGATCTTACAGATGAAACTAAGGCCTAGGAATGTCAAGCAAGTTCTTTAAGGCCTAGAGAAGGTTTTATGGCAGATCTGAAGCTAAAGTTTGTGTCTCCTGATGTTCCTCATGCTACACTCATTCCCTGGGCTTCCCCTCCTCTCTGCATTTACCTGCTTGCTCCCTGGAAAGCCACTCTGTGAAATATCCATTGAACCAGTAAAGAACCATTCTAGGCAAGTCACAATGGCTCACGTCTGTTATCCCAGCACTTTGGGAGGCAGATGCCGAAGGATTGCTTGAGCCCAGAGGTTCAAGACCAGTCTGGGCAACATGGTGAAATTTCACCTCCACTAAAAATACAAAAAGGCAGGCGTGGTGGCTCACGCCAGCAATTCCAGCACTTTGGGAAGCTGAGGTGGGCGGATCACTTGAGGTCAGGAGTTCAAGACCAGCCTGACCAACATGGAGAAATCCTGTCTCTACTAAAAATACAAAAATTATCTGAGTGTGGTGGCGCGTGCCTGTAGTCCCAGCTACTCGGGAGGCTGAGGCAGGAGAATCACTTGAACCCAGGAGGCAGAGGTTGCAGTGAGCTGAGATCGCACCACTGCTCTCCAGCCTAGCGACAGAGCAAGACTCTCTCTCAAAAAATAAATAAAAATAAAGACATTACATTGAAAACTATAGAACATTGTTGACGTTAAAAAAATTAAATAAGACCTAAAATATAGAAGGAGATCCTGTGGGCCGGGCGCGGTGGCTCAAGCCTGTAATCCCAGCACTTTGGGAGGCCGAGGCGGGTGGATCACGAGGTCAGGAGATCGAGACTATCCTGGCTAACATGGTGAAACCCCGTCTCTACTAAAAATACAAAAAACTAGCCGGGTGTGGTGGCGGGCGCCTGTAGTCTCAGCTACTTGGGAGGCTGAGGCAGGAGAATGGCGTGAACCCGGGAGGCGGAGCTTGCAGTGAGCCGAGATCACGCCACTGCACTCCAGCCTGGGAGACACAGCGAGACTCCGTCTCAAAAAAAAAAAAAAAAAAAAAAAAAAAGAAGGAGATCCTGTGTTCATGGATTGGAAGACAATATTGCAATTAAAATAGCAATACTCCCGAATAGATACACAGATTTAATACAAGCTCATCAAAATTCCAATTGTGTGTGTGTGTGTGTGTGTGTTTTTTTTTTTTTCCCCCCAGGAAGGGACAAGCTGATCCTAAAACTCATACGGAAATAAATGCAAGTAACCCAAAATAGCCAAAAGCAGTCTTGAAAAAGAAGAACAAAGTTGGGAGAGTCATACTTCCCGATTTCAAAACTTACTATAAAACTACAGAAATCAAGGCAGTGTGGTACTAGAATAGGGATAAACAAGTTGAACAGTGGGATATAATCGAGAGGCTGGAAACAAACCTTCACACTCATCATCAATTGATTTCCAACAAGGGTATCAAGACAATTCTGTGAAGGAAAGGAATAGTTTTTTCAACAAAATTGCTGAGAGAAGTTCAAGACTAGCCTGGCCAAGATGGTGAAACCCCGTCTCTACTAAAAAAAATACAAAAAATTGGCCGGGCATGGTGGCAGGCACCATGTAATCCCAGCTGCTTGAGAGGCCGAGGCTGAGGCAAAGAATTGCTTGAACCCAGGAGGCAGAGGTTGCAGTGAGCCGAGATCGCGCCACTGCACTGCAGCCTGGGCGACAGAGTGAGACTCCATCTCAAAAAAAAAAAAAAAAAAAGATGTGCTTATATCCACATGTAAAGAATGAATTTGCATCCATCTCACACCATATACAAAAAATAACTAAAAATGCTTTGGGAGGCTGAGGCAGGCCAATCACCCGAGGTCAGGCATTCAAGACCAGCCTGGCCAACATGGTGAAACCCCATCTCTACAAAAATACAAAAATTAGCCAGGCACAATTGCAGTGCCTGTAATCGCAGCTACTTGGGAAGCTGAGGTGGGAGAATCGCTTGAACCCAGAAGGCAGAGGCTGTAGTGAGCCAAGATCATGCCATTGCGCTCCAGCCTGGGCAACAGGGCAAGACTGTCTTAAAAACAAAACTAGGCCGGGCGCGGTGGCTCAAGCCTGTAATCCTAGCACTTTGGGAGGCCGAGACGGGCGGATCACGAGGTCAGGAGATCGAGACCATCCTGGCTAACATGGTGAAACCCCGTCTCTACTAAAAAATACAAAAAACTAGCTGGGCGAGGTGGCGGGCGCCTGTAGTCCCAGCTACTCGGGAGGCTGAGGCAGGAGAATGGCATAAACCCAGGAGGCGGAGCTTGCAGTGAGCTGAGATCCGGCCACTGCACTCCAGCCTGGGCCACAAAGCGAGACTCCGTCTCAAAAAAAAAAAAAAAAAAAAAAAAAAACAACAAAACTAGAGGCTGGGCGTGTTGGCTCACGCTTGTAATCCCAGCACTTTGGGAGGCCAGTCAGGTGGATCACAAGGTCAAGAGATGGAGACCATCCTGGCCAACATGGTGAAACCCCATCTCTACTAAAAAAAATACAAGGGCCGGGCGCGGTGGCTCAAGCCTGTAATCCCAGCACTTTGGGAGGCCGAGACGGGCGGATCACGAGGTCAGGAGTTCGAGACCATCCTGGCTAACACGGTGAAACCCCGTCTCTACTAAAAAATACAAAAGAAAAACTAGCCGGGCGAGGTGGCGGGCGCCTGTAGTCCCGGCTACTCGGGAGGCTGAGGCAGGAGAATGGCGTAAAAACCCGGGAGGCAGAGCTTGCAGTGAGCTGAGATCCGGCCACTGCACTCCAGCCTGGGCGACACAGCGAGACTCCGTCTCAAAAAAAAAAAAAAAAAAAAAATTGGCCGGGTGTGGTGGCGGACGCCTGTAGTCCTAGCTACTTGGGAGGCTGAGGCAGGAGAATGGCGTGAACCCGGAAGGCGGAGCTTGCAGTGAGCCAAGATCACGCCACTGCACTCCAGCCTGGGCGATAGAGTGAGACTCTGTCTCAAAAAAAAAAAAAAAAGAAAACAAAACAAAACTAGGGGCCGAGCACGGTGGCTTATGCCTGTAATCCCAGCACTTTGGGAGGCCAGGGTGGGTGGATAACCTGAGGTCGGGAGTTCAAGACCAGCCTGACCAACATAGAGAAACCCCGTCTTTACTAAAAATACAAAATTAGCCGGGCATGGTGGTGTATGCCTGTAATCCCAGTTACTAGGGAAGCTGAGGCAGGAGAATCGCTTGAATGAACCTGGGAGGCAGAGGTTGCGGTGAGCTGAGACTGTGCCATTGCACTGCAGCCTAGTCAACAAGAGTGAAAATCTCTCAAAAAAAAAAAACTAGGCTGGGCATGGTGGCACACGTCTGTAATACAGCACTTTGGGAGGCTAAGGTGGGCGGATCACAAGGTCAGGTGATTGAGACCATCCTGGCTAACACGGTGAAACCCCGTCTCTACTAAAAATTCAAAAAATTCACCGAGTGTGGTGGCGGGCGCCTGTAGTCCTAGCTACTCAGGAGGCTGAGGCAGGAGAATGGCTTGAACACTGGAGGCGGAGGTTGCAGTGAGCTGAGATTGCACCACTGCACTCCAGCCTGGGCAACAGAGCAAGACTCTGTCTCAAAATAAAAGAACAAAAACTATATAAAACTCTTCAAATAAAATGGGTGAGGCTGGGTGGGTGGCTTGTAATCACAGCACTTTGGGAGCCTGAGGTGGGGGATCACCTGAGGTCAGGAGTTCGAGACCAGCCTGGCCAACATGGTGAAACCCCATCTCTACTAAAAATACAAAAATTAGCCAGGTGTGGTGGCGCATGCCTGTAATCCCAGCTACTCGGGACGCTGAAGCAAGAGAATCACTTGAACCTGGAGGTGGGGGTTGCTGTAAGCCGAGATTGTACCACTGCACTCCAGCCTGGGCGACAGAATGAGAGTTTGTCTCAAAAAAAAGAGTTCAAGACCAGCCTGGGCAACGGAAGGAGCCCCTGTTCCTACAAAAAAAAAAAAAAAAAATTCTAGAGTCATGCATTTGTTCATACCATGGAATATTCAGCCCTGAAGAGGAAGGAAATGCTGGAATGCTACCTACTACAACATGGATGAACCCTGAAACACTGTGTATGGCAAGTGGAAGAAGCCAGACACAAAAGGCCATATAACGTACCATGCTATTTACATGAAATGTCCTGAATAGGAAATCCAAGTAAATTAGTCATTGCCTAAAGCTGGAGAGAATGAGGAATGAGAAGTGACTACTACTGGGTATGAAGTTTCTTTTTATTTTATTTAATTAATTTATTTTTTTTGAGACGGGGTCTTGCTCCATCACCCAGGCTGGAGTGCAGTGGCACGATCTTGGCTCACTGCAACCTCAGGAGGTTGAGGCAGGAGAATGGCGTGAACCTGGGAAGCGGAGCCTGCAGTGAGCTGAGATCCTGCCACTGCACTCCAGCCTGGGTGACAGATCGAGACTTTGTCTTTAAAAAAATAAATAAATAAATATCAAATGAGTGGGCTGGGAGTGGTGGCTCACACCTGTAATCCCAGCATGGTGGGAGGCCAAGGCGGGCGGATCACCTGAGGTCAGCAGTTCGAGACCAACCTGGCTAACATGGTGAAACCCCATCTCTACCCAAAATACCAAAATTAGCCAGGCATGGTAGTGGGTGCTTGTAATCCCAGCTACTGGAGAGGCTGAGGCAGGAGAATCGCTTGAACCTGGGAGGTGGAGGTTGCAGTGAGCCAGGATTGTGCCATTGCACTTCAGTCTGGGCAACAAGAGCAAGACTCCATCTCAAAAAAATAAAAATAAAAATAAAAAAATAAAATAAAACAGGGTGATGATAATGTTCTGCCTTGGCCCCCCAAAGTGCTGGGATTACGTGTGTGAGCCAATGCACCCTGCTGGGTATTAATTTGAATAAGAAATAATGGCCGTTTGTGGTGGCTCACGCCTGTAATCCCAGCACTTTGGGAGGCCGAGGCGAGCGGATCACGAGGTCAGGAGATCAAGACCATCCTGGCTAACATGGTGAAATCCCGTCTCCACAAAAAATACAAAAACAAAAAAATTAGCTGAGTGTGGTGGCGGGCGGGAGGAGGCTGAGGTGGGAGAATGGCATGAACCCGGGAGGCAGAGCTTGCAGTGAGCCGAGATGGCACCCCTGCACTCCAGCCTGGGCAGCAGAGCAAGACTCCGTCTCAAAAAAAAAAAAAAAGTTCTAGAGTTAGATAGTGCATTAGAGTTGCACAACTCTGTGAATACGCTAAAAATCACTGAATTACATACTTTTTCAGGGGATTAGGGGACAGAGTCTCACTGTCACCCAGGCTGGAGTGCAGTGTCCTGATCTTGGCTCACTGCAGCCTCGACCTCCCCAAAGTTAGGTGATCCTCCTACCTCAGTAGCTGGGACTACAGGTTAGCCTCCACTTTTGGCTAATGTTTAGTAGAGATGTGGTCTTGTTATGTTTCCTAGGCTGGTCTCAGACTCCTGGGCTCAAGAGATCTGCCCACCTCAGCCTCACGAAGTGCTGGGATTACAGGCGTGCACCATCACGCCTGGCTTTTTTTTTTTTTTTTTTTTTTTTTTTTGGTATTTTAGTAGAGCCGGGGTTTCACCATGTTGGTCAGGATGGTCTTGATCTCCTGACCTTGTGATCCGCCCACCTTGGCCTCCCGAAGTGTTGGGATTACAGGTGTGAGCCACCATGTCTGGCCGAGTTGTATATAGATATATATTTTTTGAGACGGAGTCTCGCTCTGTCACCCAGGCTGGAGTGCAGTGGCGCTCTCTCAGCTCACTGCAAGCTCCGCCTCCCCGGTTCAAGTGATTCTCCTGCCTCAGCCTCCTGAGTAGCTGGGACTACAGGCACCTGCCACCACGCCCGGCTAACTTTTTTGTATTTTTAGTAGAGATGGGGTTTCATCGTGTTAGCCAGGATGGTCTCGATCTCCTGACCTCATGATCCGACCACCTCTGTCTCCCAAAGTGCTGGGATTACAGGCGTGAGCCACGGCACCTGGCCTCTAAGTTGTATACTTTTAAAGGGTGAATTTTATGCTAAGTGAATAATATCTCAATTAGAATAAAAAATGGAAACATGTGGCCAGGCGCGGTGGCTCAAGCCTGTAATCCCAGCACTTTGGGAGGCCGAGACGGGCGGATCACGAGGTCAGGAGATCGAGACCATCCTGGCTAACACGGTGAAACCCCGTCTCTACTAAAAATACAAAAAACTAGCCGGGCGAGGTGGCGGGCGCCTGTAGTCCCAGCTACTCGGGAGGCTGAGGCAGGAGAATGGCGGGAACCCGGGAGGCGGAGCTTGCAGTGAGCTGAGATCCGGCCACTGCACTCCAGCCCGGGCGGCAGAGCGAGACTCCGTCTCAAAAAAAAAAAAAAAAAAAAAAAAAAAAAAAAAAAACAAAAAACTAGCCGGGCGAAGAGGCGGGCGCCTGTAGTCCCAGCTACTCGGGAGGCTGAGGCAGGAGAATGGCGTAAACCCGGGAGGCGGAGCTTGCAGTGAGCTGAGATCCGGCCACTGCACTCCAGCCTGGGCGTCAGAGCGAGACTCCGTCTCAAAAAAAAAAAAAAAAAAAAAAAATGGAAACATGTTTTTCTTTTCTTTCGGTTTTTTTTGTTTTTTTTTTTTTTTTTTGAGACACAGTTTTGTTCTATCGCCCAGGCTGGAGCAGTGGTGCCATTACAGGTCAGTGAAACCTCCGCTTTCTGGGCTCCAGTGATCCTCCCACCGCAGCACCTCAGCCTCCAGAGTAGCTGGGACCATGGGTGCATGTCACTATGCCCTAGCTAATTTTTGTATTTTTAGTAGAGATGGGTGCTTTCTATGTTGCCCATGCTGGTCTTGAACCCCTGGGCTCAACTGATCTGCCTGCCTTGACCTTCTGTAGTACTGGGATTACAGAAGTGAGCCATCGTGCCCAGCTGAAACATTTTTTTTTTCTTTGAGATGGAGTCTCGCCCTGTCACCCAGGTTTGAGTGCAGTGGCTCGATCTCGGCTCACTGCAACCTCCACCTCCTGGGTTCAAGCAATTCTACCTCAGCCTCTTGAATAGCTGGGACTAAGTCACGCGCCACCACACCCACCTAATTTTTGTATTTTTAGTTAAGATGGGGTTTCACCATGTTGGCCTGGCTAGTCTCAATCTCCTGACCTCAGGTGATCCGCCTGCCTTGGTCTCCCAAAGTGCTGGAATTACAGGAGTGAGCTGAAACTTTTTTTTTTTTTTTTTTTTTCCGGAGGCAGAATCTTGCTCTGTCACCCAGGCTGGAGTGCAAGTGGCAGGATCTCAGCTCACTGCAACCTCCTCAACCCTGGGTCCAAGCGATTCTCTTGTCTCAACCTTCCAAGTAGCTGGGATTACAGGTGCCCACCACCACGCCCGGCTAATTTTTTCTATTTTTATTATTTTTATATTTTTGAGACGGAATCTCGCTCTCTCACCCAGACTGGAGTGCAGTGGTGCGATCTGGGCTCACTGCAAGCTCCGCCTCCCGGGTTCACTCCCTTCTCCTGCCTCAGCCTCCCGAGTAGCTGGGACTACAGGCACCTGCCACCACGCCCGGCTAGTTTTTTTGTATTTTTAGTAGAGATGGAGTTTCATCATGTTAGCCAGGATGGTCTTGATCTCCTGACCTCATGATCCACCCGCCTCAGCCTCTCAAAGTGCTGGGATTACAGGCGTGAGCCACCTCGCTCAGCCAACAGTTTTTTTTTTTTTTTTTTTTTCTTTTCTTTTGAGACGGAGTCTCGCTCTGTCGCCCAGGCTGGAGTGCAGTGGCGCGATCTCGGCTCACTGCAAGCTCCGCCTCCCGGGTTCACGCCATTCTCCTGCCTCAGCCTCCCGAGTAGCTGGGACTACAGGCGCCCACAACCGCGCCCGGCTAATTTTTTGTATTTTTAGTAGAGACGGGGTTTCACCGTGGTCTCGATCTCCTGACCTTGTGATCCGCCCGCCTCGGCCTCCCAAAGTGCTGGGATTACAGGCGTGAGCCACCGCGCCCGGCCCTAGCCAACAGTTTTTAAATGATGTCATGGACTTAGAGTCAGGAGTGGGGACAATGGAAAAAACACAACACTATTGGCTGACACCTGTAATCTCAGTGCTTTGAGGTAGAGGTGGAGGCAGGAGGATCACTTGAGCCCAATAGTTCGAAGCTACAGTAAGCTGTGATCAAGCCACTGCACTCCAGCCTGGGTGACAGAGGGAGACAATGTGGAAATAGATTGGTTCAGAGTACTCATAGAAGGGACTGGGCCTGCCAGTGAGATCTGGATTCTTGCCCCGAGGAAATGGAGGCCTAGTCAAACAGTCAGTGGGTGGGGGAGTCAGAGTCAGTACCCGGTGTGTATGCCTCAGGAGCCCTCTGCTAGTAGCTGCAGCCCTGCACTGTTCAATATGGTGACCCCTAGCTGTGGTGGCTACTGAGCGCTGAAACGTCGCTACTCTGAATTAAAATGTGCTGTAAGTATAAAACACACACTGGATTGCGAAGACTTAGTATAAGAGAATGTAAAGTGTCTTATTAATAATTCCCTTTAATTCATTATATAGTGAAATCATGCTGTTCTGGAGCTATTGTTAAATAAAACATGTTAAAATCAATTTCACCGGTGTTTTTTTACTTTCTCAAATGTGACTACTGAAAAATTGAAAATTACTTATGTGGCTGGCATGCTATTTCCATTGGACAGTGCTGCTCTAGAGGACTAGGCGCCTGGGACCAGCCACATGGGTGGCATTAATTTATTCATGGAATAAGGTTTCACTGAGCATCCTTCGCTAGTGCTGGTCTACAGCTGATCTCAAGGGTGGGGGTTAAGCTGGGGAGGGGGTGTCGTCGCCTGCACCTTTGGTCCTAAAGGAGAAGGCAGGCCTGGGTGGGCATCCCTAGGTGGGTGCTTTTGTTACCAGATCCGGAGATGATGCTTGCACGGCTGTGTCTAATTAAATCTGCAAACCATGGCGATTAAAAACAACAGAAAAGGGTGGGCATCTTATGTATTTTAACGAGCTTTACTACTTCGGCAGAACTCCAAAATTAAAAAAAAAAAAAAAAAAAAAAAGAAAAAGAAAAAAAAGAGAACAAACCCACAACCTTTAGGTTATTCATCTAATCCAAATCCAAAATACACTCGATGATTACATTTCAATCAGATCCGAAGATGGGCTGGGGGTGGGGTCGAAGGAAGATTTAAATTGCCCCGTAAAACTCCAGGGGGTAGAAACTTTGCCAAGTTCAGTTCTTGTATCCTCAGCGCTTGGAACAGTGAGTGGCGCATAGTAGGTGCTTCCCTTAAATACTGGAGTGAGTCTACGCACGAAATTGTGCGATTCAGGGGTGAGTTTTCCGGGAAGGGGGATGAGGGGTGGAGAAGGCCTCTAGCTTTTGTCAGTCTCACAGGAGTCTTGGATCCCCAAAGGGTTAAAAACCACTTCATAAAGACAGGGACATGAAATTTATTTGAAATCAATGTCAAGCATCAGTTATTCGAATCCTGGGGCTTGGCCAGACCCGGGCGTCTGGAATGATCTACGTGCTTAAATACACCACTCGCCACCATTTTCTCCAGGTAATTTTCCATCCCTGCCCCCACCGTCAAGGGGAAGAAAGTGCTCCTCGGATCCCGGCCGCCCTGGCCTCCTGCAGCTGCCGCGGGGGCGGCCCCCAGTGCACCCCTGGAGCGCCCGGCGCGGGGCGGCCGCCCGGACGCGCGCGGGCCTCAGGCGCCGCCGGGACCCCAGCCCCCCAAACTTTGGCAAGTTGCGGGCGCCGAGCGCACCCGGAGGCGCGGGGCGCGGCCGCAGGCGGAGCCGCCCCCTGACGCCGGGCCGCCCCCTCCCGGCCCCGGCCGCCCCGCCGGCTCCGCGGAAAGTTTGCGGCCGCCCCTGCGCCGCGCCCGGGGCCTGGGTGAGACTGCGGCGGCGGCAGGGCGCGGACGGCCATATTTGCCGGCGCGGCCCGAGCCGCCGACAACAAAAAGTGCGCGGGCGCTCGGCGGGCGCTCGGACGGGCGCGGGGCTGCCACGCTGCCGCCCGGCCTCGCCGCCGCCGCCGCCGCCCTCGCGGCCTGGCCCCGCCGCGCCCGGCGCGCCCGCCGCCCGGGGGGATGTCTTACAAACCGAACTTGGCCGCGCACATGCCCGCCGCCGCCCTCAACGCCGGTGAGTGAGCCGCGTGCGACGCGCCCCGAGCGCCGCCAAGTTGGGGGTCCGCGCGCCCAGCCCCGGCCGGGGGATGCCGTGGGCGCCCGCGGAGGCCGGGGGCGGGGGGCTCAGGGTCCCGGCCCGGGGCAGCGCTGCCGCCGCCATGATTTCCGAGCCCGCGCCGCCAAAGTTCGCTGGTGCGCCCCGCACGCCGAGGGCCTTGGCTGGGGGTGCGGGGCGGGCGGCCTGGGGTGACCCCCGCGCCGGCGGCTGCGGATCGCAGGGAGCGCGGCGGGCGAGGGCGAGGGCGGGGGAGGCTTGTTCTCGTCTCCTTTTTCCTCCCGCTTCTGGGCGGCTCGGCGAGGGCCCCTGCCGGCGGGAGTCGGGAGCGGCCCGGGCCGCGCCGGGAGCGGGGAGCGGGGCGCGGGGCGCGGGGCCCCGCCGCCCTGGGGAGCGGGGTCGTGGAGCGGCCCGGGCGGGAGACGCTGCGGGCAGGGCCAGGCCCCGCGCGGGCCGGCGCGGGCGGAGGGCTGCGGGGCTGCCGCGGGCCCTGAGGTCGTGGGGCCGCCGGGACTGGGACCGGGATGGGGTCGCCGGTGGGCAGCGGACTCGGAGGCCGGGGGGCCTCGGCCGGGCGCGTGGGAGCAGGGACTGCCCCATGCGGTCACGCGGGGATCCCCGTAAGGTGTGCGCGGAGTGAACGAAGTTGGCGCAGTCCTGGGGCTGCTAGGGCCCGCGCGCGGGCGTGGGGGCAGGGGGTCACGCGGACGCCCCATCTGGGAGCCCCCAGGGCTGATCCGGGAAGGCCCTCGATGCAGAAGCCGGGAGGGGCTCCCCTCGACCTTCCTGGGGCTGCGGCGGCAGCCGGGCGCTCCCAGGAAACTCCTCCAGAAGTTGTCAGGCAGCTTCGGGCTGAGCCCAGGGGACCGAGGGAGCCATGGGGAGTGGGCGCAACATTGAGGGATTGGTAGGTGCCGGGCTTTGTGACCTCACTGGGGCCCCTCTTCTCTGACACTTGGTCGGAAACAGACTTCCCAAAAGGCGGTTGTGTTGCGGGGCGTGGGGGGTAAGGACTCGGAGGGAAAGGAGTGGCCCCGTTGGTCACCGGTGCCACGCTGGCTCTCCTGCTCGAGTTTTGGGCCTTGTTTGCAAACGTTGACTTCATAAACCTCCCACATCCGAAGTAGGACCCATAAAAACGATATTTAAAAAAACCTTGGACACTGAGGTGTAGGGGCAGGAAAGGGTTAATCGTCAGGGTGCTGAGGGAGAGTTGAATTGCTCACTTGTGGGCTCGGAGTCCCAAAGAGCAAACAGCCACTGTTTTCTTCTCAAACATTCTCACCTCCTCTGGGGTCCGCAGACCTTACAAAGACGGGCTTTGTTGCCAGGTAGGACTGCCAGCAGCGTTCTTCCTCTGGCCTGTGGGGAGGGCAGGGGCTGGTGTTGCCAGCCTGGGCAAGGCTGACAGCTCAGGCTTGACCTGGTGTCATTGGGGCCGGGGCCTTAAACTGGGACCTTCAGGGTTTGGGGTCACAGGGATAGCGGCACTCACGGGGACCCCTGAAGTCCTGTTCTGAGCTGGCTGCACCTGTATTCAGCTTTTCTTCTCTTTCTCCTGTGGAGAATTTCAGGAGTGCCGAGATCCCCAGATCTGGGCTTTTTGGTGCCCCTCCCTCTCCCCCATGGACCCTTTTGCAGAACCCCAGCTCCCCTCCTGCCATTTGCATCCAAGATGGACTCTCCGCTGCTGCCGCTGCTCCTCCGGCTTCCTTGTCATCATCCCTCACGCCCTGCAGCCCTGCCTCCTGCTCACGGGTTGCCAAGCCGCGGCCTGGCCGGTGGTGGCAGTGGCGGAGTTAGACAAAGCCCCCGCCTCCCCCGCCCCAGAGCCCCCCAGGCGCCCCAAGTGGCGGGAAGGCCGCCAGCTCCCCAGGCCCCGGCGCTCTTTGTCTGGCGTGGGGGCGGGGAGCCGCGCCTGGCCCCAGGAGCTTCCTGGCCTCTGCCAACCCCTCGCTCCTGCACACTGCGCTCATTGTCTGAGATGCGCCGAGACGGCCTGCGCTGACGTGGTCCCTGTGTCCCGGTCCCTGTGTCTGCAGGAAGGAGTGACCATGAGTGGAACTCGGGGCATTTCCGCCATCTCTCTCCAGGACTAGACACCCCCCACCCAACCCTGAACAAGGGACTGGCCTGGACAGAGCATTGGAGTCACCGAGCTATTGCTCCTCGTCCCCCCAGCCAAAATGGGACAATTTCTCATTCCTCCTTCCTCTCAGCCCCGCAAAACCTAACCCCAGTATCATCAAATAGTAGGGTCTGGAGCCTGTAGACCTTCTCTTGGGAAGCACTGCCTCTAACAAATGGAGAAACTGAGGACTGGAGGGCGGGGGGCCTGTCTGAGGTCACACAGCCAGGAGTGGCACAGCTGGGGCTGGCGCCAAGTCCAGTGGGGAGGACAGAAAAGGAGAGGTGAGGAGCAGTGGGCAAAGCAGTTGGGGAAGAGGACGGGGGCACACCGAGTTGATTCGAGGGTGCGTGGGAAGTGGCTAGCGCCCCTCCTGCCAGGCTGCTGGGATCTTGCAAACGCCCAGGGTGCTGTGCTCTATGGTCCCTCCCAGAAACTGGCCCTCGAGGCCAGAGAGGTGTAGCTACCAGGATCGAAACCCAGGTCTCTGCCAGCAGAGCCTGTGTTCCCCATGCCACGCTTGCTGCCACATCAGAAGCTCAGGAAACTGGGGTTTGGCTGATGTGGTGAGGGGGCGCTGGGGGACATCGCCCTGCCCAATTCCTGCAGTGGCCGTGGACGTGCCGGATATCGCGGGCGTAGTGCTTCCCCATCCCAAGCCGCCCATCCCTGTAGCACACGTGTCTCGTCATCCCCATGTGGGAGGCATGGAAACTGAGGCTCGGAGTGGCATGGTGCTCTGCCCAGTTCAGGATCCAAGTCCACGTTTCCAGGTCCAGCCCAAGCTGGAGCATAACCCTGGGCTGCAGTGGTGGCATCCAGGGCTGGCCTGAGACTCAGGGAGACAACTCGGGACTGTCCCCGCTCCCGGATGCTCCTGGACAGAGGGGCAGGTGCTGAGGTAGCTGGCTCCCTGCATGGAGGGGCAGGTGCTATGCTGTGTGCCCTGGGGCAACTCCCTCAGGTCCATGTCTCTAAATAGAGGGGCCTGGAGCCAGGGTTCTCCAGGGCTCCTCCCGGCTCCCCCAGCCTGAGGCCCTGAACTTCCTTCCTCCTCTGCCCCTCCCCTCACCCACACCAAGTGAGCAGCTGGTGGGTTTGGCCAGCCTGGCACCAGCTGTCCATCCCCGAGGCCAAGTCTGCAGCGCCCGCTGTGTGTGTGAGAGAGAGACCGTGTGGCTCTGGGGGCGGCAGGCGGGCAGCTGCCGAGGAGGACTAGGTAAATTCTCCATGGTTACCGCTGTTTGTCATTCTGCAGGATATCCTTTACCCGCTAATGGCCACTGGGACGCCATTGCGGGGCCGCGTGCTCCCAGCCTCAGACTCCCCTCCCAGATCCAGGAGGCTGCGTTCTGGGCTGGGCCCTGCTTGGTCACTGACTGCAGCCCTGGACAGGCCCCAATGTTGCATCCCATATGTGGGGCCTCAACCCTCCTCTCTTGGAATGCAGAGCCGTTGGGACATAGACTGCCAAGAGTCTGGTCCCCTCTTTGGGGAGGGGGAGACAGGCACAGAGAGGTTGAGGGGCTTTATCTGGGGCACACAGAGGCCGTGGTGTTCTCTAGATTCCTAATTTGATGTCCAGCATGCCTGTCTCCAGCCAGGGTTGGGTCTCAAATACTCTAAGGCCTTCCCATCTTCCCCGTCATTGAGCACAGCAGAGATTTCGGTGCATAGGACAAAAAGGCTTGGAAGCTCCGCTGGTTTGGACCAGCCTCCATGGCAGTGGGCTCTTGTGGTATGATGTGGCCTCTAGGTTCTCAGCCTCTGGGGCCAGGACACAGGGAGAGGGGATGGGCAGGGATGAGGCCAGGAGTGGCAGTAATTTTATCTTTGGGAGCAGCCCTGCTGCTTGGAAGGTTCTGGTTGGACAGGACGGAGCTCTGTGAGGACCAGCAGCTGCTACAGAGCTGGGGATGGCCGAGTGCCTTGTAGCTACATTTCATTATCCGTCTTCTACACTGGTCAGACTAGAGGTGGAGAGCAGGGTTCTCTATCCTGCTACAGTTGGTGGTGTGGGTCCTGGGCAAGGGCCATTGCAGGACCTGGAGTCCTTGCCTTGGTACAACTGGCTGAGCTGACTCCTGGCCTCTCTCTCCCCACCCCACAGCTGGGAGTGTCCACTCTCCTTCCACCAGCATGGCGTCTTCACAGTACCGCCAGCTGCTCAGTGACTACGGGCCACCATCCCTAGGCTACACCCAGGTATGGCAATGGGGGTGATGGCATGGTGGGAGGGCTGGGGGGAGACATGCTCCCCACCATCAGAGGAGAGAAGCTGGTGGAAGAGACGAAGGAGCAGAAAGTATGGGACAGAGCTTTCTCAGCCCAAGGCCCTGACTGGGCTCCGGCTCAGAACACATCAGAATGGAGGGCACTGGGGACTGTGTTTCGCAGGGACGTGTGAGGTGGAGCGGACAGGAGAGCACCAGGAAGGGGCAGCAGCCCGAGCTGCGCTGCGGCCCCCACCCCACGCGCTCCTCTGGTGGGTCTCCTCACTTCTCTTTCCTGGGCAAGTGAGGCCTGGCCTTGACCCTGGCTCTCCAAGCTGGGACAGAAAACGGCCGGTTCCCACTTGCTCTCCACGGGCGTGGGCCCAGCAGAGAGGAGGTGGCCTTGTCTCGAGAGCCAAGGTGCCTCTTGTGGAGGGCCAGTGTTTGAGAGTGTGGCCCAGGCGAGGCCGCTGCCTGGTTCCACCACTTTCCAGACTGTGACCCCCACTTGGTAACTGCCCAAGACCTGGGCTCCTCATCAGCCCAAGGGTGATCCTAGTACCCCCAGCCCAGGCTGGGGAACAGCAGGAATGGGGTAGCCACCATGTCAGCTGCACCCCACATCTCCAAGGGATGAGCTGCCCTGTCGAAGGTCCCAGCGGGAAGATGCTCTCCCTGGCTGGGCCCCAGTGCCAGTGTTCTGAGGTCGCCACGGAGCCTGTTCCTTGCCGAGTGGGCGGCTTCCCAGCCATGCCCCGCCAAGCCGTCCTGCCCCAGAAGGAGAAGCAGGTGCGGGCCCGTGAGCGGGACCAGCTGAAGAAGCGGTGGCTGCGGGAGGCCAGGCAGAGGCGCAGCCGGGAGTGGCAGTGCCACATTCTGGCCATGCGACGGCGGCGCCGAGACAGGCAGGAGGCCCGTGAGGCCTGGAGGCAGTGCCGTGGGGAGGCAGAGCAGCTGGACCAAGATGAGGACAGGAGGACAGAGCGCAAGGCCAGGGGACAGAGGCGGCGGTGGAGGAGGGAGGAGGCGAGGACCTTGCCCAGGGAGCTGGTGCAGCTCTGGGAGGAGGCAGCCAAGGGGAGGTGGTCTGGGCTTGCGGGCTTGCCGGGAGCCCAGCCTCGCTGATCCGGGTGCTTGCTGTGGGGCTCCCAGTGGTGGTGGGAGGAAAGGGTTTCTGGGGGGTGGGCCCTGTGGGTGGGAGGATGAGAGAAGGGAATGCATTCCAGGCTCTGGCGGGGCCATGGCCGATGGCTGTGGTCCTGGTGGCCCAGGTGTGGCCTCTGTCTCCCCACTGGCTTGGAGGCTCGGCACCTGCGATGTGCCCTCCTACTCATCTGCATCCTGGGAAATGCTGTTTGGACTCTTTTGTGCCAAGATGAGCTGGTTCCCCTGTTTTGTTCATTGGAGATGATACACTTGCTTCCTGGAGGCGACTGGGTGGTCTTCCTGAGTGTGTGAGGATAGAAGGGTGAGGACCATCCCCCTAACCTGTAGTTGTCCCCTAGAATGGGACGTGCCTTGGCCCAGCTGAGGTGGCTACCCCAGGAGTCTAAGGCTGGACTGCGTTCCCTCCTCTGACCGGCCCAGGGGCCTCTCCACCCACCTGCCTGTGGCCTTGGGGTCAGGCTGCTGAACCCCTTTTTTTTTTTTTTTTGAGATGTTGAGATGGAGTCTTGCTCTGTCGCCCAGGCTGGAGTGCAGTGGAGCGATCTTGGCTCACTACAACCTCTGCCTCATGGGTCCGGTCCAAGCAGTTCTCCTGCCTCAGCCTCCTGAGTAACTGGGACTACAGGTGCCCACCAACATGCCCAGCTAATTTTGCTGAACCAATTTCTTTCTGATTCTAGGGAACTGGGAACAGCCAAGTGCCCCAAAGCAAATACGCGGAGCTGCTGGCCATCATTGAAGAGCTGGGGAAGGAGATCAGACCCACGTACGCGGGGAGCAAGAGTGCCATGGAGAGACTGAAGCGCGGTGAGCCTGGCCCCGCTGCCCTGCCGTGACCACAGGCTAGGCCTTTAACTCTGGAAAGACTTTTGGGGAAAACATGGGAGGGCGGGCTGGGGATGGGGCTCCTTCATCGGAGCTCCTGTCTTGTCACAGAGTTGCTGTCTGCTATGGAGGCCTCAGGCAGGCGGTGGGTCTGGTGGCGAGGGGCCTGGGGGGCCGGATGCCTTCAGAGGGGTCTTCCGGGAAGGGCAGCCCAGCCAGGGAGCTCTTCTTACCCTGTGTGCTGCCAGGGGGTCTGCTGGCTTTCAAGGGTGTGTTCAAACCACCCCCCCAACCCCCCTCCGCCCTGGCCGCCACCACTCTCCCTCCTGCCTCCTGCCTGGTCTGCTTCTGTTGGCGGACACTGGTCCTAGGGAAGCCAGGCTCAGGGTTCTTTGGTGTCTGCACTGCCCTCTGCTGTCACCTCTTTGGAGCGAGACCCAAGGAAGTGTGTGGGTCTGGGGCGGGAGGCTGAGAGCACTTTGTTCTTTAATGACTGGAGAAGGAGGGCAGGCAGGAGATGACAGAGCACAAGGGAACTCATGTTAAGGTGTGACTGCCCGGCTGATTTTGAAAGGAGGTTAAATAGATTGCTATCTCCTGAAATAAAAAGGGAATGGAGGGAGAGCAGGATTTCTATTTTAGAAGGCGATAGTGCAGCGGAGCCATAGCCCATGAACTCATTCAAGATGAGGGGAGACTGGTGCCTTTTTTTTTTTTTTTTTGGGAGACGGAGTTTTACTCTTGTTGCCCAGGCTGCAATGCAATGGTGCAATCTTGGCTCACCGCAACCTCCACCCGGGTTCAAGCGATTCTCTTGCCTCAGCCTACTAAGTAGCTGGGATTACAGGCATGTGCCACCAGGCCCAGCTAATTTTTTGTATTTTCAGTAGAGATGGGGTTTCTCCATGTTGTCAGGCTGGTCTTGAACTCCCAACCTCAGGTGATCTGCCTGCCTTGGCCACTCAAAGTGCTGGCATTACAGGCGTGAGCCACTGTGCCTGGCCCGGGACTTGGGGTTCTTAAAAAGGCTGGAGAAGCGACCTGGGAGGGGAACATTTTTTTTTTTTTTTGAGATGGAGTCTTGCTGTGTCGCCCAGGCTGGAGTGCAGTGGCGCAATCTCGGCTCACTGCAGCCTCCGCCTCCCGGGTTCAAGCGATTCTCCCGCCTCAGCCTCCCAAGTAGCTGGGAGTACAGACGTGCGCCACTATGCCCAGCTAGTTTTTGTATTTTTAGTAGAGACCAGGTTTTACCATGTTGGTTGGCCAGGATGGTCTCAATTTCTTGACCTTATGATCTATCCACCTCGGCCTCCCAAAGTGCTGGAATTACAGGCGTGAGCCACCATGCCTGGCCTGGGAGAGGAACATTCTTTGGTTGTAAATCTGTAGGAAATATGGGGGCTGTAGTTGAAGTCATGACCCCAGTGACACGAGGGCCAGTTGAGGACAGGCTGCTGCCAGGAGCGGGGTTGCTCTGGAGTTCATGCAGCCTTTGTGAAGAGGTTGACGGATCTCAAAGCTAGGTTGGGACCAGCAGGGTTAGAGGATGTGATTGAAGAGGGCCTGGGGAAGGGATGCAGAACCCAACCTTGGTCTCGCCCAGAGAGTTGGGTGGTCCCAGGGCCGCTCTCTGGTAGCAGGGGTGCTGGTTACCCGAATGGAAATTCCTGGGAAGATGCTGGGTCCCAAAGTCCAACAGGTGATTTGCAGTTGCCCATAAAAGGCACTGCTTCAAGTCAGCAAATGCGTACTAGCTGCCAGTCTTGCAGTAACAAGGAAGACCCAGTGCCTCCCCTTGGCCAACAGCCAAGCCCAAGCTGACCAAGCTCATGTCACAGCAGGGTGAAACCATGTCATAGAGGGGTCAGGGAGTTAGGAGCATAGGAGCGTTGTAGGTTGGTTGGCAACTGCAGCCCACGAGCCAAGAGCCAAGAATAGTGTGTTTTTCTTTTTTTTTTTTGAGACGGAGTCTTGCTCTGTCACCCAGGCTGGAATGCAGTCGTGCGATCTCGGCTCACTGCAACCCCTGCCTCCTGGGTTCAAGCAATTCTCCTGCCTCAGCCTCCTGAGTAGCTGGGATTATAGGTGCTCACCACCACGCCCAGCTAATTTTTGTATTTTTAGTAGAGATGGGGTTTTACCATGTTGGCCAGGCTGGTCTCAAACTCCTGACCTCAAGTGGCCAACCGCCCTTGCCTCTGAAAGTGCTGGGATTACAGGTGTGAGCCACCGTGACAGGCATCGTTCTTAATGGTTGAAAAAAACAATGATTTTGGGACGTGTGAAAGTTATGTGAAATTCAGACTTAAGTGTTCATAAATAAAGGTTTGTGGGGCTAGGTGTGGTGGTGCACGCCTGTAATCCAGCAGTTTGGGAGGCTGAAGCCAGGAGCTCGAGTTCAGCCTGAACAACATAGTGAGACTCTACAAATAATAATAAAACAGCCAGGCATGGTGGTGTGTGCCTATAGTCCCAGCTTCTCCAGAGGCTGAGGTGGGAGGTGATCAGGTGATCTGATCCTGGGAGGTTGAGGCTGCAGTGAACTGTGATTGTGGCCACTGCACTCCATCCTGGGTGACAGCAAGATGCTGTCTCAAAAAACATTTGAGTGTAGTAGTTGTGACACTGTGTAGCCTGCAAAGCCCAAAATATTTGCTGTCTGGTCCTCACACAAAATATTCTCCAAGGCTCTGAGTTAGATTCTAAGATTTGTGGGGCGATGATGTGGGATGTCATTCCCAGTGGCCTCTGGGAGTCATGGATTAGAAGGAACAGAATCCTCAGTGTCTATTAAAAGATCATATTTTATGAAGTTCAGTAGAGGCAGAAAGAAAAAAAGGTAACCACCAAACCATAGAGACAAAAGATTGGGGAAGATTCATTGGGCAGAAGGTAGCTGCAGAGTCTTGTGGGGATGTCCCCGTGGACCCAGGGTCCTGCATGGGCAGCAGTCAGTCCTCTGCGCCCTCATGTGTGTAGCTGGAGCCATTCTCTTGCTTACTTACGCTGGTCAAGCCCTTTCTAGAATTCAGACTGAAGAAGCCAGAGAAAAATCTCAACAGTGGGTCAAGCAAAAGAATTTGGGTGGAGACACGTCTTTTATTCAACAGTGTCATAGAAGGACAGCTTGCTGGTGCCACCTTGAATGCAGGAAAAAATGTTTAGAGAGACATGAAGAGTTGTGGTGAGGAGGGAAGGGCTTTAGGGGGATGGGATTGTTAGCATCCTTCAGGGTTGCTTGGATATAGGTTCCCCCAGTTCCCTTTCTGTCTGAGTTTTTTGTGGACAGGCTGTGGAAGGATGGATCCTCTTCCTGTTCCAGAATGGGCTCTACTGGCTGGTCCTGTGCACCGGCTGATCTCAGGTCTCTGCCTCTCTTTCAGGCATCATTCATGCTAGAGGACTGGTTCGGGAGTGCTTAGCAGAAACTGAACGGAATGCCAGATCCTAGCTGCCTTGTTGGTTTTGAAGGATTTCCATCTTTTTACAAGATGAGAAGTTACAGTTCATCTCCCCTGTTCAGATGAAACCCTTGTTTTCAAAATGGTTACAGTTTGTTTTTTCCTCCCATGGTTCACTTGGCTCTGAACCTACAGTCTCAAAGATTGAGAAAAGATTTTGCTGTTAATTAGGATTTGCATTTTAAGTAGTTAGGAACTGCCCAGGTTTTTTTGTTTTTTTAGCATTGATTTAAAAGATGCACGTAAAGTTATCTTACAGCAAACTGTAGTTTGCCTCCAAGACACCATTGTCTCCCTTTAATCTTCTCTTTTGAATGCATTTGTTACCCACGGTGTTCTTTGTTCCTTTTCATAAGCTAACACCGCTCTAGGGATTTTGTTTTTAATGCATATTGACAGCACCCTTTACTTAGTAGCTGGCTCCCATTTGCCATACAGTGTAGGTTCTGCTTAATGTAACTTCTTTTTTGCTTAAGCATTTGCATGACTATTAGTGCTTCAAAGTCAATTTTTAAAAATGCACAAGTTATAAATACAGAAGAAAGAGCAACCCACCAAACCTAACAAGGACCCCCGAACATTTTCATACTAAGACTGTAAGTAGATCTCAGTTCCGCGTTTATTGTAAGTTGATAAAAACATCTGGAAGAAAATGACTAAAACTGTTGGCATCTTTGTATGTATTTATTACTTGATGTAATAAAGCTTATTTTCATTAACAATTTGTATTAAAATGTGGGTTCCTTGAATTCTTTTTTTTTTTTTTTTTGAGACGGAGTCTCACTGTCACCCAGGCTAGAGTGCAGTGGCCGGATCTCAGCTCACTGCAAGCTCCGCCTCCCGGGTTTACGCCATTCTCCTGCCTCAGTCTCCCGAGTAGCTGGGACTACAGGCGCCCGCCACCTCGCCCGGCTAGTTTTTTGTATTTTTTAATAGAGATGGGGTTTCACCAGGTTAGCCAGGATGGTCTCAATCTCCTGACCTCGTGATCCGCCTGTCTTGGCCTCCCAAAGTGCTAGGATTACAGGCTTGAGCCACCGCGCCCGGCCGGGTTCCTTGAATTCTTACGTGGTTTTATTTTTTTGAGACAGGGTCTTGTTTTGCCACCCAGGCTGGAGTGCAGTAATGTAATCTTGGCTCATCACAGCCTCAACCGCCTTCAAGCAATCCTCCCACTTCAGCCTCCCTAGTGGCTGGAACTACAGGTGTGTGCCACTACGCCTGAATAATTTTTAAAATACTTTTTGTATTGAATGAGTGGGTGTGTGGGGAAAAAAAAATTTTTTTTTGTAGACATGAGGTCTCACTATGTTGCCTAGGTTGGATCCTGGGCTCAAGTGATCCTTCCACCTTAGCCTCTCAAAGTACTGGGATTATAGGTGTGAACCACCATGCCTCATCTAAAGAAGTGCTGTTTTAAATAATCTCTCATGAAAGTGTTTGAAATGCTTGTTCCCCGGTGCCCTAAAGAAATAGCACTTGAACATTCATTTACTTAGCAAGGCCAGTTTTACTTCTTGCTGAAAGGGTACGCTCGCCAGTTTTGCCATGAGAGTACACCGAACAAAGAGACCGGGTCATTTATAACCTGAGGCGTCCACCCTACGGCTGTGTCTGGTTTCCACTGGCTGGAACGGGACCTCACATTCTCTATTTGTCCTCATTGGCTAGCAACTTAGAACTTTTTAAAAGAGGCAAAGGCAGAGGAGAACAAAGGAAGGAGGAAGTAACTTGTGGAATGGTGAGAAAGGTAAAAACACTTTTAAATAAGGAAGAGGAACAGGCTATGACCTAATGCTTGCTTGGACCAGTATAAGCATGCCAGGCAAATATTTAGGCTACACTGTGGGAGCTAAGAACATAAAGTACATTGATTTGTTTACCACGGCTAGCAGATAATTAAGAATGTTAGCATAGGTCTTTGAATAAATTTTGCTTCTAAGAGAAGTTACTATTTATTCCAAATTAAATGGGGAGGAAAGTCTTTGGAGAGGAACCTCTACTTTACTTTTTACAAGAGGTAGGAGATACCTGTTCAAAGTATATTTTCCCACCTGACCCGGAAACATTTTGGTGATGACATCATTAGCACAGTTGGCTGGGGAAAGAATGTGTTTGCTAAGTCGGAAGTAGGGATAAAGTGAAGTTGCATTATCGGTATATTTTAAATGCAGCAGCAAATGTAAGTGTATGCTAGGAAAAAAAAATACCAGAAGCAGTTTTTTCTTAAAAATTATTATTTTTTTTAGATGGAGTCTCCCTCTGTTGCCTACGCTAGAGTGCAGTGGCTTGATGTTGGTTCACTGCAATCTCTGCCTCCCAGGTTCAAGCGATTCTCCCAGCTTAGCCTCTGGAGTAGCTGGGATTACAGGAGCGTGCCACCACTCCCAGCTAATTTTTTTTTTTTTTTTGAGACGGAGTCTCGCTCTGTCGCCCAGGCTGGAGTGCAGTGGCACTATCTCGGCTCACTGCAAGCTCCGCCTCCCGGGTTTACGCCATTCTCCTGCCTCAGCCTCCCGAGTAGCTGGGACTACAGGCGCCCGCCACCTCGCCCGGCTAATTTTTTTGTATTTTTAGTAGAGACGGGGTTTCACCGTGTTAGCCAGGATGGTCTCGATCTCCTGACCTCGTGATCCGCCCGTCTCGGCCTCCCAAAGTGCTGGGATTACAGGCTTGAGCCACCGCGCCCGGCCTTAATTTTTGTATTTTTAGTAGAGAGGGGAATCTTACCATGTTGGTCAGGCTGGTCTTGAACTCCTGACCTCAGGTGACCCACCCGCCTTGGCCTCCCAAAGTGCTGGGATTATAGGCATGAGCCACCCTGCCCAGCCAGGAGCAATATTATTGAGTTGGCCTATTGCCCCATGGTTAGGCCATTCTCAGTTCATAGGTGCTTATCCTGTGAGCTTTTGCTGGGTGCTAGAGGAATCTTTTTCATAAAGTGCGGCCCCTAAATTCAAGCTACTTCATAAGGTGCTCACTGGAAGAATCATCTGCTTTGGTGCCAGGGAAAAAATGGGCCACACTGGATGTGTTGAGAATCCACCTGGTGGTCTCTGACAATGCCTCTCAAAGGGATTTTAATTCTTACTCGTATCTTAGGCCCTAAATGCCTGTAATGAGAATTTGCTTTGCTGAGCAGTAGACGAAGACAAATGAGACTTGTCTTTGATGCAGGCATCAGGCAAATTCTCAGCTGTGACAAGGCAGAAGGCCGGCAGGAACAGGCTCTAGGGAAATGGGTGCTGTGTCCCCTTCCTGCATGTGGCAGAAAGTTGCAAAGGTATGAGAGAGGAGACAAATGGGAAACACTGTCCCTCATCTCCAGCTCCAAATTTCCCTTCCTACTATTACTGATTTCTTAGGTGTCATTCTAGAGACTTTATTTTCTAAAGGCAGTTTGGGCTGGGGAAGGGTCTTGTACACTCGCAACAGGAGGTGTGAAATGAGCCCTGCATTGAATGTGTAAGCGTCCAAAGCAGTCACTGAGGTGAGAAGAGCCTTCATTGGCAGCCTCAAAGTGAAAGGTGTGCTTGAATGTATGCACTGGACATGCGGCCTAGGCTGCTGGACAGACTGCAGAACTGAAGCAGGCCCTGCAACTGGCAATCTCACAATGGCCTTCTCACCTCCCAGTATTTTTCCCTATTTGTTTTCTAGGTAGACTCCAGAAGAGTTCTAACAAGCCAAGTTATTAAGCATGGCTTTGAAAAAAACAAAACCAACAAAACTCTAAGGTCAAATCCAGCTTGAGTAATGTAAATTTATAAGCAATCAGATTCTGGAACCTCACCTTTACAAATCTTGCAAATGAACACGCAGGGAATGTATTTCTACATCAGAGGCACAACTGGGCATCATGCAGCCTAGAAGCTAATGGAGCACATGGACAAGGAACGGAGCCTTTAACTCTTCCAACCATCTTGTTTTCTTTTTTTTTTTTTGAGACAAGAATCTTGCTCTGTCACTCACGCTGGAGTGCAGTGGCGCAATCTCAGCTCACTGCAACCTCCGCCTCCTGGATTCAAGCAATTCTCCTGACTCAGCCTCCCGAGTAGCTGGGATTACAGGCACGTGCCACCATGCCTGGCTAATTTTTGTATTTTTAGAGACAGGGTTTCACCATGTTGGTCAGGCTGGTCTCGAACTCCTGACCTCGTGATCCACCCCGCCTCGGCCTCCCAAAGTGCTGGGATTACAGGCATGAGCCACTGCGCCCGGCCCTTGTTTTCTCTTTTACTGTCTTGAGCTGACATCGGGATAACTGATGTTTAAGTGTCACTGGGCAGCAGCTTCCCAGCAGATGAGAAGTTGCCACCAAATGCTATTAATGTTTGACTCAATTCTCCAGTTCTCCATAAAAACTGACTTTACTAATTAAAAAAAAAATTTATTATTACAAAACAGATACAATCACACAAAGGTACAACTTGAAATAGGGGTACACCCTTCTAACTACCACCCAGGTGAAGAAATAGAACTTTGTCAGGCACCCCAGAGCCCCTCCAAGTGCCTCATCACAGTGACAACTCCTTTCTTCCCTCTAGAAGTAGCCATTATCCTTGTAGAGTACTGACTCTGTGTTTCTTTATGGTTTTATCTTATTTTTTTTTTGAGACGGAGTCTCGCTCTGTCGCCCAGGCTGGAGTGCAGTGGCCGGATCTCAGCTCACTGCAAGCTCCGCCTCCCGGGTTCACGCCATTCTCCTGCCTCAGCCTCCCGAGTAGCTGGGACTACAGGCGCCCGCCACCTCGCCCGGCTAGTTTTTTGTATTTTTAGTAGAGACGGGGTTTCACCATGTTAGCCAGGATGGTCTCGATCTCCTGACCTTGTGATCCGCCCGTCTCGGCCTCCCAAAGTGCTGGGATTACAGGCTTGAGCCACCGCGCCCGGCCGGTTTTATCTTATTTTTTAAGAGACAGGGTCTTGTTCTGTCACACAAGAACAAGTGGACAGGTGGAGTGCAGTGGTGTTCATAGCTCAGTGCAATCTTGAGCTCCTGGGCTCAGGTGATCTTCCTGCCTTAGCCTCCCAAAGTGCTGGGATTACAGGCGTGTGTCATTGTGCTCAACCTAGTTTTATTTATTTACTTTTTTTGAGACGGAGTCTTGCTCTGTCACCCAGGTGTTGCCCAGGCTGGAGTGCAGTGGCGCAATCTCAGCTCACTGCAACCTCCGCCTCCCAGGTTCAAGCAATTCTCCTGCCTCAGTCTCCCAAGTAGCTGGGATTACAGGCACCCACCACCATGCCTGGCTAAGTTTTTGTATTTTTAGTAGAGACGGGGTTTCACCATGTTGGCCAGGCTGTTCTCAAACTGCTGACCTCAGGTGATCTGCCCGCCTCGGCCTCCCAAAGTGCTGGGATTACAGGTGTGAGGCACTGTCCACCGTGCCCGCCGAGTTTTATTCTTGAGTCGTGCATGTCTCTGTTCACTATAGTTTAGTGCACCATTTAAATAACTTTGTTGTCTTTTAAGTTCATCAAAAATATTTCTTTTGAAGCACTGTAATAATGCTGGTGATGGAACTCACCGCCATTATTCCCTGGGAGCTTCTGGCAGATTCTGTCAGTTGTAATCTGTAATTCTTTTCTCAGTGGACCTTTTTACTTGACTCCCACAGTTCTTTCAGTAGCTTCTTTTTTTCCAGGGTCTCCTTTGCTCTTTTTTTCCTTTCTTGTTTTTTCTTCGCTGCTTCTTGTTTTTCTTTGTGAACAGGACTGTTTTCACCATTGTAGAAAACATCTACTTTCTCTTGTAGGATTTTCCGAGCTAGCTTTCTGTTCTGATCAACTGATCTTGTCTGATGGCACTGTAAGAGATAATATTTTATAATGTGAAAACCACAGGATGTTACAAAACAGACAGGACCTCAGAAGTCATTAAATTCAACCTGTTCGCTTATTTATTTATTTATTGAGACAGAGTTTCGTTCTTGTCACCCAGGCTAGAGTGCAATGGAGTGATCTTGGCTCACTGCAACCTCCGCCTCCTGGGTCCAAGCGATTCTCTTGCCTCAGTCTCTCAAGTAGCTGGGATTACAGGCGCATGCCACCATGCCCAGTTAATTTTTGTATTTTTAGTAGAGATGAGGTTTCACCATGTTGGTCAGGCTGGTCACGACAACCTGTTCGCTTTTTTTTTTTTGAGACGGAGTCTCGCTGTGTCTCCCAGGCTGGAGTGCAGTGGCATGATCTCGGCTCACTGCAAGCTCCGCCTCCCGGGTTCACGCCATTCTCCCGCCTCAGCCTCCCAAGTAGCTGAGACTACAGGCGCCCGCCACCACGCCCGGCTAGTTTTTTTTTTTTGTATTTTTAGTAGAGACGGGGTTTCACCATGTTAGCCAGGATAGTCTCGATCTCCTGACCTCGTGATCCACCCGCCTCGGCCTCCCAAAGTGCTGGGATTACAGGCTTGAGCCACCGCGCCCGGCCCTGTTCGCTTTATAGAGAGGGACAAACCTGGAAGGTAAAGCCCCTTATCAGGAGTCCCCATGAGTCAGTAGCAGTGAAGACCAGCCCCTTTCCTGCCTCTGCCCCGTGTCTCACACCCTTGCTGTATTATGTGGCTTTCACTGTGATTGTTTTAATCTTAGGAGTGCTATTTTGTTTAGAAGCAACAGTGGCCTTCAAATAACTTAAAGTCCCAAAATAATGATAAAAATATCAACTATGTATCTAGCTTGTGGCCAGTGAACAACCACTTTGTGTGCACCATTCATAAGCATAAAGTTCTGTCTGAAGGAAGAAAATAGCATCTTTATTATTAGTCAACCATAACTCATTCACTTTTTTTTTATTATTTTTTTTTTTTTTGAGACGGAGTCTCGCTCTGTCGCCCAGGCTGGAGTGCAGTGGCCGGATCTCAGCTCACTGCAAGCTCCGCCTCCCGGGTTCACGCCATTCTCCTGCCTCAGCCTCCTGAGTAGCTGGGACTACAGGCGCCTGCCACCTCGCCCGGCTAAGTTTTTTTTTTGTATTTTTAGTAGAGACGGGGTTTCACTGTGTTAGCCAGGATGGTCTCGATCTCCTGACCTCGTGATCCGCCCGTCTCGGCCTCCCAAAGTGCTGGGATTACAGGCTTGAGCCACCGCGCCCGGCCTAATGCCTTAGTTATTACAGGTGAGTGCCTTGCAAAGCTGTTTGATAAAAGATACATCCCAAGCCAGGCATAGTGGCTCACACCTATAATCCCAATGCTTTGGGGGCTGAAATGGGAGGATCACTTGAGGGCTGGAGTTTGAGACCAGCATGGGCAACATAGCAAGACCCCCCATCTCCACCAAAAATGTAAAAATTGGGTGACCGGACACGGTGGCTCATGCCTGTAATCCTAGCACTCTGGGAGGCCAAGATGGGCGGATCACTTGAGGTCAGGAGTTCGGAACCAGCCTGGCCAACATGGTGAAACCCCGTCTCTAGTAAAAATACAAAAAAATTAGCTGGGCGTGGTGATGGGCACCTGTAATCCCAGCTACTCGGGAGGCTGAGGCAGGAGAATTGCTTGAACCCAGGAGGCGGAGGTTGCAGTGAGCTGAGATTGCGCCACTGTACTCCAGACTGGGCAATAGAGCAAGACTGTCTCAAAAAAAAAAACAAAACAAAAAACACTGAGTGTGGTGGTGCATGCCTTCAGTCCCAGCTACTCAGGAGGCTGAGGCGGGAGGATTGCTCGAGCCCAGGTGTCTGAGGCTACACTGAGCCATGATTGTACCACTGTACTCCAGCCTGGCTGACAAAGCAAGACCCTGTCTCTTAAAAAAAAAAAAAAAATTATGAAATTACGGTGAAAGAATAATACTGAAAGCAAGTTTGGAATGAGTTATGTAAAATAGGTTAAACAAAAATTAACTCTCATGTTTCAGAATTTTGTTACTCATGAATGACACTTTTCAAGGAGGAAAAGTGATTGAGGTTTTACATGATATGCTCGTGGCTCAAAAACCTAGCTGTGAAGTGCAGCTGTTAGGTACATGGACTTGGGGTATGGTTTGAACTACTAAGTGGCAGGACCTTGGGCAGGTCACTTAGCCTCTCTGTGTCCCAGATTCCACACCTGTACTGTGATGGAAATAATGAACATGGAGTTATGGGGACTGCAGAGTTAATGCTGCTTAGAACAGTTCCTCCCACACGTTTCCATGGTCTGTAAGTATCTGCTGCCAGTATCAGTATACATGAAACACTTGCCTTGGCTATCTCTTTTCTGTGCTGCTTCCAGTCCATGAGGCAGATGGACTGGGAGCCCCTCTGATCAGGCTTGTCTTTTTTTTTTTTAAGAGGGAATCTTGTCTGTTGCCCAGGCTGGTGTGCAGTAGCGTGATCTCAGCTCACTGCAATGTCTGCCTCCAGGGTTCAAGCGACTCTCCTGCATCAGCCTCCTGGGTAGCTGGGATTACAGGCACGCGCCACCACGCCCGGCTAATTTTTGTATTTTTAGTAGAGATGGGGTTTTGCCATGTTGACCAGACTGGTCTTGAACTCCTGACCTCAGGTAATCCACCCACCTCGGCCTCTCAAAGTGCTGGGTTTATAGGTGTGAGCCACTGTGCCTGGCCCGAGACTTGTTTTTTTATGTAAAGAAGGAAGACTCCCATAGGCAGCTGTGCACAGCATTTTTTCTTCTGAGGTTGGAAAATGCCTGGCCTCCATGATCTCACCCTCAGTCCTCTCTGTCCAGAAGGGGAGGTATCACTGACATTTACCAAAGGGGACAGAGAGGCATGGAGGACGTGGCCACGCTAACGTTAACCAGCCAGGACAGCTAAGGGCTGGGACCCCTAGCCGACAACCCAGGCCTGCTTGCTGCCTCCTCAGGGACTTGGAGCCCACAGCAATGCTGGGGATCTCGGCAGCCTTCCTGAAGTGGGAATGGATTTGAAAGAACCATGCTGCCCGGGCGCCTGCCTTTATCAGCCACTGCTTAGCTTTGTCAAGATGTTGCTTCCGGGGCAGCAGCCAAGCACCAGTGCTGCCTGCCAAATTCAAGGATGGCAGCCATACCCTGGCTCCAAAAGATCCTGGAAGCAGGCTTCCCAGGCTGTTGTAGGTGGTTCTGCCTTAGGGAGGAATGGCTCAGGGATGGGACGAGATCTGCAGTGCCCTCTACTGCCTGGCTGGTAGAGGGTGGCCCGAGCCAGAAAGAGAATGCCCTTCAGCTGATCCCATTCAGACTTGGGAGAAATCTCTGGAGGCTGTGAGACCCTTGGGCGGGGCCTCTCCCCTCAGCGGCCTTCTGTTGTCTACCTTTACAACGATGCCCGAGGGGATGTGCTTCAGCACCACACAGTTGCTGGTTTTGTTAGTTGCCTGGCCCCCTGGACCGTGTCCTTTCACAAACTGCTCTTCGAGCTCATTCTCATCCAAGGAAAGCAGTGCAGGGTAGTCCTTCTTGCCTGCCATCTGGACCAGAGTGACAGCTATTCCTGGGGATAACAACGTCAGCTTCTCCCAAAGCCGGAGTCCCCATGGCGCCCGGCATATTCGGGTCAGTGATGTAGGAAAATGAAATAAACCCGTGGTGCTCTTGAGGAACATGGCTCTGCTGGCTGAGGACCTGGGTTAGATGAAAAAGGAGGAGAGCTTTCAGAAAGAGGCATCTGCCCTCAAGATTGTGCTTCAGATTTGAAGACAGCTTTTTATAAAGCAATTCAAATGATGACCCATCTGTTACCAAGGGAATTTAGGAAATGGGTGGAGACACATTATTCAGCAAGACACCCCTCTCCTCACCCTTGCACTGTCTGCCATGTTACCAGGACATGCCCTGCCAGCTAATACATATTTTCTTGCAATAGACCAAAAATATCTTCTAAGCACCCGGGGTGCTGTTTTCTCAGGAAGGAGAGGTTTTGAGTGTGAAATTCAGGCCGGGCGTGGTGGCTCACGCCTGTAATCCAAGCACTTTGGGAGGCTGAGGCAGGTGGATCACAAGGTCAGGAGTTTAAGACCAGCTTGGCCAAGATGGTGACACTCCATCTCTACTAAAAGTACAAAAATTAGCCAGGCTTGGTGGTGGGTACCTGTAATCCCAGCTGCTCGGGAGGCTGAGGCAGAGCCACTGCACTCCAGCCTGGGCAACAGAGCGAGACACTGTCTCAAAAAAAAAAAAGAAATTCAAAGGAACGGGACTATAACTTGATACAGATAAATAGTGCATCAAGCAAGAATTAGCATCTGGGTCAAGTGCCAGTATTTAAATGTTTGAGAATCTCTGAAATCAAAATGTAAAGATGACAGTATGAGAGTCTATTTTATTTTTTGAGATGGAATCTTGCTCTGTTGCCCAGGCTGGAGTGTGATGGCATGATCTTGGCTCAATGCAACCTCCACCTCCCAGGTTCAAGTGATTCTCCTGCCTCAGCCTCTCGAGTAGCTGGGATTACAGGTGCATGCCACCATGCCCGGCTAATTTTTGTATTTTTAGTAGAGGTGGGGATTCATTCACCATGTTGGCCAGGCTGGTCTTGAATTCCTGACCTCAGGTGATCTGCCCGCCTCGGCCTCCCAAAGTGCTGGGATTACAAGCATGAGCCACCCCCAACCCCGGCTGAGAGTCTATTTTATAGCTGAGCTTAAACAGTCTGACATAGTAAACATCACTATCAATCAATGTCATGATTGTTGTTTTTTGTTTCCAGTTTCATGGATTTGAATGTGAACATCTGTTCCCCTGGACACACTGCCAATAATGTGGTCCAACTGGTACTCATTGTTGGAACTACCAAGTCAATTAATTTTTTTTTTTTTTGAGACAGAGTCCCACTCTGTCGCCCAGGTTGTACTGCAGTGGCGTGATCACAACTTTCTGCAGCCTTGACCTCCCCAGGGTCAGGTGATTCTCTCATCTCAGGCTCCATAGTACGTGAGACTACAGGCACACCCCACCACAGCTGGGTAATTATTTTTTGTAGAGATGGGGTTTCGCCATGTTGCCCAGGCTGGTCTTGAACTCCCTAAGCTCAAGTAATCCACCTGCCTCAGCCTCCCAAAATGCTGGGATTACAGGCGTGAGCCACTGCATCCAGCCAGTCAACTCACTTTTAATAAGGTCCTTGTTAGGTATAGTGAGGGACATGAGATGAAAAAGAGCTAGACTGTCTTCATGGAGCTTACAGGTTAGTTAGAAAAGATATTAAAAGACAGATGAGATGGGCCTAGACTCCCCACCTACATCTTTCTCCCATGCTGGATGCTCCCTGCCCTCGAACATCGGACTCCACGTTCTTCAGTTTTGGGACTCGGACTGGCTCTCCTTGCTCCTCAGCTTGCAAACAGCCTATGTTGGGACCTTGCGATCATAATTTATTTGCAGGGGAGCTCCTGGGATCATGGCAAACAGGAGGCAGGACTAGATTGCAGCTTCAGACAGAGCAGCATGCAGAGGCTTACATTGTGAATTTTAGCTCCAGATCAACTGCAAGAACAAGCCAGCAATCCTGAGAGGGCTCACAGACCCTGTGAAGGAAGCAGATTGCTCCTGCAGGGCCTGGGAGACCCCCAAATACTGTGAGTGCCCCAACTGTGGAAGTGGGAAAGGGAGACCCTCCTCTCCAAAACACACCCCCGCACTGGAGAGGCTGAAGGTCTGTTTGCAGAAGAAATTTCTGACTTTACCTGGAGCTAAGTCAGACTCAGGCGAGCGAAATACAGGGGAAGAGGAAGCAGCAGAAAGGCAGTGGGAGCTTGCTGGGTCCCCAGGCAGCCCATTCCTGCCTGACACCACAGGGATCCAGAGGGAGGCTGGCCAGAGGAGCAGGGGGTAAAACTCCACAGGGAGAAGGAATTCAAAATTTCTAGTCGAACTCTAATAATTTAAACAGGGCAAGAAGGCTCCTGGCCAGAACTCAGGGAAGGGCACGAATCCGGCATGCAGACTTCACAGGTGGGGCAAGAACTGCAGCCCTTTTCTTTTGCAGCTGGGAGGCGAACAGCCTCGGGCAAATTTTCAGGCCAGTCTCACCCTCTGCCTGGAAACAGACTCAGGGCAGTTGTTGGGGGACACGGTGGGAATAAGACCGGCCCTTCGGTTTGTGTGGGAGATGGGTAAGGCCTGTGACTGCTGGCTTTCCTCCACTTCCCCCTGACAACCTGCATGACTCAGCAGAGGCAGCCACAACTCTACTAGGTACAGAACTCCAGTGACCTGGGAATCTCACCCCCATTCCCTACAGCAGCCTCAGCAAGACCTGCCCTAGGAGAGTCTGAGCTCAGACACGCCTAGCTCCACCCCCACCTGATTGTCCTTCCCTATCCACCCTGGCAGGAAGACAAAGGGCAAATAATCTTGGGAGTTCTAGGGCTCCGCCCACTGCTGGTTCCTCCCCTAACACAGCTGATGCTTTCTTTTCTTTTTTTTTTTTTTTGAGACGGAGTCTTGCTCTGTCACCCAGGCTGGAGTGATGTGGCCAGATCTCAGCTCACTGCAAGCTCCGCCTCCCGGGTTCCCGCCATTCTCCTGCCTCAGCCTCCCGAGTAGCTGGGACCACAGGCGCCTGCCACCTCGCCCGGCTAGTTTTTTGTATTTTTTAGTAGAGACGGGGTTTCACCGTGTTAGCCAGGATGGTCTCGATCTCCTGACCTTGTGATCCGCCCGTCTCGGCCTCCCAAAGTGCTGGGATTACAGGCTTGAGCCACCGCGCCCGGCCGACAGCTGATGCTTTCTGAAAAGCACCACCTCCTGGCAGGAGGCCAACCAGAAAAAAAAATAGACCATTAAACCACCAAAGCTAAGGACCTTCATGGAGTCCATTGTACCCTCGGCCACCTCCACCGAACAGGCACTGGTATCCATGGATAAGAGACCCATAGACGGTTCACATCACCGGACTCTGCAGATAACCTCCAGTACCAGCCCAGAACTGGGAAGACTCGCTGGGTGGCTAGACCCAGAAGAGAGACAACAATCACTGCAAGTAAGTTGGCTCATAGGAAGCCACATCCATAGGAAAAGGGACAGAGTACTACACGAAGAGAACACCCCATGGGACAAAAGAATCGGAACAGCCTTCAGCCCTAGGCCTTCCCTCTGACAGAGCTTACCCAAATGAGAAGGATCCAGAAACAAACACCCGTAATATGACAAAACAAGACTCTTCAACACTCCCCAAAAAATGCACTAGTTCACCAGCAATGGATCCAAACCAAGAAGAAATCCCTGATTTACCTGAAAAAGAATTCAGGAGGTTAGTTATTAATCAGGGAAGGACCAGAGAAAGGTGAAGCCCAATGTAAGGAAATCCAAAAAATGATACAAGAAGTGAAGGGAGAAATCATTCAGGGAAATAGATAAAGAAAAAGCAATAAAAAATTCAGGAAACTTTGGACACACCTTTAGAAATGCGAAATGCTCTGGAAAGTCTCAGCAATAGAATTCAACAAGTAGAAGAAAGAAATTCAGAGCTCGAAGACAAGGTCTTCAAATTAACCCAATCCAACAAAGACAAAGAAAAAAGGGTAAGAAAATATGAACAAAGCCTCTAAGAAGTCTGGGATTATGTTAAACGACCAAACCTAAGAATAATTGGCGTTCCTGAGGAAGAAGAGAATTCTAAAAGCTTGGAAAACATATTTGGGGGAATAATCGAGGAAAACTTCCCTGGCCTCACTAGAGACTTAGACAGCCAAATACAAGAAGCACAAAGGACACCTGGGAAATTCATTGCAAAAAGATCTTCACCTAGGCACATTGTCATCAGGTTATCCAAAGTTAAAATGAAGGAAAGATTTTTAAGATCTGTGAGGCAGAAGCACCAGGTAACCTATAAAGGAAAACTTATCAGCAGATTTCTCAGGAGAAACCCTACAAGCTAGAAGGGATTGGGGCCCTATGTTCAGCCTCCTCAAACAAAACAACTATCAGCCAAGAATTTTGTATCCAGTGAAAAAGTAAGTATCACTTATGAAGAAAAGATAGTCATTTTCAGACAAACAAATGCTGAGAGAATTCGCCATTACCAAGCCACCACTACAAGAACTGCTAAAAGGAGCTCTAAATCTTGAAACAAATCCTGGAAACACATCAAAACAGAACCTCTTTAAAGCATAAATCACACAGGACCTATAAAACAAAAATACAAGTTAAAAAGCAAAACCAAAAAACCAAAAAACCCCTAAAGTACACAGGCAACAAAGAGCACGATGAATGCAATGGTACCTCACATTTCAATACTGACATTGAATGTGAATGGCCTAAACACTGCACTTAAAAGATACAGAACCGCAGAATGGATAAGAACTCACCAACCATCTGCTGCCCTCAGAAGACTCACCTAACACATAAGGACTCACATAAACTTAAAGGGGTGGAAAAAGGCATTTCATGCAAATAGACACCAAAAACAAGCAGGGGTAGCTATTCTTATATCAGACAAAACAAACTTTAAAGCAACAGCAGTTAAAAGAGACAAAGAGGGACATTAGATATATAATGGTAATAAGGCCTTGTCACAGGAAAATATCACAATCCTAAACATATATGAACCTAACACTGGAGCTCCCAAATTTATAAAACAATTACTAACAGACCTAAGAAATGAGATAGACGGCCGGGCGCGGTGGCTCAAGCCTGTAATCCCAGCACTTTGGGAGGCCGAGACGGGCGGGTCACAAGGTCAGGAGATCAAGACCATCCTGGCTAACACGGCGAAACCCCGTCTCTACTAAAAACACAAAAAATTAGCCGGGCGAGGTGGCGGCGCCTGTGGTCCCAGCTACTCGGGAGGCTGAGGCAGGAGAATGGCGGGAACCCGGGAGGCGGAGCTTGCAGTGAGCTGAGATCTGGCCACTGCACTCCAGCCTGGGCGACAGAGCGAGACTCCGTCTCAAAAAAAAAAAAAAAAAAAAAAAAAGAAATGAGATAGCAGCACAATAATAGTGTGGGACTTCAATACTCCACTGACAGCACTAGACAGGTCATCAAAACGAAAAGTCAACAAAGAATGGATTTAAACTATACCCTGGAACAAACGGACTTAATAGATATATATAGAACATTTCATCCAACAACCGCAGAATATGCATTTTATTCAACAGTACATGGAACTTTCTCCAAGACAGATCATATGACAGGCCGTAAAATGAGCCTCAATAAATTTAACAAAATTGAAATTATATCAAGCACTCTCTAAGAGCACAGTGGAATAAAACTGGAAATCAACTTCAAAAGGAACCTTCAAAACCATGCAAATAAATTAGCTGGGTGTAGTGGCAGGCACCTGTAATCCCAGCTACTTGGGAGACTGAGGGAGAATTGCTTGAACCTGGGAGGCGGAGGTTGCAGTGAGCCGAGATTGTGCCATTGCACTCCAGCAAGGGCGACAAGAGCAAAACTCCATTTCAAAACAAACAAAGCACCAAAAAAAACCCCACAAACAAAAAATGCAAATACATGTAAATCAAATAACCTGCTCCTGAATGAGCATTAGGTCAAAAACGAAATCAAGATGGAAATTAAAAAATGTTTCAAATTGGGGCTGGGTGCAGTGGCTCAGCACTTTGGGAGGCTGAAGTGAGTGGATCACCTGAGGTCGGGAGTTCGAGACCAGCCTGACCAACAAGGTGAAACCCCGTCTCTACTGAAAATACAAAATTAGCTGGGTGTGGTGACGCATGCCTGTAATCCCAGCTACTCGGGAGGCTGAGGCAGGAGAACCCCTTGAACCCGGGAGGCGGAGATTGCAGTGAGCTGAGATCACCCCACTGCACTCCAGCCTGGGTGACAGCGAGACTCCATCTCAAACAAAACAAAATAAAACAAAACAAGCAAAATAACCCATCTATGACAAACCCACAGCCAACATAATACTCAACGGGGAAAAGTTGAAACTGTTCCCCCTGAGAATTGGAACAAGACAAGGATTCCCACTCTCATCACTTCTCTTCAATACAGTATGGAAGTCCTAGCTAGAGCAATCATACAAGAGAAAGAAAGAAAGGGCATCCACATCCACAAAGAGGAAGTCAAACTGTCACTGTTTGCTAATGATATGATAGTTTACCTTGAAAACCCTAAGGACTCCTCCAGAAAGCCCCTAGAACTGATAAAAGAATTCAGCAAATTTCTGGATACAAGATTAATGTACACAAATCAGTAGCTTTTCTATACACCAACAGCGACCAAGTGGAGAATCAAATCAAGAACAAGAACTCAACCCCTTTTACAATAGCTGCAACAAACAAAAAAACAAAACAAAACAAAACAAAACAAAAACTTAGGAATATACCTAACAAAGGAGTCGAAAGACCTCTACAAGGAAAACTACAAAACTGAGGAAAGGAATCATAGACAACACAAACAAATGGAAACACATCCCATGCTCATGGATGGGTGTAATCAGTATTGTGAAAATGACCATACTGCCAAAAGCAATCTACAAATTCAACACAATCCCCATCAAAATACCACCACCATCATTCTTCACAGAATTAGAAAAAAAAAATTCTAAAATTTATATGGAACCAAAAAACAGCCCACATAGCCAAGGCAAGACTAAGCAGAAAGTACAAATCTGGAGGTATCACATTACCTGATTTCAAACTATACTATAAGGCCATAGTCACCAAAACAGCATGGTACTGGTATAAAAATAGGCACGTAGACCAATGGAACAGAATAGAGAATCCAGAAATAAACCCAAATACTTACAGCCAATTGATCTTCAACAAACCAAACAAAAACATAAGGTGCAGAAAGGACACCCTTTTCAACAAGTGCTGGGATAACTGGCGAGCCACCTGTAGAGGAATGAAACTGGATCCTGATCTCTCACCTTATATAAAAATCAACTTGGCCAGGCGCAGTGGCTCATGCCTGTAATCCCAGCACTTTGGGAGGCCAAGGTGGGTGGATCACGAAGTCAGGAGATCGAGACCATCCTGGTTAACATGGTGAAACCCCATCTCTACTAAAAATACAAAAAGTAAAAAGAAAAATAAAAAAATTAGCCGGGCGTGGTGGCAGGCACCTGTAGTCCCAGCTACTCGGGAGGCTGAGGCAGGAGAATGGTGTGACCCCAGGAGGCAGAGCTTGCAGTGAGCTGAGATCGCACCACTGCACTCCAGCCTGGGTGACAGAAAAAGACTCCATCTCAAAAAAACAAAAAACAAACAAACAAAAAAAAACACAAAACACCAACTCAAGATGAATTAAGGACTTAAACCTAAGACCTGAAATTATAAAAATTCTAGAACGTTGGAAAAACCCTTCTAGATAATGGCTCAGGAAAAGATTTCATGACCAAGAACCCAAAAGCAAATGCAATAAAAACATAAAAACAAAGATAAATAGCTGAGACCTAATTAAACTAAAGAGCTTTTTGCATGGCAAAATAAAAGGCAGAGTAAACAGATAACCCAAAGAGTGGGATAAAATCTTCACAATCTATACATCTGACAAAGGACTAATACCCAGAATCTATAATGAACTCAGTAAGAAAAAAACAATTCCGGCCGGGTATGGTGGCTCACGTCTGTAATCCCAGCACTTTGGGAGGTCGAGGTGGGCGGATCACGAGGTCAAGAGATCGAGACCATCCTGGCTAACACAGTGAAACCCCGTCTCTACTGAAAATACAAAAAAATTAGCGGGCGTAGTGGCGGGCACCTGTAGTCCCAGCTACTTGGGAGGCTGAGGCAGGAGAATGGTGTGAACCTGGGAGGCAGAGCTTGCAGTGAGCCGAGATCGCGCCACTGCACTCCAGCCTGGGCAACAAAGTGAGACTCTGTCTCAAAAAAAAAAAAAAAAAAGAAAAAAATCCCATCACAAATTCGGCTAAGGATACGAACAGACAATTCTCAAAAGAAGATATACAAATGGTCAACAAACATATGAAAAAATGCTTAACATCACTAATGATCAGGGAAATGCAAGTCAAAACCACAATGCAATACCACCTTACTCCTGCAAGAACTGCCATAATCAAAAAATCAAAAAACAGTAGATGTTGGCGTGGATGAGGTGAACAGGGAACACTTCTACACTGCTGGTGGGAATGTAAACTAGTACAGTCACTATGGAAAACAGTGTGGAGATTCCTTTTTTTTTTTTTTGAGACAGAGTCTTGCTCTGTCGCCCAGGCTGGGGTGCAGTGGCCGGATCTCAGCTCACTGCAAGCTCCGCCTCCCGGGTTTAGACCATTCTCCTGCCTCAGCCTCCCGAGTAGCTGGGACTACAGGCGCCTGCCACCTCGCCCGGCTAGTTTTTTGTATTTTTTAGTAGAGACGGGGTTTCACTGTGTTAGCCAGGATGGTCTCAATCTCCTGACCTCGTGATCCGCCCGTCTCGGCCTCCCAAAGTGCTGGGATTACAGGCTTGAGCCACCGCGCCCGGCCATTTTTTTTTTTTTTTTTTTTGAGACTGAGTCTGGCTCTGTCGCCCAGGCTGGAGTGCAGTGGCCGGATCTCAGCTCACTGCAAGCTCCGCCTCCCGGGTTTACGCCATTCTCCTGCCTCAGCCTCCGGAGTAGCTGGGACCACAGGCGCCCGCCACCTCGCCCGGCTAGTTTTTTGTATTTTTTTAGTAGAGACGGGGTTTCACCGTGTTAGCCAGGATGGTCTCGATCTCCTGACCTTGTGATCCGCCCGTCTCAGCCTCCCAAAGTGCTGGGATTACAGGCTTGAGCCACCGTGCCCGGCTGGAGATTCCTTAAAGAACCAAAAGGAGAACTACCATTTGATCCATCAATCCCGGGTATCTACACAGAGGAAAAGAAATCATTATTTGAAAAATTGCAGCACAATTCACAACTGCAAAATCGTGGAACCAACCCAAATGCCCATCAATCAAAAAGTAGATAAAGAAACTGGTATTATATACAATTGAATACTACACAGTCATAAAAAGGAATGAATTAACAGCATGTGCAGTGACCTGCATGAGACTGGAGACTATTATTCTAAGTAAAGTAATTCAGGAATGGAAAACCAAACACTGTATGTCCCCGCTGATATGTGGGAGCTAAGCTGTGAGGATGCAAAGGCATAAAAATGATACAATGAGGCCAGGCAAGGTGGCTCATACCTGTAATCCCAGCACTTTGGGAGGCCGACATGGGCAGATCACAAGGTCAGGAGTTCGAGACCAGCCTAACATGGTGAAACCCTATCTCTACTAAAAATACAAAAATTAGCTGGGTGTGGTGGCACGCACCTGTAATCCCAGCTACTTGGGAGGCTGAAGCAGGAGAATCGCTTGAATCTGTGAAGCGGAGGTTGCAGTGAGCTGAGATTGCACCATTGCACTCCAGCCTGGGTAACAGAGGGAGACTCCATCTCCAAAAAAAAAAAAAATCTAGAAAGGGCTTTGTTGATTCTTTTCAAGGCCTGAGACTGATCTGTAGTAAAATCTCTGTCACCCAGGCAGATTATGGGAACTGCAAAAGTACCACTTGGTTAGAGCATCTTTATTGAAGATTACATAGGCACTAAATACAGATGTGCTGCTTTTTTTTTTTTTTTTTTTGAGATGGAGTTTCGCTCTTGCTGCCCAGCCTGGAGTACGATGGCGCGATCTTGGCTCACCGCAACCTCCGCCTCCTGGGTTCAAGTGATTCTCCTGCCTCAGCCTCCCGAGTAGCTGAGACTACAGGCATGTGCCACCACACCTGGCTAATTTTGTATTTTTAGTAGAGACAGGGTTTCTCCATGTTGGTCAGACTGGTCTTGAACTCCCGACCTGAGGTGATCCACCCGCCTCGGCCTCCCGAAGTGCTGGGATTACAGGAGTGAGCCACACCCTACCTGGCCTGTGCCGCTCTTATTAAACAACTGCCTCATATAAGGCTCTAAATAGCTTCTTTTACTATTTGAAACTTCATGAACTGTAGTCATTGCAACTGGCGTCTAATCTAGGTGGGAGCCAGCTTCTAAGGTAACGGGACATCCAGCAGATTACTCCACAGGTTTGCTCCTAGCCCGTCCACCTCTTCCTCGGTCAACTTCCCTGAGCCTGCTGCTGTCTCCTGAGCCCACTGTGAGATCCAGATAGATACCCACTGAGGAGGAAGTGGGGTGGAGACACGGGATCAGGCATTGCTTTCTTGAAAATATGTGCATTTCCTGTTACTTTACATGTAAGATTCTGGGTTAGTAACCAGTACAGTGATACTGACATGACACTGGTCACACCTTTAGAATGACAGTATGATATCCTTCATCTCTACTTCTGCTATTTCTTTTTTATTTTTTATTTTGAGATGGAGTCTTGCTCTGTCGCCAGGCTGGAGTACAGTGGCGTGATCTTGGCTCACTGCAACCTCCACCTCCCAGGTTCAAGCGATTCTCCTGCCTCAGCCTCCCGAGTAGCTGGGACTACAGGCACAAGCCACCACACCCAGATCATTTTTGTATTTTTAGTAGAGATGGGGTTTCACCATGTTGGCCAGGGTGGTCTTGATCTCTTGACCTCATGATCTGCCCGCCTTGGCCTCCCAAAGTGCTGCGATTACAGATGGGAGCCACTGCGCCCGGCCTACTTCTGCTATTTCTATGGGAAATAAATATAATGCCAATGCTGGTTTTTAGTTCCATGACTAACATTATGATCTAAGTCAATGTGTTGTCAGTCCCAGCGAGTGATAATTAAGATGGTACTGCCTACATCTGTGTAGTGTAAAAAAAGAAAAGCACAGCCCGGGCAACATAGTGAGACCCCGCCTCTACAAAAATAAAAAAATTAGCTGGGTGTGGTGGTTTGAGCCTGTAGTCCCAAGTAGTGGGAGGGAGGCTGAGGCTGCAGTGAGCCATGATAATGCCATTGCATTCAGCCTGAATGACAGAGTGAGACCCTGTCTCAAAAACAAAACAAGCCGGGCATGGTGGCTCACGCCTGTAATCCCAGCACTTTGGGAAGCTGAGGCAGGCAGATTGCCTGAGCTCAGGAGTTTGTGATCAGCCTGGGCAACTCAGTGAAACCCTGTCTCTACTAAAATACAAAAAATTAGCCAGGTGTGGCAGCGCACGCCTTCCAGCTACTCAGGAGGCTGAGGCAGGAGAATTGCTTGAACCTGGGAAGCAGTGGTTGCAGTGAGTCGAGATCACGCCACCGCACTACAGCCTGGGTGACAGAGTGAGACTCCGTCTCAAAACCAACAACAACAAAAAAAACACAAAGAAAAGCAAAAAAAGCTTTTTGAGATGGAGTCTTGCTCTGTCACCAGGCTGGAGTGCAGTGGCACGATCTCAGCTCACTGCAACCTCCGCCTCCCGGGTTCACACCATTCTCCTGTCTCAGCCTCCTGAGTAGCTGGGCCTACAGGTGAACACCACCACGCCAGGCAAATTTTTTTTTTTTTTTTTTTTTTTTAAGTAGAGATGGGGTTTCACCGTGTTAGCTAGGATGGTGTTGATCTCCTGTCCTCGTGATCCGCCCGCCTCGGCCTCCCAAAGTGCTGGGATTACAGGCATGAGCCACCGTGCCTAGCCAAAAAAAAAAAATTTGTTTTAAAAGATGATATTGGCAAGGTGCTCCATGACTGTGAAGGGATATACTTTGAAATGGCGTGTGCCAAGAAAAGTGGTGCTTTAAAAACTGGTTTTGTTTAATGTGTATGAAATGTGTATAAAATCAAATACCTTAGAAAAAGATAAATGATAAACCCAGGCACTTTCTCTGAACTCTCTACGACAAAGAATTGCCTTACCTACGAACAACTGAGTAGACTAAGTCAATGTCCAAAACTTATCTTTCCTTATTCCTGGTTTCAATCCACAAAACAAAATTCATTTGTGTATCAGGCAGCCTGTAGTCCCGGATTCAATTCATTATGGAACATGAGCCCCGCATCTCTCTCATCCGCTAGCTGGTAAATCTGACCAGGCAGGACAGTACTGGCACATACCAGTGCAGTGAAAAAGAGAGGAAGTGATTCCAAGGCAAGGCGAGACTCCCAGACAAAGAATGGAAAGGAGAGTGCTTTTATCAGCTCCTTTGTCATCAGTCCACTGTTTGAATCTCTACCTTTCTGTCCTAGTTCAGAGCTGCCAGACACACTGGAAGGTCTCCCACCCAACTGGAGTTCAAGAAGGTCCCCGGTGTTCAGTTACTGGCTGCTTTGTCTAACAGTTGATTCCAATAGCCAATCAGACAATTCTAGACACTTTTAGTATCTCCTGGAGCTTTGGCCCTACTCCAATGACTGCTAAAAATGACAAACACACCCATGGTTCCACTTCCCCAAAGGTCAAAAAAATACGAATTGGATTTCAGTTTTTGTGATACAGAGTAATCCAAAGTCTTTAGGGAACAATAAAAGCAGCTCAAATTATAGTTCATTGTGACATGAAAAAAGAGAAAAAGGAAAATGGTACAGAGAAGTGCTAGTAAGAGGAAACCAGCAGTCATGACAGCTCTGCCCCAGTTCCTTTCTTCAAATGTGAGCTTCAGTGTAGGGCTGGCGCTCTACCCTGACTCCCTAGGCTCTACTTTTACTTTGATGATGGCTTCTGCACTAAATGGCTGATCACAGTTAAGGTGAAAGCTCCTTTTGTTGCCTGAGTCCCTTCCAACTTGGTTAAGTTCAGAGATAACAGGTCTAAGGAATTTACAAAAGGGAACATTAATTTGTGCAAGAATATTTTAAACATCTATTGAGTGTCAGGCATGGGCTTCAGGGAGCCTGAAGAGTCTGTAGCATAAAAGTGAAATGAAGACGTGCACAAACAGGATACGTGCCATATTTGAGGATGGATAACATACTACAGAGCAGTGGTTCTCAAACTTTCTATGTCCCTCATCCTCCTGGAGAGCTTGCTGTCAGGATTTGAAACCTATGCGCTACTGAGTGGCCTTCTTCATGACTGGATGTGGTCAGCACACCCCTCCTCCAGCTTCCACATTCAACTCAAACCAAGACAGACTATCTGCAGGGATGGCATGTTCAACTCTACAACAAGGCCTGTGGCTGGAGCAAACAATTACAGATGAAAACTAGAAGATAATAGCTTACAGTCCCAGCTACTTGGGAGGCTGAGGTGGGAGGATTGCTTGAGCCCAGAAGCTGTCTCCAGCCTGTGCAACACGGGGAGACCTCATCTCTAAAAAACAAAATAGGCCAGGCATGGTGGTTCGTGCCTTGTAATCCCAGCACTTTGGGAGGCTGAAGCAGGTGGATCACCTGAGGTCAGGAGTTCGAGACCACCCTGGCCAACATGGTGAAACCCCGTCTCTACTAAAAATACAAAAAATTAGCTGGGGGTGGTAGTGGGCACCTGTAGTCCCAGCTACTTGGGAGGACTGAGGCAGGACAACTGCTTGAACCCGGGAGGCAGACGTTGTAGTGAGCCGAGATTGCGCCATTGCACTCCAGCCTGGGCAAAGACTGAAGGAGCAAAACTCCGTCTCAAAAAAAAACAAACAAAAACAGTAAAATAAAAAATACACTAAAAATAATAATAATAATAAAAAAATAATGCTGGGTATGGTGGCTTATGCCTGATCCCAGCATATTGGGAGGCTGAGGTGGGATGATCCCATGAAGCTGGGAGTTCATGATCAGCTTGGGCAACATAGTGAGACTCCATATCTTTTATTTAAAAAAAAAAAAAAAAAAAACAAACCCACAAAAATAAAAGCCTAGATGTAGGAGGTGATGCTGTGTCATCAACAGCTCTCACTTTGGAGAGAAGTAAAGAGTATGGTAATGCCTTTCGTTTCGTGTCTCTGAAAAGGATAAAGGATATTTGAGGCTGGGCGTGGTGGCTCATGCCTGTAATCCTAGCACTTTGGGAGGCCAAGGTGGGCAGATTACCTGAGGTCAGGAGTTCAAGACCAGTCTGGCCAACATAGTAAAATCCCATCTCTACTAAAAATACAAAAAATAAACTGGGTGCTGTGGTGTGCTGAGCTGAGGCAGGAGAACTGCTTGAACTCGGGAGGCAGAGGTTGTGGTGAGCCAAGATCACGCCACTGCACTCCAGCCTGGGCTGCAGAGCAAGACTTTGTCTCAAAAAAAAAAAAAAAAAAAAAACTCAATAAAATAAAGGATATTTAATCTATTTTCAGGAAAGCATGAGATGTCAATCTCTGGACCTGCCTTCTGGACGCCATTTATCTAAAATTCACTGTTTGTTTTTTTTTTTTTTTTGGAAGGTAAAGCACTAGTTTACCTTAGCTACTACTTTCATGGTATATCAACCTTGCAGAAACTTCATTAAAACAGAAGGAACAGGTGCGGAGACTAACTGAAACAGGGTGCTTTAGGAAGATTGTTAAAGTGCTCACCAGCCAGTCTCACAATGCAAACTTTAATGTGCATACAAATCACCTGGGAGTCTTGTGACTTGTGATGCTCGTTCATTAGGTCTGGGATGAGACCTGAGGCTCTGGATTTCTTTTTTTTTTTTTTAGATGGAGTCTCACTCTGTCGCCCTGACTGGAGTGCACTGACGTGATCTCAGCTCACTGCAACCTCTGCCTCCTGGGTTCAAGCAATTCTCCTGCCTTGGCCTCTCGAGTAGCTGCGCTACCATGCCCGGCTAATTTTTGTATTTTTAGTAGAGACAGGGATTTGCCATGTTGGCCAGGCTGGTCTCAAACTCCTCACCTCAGGGGATCCACCTGCCTCGGCCTCCCAAAGTGCTAGGATTACAGGCGTGAGCCACTGTGCACAGCTGAAGCTCTGCATTTTTTTTTTTTTTTTTTGAGACAGAGTCTTGCTTTGTCTCCAAGGCTAGAGCGCAATGGCACAATCTCGGCTCACTGCAACCTCTGCCTCCTGGGTTCTAGCAATTCTTCTGCCTCAGCATCCCAAGTAGCTGCGCTTCAGTTGCCCACCACCACGTCCAGCTTTTTTTTTTTTTTTTTTTTTTTGTATTTTTAATAGAGATGGGGTTTCACCATGTTGGTCAGTGTGGTCTCAAACTCCTGACCTCAGGTGATTCACAAGCCTCAGCCTCCCAAAGTGCTAGGATTACAGACGTGAGCCACCGTGCCCAGCGAGGCTCTGCATTTCTAACCAGCTCACAGATGAGGCTGTCCAGGCCCCACACCCCGTGGCAAGGCTAAGTGCTTTACACAAGGGTACTGCCTGTATTCTGGCACATATGACTGTCCACTGCTTGATGAGAGCCCTGGGATCATGATGGCAATGGTGAAGGCTGAAAAGGTGTAAAGGAGTGTTATGGGAGGGCAAGGAAATCATCCCAAGAAAAGGATTAAACAAATACTGATTTGAGCTAGCAGAGATGGTGACGTGGAAACAAGGAGATTGGGAAACTGGGTCATATGGGGGAAAAAAAGCATCAAAAATGTCAACTCTATTGTGTTAATGTTCTAGAACAGTGTTGTCCAATAGAAACTAATGCTACTGGGCTGGGCGCGGTAGCGCATGCCTGTAATCCCAGCACTTTGGGAGGCAGAGGTGGGCGGATCATGAGGTCAGGAGATAGAGACCATCCTGGCTAACACGGTGAAACCCCATCTCTACCAAAAACACAAAAAATTAGCTGGGTGTGGTGGCACGTAGTTGTAGTCCCAGCTACTCGGGAGGCTGAGACAGGAGAATCTCTTGAACTTCGGAGGCGGAGGTTGTGGTGAGCTGAGATCACGCCTTTGCACTCTAGCCTAGTGACAGAGTAAGACTCTGTCTCCAAAAAACAAAAAACAAAAAACAAAACTAATGCTACCCACATGTGAAATTCTAAATTTTCTAGCAGTTACATTAGAAATAAGAAAGTGATGAAATTTATATTTTATTTAACCCAATATATCAAAAACATTATTTCAACAAGTGATCAATATTTTGAGACAAGGTCTGGCTCCATCATCCAGGCTGGAGTATAGTGGTGCCATCTCAGCTCACTGCAATCTATGCCTTCCAGGCTCTAGCCATCCTCTCACCTCAGCCTCCTGAGTAGCTGGAACTACAGGCATGTACCACCATGCCTGGCTAATTTTTCGATTTTTTGTAGAGACGAGGTTTCACCATGTTGCTGTGGCTGGTCTGGAACTCAAGCTCAAGCGATCTGCCTACCTCAGTCTTCCAAAGTGTTGGGATTACAGGCATGAGCCACTGCACCCAGCCAATATTTTTAAATTGAGATATTCTTTTTTCCCCCTAAATATGAAGGCTTCAAAATCTAGGGTATAGTCATACTTACAGACCATCTCAGTTTGGACCACATGTGCTCACTAGCCACATGTGCTGGTGGCTACTTTATGGGACAATGTAGCTCTAGAATCTTGCTACCCAAAGTGTCGTCCACAGAGTAGGGGCAAAAGCACCACGTGGAGGATGGTCAGGAATGAAGATTTCAGGCCCTACTCTGACCTACCAAATGAGAACCTGCAGCTTAACAAGATCCTCAGGTGATGCAGAGGCACATAAAATTTGACAAGCATTGTTCCAGAACACAGGAATCAGCAAGTTCTTCTGATTGCTAGGACAGACACTTTTAAAAGCTTTTCTTTTTCTTTTCTAAAAAAGTAGAGATGGGGTTTCATCATGTTGCCCAGGCTGGTCTCAAACTCCTGAGCTCAAGCAATCTGCTTGCCTCGGTCTCACAAAGTGCTGGGATTACAGTCGTGAGCCACCATGCCCAGCCTGTTTCTTATTTATATAACATTTAAGAAACTGAGACAAGAATTCAGGGGGGCTGATTACCTGCTTATTCCATCTTGTTTCTTCCTTAAGGAGATGAAACTGTAGGTCTCATAACAATGACCTAATTAACAGTTAAGGGCCAAACAACATTGAGCTTAAACAGACCAACGTGCAATGTTGCCGCTTTGAAAAGACAAAACAGCCAGCAGGTGGTGCCAGAAGCTAAGTGAGGGGAAAATGATTTTCTGAGAAACGCTTAATGATAATTCATGTTTCAAAAACGTGTTTTGGGGCTGGGTGTGGTGGCTCATGCCTGTAATCCTAACACTTTGGGAGGCTGAGGAGGGTAGACTGCCTGAGCTCAGGAGTTCCAGACTAGCCTGGGCAACACAGTGAAACCCCCTCTATTAAAATACAAAAAATTAGCCAGGCGTGGTGGTGCACACCTGTAGTCCCAGCTACTTGGGAGGCTGCGGCAGAATAATGGATTGAACCCTGGAGGCGGAGGTTGCAGTGGGCTGAGGTCACTGCACTCCACCCTGGGTGACAGAGTGAGACTCCATCTCAAAAAAAAGTGTTTTGGTGCTCTCTGTAAAATGGTAGTTAAAAAGAAAGTAGCCTTTCTCTGTCTTTCACATCCTCCTGTTAGCTCATCCTCCTGCTGTAGGTGCCTGAGATCCTTAAGGGCTGAAACCTCTCAAATAGAACTAGTGAGTACTGCTGGTCAGGTTTGAAACAGACCATGCCATTTCCTAGAGTTGGGGTTTTACACTGAAGGTAAAGCGCCCTTCACTCACAGTAAGTGCAGATAGTTACTTCTCAAACAAGGAAAACATAATAGAGTGAGCAGGAAATGCAGAGCTGTTGTCTTTGATTTTGGGGGACGGGAGGAAAAGGAGACTAGGTCTGGCCTAAATTTAACAGGCTTAATGCTTGAATGCTTAATGCTGCAGAATGCAAGAGCTAGCTAACGAAGAGGAAAACATTCCCTTCACATAATCCCAATATCTTGTTTATTTTTATTTTATTTTTGAGCTGGAGTTTTGCTCGTCACCCAGGCTAGAGTGCAATGGCGTGATCTTGGCTCACTGCAACCTCTGCCTCCCGGGTTCAAGTGATTCTCCTGTCTCAGCCTCCTGAGTATCTGGGATTACAGGCACCTGACATCACGCCCAGCTAATTTTGTATTTTTAGTACAGACGGGGTTTCACCAAGTTGGCCAGGCTGGTCTCAAACTCCTGATGTCAGGTGAGGTGCCTGCCTTGGCCTCCGGTAGTGCTGGGATTACAGGCGTGAGCCACAGTGCCTGGCCCTGTTTATTTTTTTTTAAGCAGAAAACTTTGAATCCACATAATTACACCTGTCCTATTTGTGTGTATCGTATTTCTTCTATTTTTTTTTTTAGCCAGAGTCTCACTCTGTTGCCCAGCCTGGAGTGCAGTGGCACAATCTCAGTTCACTGAAACCTCCACCTTCCAGATTCAAGCAATTCTCCTGCCTCAGCCTCCCAAGTAGTTGGGACTACAGGCACACGCTGCCATGCTTGGCTAATTTTTTGTATTTTTAGTAGAGATGGGGATTCACCGTGTTGCCTAGGCTGGTGTTGAACTCCTGAACTCACGTGATCTGCCTGCCTCAGCCTCCCAAAGTGCTGGAAGTGTGAGCAACTGCACCCAGCCTCATATCTGTTCTGTTTATGGCATCTGACAGGAACTTTATAATTTATCAACCATACTATTAAAACAGAAACACATTGAAAAAGCAGCAACACCACCACTGTATATTTTCTTCTAAAAGTCTCAAAGCCTGTATTTCTATTAATGATGCCTTGTGTTTGTTTAGGACTTAAAGATACCGAAACCAAAGCACTTTCTTCTTCTATTTTTTATTTTTTTTGAGACAGGGTCTCCCTCTGTCACCTAAGTGGAGTGCAGTGGAGTAAAAATGGCTCAGTGCAGCCTTGTCCTCCTGGGCTCAAGCAAGCTTCTTCGCCTCAGCCTCCCCAGTAGCTAAGGCCACAGGTGTGTACCACCATACCTGGCTAGTTTTTAATTTTCTGTAGAGATGGGGTCTTGCCATGTTGCCCAGGCAGGTCTTGAACTCATGGGCTCAAGCAATCCTCCTGCCTTAGCCTCCCAAAGTGATGGGATTACAGGTGTGAGCCACCACGTCCAGCTGCAAAGCACTTTCAGATACATTATTGTATTTAATACAAATAAAGAAAATAAGAGATGCACATTTCCTGATTATCTCAGGAAGACCTATCTTGGAAGACCATTAGGTTTTCAATTTTTGAAACTAAATTATCCTTTCTACACCTTGTTTCGTTACCTTTCATAGTATCTCCAGATCTTTTTCCAGTTCCTTAGGCAATGTTAGCTCCTTTTCCTTAACTTTTTCTGTTTTAAATTTTATTTATTTATTTTTTTGAGGCAGAGTCTCACTCTGTTGCCCAGGTTGGAGTACAGTGGCACGATCCTGGGTCACTACAACCTTTGCCTCCCGGGTTCCAGCGATTCTCCTGTCTCAGCCTCCCAAGTAGCTGGGATTATAGGCACCAGCCACCACGCCCAGCTAATTTTTGTATTTTTAGTAGAGACAGGATTTCACCATGTTGGCCAGGCTGGTCTCCAACTCCTGACCTCAAGTGATCCGCCTGCCTCGGCCTCCCAAAGTGCTGGGAGTATAAGCATGAGCCACGACGCACGGCCAACTTTCTCTTTTTAAAAAGACTAGTCAAGTACAGTAGAGAAGAGGGAAAGAGTAGAACAAGAAGCTTGATCTGTGACTGTGAACAATTAAGATAACTCACTACTAGGCTGGGCGCGGTGGCTCACGCCTGTAATCCCAGCACTTTGGGAGGCCAAGGCGAGCGGATCACGAGGTCAGGAGATCGAGACCATCCTAGCTAACATGGTGAAACCCTGTCTCTACTAAAAATACAAAATAAATAAATAAATAAATAACCGGGCGTGGTGGTGGGCGCCTGTAGTCTCAGCTACTAGGGAGGCTGAGGCAGGAGAATGACGTGAACCTGGGGGGTGGAGCTTGCAGTGAGCGGAGAGTGCGCCACTGGACTCCAGCCTGGGCGAGAGAACGAGACATCGTCTCACCAAAAAAAAAAAGGTAACTCATATTCTGTATTTGACCACTCCTCTCATTTTTTCTTTTGTCCCAAAAAGGTCTTACTGCCGAGGAGTGCGAGCTCTGTGGCCAATAGACCTGCATTCAATGTCTCAATGCCACAATTTACTTACTGGGCAACTTTGGCTCTATTTCCTCATCTGTAAAATGGAGATACTACTACCTAGAGTGAGAACAAAATCATACATGTTGCCATAAATGTAAAGTACTTAGTGCTCACTAAATGGGAGCATGTCAGATCTCTCAACTACAAGGCTGAGGAACTTCAGAATGACATACCACATACGCTGTGATCTTATGACACAAACCCAGTCTGGGATCTGATTATTTCATGGGCCTTTGTTTTAGAGCTTAGGGTGAAAAGGCATCTAGAACAGTGGCTTGTAAATTATTTTACTTGGTATGGTCCAATTTAAGAAGTACTTGATAAGCCATGACATTACTGAAAACATGTTATTTGGTGGGGTCATAATTCTCGTCTATGAAATCAGGTACTAAGGAGATCACTGTGATGCCAAAAATATAGCCTGACTTCCCAGCAGGCTCGCACTGAAAGATAAAACCATCTTCAATGAAGCAAGTCCTGGTTTAAACATAAAATATATTTTGGAATTATGTAATATAATTTAAAAAATCACGAAAAACAGGATAATATCAAATTTACCCTTTAAAAATTGCCAGGCGTGGTGCCTCATGCCTGTAATCCCAGCACTTTGGGTGGCCGAGGCAGGAGGATGACCTGAGGTCAGGTGTTCGAGACCAGCCTGGCCAATACGGCAAAACCCCGTCTGTACTAAAAATACAAAAAATTAGCTGGATGTGGTGGCGGGCACCGGTATTCCCAGCTACTCCGGAGGCTGAAGCAGAAGAATCGCTTGAACCCGGGAGGCAGAGGTTAAAGTGAGCCAAGATCACGCCATTGCCCTCCAGCCTGGGTGACAGACTGAGACCCTGTCCCTACCCCCCCTAAAAAAATAAAAAAAAGTAAAAAATAAAAATTGGTAGGTATACTTAGGAAGCTCAAATGAGATGGAAGGCCTCCTGGCAAATCTGTCATTCCAAGGGCAAATCCATCTCCTGGGTCGTGGAGGCCTAAGTGATAGTGCCAGGGAAGTTCCTTTACTGTGAGCCAGAACTCCTGGAGGGAAATCGAGGAGCTGGAAGGACCTTAAAGGTTAACTAGGCTGAAGAATGTGGCCTGCACAGTGCGCATGAAATGGGCTGGGGACCCACGGGAAGGAGAGCGGGTTCCCTTAGGTCCTTCAAAAGTAGGGCAGGGTGGCTGGCGCCTGTGATCCCAGCACTTTGGGAGGCCGAGGAAGGAGGATTGCTTGAGGCCAGGAGTTCAAGAACAGCCTGGGCAACATGGTGAGACCCCCCCCCCCCCCCACACGTCTATTTAAAAAAACAAATATCTCCGCAGAAGCCTAGCGAGGGAAGTGCTGACCCCTACTACGTGCCAGGCCTGAAACAGCACCTGATGCGTGCTCACAGCTCCACTCAGCTAAGTACATGAGGATCCTTCCGTTTTGCCTTGGGCCTCCGTGGAACCGTTTTTTCCAGGACGGTAGTCTCTCCTCTCCCCTGCCCTAAGTGCTTGAACTGCCCCAGGGCCGACCCACAGCACCTAGCGTAAACCAGGTCTCGAGAAAACTGAGCTAGGGTGTCAGCGCCGGCCCCACCCCACCGCCAGCGCGGCCTCAGGTAAACTGGCTGCGCCACTCGGGGTCGCAAGACGGGAAAACCCCAGGCGTCCCGGCTCCCAGTCCTCTCTCCGGAGCCCTTGACAGTCGTCGGCAGCCGTAGGGTTACCTGACTTCTCCGCAGACACTTACCTGGTCTCAGGACCCGACTAGTGCCCTCAACGTTCTACAGGAACCCGAATCGCCGCAGCAGAGGACTCGCAATCGCGATCCCTGATCTGCGCACGCGCCGTACTCTGATCGCGGTTTCCCTCATCTACCAGAGGCTCATGTTTACTCACTGCGCATGCGACAAACTGAAGCTTCTTTCCCTCGTGGCAGCGGCTGGCTTCCAGAGAGCCAATCAGAGAAGAGGGTTTCACAGCAACCCCACTCCCTTGTCACACCCCCGGGGTTGGACATCTCTGGTTGGAGCTGCGCGAGGGGGAAGGGCGAGGTGGACGCGCGCACCTCCTTTGGCTGTCTCCGCCTCCTTCCGGGCAGCCAATCACCGGCGAGACGCCGGGCGCGCGCGCGCGCTCTCTCGAGTAACGGTCGCGAGAGGCCCCTCTCCTGACCCTGACATCGGCAGCGGGAGCGGCGGCCAGGTAAGCGGCCGCCAGCCTGCAGGGAGCTGTAGGCCGCTGGGGACAGGGGACGAGACTTAGGAGACACCGTCTTAGCGGCCCCCTGAGTGTGGTGATGGGCTGGGGTGTGAGGAGACGGTGGCCGATGAACTTGACCCCACCGCAGCCCTTCGCGGTGTGGGCGCTCTGCCCGGCCGCGGTGCGCCTTTTCTAGACCCGGCGCCCTTGAGTGACACTCGCGCGGCCCAATAGCGGAGCGCCCTTCCCGAGGGGCGGGGGATTTGTGGTTTTATTTATTTATTTATTTATTTTTTTCCTCCCGTTTTTTGCCAAGGTGTCCCGGCTTCCTTTTGGGATCGCGGTTGTAGTTGAAGGAGCGGTGGCTTTTCTCCGTCCTCCCTGCTTTCCGTAGCTTAGGCGACTGCATGAATTCTCCCTCTCCTTCCCACAATGGCCACCAGCCATTGCGGGCTGGCTGTGAGCCCCAGAATGTCAGGATCTGGTCTCATCCCTATCTGAAATCTCTTTCTCTCCCCCAAGCCTCCAGGCAAGGCGGAGCGCCCAGTTAACTTTCATGTTTCATAACCGCCAATCGTTCCTTTTGCCCAGCTCCCTTTTTTTGCTAGGGGGTGGGGACACCAAAAGCGTCATATCTTGTTGCTGAGAAATGTAAAAGCTCTGCTCTTATATTCATTCTGTATCAAAATAAAAATTTTTTTTTTGCATTGTATATGTGGGTGTTTAAGGATTTTTCCCTCTTACTTCCCTGCCCTCCCCATAGCACCTCCACTCCAATAGAGAAGCATCCTTGAATTTGTAGTGGTTTTCCATCTGGATCTGCATCCGGATCCGGATTACCTCAGCAGGGGAAATAATAGATGGGGTTGCAGGTCCATCTCCCTGGAGAGCTTGTGTTTTCGTGGCATAACAGCACGGAGATTGGAATCCAGGTATTTCTGTTGCCAGTTGGAAGGGGCAGTCCTTGACTGTTTCAGTGCCCCATTTGTCGTGGGTGATGGGCTGAGCCACTGGGGAAAAGTCAATTTAGTTAGGTCCGGTTACCCTTTGCATTCACTCCTGTCCCTGAAGGAAATGGTCCCTGTTTTTGTGTAATGCTTTATAGAAGCAGGACCTAAAAGTGGGAATCTAGCGGAAGCGGAATACTAGACAGTATTCCTGTTGCACTCTCTAAGCTTTTCAGTTTGTGAGCAGCTGAGTTTTTTTTCCCTTTATTTCTCCTTTTTCTTCTTGCCCCCTTGCTCTTTTATAAATGCATGAATTCCCCAGGAAGGAGGCATCTTGTTTGACCTGTTACAGCCAATTTGCCATTGTATATACCCAGCTTCAGTGAAATTTTAGTTGGCCTGGCAAATAATTTTTTTATTTAGTATTTTTATTTTTATTTTTTAGGAGATGGAGTCTTGCTCTGTTGCCCAAGCTGGAATGCAGTGGCAGGATCATAGCTCACTGCAGCCTTGAACTCCTGGGCTCAAGTGATCCTCCCACCTCAGCCTCCAGAGTAGCTGGGACATGCTCCCAGTAGCAGCAGGCAGGCTCCAGTGTGTCCAGCTGGTTTATTTTCTAAGAATAGCTGCACAGAGACAAAAGACCATATATATAGTTCAAAATGTACCTCCACACAATGGGGAAGCTATGGTTGTTAACAGTTTAATTGGCTCTTTTTAAAACAAATATTAAGTAGTTCAGTTCTTCTAGTCTCTGTATAAGTCAACAAACATATATACTTGGTAGAATTTATTAAACAAATGAATAAGGCATGCAAGTATTCCAATTGTTACATAATAGAATTGTATCTAGAACCTTCATTGTAAAGCCTGGCAAAATGGTTTGCACTGTAATCCCCCCTGCTCGGAAGGCTGAGCGCTTGAGGCCAGGAGTTGTAGACCAGCCTGGGCAATGTAGCAAGATGCTGTCTCTAAAAAACAGAACGTTGATTATGAAACATATAAAAATCTGAAATATTACCTGAAAAAGGTGATGCTACTTTTGCAAATAATCCTTGATGTAGATTTTTAATTGAGATACATAATACATAATTCATATACCATAAAATTCAGCCTTTTAAAAGTGTACAATTCAGTGGTTTTTAGTTCACAAGGTTGTCCAGCCATCATCACTAATTCCAGAATTTTTTATCACCCCAAAGGAAACTCCATACCAACTGCACTCACTCACATTCTCTCCTTCCTCCAGCTCCTGGCAGCCATTTGTCTATAAATTTGCCAATTCAAGATATTTCATATCAATGAAATCATATAGTCTGTGGTCTTTTGTGACTGGCTTTTTTTACTTAGCATAGTAGCTTTAGTGTTCATCTGTGTTGTAGCATATGTCTTTTTATGGCTGAATCCTAGCCTGTTCTATGGATATGCTTCATTCGTTTATCCGTTTAGCCACTGATGGACATTTGGGTGGTTTCTACATTTTGATTATTATGAATACTGTTGCTATCCTTAATGGAGATCTGCATGAAAGAAGTTAAGGTTTCCAAAGTTATGTAAAAGCAGTTGCTAGGTTTAGTGGCTTTTTATAGTAGTTTCTTTTCCCCCATTCATTTTCAGACTCTCTTGGAAGTTTAGGATATTTCACAGTTCTGAATGTTAGCCACTGAAAATGCCAGTAGACGATGAAGCCTCTGAAGATGACACGGATTCACTTTCCTCAAACAGTCCAAGAACCTTTATTTTCAAATAAGAGAATATAACAATTTCTTTACACTATGGAAGAGTTTGACTTGGTGAAAACCTTACACAAAACTTCATCTTCTGTAGAATCTGATAAAAATTCTCTGCATTCTCTTGGACTGAACTTAAATACTGATAGGTAAGAATGGGATTTTAGAAAATGTAACAAATCAGAATAACCTTATTTGCATACATTTACCAGTTTATCCAAATAGTGTCAGAGTTACTGATTTGAATTATTATTATTATTTTTTAACCTATCAAGAATGTTCAGGGAGGCTGGGCGCGGTAACTCATGCCTGTAATCCCAGCACCTTGGGAGGCTGAGGCGGGTGGATCACCTGAGACCAGGAGTTGGAGACGAGCCTGGCTAACATGGTGAAACCTGGTCTCTACTAAAAATACAAAAATTAGCCAGGTGTGGTGGCGTGTGCCTGTAGTTCCAGCTACTCGGGAGGCTGAGGCAGGAGAATTGCTGGAACCTGGGAGGCAGAGGTTGCAATGAGCCAAGATTGCACCACTGCACTCCAACCTGGGCAACAGAGCAAGACTCCGTCTTAAAAACAAACAAACAAAAAAGAGGCTAGGCGCAGTGGCTCACGCCTGTAGTCCCAGCACTTTGGGAGGCCAAGGTGGGCGGGTCACAAGGTCAGGAGATCGAGACCATCCTGGCTAACATGGTGAAACCCCATCTCTACTAAAAATACAAAAAAAAAAAAAAAAATTAGCTGGGCGTGGTGGTGGGAGCCTGTAGTCCCAGCTACTCGGCAGGCTGAGGCAGGAGGATGGCGTGATCCTGGGAGGCGGAGCTTGCAGTGAACTGAGATGGCACCACTGCACTCCAGCCTGGGCAACAGAGTGAGACTCCATCTCAAAAAAAAAAAAAAGAAAAAAAGAAAGTTCAAGGACAGTTGTTTAAGTCAGGAGTAGGTTTAGTATTTTCATGTTTTTCATTTCTCCCAGAGATACGTACTTTTGCATGGAAAGCATTCTGAAAAAGAACTTGTTTTGCATGTTTTACTTTCCTTTACACTTTTTTGTTTGTTTTTGTAAATTACAAGCATATCTTTAACATTTAGTTGCCTAAATATTATTTCTACATTTTTAAATAATTGGGACAAATGATGTTTTATGTTGCAGAAATACTTCACCAATGTGGGAAGCAGCAATTAAAGTTGAGTATTAGGAAGTTAAGACAAAACCAGACTCTAAGTAGACAAAATAGTGGACTAAATAGATGTTATCAAAGTGTGTTTTATGCATTTTATTTATTTTTTTAAAATGCATTTTATTTTTTTTTAATTTTTTTTTGAGACAGAGTCTCGCTCTGTTGCCCAGGCTGGAGTGCAGTGGCTCTATCTCGGCTCGCTGCAAGCTCCGCCTCCCGGGTTCATGCCATTCTCCTGCCTCAGCCTCCCGAGTAGCTGGGACTACAGGCGCCCGCCACCTTGCCTGGCTAATTTTTTGTATTTTTAGTAGAGACGGGGTTTCACTGTGTTGGCCAGGATGGTCTCGATCTCCTGACCTCGTGATCCGCCCGTCTCGGCCTCCCAAAGTGCTGGGATTACTGGCTTGAGCCACCGTGCCTGGCGCATTTTATTTTTAAGCTATCCTATGATTGGTTTGTTTTTATTTTTTAATGGTCTTAACACAGATCATGGTTAGTTTGTTTTTCATCAGCCTGTTTACTTTCAATTTACACATAGTCTGACAAGCTTGGTTATTGGGTTTCTAAATTTATAGTAGTGTAGAAACAGCAAAGAGGCAAGGACTGTAAGAGAGGAGAGCATCTATAAACAGCATGTAGAAGAAAGGAAAACAGCGGTTTTGGGGCCTTACTGGTAAAGGGGCAAGGAACTTTAAACACAGTAGGTCTTGAAGAAATTGTGTATTATAATTATAAATAAATACATTACTTAAAAAATTGTTAATTCTCTGCCCTTTTCAGGAGGAATTTAAGGCCGCTTACATGGGTATATAAAACAATGGGGATGGGGAGTTGTAAAAAACAAACAGAGGAATATGTGAAGTAAAACGAGAAAGTTTTTTTTTTTTTTTTTTTTTTTTTGAGACGGAGTCTGGCTCTGTCGCCCAGGCTGGAGTGCAGTGGCTGGATCTCAGCTCACTGCAAGCTCCGCCTCCCGGGTTTGCGCCATTCTCCTGCCTCAGCCTCCCGAGTAAGCTGGGACTACAGGCGCCCGCCACCTCGCCCGGCTATTTTTTTGTATTTTTTAGTAGAGACGGGGTTTCACTGTGTTAGCCAGGATGGTCTCGATCTCCTGACCTCGTGTTCCGCCCGTCTCGGCCTCCCAAAGTGCTGGGATTACAGGCTTGAGCCACCGCGCCCGGCCGAGAAAGTACATTTTAAAAGGCACGGGGAATAGTCCTACAGTAATCTATATGCACTTGCTGAAAGTTGGCCTCGCATTTTGGTTCTTGCATTACTTGGTGGTCCCTTTGAAGTACACTTCTAGAAGAAATTCCTGTGAGAACGGTGTTTGATTTGGGTGGAGGAAGCTGTGCCTTGCTAGTGAAAATTAGGCAATTAAACTTGTCTCCCTTTTCATTGTGACTGGCAGGTAAATTGGCCACATTTAAACTCGATTATTACAGCTATGTAAAACCCTTTACTGATAACATATGTTCTTCCCTTTAAATTTTTTTTTTTTTTTTTTTGAGACGGGAGTCTTGCTCTGTCGCTAGGCTGGAGTGCAGTGGCACGATCTCAGCTCACTGCAGTCTGCGCCTCCTGGGTTCAAGGGATTCCCCTGCCTCAGCCTCCTGATTACTGGGACTGCAGGCGTGCACCACCACACCCGGCTAATTTTTTGTATTTTAGTAGAGATGGGGTTTCACCATGTTGGCCAGGATGGTCTCGATTTCCTGAGCTTGTGATCCGCCCACCTCGGCCTCCCAAACTGCTGGGATTACAGGCGTGAGCCACTGCGCCTGGCCTCCTTTGAATTTTTAGTAATATTTTCACTGGTCCTAACTATTATTTTACTGTTATTTTTATTTATTTATTTTTAAAACAAATTCTTTGTGAAAGAAAGGAGGATATCAAGCAGTAAATAAATGAAAATGATCTTTTTGTGACTAGATTTTAAGTACATTTTAATGACCTGAAATATATTGTGTGTTTATAAAACAAATCCAAAATAACTTACTTGAAGTTTGGAAAAGCAGTACTCCTGGAAAGAATCAGTGCTGTTTTACACACTGAGTAGGCTAAGTAAGTCCTGAATACTTGCTGCTAATTTGCTTGGCACAACTTTTATTCAGAGATAGTGCCGAGATAGGCATCAGCTTATCATACCAAATTATGGGTATCCAGTGAACAAGATTTGACTGTCATTTGGGGCAGTGGAGAAAGAATCCCCACTGCACAATGAAGGGCTGTTCTTAAAGTTGGGGGAAATAATCCTCTGGAATAGGGGAGATCAGAGAAGCTGGAAATTAATCTTATTGTTTAGCACAGACTTTTTTTATTTTCTGCTGATCCTTTGGAGTGTTCTCTCACTTCTGGAGAAGGTCTTTCTGTTGTGTTCTTAAAAAGAATACAGTGCGGTCTTTTTACTGCCCTTTTCCTTTTGTGAACCAACTTGTGATCAGATTTTCAACAAATGAGGTGCCATTAGAAGGATTAAATATCAGTGGTTTTGTACTGCTCTGCTAAATCTTGAACTGCTGAATTATTCAACACTTTGATAGAGTGAAGAAAACCATTTGAATTATTTATGTTTCAACAGAAGTAGTCCCCACCTTAGTACAAATGGGGTATCCTCTTTCTCAGGGAAGACCAGACCATCTGTAATTCAAGGTACAGTTGAAGTCCTAACTTCTTTAATGCAAGAGCTACAAAACAGTGGAAAGACTGATTCGGAACTTTGGAAAAGCTGTGAGGTATCTAATTTTGTTTTATTTTTGTAATTTTAAGATAATTATATTAAAACATACCTCTACTAAACTCTAAATTATTAGAAATTTATGTCCTGAAGAGCATGACACTTTTAAGTTAATGCTAAAGTGGTCAAGTATATTAATTTAGGAATGATATTGAATGAGTGGGAAAAAGGTGATCAAAAGTATTTTTTAACAATATATTACTGATTAGACATTCTAATTTGTATATTAAATATGAACTAAAACATTGTCTTCATTCAGAGACCTGAGAATCCCAAAATTATTAAAATTGTTACTAATTGTAATGTTGTCAGTAACTTATATGGAATTGTCATCATTTTAAAAAACCTAAATCCACTTTGAAATATTTTCAATGTTCTAATTATAAATTGAAGCTTCTATTTAGTACCTTACCATATTCAGCTGTGATACATTCCATTATATTGTTTTCAGATCAGTGGTTCTTTCTTTGGCTCATAGGTTAAACTGTGATATAAAAATGTGACAGTTAAAAGAATACTTACATGGCCGAGCACAGTGGCTCACGCCTATAATCCTTTCACTTTAGGCGGCCAAGGTGGGAGGTTTGGTTGAGGCCAGGAGTTTGAGACTAGCCTGGGCAAGATAGCAAGACCCTGTCTCTGCAAATATAAATACATACATAAATTAGCTGGGCATGGTGGCATGGGATCTGTAGTTGTAGCTACTTGGGAGGCTGATGTGGGAGGATCACTTGAACCCAGGAGGTCAGGGTTGCAGTGAGCTATGATCACAGCACTACACTGCAGCCTAGGTGACAGACTGAGACCCTGTCTCTCTCTATATATAAAAATAGAGAACCTGTAATCCCAGCACTTAAGGAGGCGGAGGTAGATAGCTTGAGCCCAGGAGTTTGTGACCTGCTTGGGCAACATAACTAGACCCCCTCAGTAAAAAAAAAAACACAAAAAACCTTACATATAAATTTTGTTTCATAGAATAATGCTCAAGATAGACTTTCTTAAGGCTGAATTTGATAGTTTTTAATAGAAATGTATAAACCATTATTAATTCTTAGAAAGCACTAGATCTTATTTTAAACGTTAATTATACTTTTAAAAGCATAATTTGTGTTATTTTTTAGCAAGTAGAGTAAGCGAAATGAAAGATTACCTGGTTTAAGAATTCAATAGCAGCAACTGCTAAGTATAATTATTTATATCCATTATCCATAATTATTGGAATTATAAGAAAGTATTACTATATGCTTAAAAAAATTGAGTTTTCAGTTTTTATACTTTATGCTTGTTTGCATATAATAATCAGTATGTACTAATGTGAAAGACCTTTAAAAATGCCCATACAAATGCAATTAAAAATGGAATGTTTTATTAAATATATTAAATGTTTCCCCTAATGTATCTACTCATTAGCTTTTTGTTTGTTTGTTTTTGAGACAGTCTCGCTCTGTTGCCCAGGCTGGAGTGCCATGGTGCGATCTTGGCTCATAGCAACCACTGTCTCCCAGGTTCAAGTGATTCTCCTGCCTCAGTCTCTCGAGTAGCCGAGATCACAGGCGAGTGCCACCATGCCCACCTAATTTTTATATTTTTAGTAGAGAAGGGGTTTTGCCATGTTGGCCAGGCTGGTCTCGAACTCCTGACCTGAGGTAATCTTCCTACCTTGGCTTCCCAAAGTGCTGGGATTACAGGCATAAGCCACCATGGCTGGCCCTCATTAGCTTTTGATACCTGAATTAACATGCTTTAGGACAAAGGAGGCATTGCCATAATGTAGTTTAACTTCTGGAAAATTTGTGTTTAACTAGAAATTGTTACTTTTAACAATTTGAAATCAACATTTTTTTTTGACATCAGCATCTTAAGTCAGAATCAGAATATATTCCCCTCCATACTTCTCCCCTCCCTTCCCTCCCATCTCCCTCCTCCTTCCTTCCCTCCCTCCTTTCCTCCCTTCTCTTTGTTTCTTTTTCTCCTCTTTCATTCTCTCTCTTTTTTATTTTTTTAAATAGGGTCTCACTCTGTCACCCAGGCTGGAGTGCAGTGGCACAACCTCTGTTCACTGCATCTTCAACCTCTTGGGCTCAAGCCATCCTCCCACGTCAGCCTCCCAAGTAGCTGGGACTACAGGTGCATACCACCATGCCCAGCTAATTTTTGTATTTTTTGTTGAGACAAGGTTTTGCTATGTTGCCCAGGTTAGTCTTGAACTCGTGAACTCAAATGATCCACCCACCTTGGCCTCCCAAAGTGCTGGAATTACAGGCATGAGTCACTGTGCCCAGCCTCTGAGCTCTCTTTTTATAACAGCTTTCAAAATAACATCAATTTATATTATTCTAAAGTGAAATTCATAGGTAAAATAACCCACCTGTACCCACTTTAAAAAATCAATAACATGTATTTGGATATATCCATGTGAGGCACATGTTCATTAGAAGACATAATGAAGTAGTCATGTTTACCTGTATGTAGACTCACTGTGAATTCAGCAGCTGAACACAGATCGATGTAGCTATGGTGTGTTGATGATCCAGGTATTGTATACAGCACCTCCACTGGTAACATGCTTTTCTGAAAGGGTGACGAACTTCTCATGAGATTTTGAAACAAGTTTGTTTTGATGTTATGAATAATGTGCAAAATATTTATTGTTTTGTAATATAAAATGGACACAGGACAATTCTTCGTCGTGGGGGACTGCCCTATGATCTGCATGCCTGGACCCTGCCCACTAAATGCCAGTGATGTCCCCCCAGCTTTGTCATGACTGTGACCTTACAGATTTCCAACATGGAGTTGCTTCCCCATTGAGATCACTGCATCATATTTAAATTTAAAACTTAGGCCTGTAATCCCAGCACTTCAGGAGACTGAGGCAGATGGATCAGTTGAGGTCAGGAGTTCGAGAACAGCCTGGCCAACATGGTAAAACCGTGTCTCTACTAAAAAAAATAAAAATTAGCCAAACATGGTGACACATGCCTGTCATCTCAGCTACTTGGGAGGCTGAGGCACGAGAATTGCTTGAACTCGGGAGGCGGAGGTTGCAGTGAGCCCAGATCATGCCACTGCGCTCCAGCTTGGGCGAGAGAGCGAGAGACCCCGTCTCAAAAAATAAATAAATAAAACTTAATCCTCTTAGCCACCTATGAGATGTTGTTATTCCCATTTTATAAAGTAGGAAACTGAGGTACAAATAAATTTTTCCAGGACCCCACAAGTTTTTAGTGGAGAGCTTGGAGTTAGAGTGGGGCAGGGGTAGGAGACAGAGTTCACAAAGTGAACAATTAGGAGACTTTCTGATGTGGCAAATGCTATGAAGGAAATACATAGGATGATAAGAAAGAAAGGAACTGTTAGGATGGTTTGAGAAGATGACAGTTAGGCTGAAATTGCAGGGTGGGAAGACAGCAGTCAGGGTGGGAAGACAGCAGTCAGGGTGGGAAGACAGCAGTCAGGATGGGAAGACAGCAGCCATGGTGAGAGCTGAGCAAGAGCTTGCCAGGTGGCGGGCACAGCAGGTGCTCAGCTGTGAGGTGGGAGACAATTGTGGCACGCTCAAGAACAGGTGTGCAGCCAGCAAGGGACAGAGGGCTGGGATGAAGTGGGGAGGTGCGCAGGAGCCAGACAGTGCAGAGCCATCTAAGGAGAGCTTAGGAGTGGAAAGATGCTGAAAGGCTTTACACAGGCAGGTAGTTTTCATAGCCACTTCCTGCTGTTGTGTATTGCTGCATATGGTCTGTGGCTGAAAGTCTCCCAGCCTTGAGGCTGAATGTAGCCTTCTGTAGAACTCCCTGCTCCCTTGGTGTGACGTGCTGGCATACTCCAGCTATGAGAGTGCTGATGGCTCTTGGGATTCGGGATGGATCATGACCTAAAAAGTGCTCTTTTACACTGGAGGAATTGTTCTGTGAAATATTAAGTCAAAAAATTATTTTTAACTAACATATTTTATAATTTAATAGACCAGGTGGTTACAGCTATTCAATTTGGTGGAAAAACAATGCCAAGAACAGATAGTTGCCCAGCAGGAGCAGTTCCACAACCAAATTCAAGTAAGTTGTCATTTACATTGATTCCTTTTTTATATACATATACATATACATACACAACACATATAGAAATGGAGTCTCACTCTTGTCGCCCAGGTTGGAGTGCAGTGGCATGATCTCAGCTTGCTACAACCTCTGCCTCCTGGGTTCAAGCCATTCTCCTGCCTCAGCGTCCCGAGTAGGTGAGATTACAGGCACCCGCCAACACGCCTGGCTAATTTTGCTATTTTTAGTAGAGACGGGGTTTTGCCATGTTCGCCAGGCTGCTCTCGAACTCCTGACCTCAGGTAATCCACCCGCCTCGGCCTCCTGCCTGGCACTTTTTAAATTTTATTTTTATTTATTTTTTTTGAGATGAAGTCTCACTCTGTTGCCCAGGCTGGAGTGCAATGGCACGGTCTTGGCTCACTGCAACCTCCACCTCCCAGGTTCAAGCAATTCTCTTGCCCCAGCCTCCTGAGTAGCTGGGAATACAGGTGTGTGCCACCATAACTGGCTAATTTTTGTATTTTTATTAGAGACAGGGTTTCATCATGTTGGCCAGGCTGATCTTGAACTCCTGACCTTGTGATCTGCCTGCCTCGGCCTCCCAAAGTGCTGGGATTACAGGCATGAGCCACCACGCCCAGCGTCCTTTTTTATATTTGTAAGAAAAAACAATATGTTATATCAATTTTTTTTTTTGAGACAAGGTCTCACTCTGTCACCCAGGCTGGCGTGCAGTGACACGATTTTAGCTGACTGCAACCTCTACCTCCTGGATTCAAGAAATTCTCCTGCCTCAGTCTCCTGAGTAGCTGGAATTACAGATGTGCACCACCATGTCTGGCTAATTTTTAGTAGAGTCAGAGTTTCACCATGTTGGCCAGGCTGGTCTTGAGCTCCTGACCTTGTGATCTGCCCACCTCGCCCTCCCAAAGTGTTGGGATTGCAGGCGTGAGCCACCGTGCCTGGCCACCAGCCTCAATTTTGTTTATAAACTAAAGATAAAGCATCACATTTTTTTAGAATGATATTTCATCATATTTTGAAACATTCTTGTAACAGTCATAAAAATATGATGTTTAATATACTTTCTTACCCAAATCTAACTTTTTATTTCCAGCATATACAGGAGGAGATAAAAAATTTAGTCAAATTACAGACTAGTAGTGCTTCCTGTGAAGGAAATTCTTCAAACAAACAAGTATCTTCGGAAAGTCAAATGGGTTTTTTTTCTGAAAGCAGTGAGAGAAATGAATCTGTTATCCATTATCCTGAATCCACAGAACCTGAAATACAGCAAGAAATGTCCACGTCACAACCAGACTGCAATGTGGATAGTAGCTCAGTAAGCAGTGGATATGGCACCTTTTGTATCTCAGATTTAAATCCGTACAAATCTAAAGACCCTAAGGAGTTCATGGAGCACGTAGATGTTCCCAAAGGACAGTATGTAGCACCTGCGGTGCCAGCCGATTCACTTGTAGATGGTGTGAAAAATGAGAGTTTTTATATACAGACTCCTGAAGAGTGCTGTGCGTCTTTAAAGGAAGATGTATCCATTTTTCCTGGTGAATTTGAACATAATTTTCTTGGTGAAAATAAGGTTTCTGAAGTATACAGTGGGAAAACAAATAGGTAAGTAGAATTTCCATCATTCGAAGGGAGTTTATTACATTTAGAATCTAGTAAATAAAGTTCCTTTTAATGGACTATAATAGAATGGGATGTATTTGAACATTTATCAGTTTGTTGCCTGTAGAAAATTGAAATAAACAAATCACACCACACTATATTCTTTTTTTTTTTTTTTTTTTTTTTTTGAGACGCAGTCTCGCTCTGTTGCCCAGGCTGGAGTGCAGTGGCCGGATCTCAGCTCACTGCAAGCTCTGCCTCCCGGGTTTACGCCATTCTCCTGCCTCACCCTCCCGAGTAGCTGGGACTACAGGCGCCTGCCACCTCGCCTGGCTCATTTTTGTATTTTTTAGTAGAGACGGGGTTTCACTGTGCTAGCCAGGATGGTCTCGATCTCCTGACCTCGTGATCCGCCCGTCTCAGCCTCCCAAAGTGCTGGGATTACAGGCTTGAGCCACCGCGCCTGGCCCACACCACACTAGATTCTAATGACACTGACTTTCTTCCCATCTGTAATGTTGTAAGACTGCTAAACTCTTGAGGTCGGAAACTTTGCCAGAAAATAGAAAAGATATTTTTAGCAGACAGGACTGTATCAATAGTGGAAGTTTGTCACACATGTTCATGTAATTTGAATAATTTTTTTTTTTTTAAAGGTGGGGGTCTTACTTTGTTGTCCAAGCTGGTGTGCAGTGGTGCAATTATAGCTCACTGCAGCCTAGAATTCCTGGGCTCAAGTGATCCTCCTGAGTAGCTAGGACTATGAGTGCATGCTATGTTATCATGTCTAGCTGAAACTGAAAATTATATACGGGGTTACCCAATTTTATGGTTTTTTTTTTTTTTTTTTTTTTTGAGATGGAGTCTTGCTCTGTCTCCCAGGCTGGAGTGTAGTGGCGCAATCTCAACTCACTGCAACCTCTGCCTCCCTTGTTCAAGTGATACTCCTGCCTTAAGCCTCCTGAGTAGCTGGGACTACAGGTGCGGGCCACCACACCTGCTAGTTTTTGTATTTTTAGTAGAGACATAGTTCCACTATGTTGGGCAGGCTGGTCTGTGTCCTGACCTCAGGTGATCTGCCCACCTCGGCCTCCCAAAGTGCTGGGATTACGGTGTAAGCCACTGCACCTGGCCCCAGTTTTATGTTTTTTTATTTTATTTTTTCTAGTCTGTATCCTGCTGAATGTTTTTGTTTGTTTCTTTTGTTTTGTTTTTATTTATTTATTTTTTAAGACGGAGTCTCTGCCGGGCGCGGTGGCTCACGCCTGTAATCCCAGCACTTTGGAAGGCCGAGGCGGGCGGATCACAAGGTCAGGAGATCGAGACCATGGTGAAACCCCGTCTCTACTAAAAATAGAAAAAATTAGCCGGGCGCAGGGGCGGGCGCCTGTAGTCCCAGCTACTCGGGAGGCTGAGGCCGGAGAATGGCGTGAACCCAGGAGGCGGAGCTTGTAGTGAGCCGAGATTGCGCCACTGCACTCCAGCCTGGGCGACAGAGCGAGACTCCGTCTCAAAAAAAAAAAAAAAAAAGACGGAGTCTCACTTTGTCACTCAGGCTGGAGTGCAGTGGTACGATTGTAGCTCACTGCAACCTCTACCTCCTAGGTTCGTGTGATTTTCCTGCCTCAGCCTCCTGAGTAGCTGGGACTACAGGCATATACCACCACGTCCAGCTAATTTTTGTATTTTTAGTAGAGACCGGGTTTTCCCGTGTTGGCCAGGCTGGTCTCGAACTCCTGACCTCAAGTGATCTGCCCACCTTGGCCTCCCAAAGTGCTGGGATTATAGGTGTGAACCACTGTGCCCGACCTGAATTTTTTTATGTATAAGAAGAATTTTTATAAATTTAGTGACATTTCATGACAAAGGAGGCTTTTTTTTTTTTTTTTTTTTTTTTTTGAGACGGAGTCTCACTCTGTCCCCCTTGCTGGAGTGCAGTGGCCGGATCTCAGCTCACTGCAAGCTCCGCCTCCTGGGTTCAGGCCATTCTCCTGCCTCAGCCTCCCGAGTAGCTGGGACTACAGGCACCTGCCACCTCGCCCGGCTAGTTTTTTTGTATTTTTTAGTAGAGACGGGGTTTCACTGTGTTAGCCAGGATGGTCTCGATCTCCTGACCTCGTGATCCGTCTGCCTGGGCCTCCCAAAGTGCTGGGATTACAGGCTTGAGCCACCGCGCCCGGCAACAAAGGAGGCTTTTTGGTAAACTGGCTGAATGTTTGTAAAACAATCCTTAAAACTTTCATAATTTATCCCAAATTTTTAGTTTCATATCCCTGAATTGTGTCATCTAAAGCAACACAAATCTTATGTATGTTCAAGTATAATGATTGGTTTATGCCAACAAATACACTTTCATTGTAGAGATACATTTAGCACTTGGAAAGGCAAATGTGGTGGTTTTTGTTCTAGTCTATGGCTACAGACTTTGTGTATTATTATTTTTTTTTTCCTTTTTTTTTTGAGACGGAGTCTCGCTCTGCCACCCAGGCTGGAGTGCAGTGGCCGGATCTCAGCTGACTGCAAGCTCTGCCTCCTGAGTTTATGCCATTCTCCTGCCTCAGCCTCCCAAGTAGGTGGGACTACAGGCGCCCGCCACCACGCCGGGCTAGTTTTTTGTATTTTTTAGTAGAGATGGGGTTTCACCGTGTTAGCCAGGATGGTCTCGATCTCCTGACCTCGTGATCCGCCCGTCTCGGCCTCCCAAAGTGCTGGGATTACAGGCTTGAGCCACCGCGCCCAGCCGACTTTGTGTATTATTAGTCACTGTTAGTATTTTTTTTTTTTTTGAGACGGAGTCTCACTCTGTTGCCCAGGCTGGAGTACAGTGGTGTGATCTCAGCTCACTGCAAGCTCTGCCTCCCGGGTTCACGCCATTCTCCTGCCTCAGCCTCCTGAGTAGCTTTTAGTAGAGACGGGGTTTCACCGTGTTAGCCAGGATGGTCTCGATATCCTGACCTCATGATCCACCCGCCTCAGCCTCCCAAAGTGCTAGGATTACAGACGTGAGCCACTGCGTCCGACCAGTCACTGTTAGTCTTTTTGTTTACTTTGCCTTTGATAATAAGAAATTGAAAAAGTGATGTAGGTGAATTAATAAAAATTCATTATCTTTCCACTATTAGAAAAAACAACTGACTGGGCAAGTGGCTCACACTTGTAATCCCAGCACTTTGGGACACTGAGACGTGTGGATCACTTGAGCCCAGGAGTTCGAGATCAGCCTGGGCAACGTGGCAAGACCTTGTCTCTACAAAAAAAAAAATAGAAAAAATTAGCTGGGTATGGTGGTGCCTACCTGTGGTCCCAGCTACTCAGGAGGCTGAGGTGGGAGGATCACCTGAGCTGAGGAAGGTCAGGCTGCAGTGAGCTGTGATTGCACGACTGCCACTGCATTCTAGCCTGGGTGTTAGAGAGGGTCTCTATTTAAAAAAAAAAAAAGAAAAACAACTGAAAGCAACTGGTGGTTAGCTTTATATATGAAGTACAGTATCTAAAGAAGTAATTTTGGAACCCAGTGTGGTGGCTCATGCCTGTCATCCCAGTACTTTGGGAGACTGAGGCAGGCAGAGGTCAGGAGTTTGAGACCAGTCTGGCCAACATGGTGAAACCCCATCTCTAGTAAAAATACAAAAATTAGCTGGGTGTGGTGGTGTGTCTGTATTCCTAGCTATTCAGTCAGGAGACTGAGGCACGAGAATTGCTTGAACCTAGGAGATGGAGGTTGCAGTGAGCTGAGATTGCGCCACTGTACTCCAGCCTGGGTGACATAGCAAGACTCTGTCTCAAAACCAAAAAAATGTAATTTTGGTTTTCTCTTCTTAAATAGTAATGCTGTAACATCATGGGCACAAAAACTGAAGCAGAACCAACCAAAGAGAGCACATGTAGAAGATGGAGGTTTAAGATCTCAACAAGGAAATGCGCAAAGCAAGAAGACACCAATTGAGAAAGTAGGTGACAAATCGCTTTCCCTGCGGGCTCCAGTACTGATGATTGTGTGGGTTTAGTACATGCTCATAAACAAAATTCTCATGCCCTTTCTTTTATATTGTTAATTTGTTCATTTATACATTTTTTTTTTTTTTTGAGATGGAGTTTCACTCTTGTGGCCCAGGCTGGAGTGCAATGGCGTGATCTCGGCTAACTTCAACTTCCGCCTCCCCGGTTGAAGCGATTCTCCTGTCTCATCTCCCTGAGTACCTGGGATTACAGGCGTGAGCCACCATGCCTGGCCAAGTTTTGTATTTTTAGTAGAGACGGGGTTTCACCACGTTGGCCAGGCTGGTCTTGAACTCCTGACCTCAGGTGATCCACCCACCTTGGCCTCCCAAAGTGCAGGGATTACAGGCATGAGCCACTGTGCCCAGCCCGTTTATACATCTTTCTTTTGGTGTTTCAGAGGATTAGAAATAATGATTTGCTGTAAGTGTTTCTTCTTTAGTAGGCTGGAAATCAAGGCTAATAAAGGATAAAATATTATGAAAATGAATCATTTGCAAAGGTCCTATTTCTCTTTATACTGCAAATGTTTACATTTAGCCAGAGAGTAACCCATTTAATTGTTTAAAATAAACTTTAATTTTAATTTTTTATTTTTTATTATTATTATTTTTTGAGACGGAGTCTTGCTCTGTCCCCCAGGCTGGAGTGCAGTGGCGTGATCTCGGCTCACTGCAAGCTCTGCCTCCCGGGTTCACGCCATTCTCCTGCCTCAGCCTCCCGGGTAGCTGTGATTACAGGCAGGTGCCACCATGCCCAACTAATTTTTTTTTTTTGAGACGGAGTCTCGCTCTGTCCCCCAGGCTGGAGTGCAGTGGCGCGATCTCGGCTCACTGCAAGCTCCGCCTCCTGGGTTCATGCCATTCTCCTGCCTCAGCCTCCCGAGTAGCTGGGACGACAGGCGCCTGCCACCGCGCCCTGCTAATTTTTTGTATATTTAGTAGAGACAGGGTTTCACCGTGGTCTCGATCTCCTGACCTTGTGATTTTCCCGCCTCGGCCTCCCATAGTGCTAGGATTACAGGCGTGAGCCACCGCGCCGGCCCCCGACTGATTTTTTTGTATTTTTAGTAAAGACGGGGTTTCACCATGTTGGCCAGGCTGGTCTAGAACTCCTGATCTCAGGTGATCCACCCGCCTCAGCCTCCCAAATGCTGGGATTACAGGCATGAGCTACCAGTTAGTTCTATTTTAGAAAAGCCATTTAGCACTGTGTTCTGTTTTAGAAAAGTAATTTAGTACTGAATTGGTAGGTCTATTTCAGAAAAGCCCTTTAGTTTAGAACTGTGTTGGTAGTTCTATTCTGTTGACTCTCTGTGCCATCAAGGATGGTGTATCCTTGTTCGGTATGATAGCAGAAAAACATTTGGAGATGGGTAAATTTTGCTTTTTCTCATTGGGATAGATTGGTATAAAGGGAGAATGTTTTCATACACAGTAGTTTCTTTTCTTCTGTTTTTGCTAAGATTATAGGTCTTCTTGTGCAGACTTCTGCTTCTGATAAACTTTGGCCTTGTGGTTATGTACTCGGTGGGTTCACCGATGTTCTCGCTGTGCTTTGTGATTGTAGCTCAGTATATGCCATGTAGCCCCATGGTTCTGCCTTTGCTGCACATTAGACTCACCTGAGGAGATTTAAAACTCTACTTCTCCTGGCTTCCAAGCCTAGGTGCTAACCTGTGTTTTGGGACTTTAATCAGGTGATGCTAATGTGCGGTAGAGTCTAGGAGCCGCTGGTTAATTAGGCCACTGCCTAATTTTCCTTTATTCAGTGGAGAATCAGACCAGCTGCCCATGGTCTGGCCCTGCCTTTGAAATACTCTTCTGTTCACATCTTCTACCTCTTGCGATCATAGGGCAGAAAGTGGAGGCAGTGAGGAGGCAGTGATTCCCTCTGAGTCTTTCTTTGATCAGCTCCTGGACAAGTTTTAGTTTTCCTTTTTTTGGGTAATTGAAATATTCAGTATTAAATTACTAGGGGAAATCAAGTTTCTTTGATATTTCTGAACCCTAAATGATTTTGAACTCATGGTAGTTGTTGAATCAGAGACGCCCCCGACCCCCGAAATGCACTTCTTAGGTGATTCTGGATTCACAAAAGTTAGAACTGGCCAGGTGCGGTGGCTCATGCCTGTAATCCCAGCACTTTGGGAGGCCGAGGCGGGTGGATCATGAGATCAGGAGATCGAGACCATCCTGGCTAACATGGTGAAACCCTGTCTCTACTAAAAATACAAAAAATTAGCTGGGCGTGTGGTGGGCGCCTGTAATCCCAGCTGCTCGGGAGGCTGAGGCAGGAGAATGGTGTGAACCCAGGAGGCGGAGCTTGCAGTGAGCCGAGATCGCACCACTGCACTCCAGCCTGGGCGACAGAGCGAGACTCGGTCTCAAAAAAAAAAAAATGTTAGAACTTTCCTCTTTAGTTATTTTTCTTCTCTCATTGGTTTCAGTTTCAGTCTAAACCAGAGAATGCTTGTTATCCGGATTCTCTTATCCAATTTTCTTTTTATACAATGGTAGTTTATTTTGGGTAAATAGCACCTTTGAAGTAATTTTGAAATTGCATATTGTTTAGCAGAAGGGTTTTCCAGGGCTTGAGTTGCTCTTTGTTTCCTTGGTCCTTTGTCTTGGACAGACTCGACTTTCCCATTTCACAGGCTGAGGGGCTTCGGTGGTGGTTTTTCAGATGGGCTAATATGGTTACTAAAACTCATTAAGGTCCTTGTGCTAAGCTTAGGCCGGCTTCTTGGGCTAAGAGGGTTTATTTTTAGAAGGGCTTTTCACTGCACCCTACTTTTACTTTTAATTAAAAGCTGGGCCTGTTTTCTTCAATGGATGCCTTGTTTCCCCGGAAGAGTGCAGCAGGCGGCTCTGTAAGGTAAGCCCCTGCCAGCCCACTGTGTGTGTGCAACAGCCGAGTGCACTGAATTTGCATCTCAGAATCCAGACGAGGACAAAATATCTTGCTTGGGATTGTTTGACTTGGACTTTTACTTTTCCAGTCACCTTCTTGATGTTTTTTTTTTTTTTTTTGACGGAGTCTCGCTCTGTCACCCAGGCTGGAGTGCAGTGGGGTGATCTCGACTCACTGCAAGTTCCACCTCCCGGGTTCATGCCATTCTCCTGCCTCAGCCTCCCAAGTAGCTGGAACTACAGGCACCCACCATCACGACTGGCTAATTTTTTGTATTTTTAGTGGGGACGGGGTTTCACCCTGTTAGCCAGGATGGTCTTGATCTGCTGACCTTGTGATCTGCCCACCTCAGCCTCCCAAAGTGTTGGGATTACAGGCGTGAGCCACCGCACCCGGCCTTCTCTTGGTCTCAAGTAGTGAGACAAATTGAAACAGGTGGAATTTCTTCCTTGATGAGAAAGAAAATAAGTGGTGCCTTATAAGGCTGATGTGTTAATCCCCCTTCTTGGTAGGTAGTGTTATCTCAGTGTGATTTTACTTTGGCAGTGTCATGGATGGTTACATACTCTTTACAGGAATTAAAAGTTTGATGAAGGACCTGATAAGATAAATTCCGATAGGAATATTCTCATCACATGTCTCTGGAAACATTTCTTGTGACAGTATCAGAGATGTTGTGAGGATTGATTTGCTCAGAATTTTTACTAGGATTGATAAGTAAGCAGGGACTAGTAACCAATTGTTTGTATATAGGAAGTCTAGGCCGGGCGCGGTGGCTCCCGCCTGTAATCCCAGCACTTTGGGAGGCCGAGGCGGGCGGATCACGAGGTCAGGAGATTGAGACCATCCTGGCTAACACGGTGAAAACCCGTCTCTACTAAAAATACAAAAAATTAGCCGGGTGTGGTGGTGCGCGCCTGTAGTCCCAGCTACTCGGAGGCTGAGGCAGGAGAATGGCGTGAACCCGGGAGGCGGAGCTTGCAGTGAGCCGAGAGCGCGCCACTGCACTCCAGCCTGGGCGACAAAGCGAGACTCCGTCTCAAAAAAAAAAAAAAAATAGGAAGTCTACTACTTAAGGCTCATATTATTGATTTATGATTTTTAGAGTTAATCTGATTTATTGTAATTATAATGATAAAAATGAATTGTTAGAGCTTTTAAATTAATTTTTATACTAAATGACTTTAATTCTAGGCACCTCAAATTTGTTTTGGAAGTAAATGGCAAATTATAAATACATTTTAGGTCTGAACTCACGAAATAATGCCTGCCCCCATTTTTCTCCTTCTAGCTCCACAGAGAACTGAAATAAACTTTTGTAAATTACACAGGCAAAAAAAAAAATATTTGACAGTGAATTCCTATTAGTTAGCATTCTTGTAACCATGGGGAAACCAGGCTTTTTTCTTTTTTTGTGACAGAGTCTTGCTCTGTTGCCCAGGCTAGAGTGCAGTGGCCCAATCTCAGCTCACTGCGACCTCTGCCTCCCGGGTTCAAGTGATTCTTGTGCCTCAGCCTCCAGAGTAGCTGGGCTTATAGGCACCCACTACTGTGCCCAGCTAATTTTTGTATTTTTAGTAGAGATGGGGGTTTCATCATCTTGACCAGACTGGTTTCGAACTTTTGACCTCGTGATCCACCCGCCTCGGCCTCCCAAAGTGCTGGGATTACAGGCGTGAACTACTGCACCTGGCCCAGGCTTTCTTCTTTGTGAACCCTTTGAAGGTTTCTCTACGCTTGGTTTGATGCCTGGCTCTCATTCCTTGGGTCAGCAGATGGTGCCTAATGACTTTTAGCTGTCAACCAGTGGTTTTCTTTCTTGTAGTCTGATTTTGCTGCTGCTACACATCCTCGTGCTTTTTACCTCAGTAAACCAGATGAAACTCCAAATGCTTGGATGTCTGATTCAGGAACAGGTATGATACTTAAATTTTTATTTTTTTAACCTAAGCTACACTCAGAGGAAGGTACTTAGTTTTTTAGAGCATTATTTTTAGAAAACAACTTGCCTACATGTCTCCTTATAGGATGATACTGTATAGTAGTATGGTTTTGTAAATATGTTATGTGTTGTGGTGTTCTCTGGTAGCAGCCTTACTTTTGTTTGTTTTGTTTTTTGAGACGGGGTCTCACTCTGTTGCCCAGGCTGGGGTGCAGTGGTGTGATCACAGCTCACTGCAGCCTCAACCTCCTGGGCTTAAGTGATCCTCCCACCTCAGCTTCCCAAGAATAGCTGGGACAACAGGCGGCACCACCATCCCAGCTACTTTTTGTATTTTTTTGTAGAGACAGGGTTTCGCCGTGTTGCCTCAGCTGGTTGTGAACTCCTGGGTGCAAGCAATCCACCTGCCTCAGTTTCTCAAAGTGCTGGGATTACAGACTTCAGCCACCACGCCCAACCACCTTTCTTGTCTTAATTTATGTTACAAGATCTGTAAAGAGAATGAAGTACTTTTGCAGTTGTTTTGAACAGCTATAAAAAGTATCAATCTTTTTTGGGTAGTTCAAAATGAATTAAATTCAAACCCTCTGAGCCATCCTTTACACTCCATGGTGAGCTTATTCCAATCTAATTGCTTTATATACAGACTTTTTTCCCCGCCCCCCATATCCCACATCCAATTCATCAGGATGAATTAGCTTTGCCTTACAAAACTTTCTAGAATCCCACCACTTCTCACCACCTCCACGGCTTCCAGCCTAAGAGTGGCCTCTCATCTATCACCTGGGTTGCTGCTGTCTTCTTAACTAGCCTCCCCACTTCCACTCTTGCACGCTTCAGTCTGTTCTCAACATAGTAGAAAAAGTGATCCTCTGAAAAGTTAAGTCACATCGTGTGACTCCTCCGCTCCAAACCCTGTTGTTCAGAGTCCTTACAGGGGCCCACAGGGCCTAACAACCTAGCCCTGTTACCTCTTTGACCTCACTTTATACTGAGTTGTTCCTTGAATTACAGTGGGGTTATGTCCTGATAAACTCACCATAAATTGAAAATATCATAAGTTGAAAATGGGCTGGGTAGGCCGGGCGCGGTGGCTCAAGCCTGTAATCCCAGCACTTTGGGAGGCCGAGACGGGTGGATCACGAGGTCAGGAGATCGAGACCATCCTGACGAACACGGTGAAACCCCGTCTCTACTAAAAAATACAAAAAACTAGCCGGGCGAGATGGCGGGCGCCTGTAATCCCAGTTACTTGGGAGGCTGAGGCAGGAGAATGGTGTAAACCCCGGAGGCGGAGCTTGCAGTGAGCTGAGATCCAGCCACTGCACTCCAGCCCGGGCGACAGAGCGAGACTCCGTCTCAAAAAAAAAAAAAAAAAAAAAAGAAAATGGGCTGGGCACAGTGGCTCATGCCTGTAATCCCAGCACTTTGAGAGGCCAAGGTGTGAGGATTGCTTGAGGCCATGAGGTTGAGACCAGCTTGAGCAACAAGTTGAGACCTCATCTCTACAAAAGAGTTAAAACATTAGCCAGGGGTGGTGATACACCTGTAGTGCTAGCTACTTGGAAAGCTGAGATGGGAAGATTGCTTGAGTCTGGGAGGTCAAGGCTGCAGTGAGCCATGATCACACCACTGCACTCCAGCCTGGGCAACACCAAGACCTTGTCTCAAGGAAAAAAAAAAAGTGAAAATGCATTTAGTACACCTAGCTTATTAAAGATCATAACTTAGCCTAGTGTACATTAAATGTGCTCAGAATGCTTACATTAGCCTACAGTTGGGCAAAGTTATCTAACACAAAGTATTTTATAATAAAGTATTGACTATTTCTTATACTTTATTGAATACTGAGAGTGAAAACAGAATGGTCATACGGGTACTCAAAGTATGGTTTCTACTGACTGCATATTGCTTTTGCACCATGATAAAGTAAAAAAAAAAAAAAAATGAGTTGAACCATTGCAGGTTAGCGATTGTACTCTGTCCCTTTCTTTCTTTCTTTTTTTTTTTTGAGACAGAGTTTTGCTCTTGTTGCCTGGGCTGGAGTGCGATGGCGTAATCCCGGCTCACTGCAACCTCTGCCTCCCGGGTTCAAACAATTCTCCTGCCTCAGCCTTTAGCCTCCCAAGTAGCTGGGATTACAGGCACGTACCACCACACCCAGTTCATTTTGTATTTTTAGTAGAGACGGAGTTTGTCCATGTGGTCAGGCTGGTCTTGAACTCCTGACCTCAGGCAATCTGCCCGTGTCAGCCTCCCAGAGTGCTGGGATTACAGGCATGAGCCACTGCGCCCGGCTGTGCTCTGTCTGTTTCTTTGATGAGAAGGGAGACTGTCTGCTCAAATGTCCCAGATATGTTTTAGGACTTTTGCATTGGCTGTTTTCCATACTTGAAATGTTCTTCTCCCTGTGTGAGGGAGCTCCCTCATACATGGCTAAAATGGCTGATGCCCTCTTAATTATCCTCTCAGTAGCCAACCCTGTTCACCTGATTCAAAACTAGTGCCTGCCTACCCCACCCCCCACTACATATCCCCTTTATCCTGTTTTAAAATCTCATCAGAGTGCTTACCATCTATATACTGCATGATTTACTTACTTTTCTTGTCTCACTCCTCCTGCCACCCCAGCCTGGCACTATAGGTGGTCAATAAACATTTGAATTACTGAATTATTTACATTGATTCTATATGTCTATACTACTCACAAAGAAATTGTCAGCTGGGTGTGGTGGCTCACACCTGTGATCCCAGCACTTTGGGAAGCCAAAGTGGGCAGATCACTTGACCCCAAGAGGTTGAGACCAGCCTGGGCAACATAGCAAAACTTCGTCTGTACACAAAATACAAAAATTAGCTGGGTGTGGTGGTGTGAGCTTATAGTCCCAGCTACTTGGGAGGCTGAAGGGGAATGATGGTTTGAGCTCGGTAGGTTGGGGCTGTAGTGAGCTGTGATTGTACCACTGTACTCCAGCCTGGGAGACAGATCGAGGCCCTGTCTCAAAAAAAAAAAAAAAAAAAAAAAAAAGAAAGAAATTGTCTATTTTAAAATATATTTTAAGGTTGGACCTGGTAGCTCACAACTGTAATCCTAGCACTTTGGGAGGCCGAGGAGGGTGGATTGCTTGAGCTCTGGAGTTCGAGACCAGCCTGGGTAACATGGCAAAACCCTGTCTCTACTAAAAGTACAAAAAAATTGGCTGGGTGTGGTGGCTCACGCCTGTAATCCCAGCACTTTGGGAGGCCGAGGTGGGCGGATCACAAGGTCAGGAGATCGAGACCATGGTGAAACCCCGTCTCTACTAAAAATAGAAAAAATTAGCCGGGCGCAGGGGCGGGCGCCTGTAGTCCCAGCTACTCGGGAGGCTGAGGCAGGAGAATGGCGTGAACCCGGGAGGCGGAGCTTGCAGTGAGCCGAGATTGCGCCACTGCACTCCAGCCTGGGCGACAGAGCGAGACTCCGTCTCAAAAAAAAAAAAAAAAAAAAGTACAAAAAAATTTAGCAGGGCTTGGTGGTGTGTGCCTGTAGTCCCAGCTTCTTGTGGGGCTAAGGCAGGAGGATGTCTTGAACCTGGAAGGTTGAGACTCCAGTGAGCTGGACTGGGAGCAGTGGCCCATGGCTATAATCCCAGCACTTTGGGAGGTCGAGGCAGGAGAATCAGTTGAGATCAGGAGTTCGAGACCAGCCTGGCCAATATGGTGAAGCCCCATCTCTACTAAAAATACAAAAATTAGTCTGGGCATGGTGGCTCACACCTGTTATCCCAGCACTTTGGGAGGCCTAGGTGGGCAGATCACTTGAGTCAGGAGTTTGAGACCAGTCTGGCCAAAATGGCAAAACCTTGTCTCTGCTAAAAATACAAAAATTAGCTGGGTATGGTGGTGCATGCCTGTAACCTCAGCTACTCAGGAGGTTGAGGCAGGAGAATCACTTGAACCTGGGAGGGCGGAGGTTGTAGTGAGCCGAGCTCGTACCATTGTACTCCAGCCTGGGCAACAGAGGGAGACTGTCTCAAAAAAAAAAAAAAAAAAAAAAAAAGAAAGAAAAAGAAAAAACAAACCAAAAATTAGCTGGTTGTGGTGGAGCAGCACACCTGTAATTCCAACTGCTCAGGAGGCTGAGGCAGGAGAATCGCTTGAACTCAGGAGGCGGAGGTTGCAATAAGCCGAGATCACTCCATTCCATCTTGGGCAACAGATCGAGACTCTGTCTCGAAAAAAGAGACCACAGTAGACTGAGATGGCACCACTGCACTCCAACCTGGGTGACAGAGTGAGACCCTTTCTCAAATAAAAAATAAAAAAATATATTTTATTATTTTAATTTTTTTTTTTTTTTTTTTTTTTTGTTGAGACAGAGTCTCGCTTTGTCGCCCAGGCTGGGGTGCAGTGGCCAGATCTCAGCTCACTGCAAGCTCCGCCTCCCGTGTTTACGCCATTCTCCTGCCTCACCCTCCCGAGTAGCTGGGACTACAGGCGCCCGCCACCTCGCCCGGCTAGTTTTTTGTATTTTTTAGTAGAGACGGGGTTTCACCATGTTAGCCAGGATGGTCTCGATCTCCTGACCTCGTGATCCGCCCGTCTCGGCCTCCCAAAGTGCTGGGATTACAGGCTTGAGCCACCGCGCCCGGCCAATTTTTTTTTGAGACAGGGTCTCACTCTGTCACTCAGGCTGGAGTACAGTGGCACTTTCTCAGCTCATTACAACCTCTGTCTCCTGGGTTCAAGCGATTGTCATGCCTCAGCCTCCCAAGTAGCTGGGATTACAGTGTGTGCCACCACACCTGGCTGATTTTTGGATTTTTAGTAGAGACGGGGTTTCACCATGTTGGCCAGGCTGGTCTCAAACTCCTGACGTTAGGTAATCCTCCTGCCTCAGCTTCCCAAAGTGCTGGGATTACAGGTGTGAGCTACTGCGCCTGGCCAAAAATATATATTTTAAATTGTACCAGCTCATCTTGACTTTTTTTTTTTTTTTTTTGAGATGGAGTCTGGCTCTGTCACCCAGGCTGGAGTGCAGTGGCCGGATCTCAGCTCACTGCAAGCTCCGCCTCCTGGGGTTTACGCCATTCTCCTGCCTCAGCCTCCCGAGTAGCTGGGACTATAAGCGCCCGCCACCTCGCCTGGCTAGTTTTTTGTATATTTTAGTAGAGATGGGGTTTCACTGTGGTAGCCAGGATGGTCTCGATCTCCTGACCTAGTGATTCGCCCATCTCGGCCTCCCAAAGTGCTGGGATTACAGGCTTAAGCCATCGTGCCTGACCTTGACTTTTTATATTTCAGTTTTAAACGTTCGCATCCAGTTAGGACTCTTACATAATACAGAATTTAGATAACTTTTATTCCATCAAGATTCAAATTACTTTAACTCAAAATTAGTTTCTTCCCATATTTAATTTCCTTTAGATAGAAATGTTATTCTAGAAAGCATTTTTGTTTTTTCCTCACTCTTTTCTATTCTGTGTATTTGTGCATATCAGGATTGACTTGCTGGAAACTAGAGGAAAAGGATACACACCACTCTTTGCCTGAAACTTTAGAGAAGACGTTCGTATCATTGTCTTCCACAGATGTGTCACCAAACCAGGTAATTTAAAAACCTGTGGGCTGGGCGCTGTGGCTCACGCCTTAATCCCAGCGCTTTGGGAGGCTGAGGTGGGCGGATCTTCTGAGGTCAGGAGTTCAAGACCAGCCTGGCTAACATGGTGAAACCTTGTTTGTTCTAAAAATACAAAAAAATTAGCCAGATGTGGTGGCGCGCGCCTGTTAATCCCAGCTACTTGGGAGGCTGAGGCAGGAGAATCACTTGAACCTGGGAGGCGGAGGTTGTAGTGAACTGAGATTGTGCCATTGCACTCCAGCTTGGACAACGAGAGTAAAACTCCATCTCAAAGAAAGAAAAAATTGTGTGTGTTTGTGTTTTATAATTGTTGCCAAGTACTCAAGTATAAATTTTATTTTTCAACTTCTAAAATACTGGAAAAAGTATGGGCTTTAGAATCATACTCACTTGTTTTCAAATTCAGTCTGTCATTTTTTCCTTATGTAATCTTAGCAATGCTTCTTAAAAGTGGAATTGAAGGCTTGGTGCCATGACTGAAACCTGTAATCCCAGCACTTTGGTAAGCCAAGGCGGGCGGATCACCTGAGGTTGGGAGTTCAAGACCAGCCTGGTCAACATGGTGAAACCTCATCTCTACTAAAAATACAAAAATTAGCTGGACATGGTGGCATGTACTTGTAATCCCAGCTACTCAGGTGGCTGAGGCAGGAGAATCACTTGAACCCAGGAGGTGGAGATTGCAGTGAGCCAAGGTGGTGCCACTGCACTCTAGCCTGGGTGACAGAGCGAGACTCCGTCTCAGCAAAAACAACAACAGAAAAAAGTGGAATTAAAAATTTCATATGTACATATTTCACCTTTGTAGTTTTTCTTTTTTTTTCTTTGAGATGGAGTCTTGCTCTGTCGCCCAGGCTGGAGTGTAGTGGTGTGATCTCTGCTCACTGCAACCTCCGCCTCCCGGGTTCAAGCGATTCTCCCGCCTCAACCTCCTGAGTAGCTGGGATTACAGGCACCTGTCATTATGCCCAGCTGAGTTTTGTATTTGTATAGAGACGGGGTTTCACCATGTTGGCCAGGCTGCTCTCAAAACTCCTGACCTCAGGTGATCTGCCCACCTTGGCCTCCCAAAGTGCTGGGATTACAGGCGTGAGCTACTGCACCCGGCCTCCTGTATTTTGATCAGGTAATGAAGGAGTAGCTGGGGAAAAGGAGAGATACTATTAAACTAACCAAGAGACATAAAAATGTATGACATGTACAGAGAGACAGATGGGGCAATGTACTTGTACGCATCAGAGTCTCAGTGACAGAAACTAACTGTCTGAAAGGACAGTTCTATACCGCATGAAAGGAACAAAAAGACACAGGTCAACACAGAGAAATGAAGTATGAGGGAGGTAAGATTGTAGGGGGCAAGGCAGGCTTAGTAGGCTTTGCAGTTGCAGGGTTCATTTCATTCACAGTGTTAACTTGATCTTGAATATCAGTAAGTGGATCCTGCATTTTATTGACTGTACAGTATTGTCAGCTTCAACATTTCCCATTTCATGTTCTACCAAGGAACATTTATAAATTAGACTGATACAATGCTTTTTTTTTTTTTTTTAACCACTTTAGAATTTATATTTTGTTCTTATGGAAAGAGTCTTTAGACTTAAACATAGATTTTATTATGTATCAGTAACTTTTTTTTTTTTTTTTTTTTAATAGAGATGGGATTTTTGCTGTGTTGCCTAGGCTGGTCTCAAACTCCTAGGCTCAAGTGATTCCCCGGCCTTCGTCTCCCAAAGGGCTGGGATTACAGCTGTGAGTCACTGTGCCCCTGGCCTATTATATACCTTTTTTTTTTTTTGAGACGGAGTCTTGCTCTGTCGCCAGGCTGGAGTGCAATGGTGTGATCTCGAGTCACTGCAACCTCCACCTCCTGGGTTCAAGCGATTTTCCTGCCTTAGCCTCCTAAGTAGCTGGGACTACAGGCATGTGCTGCCATGCCCAGCTAATTTTTTTCTGTTTTTAGTAGAGACAAGGTTCCATCATGTTGGCCAAGATGGTCTCGATCTCCTGACCTTGTGACTCACCTGCGTCAGCCTCCCAAAGTGCCGGGATTACAGGTGTGAGCCACTGTGCCTGGCTTATTATATAACTCTTATGCATACTTTAAAAAGGAAGACATAAGTGAAATAAAAGTGGCTAAAATTCTTTCCTTCTCAGAGGGTTATCTCTTCTCTTCTCTTTCTCTCTTTCTTCATGGTCTCACTCTGTTGCCCGGCTGGAGTATAGCAACTTGATCATAAATCACTGCAGACTCAACCTCCTGGGCTCAGGCGATCCTCTTGCCTCAGTCTCCTGCGTAGCTGATACTACAGTCACGTGTAACCACACCTGGCTCATTTTTTTGTTTTTTTTTTTTTTTAGTAGAGGCAAAGTCTCTCTATGTTGCCCAGGCTGGTCTCTTGAACTCCTGGACTCAAGCAATCCTCCTGCCTCAGCCTCCCAAAGTGCTGGGACAAGAGCATCAGTGATTCTGCATTTCTTTAAAAAGAATGGAAAGGCCTTTCTGCTTTTTACCTGGCTTAGTAGCATGTAGAACTAGCCTGCTTTGGACTCCCATGTGGAATATGTTGCTAAACGTGTCTGATTCACCCTTCTCTTAAATATTGGTCCTCAGGAGCTTCATTGTAGTGTGTCGGTTTGTCTTCCAAGCTACTGATACCTATTTGGCCAATTTTGAGCTCATAAGCAGGGAATGACAGTCTATCACAACCACAACTTGGCCCAAAGCAATTATAAGATGCCATTAATTACAAGAGTCATCCCTACTTTAGAGATGTTAATGTGACAAGAACATAAAAGTGGTGAAAAGTAGTACTTTTCTTTTTTTTTTTTTTTTTTTTTTTTTTTTGAGACGGAGTCCCGCTCTGTCGCCCAGGCTGGAGTGCAGTGGCCAGATCTCAGCTCACTGCAAGCTCCGCCTCCCGGGTTCACGCCCGTTCTCCTGCCTCAGCCTCCCGAGTAGCTGGGACTACAGGCGCCCGCCACCTCGCCCGGCTAGTTTTTTGTATTTTTTAGTAGAGACGGGGTTTCACCGTGTTAGGCAGGATGGTCTCGATCTCCTGACGTTGTGATCCGCCCGTCTCGGCCTCCCAAAGTGCTGGGATTACAGGCTTGAGCCACCGCGCCCGGCCGAAAAGTAGTACTTTTCTATTCCCATGAGCTTTGAATAGAATAACCCCAACTATTCCCCCAGGCCACCAGGCTGTGGCCATAGCCAGAGTAATGCTACTTTTCACAGGCTTCAGGTCTTGAAAAGGCTTCTTTAGGTTGTTGGCATGTAAGGAATGAATTCTACAGCAGGATTATGGGAATTGTGGTACTTTTTTGAGGCAGAGTCTCGCTCTGTTTCATAGGCTGGAATGCAGTGGTGTGATCTCGGCTCACTGCATCCTCTGCCTCCTGGGTTCAAGCGATTCTCTTGCTTCAGCCTCCCAAGTAGCCGGGATTACAGGCACGCGCCGCCACGCCCGGCTAATTTTTGTGTTTTTAGTAGAGATGGGGTTTCACCATATTTGCCAGGCTGGTGTCAAACTTCTGACCTCAAGTGATCCACCCGCCTTGGCCTCCCAAAGTGCTGGGATTACAGGTGTGAGCCACCACAGTATATTTTAAAGGTTTAGATTTAACAAATTAATGCCTTTAATGCACACACTCACAAGGTAGTTATAAGGTTTTAAAAATATATATTCGTGGTGCTCTGCAGCCTATGTAGGGTCTAGAAATGGGACATACATTTAAAGCTACATGATTAATGTATTCTTTCAGTGTTTTCAGTGTATCTATTGTTGAATCTGTAATCTCATTTGCGACAATGTTCACAGTTTAAATTTGAGGCCCAGGGTTAATTGGTTCTCCTCTCACACCCTATAATATGTCCCACCTTGAAATAATTTAAGCCCAAAGTTTTAATGTTTAGAGCCTAGACCTCTCTGCAACATTTTTAGTGTAGTGAAGCCCTGATTTCAGTTTTTCGAAATTAGGGTCCTATCTTCTGTTTTTTGAGATAGCGTCTTGGTCTGTCATTCAGGCTAGAGTGAAGGAGTGCAGTGGCATGATCCTGGCTCACTGCAACCTCTGCCTCCTGGGTTCAAGTGATCGTCCCATTTCAGTCTCCTGTGTCACTGGGATTACAGGCCTGTGCCACCACTCCAAACCATTTTTTGTATTTTTAGTAGAGACAGGGTTTCACCATATCAGCCAGACTGGTCTCGAACTCCCGACCTCAGGCGATCTGCCTGCCTCAGCCTCCCAAAGTGCTGGGATTACAGGCATGAGCCACCGTGTCTAGCCTAGGGTCATATCTTCTTATTTTACTAATGAATAAAGGGACTTATTTTCACTTGATCTTAGCCAAAAGGCTGAGAAGTGATGGGGGGGACTTATTTTCATTGGGTCACTTTGTGACACCTAGTTTTGGTTGGCCAACTCTTTAAACAAACATGCTTGTGACTACATAGATAAGGAACTCCACCTCTTGGTGCATTTTACTTCAGGCATATGAAATTAATTTGGCCAAAAGTTTTCTCATCCTTCTGTTATTCATTATGAAGTATTTTCTTTTCTTTTTTTCTTTTTTTTTTTTTTTTGAGACGGAATCTCTCTTTGTCGCCCAGGCTGGAGTGCAGTGGCGTGATCTCGGCTTACTGCAAGCTCCGCCTCCCAGGTTCACGCCACTCCCCTGCCTCAGCCTCCCAAGTAGCTGGGACTACAGGCACTCACCACCACGCCCAGCTAATGTTTTGTATTTTTAGTAGAGATGGGGTTTCACCGTGTTAGCCAGGATGGTCTCGATCTCTTGACCTTGTGATCTGCCCACCTTGGCCTCCCAAAGTGCTGGGATTACAGGCATGAGCCACCACACCTGGCCTTCTTTTTTTTGAGACCGAATTTCGCTCTTGTTGCCCAGGCTGGAGTGCAATGGCGTGATCTTGGCTCGCTGCACCCTCCACCTTCCAGGTTCAAGCAATTCTCCTGCCTCGGCCTCCCTTGTAGCTGGGATTACAGTCATGCACCACCTTGCCTGGCTAATTTTGTATTTTTAGTAGAGACGGGGTTTCTCCATGTTGGCTAGGCTGATCACCTCAAGTGATTGCCCGCCCTGGCCTTCTGAAGTGCTGGGATTTACAGGCATGAGCCACCGTGCCCAGCCTATGAAGTATTTTCTTACCTCAAAACTTGGTTGTTGGCTAGGCGTGGTGGCCCATGCCTGTAATCCCAGCACTTTGGGAAGCTAAGGTGGGAGAATTGCTTGAGCTCAGGAGTTTGAGACTAGCCTGGGCAACATGGCAAGACCCTGTCTCTACAAAAAAAATACAAAAATTAGCTGGGTGTGGTGGCGCACTTGTGTAGTCCCAGCAACTTAGGAGGCTGAGGCAGGAAGATCACCTTAGCCTGGGAGATTGAGGCTGCAGTGAACCGTGATCACACCACTGCACTCCAGCCTGGGCAACAGGGTGAGACGCTGTGTCAAAGAAACTCAAAAAATTGGTTCTTATTTTGAGTGGGAGAACTACTAAGAATTTCATTATTTGGAAGTATTCATAAGCTGCTAAATAATTAACATTCACATTATCCCCTTAGTGTCTTAAATAGTTAGGAGATCCAAACATCTTTCCATTTGGAGGTAGACTCATCATACTAGATAATGACTTCCAAGCTTGTATTACAAATCTGACAGTCTCCATTTTCAATTTGCTTAAAGTCTTTCAAAAATCTTTTTATGGTGCTTATTTTGATATCATTAATTTGTTTCATTATTGATAACACCATTTAATTTTGTTTCATATCTTTAAGTCTAATACTAGTAATGAGATGAAGCTACCGTCACTGAAGGATATTTATTATAAAAAACAAAGGGAAAACAAGCAGTTACCTGAGAGGAATCTCACTTCTGCTTCCAACCCAAATCATCCACCAGAGGTAAAGTTGTCCACATTCTGCCGAGCGAACATGAACAATGCTTCCTGACTCTTAACTTTTACCTCAAGCTTCATTTTCCCTAGGAGATCTAAAGCCTACTCACTTGAAAACAAGCAAAACAAAGCTGAGTTCTGAGGGTAAGACTTCCTTGTTGTCTTGTTTCTAGGTTCTGACTCTAGATCCTACGTTACACATGAAGCCAAAGCAGCAGATTTCAGGGATTCAACCGCATGGCCTTCCGAATGCCCTTGATGACAGAATATCCTTTTCCCCGGACTCTGTTCTAGAGCCTAGTATGTCTAGTCCCTCTGACATAGACTCATTTTCACAAGCAAGTAATGTCACTTCTCAGTTACCTGGATTTCCAAAATATCCCTCACACACAAAAGCTTCTCCGGTGGACTCTTGGAAAAATCAGACATTCCAAAACGAAAGTAGGACCAGTTCCACGTTTCCGTCAGTATATACCATTACTAGTAATGATATATCGGTCAACACTGTAGATGAAGAAAACACTGTCATGGTCGCTTCGGCCTCAGTCAGTCAGTCCCAGCTTCCAGGTACAGCCAACAGTGTCCCAGAATGCATTTCATTGACTTCCTTGGAAGATCCTGTGATATTGTCTAAGTATGTATTTCAGTGAATGGCTTGTAATGTTAATAGATTTTCTGTGATGTCTGATTGAAAATGATCTTTATTGAACTTCAGTATTGCATAAATTCTTAGAGATTTAGCATTTTTAAGATGGAGCATATAAAAACTCTTTCACTCGATTGTCAACTTTTTGTGTATTAATCTATATATTTTGTAGTATGCAAAGGAAATATGCTATATTTTTGCCCATGAGAATCATTGTGTTCTTGGTTTCTTCTTGTGGGATGGAGACTGAGGATAGCTTTCCTAATATATATTTTTTATTCTCAACGAATAAGGATTAGGCAGAACCTGAAGGAAAAGCATGCTCGACACATTGCGGATCTTCGAGCTTATTATGAATCAGAAATAAATAGTTTGAAACAGAAGCTGGAGGCAAAAGAAATCTCTGCAGTTGAAGATTGGAAGATAACCAATCAAATTCTTGTGGACAGGTAAAATTTATAATTTAGCTGTGAAGTTTTCTCCACCTTGGATGTGTTATTTTCACAGAAGTATAATGTGAGAAAACACATTGAAAACATATACTTTGGATTTGAAATTTTAACAGTCATGTTTGCCTAAGTATTTTTGAAGCTATGAACCCCCCTCTTATAATACACTAATAACTGACATGGAGCCATTTGTTTCACGTGGGCAAAATACTGAAACAGTTTAGTGAATTTTGTATATGCAGAGTAATGTCATTGATGGGAGGAATAGTACTATGGACTTCCTAATAAGTCTATGGCTTATGTCCTGTGGCAATTCTCAACCTTTTTAATAGGCCCATTAAAATACTGTAGTTCCCATTCCAAAAAAACCCACAAAGAAATACAGGGGAGAATGACCTTATATTCAGGATAGCTTCACACTTACATTAGAATCACTTAGAAAATTTGATGATTTCACTAGTATTAGTAATAGAGTCCTTGCAACATACTTTACAGTTAAACGGGACTTGGTCAGGCATGGTGGCTCATGTCTGTAACCCAGCACTTTGGGAGGCAGAGGCAGGCAGATGTCTTGAGCTCAGGAGTTCAAGACCAACCGGGGCAACATAATGGAACCCTGTCTCTACAAAAAATTAAAACATTAGCTGGGCATGATGGCGTGTACCCGTGGTCCCACTTACTGGGGAGGCTGAGGTGAGAGGATTGCTTGAGCTCAGGAGGTCGAGGCTGCGGTGAATTGAGGTTGTGCCACTGCACTCCAGCCTGGGTGACAGAGCGACACCCTGTCTCTAAATAAATAAACAGGACTTAAATAGATTGAAAATTGATGCAGGTCTAACTGATAGCAAGGAGTTCTCTAAGGAGAAAAGACAAAGCTCACTTCAAAGAGCTTAGGAGGGAACTAACATCTTCCATCTGGTTAACAGTTTAACTTTCAAAGTTATGGGAAAACTAGCCTTTATACTGTAAGTAGTTTTGGTTGCTGGCAGTTAACATGGCTGTCTTATTCTTGAATGTTTCTATAGCTTTCATTTTGCATTTGGTGGTGTGGGGGTACGATGGTAGGAAAAAGTAATTTGAAAAAGAGCCAAACCAAAAGAAAAGAGACAGGTTTAGGTTTTTTAGGACAAAAACAGTAGATAGCAGGTTATGGAAGTTGGGTTTTTTGTTATTGTTTTTGTTTAGAAGGCAAAGATGAGGCTGAGTGTGGTAGCTCACACCTGTAATCCCAGCACTTTGGGAGGCAGAGGCAGGCAGATCGCTTGAGGTCAGGAGTTCAAGACCAGCCTAGACAACATATTGAAACCCTGTCTCTACTGAATATACAAAAAGTAGCTGGATGTGGTGGTGCTCACCTGTAATCCCAGATACTCAGGAGACTGAGGCAGGAGAATCGCTTGAACCCAGGAGGCGGAGGTTGCAGTGAGCCGAGATTGTGTCACTGCATTCCAGCCTGGGTGACAGAGTGAGACTCAGTTTCAAAAAAAAAAAAAAAAAAAAAAGCAAAGATGACTGCAGTTACTTCCTGTAGGAAAACAAGTATGAAAGAAGCCCACCAGTGAACTTTTGAAGGTTAAACACAGAGTCCTAAAGAAGATACCTAGAGTAACTTATAGCCAGTTAAAATATTTTTATGACTAGAAGATGTTTGAGCATGTAGAGCAATGAGCAAATATAGGTGGAGCAAATTGGAAGCCAGGGTTTTAAGTAAATGGCTGTGTTATAGCAGTTAACAGTGGCAGGCTTGGTTACTGGAGTAGATGTAATCACTGTGTGAAATGAATAGCAGTACATTATTTTCTCCTCTTCCCAAAAAAGATTTGATCTGGCTTATGGTTTTAAAAAAAAAAAAGCTGTGTTACAGAGGACAGGAGAAACAAAATAAATGGCAGTCATTTAGAACCGGAGAAATGATTCCCCCAAGATAAAAACTATTGTTGGCCGGGTACGGTGGCTCAAGCCTGTAATCCCAGCACTTTGGGAGGCCGAGATGGGCGGATCACGACGTCAGGAGATCGAGACCATCCTGGCTAACACGTTGAAACCCCGTCTCTACTAAAAAGAATACAAAAAACTAGCCAGGCGTCGTGGCGGGCGCCTGTAGTCCCAGCTACTCGGGAGGCTGAGGCAGGAGAATGGCCTGAACCCAGGAGGCGGAGCTTGCAGTGAGCTGAGATCCGGCCACTGCACTCCAGCCTGGGCGACAGAGCCAGACTCCGTCTCAAAAAAAACAAAAAAAACCCCCAAAACAACAACAACAACAAAAAAACCATTGTTATCAGCATATACACTGATTGTTTTTCAAACTTAAAATTGCAAATTGGAGAATTTCCCTGGTGTTACAAATGCAGCCATTAGCCAGCTGTGATATCAGATTACTATGTCACGGATGTGGAACTTGGGACAGTGATCCCCTGGCACATTAGAATCCATAGTACTGAAAAAAGTCAAATACAATTAACACACTTAACTATTTGAGTGATTTTTCTTTTTTTTTTAAAGAATAGTCTTATCAGTATTTCATGTCTGAGCCGCATTAATGCACAGTGGTTAGGAGCATGAACTCTGAGTGCCCAGCTTACGCTCCCAGTGTGACTGCTTACAACCTGTGTGACTTTCAGTGAGGAACTGAACTGTTTTTGTTTTCTCAACTGTAAAATGGGACCAATGATAATCTGTTTTTTCTTTCTTTTTTTTTTTTTTTTTGAGACGGAATCTCTCTTTGTCGCCCAGGCTGGAGTGCAGTGGCGTGATCTCGGCTTACTGCAAGCTCCGCCTCCCAGGTTCACGTCATTCTCCTGCCTCAGCCTCCCGAGTAGCTGGGACTACAGGCGCCCACCACCATGCCCAGCTAATTTTTTGTATTTTAGTAGAGACAGGGTTTCACCGTGTTAGCCAGGATGGTCTCGATCTCCTGACCTCGTGATCCACCCGCCCCGGCCTCCCAAAGGGCTGGGATTACAGGCGTGAGCCACCACGCCCAGCTGGGACAAATGATAATCTTAATGGACAGAATTGTGAGGATAAATGGAACGTGCTTAAAGACCTGGTGTATAGTCAGTGCTAAATAAATAAAGCTTTTATTATTCATACTGTGTTAAACACTGAGTCAAAATGGTAACTGAATTCTATGTATTTTGTTATTTTGAGGGTCTGTGATAATTAACTTTACAAAGGAAGTTAATTATAAGAATAGTTATATTCATGCTAAATTTGAAATAGTACAGAAGGACATATGAAAAGTAAATTGGATCGCTTGAGTCCAGGAGTTTGAGACCAGCCTGGGCAACAAAGTGAGATCCCATCTCTACAAAAAATCAAGTTAGCTATATGTGGTGGTGCATATTCAAGAGGCTGAGGCAGGAGACTTGCTTGAGCCCAGAAGGTTGAGGCTGTAGTGAACCGTGATTGCACCACTGTACTTGAGCCTGGGTTACAGAGTGAGATCCTGTCTCCAAAAAAAAAAAAAAAGTAAATCTCCCTACCCCAACCTCTAGTCCCAAATCCCAAATTTAATTTTTTGCATTTTTCCAGAAATCATAATGCATACGTGTAGATACAGATTTTTTTCATAACTAAACCAGGCTATTTTATGTACATCTTTTTTTTTATATTTTAAAAAATAATTTTGGCTTTTTTTTTTTTTCGAGACAGGTTCTCACTCTGTCACTCAGGCTGGAGTGCAGTGGCGTGATCTCAGCCCATTGCAACCTCAGCCTCCCAGGTTCAAGCCACCCTCCCACCTCAGCCTCCTGAGTAGCTGAGACTGCAGGCATGTGCCACAATGCCCAGCTATGTTTTGTATTTTTAGTAGAGATGGGGTTTCACCATGTTGGTCAGGCTGATCTCGAACTCCTGGCCTCAAGTGATCTGCCTGCCTCAGCCTCCCAAAGTGTTGATATTACAGGTGTGAGCCACGGTACCTGGCCAATTTTAGTCTTTTCTCTACGTACTATATTATTAGATTCATTGGATATATTCTACTAAAATGGCATCCTGAGTCTTAGCTAACACTGGAGAATTTGTCTTATGTTATATATTAGATAATTGGTTAGATTTATGTAATATTTTAAAGGTAATAATTTTATCTTCTAATTGAAACTAAATTTATGGTTTTTAGATGTGGCCAATTAGATAGTGCTTTGCATGAAGCTACTAGTCGCGTGAGAACACTTGAAAATAAGAATAACTTACTGGAAATTGAAGTGGTAAGTACTCTTTTTTTGGTGGGGAGTTCTGGTAAGACAAATGAATTATTTCATGATAACATCAGTTATGTTTCTTGTCTTTTTAAGGAAGGCTTATGAAGCTTATATTTTTAGTGCTGTTGGCTTCATATAATACTATAAACTTTACCTTTTTTTTTTTTTTTTTTTTTTTGAGATGGAGTCTCGCTCTGTCGTTCAGGCTGGAGTGCAGTGGCACAATCTTGGCTCACTGCAAGCTCCACCTCCCAGGTTCACGCCATTCTCAATTGCCTTAGCGTCCTAAGTAGCTGGGACTGCAGGAGTCTGCCACCACGCCCGGCTAATTTTTTGTATTTTTTAGTAGAGATGGGGTTTCACCGTGTTAGCCAGGATGGTCTCGATCTCCTGACCTTGTGATCCTCCTGCCTCGGCTTCCCAAGTGCTGGGATTACGGGCGTGAGCCACCGTGCCTTTTTTTTTTTTTTTTTTTTTGAGACAGAGTCTCACTCTGTCACCCAGACTGGAGTGCAGTTGTGCGATTTTGGCTCACTGCAACCTTTGCCTCCCAGTTTCAAGTGATTCTCCTGCCTCAGTGTCCCTAGTAGCTGGGACTACAGATGCATGCCACTGCGCTGGGCTAATTTTTGTATTTTTAGTAGAGACGGGGTTTCGCCATGTAAGTCAGGCTGGTCTCTTAACACCTGACCTTGTGATCCACCCGCCTCGGCCTCCCAAAGTGCTGGGATTATAGGTGTGAGCCACTGCACCTGGCCTAAACTTTACCCTTTTAAAACTTACCTTTGGCCAGGTGTGGTGGCTCATGTTAGTAATCCTAGCACTTTGGGAGACTGAGGTGAGAGGATTGCTTGAGCCCAGGAGTTCGAGACCAGCCTGGGTAACATACAGAGACCTCTGTCTCTACAAATTAGCTGGGCATGGTGGTGCACAGCTGTCGTCCCAGCTACTTGGGAGACTGAGGCAGGAGGATGACTTAATCCCAGGAAGTTGAGGCTGCAGTGACCATGATTGTGCCACAGCACTGTAGCCTGGGCAAGAGAGCACGACCCTGTCTCAAAAATTGTTTTTTAAATTTTTTGCGATATAATTTGCATACCATAAAACTTACCCTTTTAAAGTATACAATTCCACGAATTTTAGTATATTTAGAGTTGGGCATCCACCATAATCAATTTTAGGACATTTTCCTCAAAAAAAAAAAAAAATCCCCACCCCTTAGCCGTCACCCCCCCTCATTCTGTCCTTCCACACCCGGGCAACCACTACTCAGTTTTCTTTCTCTGTGCATTTGCCTTTTCTGAACATTGATATAAATGAAATCCTAGACTGACCTTTCGTGTCTGACTTCTTCACTTAGTATAATATTTTCAAGGTTCATCCATGTTGTAACATATCAGTATTCATTCCTTTTTATGGCTGAATATGTTTCATTCTGTGAATAATACCCCATTTTTGTTTACATTCATCAGGTAATGTTTAGATTATATACTTTCTTGCTATTTAAATTATATTGCTATGAGTGTTTGTCTACAAGATTTGATGTGCCACATAAGTTTTTAGTTTACTTGGGTATATAACTAGAAGTGCATAAACTTTTTATGCTAAAATTACTTTTTACCCCCACGCATTACCAAGTTTTATTTTTTTACACATAACTTTTTTTCTTTCTGAACAAAGACCTTTGTTATTCGCTTTTGTAAGGCAATCTTTGTGTATTACCTTTGTGTAAGGCAGTCTTTTTAAGGGTCAAAAGTTTCTCAAAGTCTGTTTACAAGTTTTATTTTTAATATCTATTAGAAGATGAAATGCATAATAGCTATCACAGAGTAGTGCATATATGTATGAGATACATATAACCTTATGAACAAAATTTTGGTGGAAAACGTCTGTTTTGGTTTTCTGTTGAGACAGAGTCTCGCCCTTGTTGCCCAGGCTGGAGTGCAATGGTGTGATCTTGGCTCACTACAACCTCCGCCTCCCTGGTTCAAGGGATTCTCCTGCCTCAGCCTCCTGAATAGCTGGTATTACAGATGCCTGCCACCAAGCCCAGCTAATTTTTGTATTTTTAGTAGAGACAGGTTTTCGCTATTTTGGCCAGGCTGGTCTCGAACTCCTGACCTCAGGTGATCTGCCCGCTTCAGCCTTCCCAAGTGCTGGGGTTACAGGCACCCAGCCTATTTTGTTTTATATGTTGTTTTTATCTTTGCCTGTTTTTTTGGAGACAGGGTCTCACTTCGTCGCCCAGGCTAGAGTGCTGTGGAGCCATCATGGCTCCACTTGAGTCTCAACCTCTCGGGCTCAAGTGATCCTTCCACCTCAGCCTCCTGAGTAGTTGGGACTATAGGCACGCACCACCACACCCGACTGATTTTTAAAATTTTTTGTCAAGACAGGCTATGTGGCCCAGGCTGGTCTTAAACTCCTGGGCTCTAGCAGTCCTCCCAAAGTGCTGGGATTTCCGCTGTGAGCCACAGTGCCTGGCCTGTTTGCTTTTTTAGTTCCTCTCCTCCGAAGCTTCATGATATTAGGGACTATTGTCTTTTTTGTTAATCTTAACATTTCTAGCAACCTAGTGCCTGGCACCTAGTGGGTATTCCGGAAATGATTGTTGAATGAATATTAACATATTAGATGGGTTTTGAATTTCCTGTATTTTCATAGTGAGAGGGTATGAAATGTTTTTCTCCTCCCTAAATGTTGATGTTGGGCAACAAAGTCCAGCTATGCTTTCAAAATAATTTCCCTAATAGCAGTGGTTATTTTTTCCTTATTAAAGTGAACTGTAGGAGCTATTAGGTGAGTCCTAGAATCAAAGTGCCATAGATGGTAGTTTCCTGTATACCGTATGATAATGTCAGGGGCTGGTATTCCAGTAGAACTATTCTTTCTGGACTCTCCATCTCAGAATACAACAAAATAGATTTATTTATTTCCATTTCTATGTTTTGTTCATTTTTTAATGCCCATAATTTATTAGCTCTTATTGAGGCATCTTATTTTTCATAAATTTTGGGCTGGGCATGGTAGCTCATGCCTGTAATCCCAGCACTTTGGGAGGCTGAGACCTGTAGATTACTTGAGGTCAGGCTTTTGAGACCAGCCTGGCCAACATAGTGAAACCCTGTCTCTACCAAAAATACAAAAAATTAGCCAGGAGTGGTGGTGGGCACCTGTAATCCCAGCTCTTGGGAGACTGAGGCAGGAGAATTGTTTGAACCCAGGAGGTGGAGGTTGCAGTAGGCCAAGATTGCGCCATTGTACTCCAGTTTGGGCAACAGAGCGAGACTCCCATCTCAAAAAAAGAAAAAAAAATGTTTGTCTTTGTTTTGTAGAATGATTTGAGAGAACGCTTCAGTGCAGCCAGCAGTGCTTCCAAACTTTTGCAGGAACGAATTGAGGAAATGAGAACAAGCAGTAAAGAAAAAGACAATACCATCATTCGACTAAAATCTAGACTGCAAGATTTAGAAGAAGCATTTGAGAATGCTTACAAACTCTCAGATGATAAAGAAGCTGAACTAAAACAAGAGAACAAAATGTTTCAAGATGTAAGTAATGAATAATAGTAACTTAATGATGTGATTGGCTAAAAGTAATTTAGGTATTATACTCTTACAAGTGATTATGACTTTCTAGGCTTATTTTATTATTTATTGATTTATTTTGAAACAGAGTCTCACTCTGACACCCAGGCTGGAGTGCAGTGGCACAAGCTCAACTCACTGCAGCTTTGACCTTCTGGGCTCAAGTGATCCTCTCACCTCAGCTTCCCAAGTAGCTAGAATTACAGGTGCCTACCACTGCGCCCAGATAATTTTTGTATTGTTAGTAAAGTTGGGGTTTCCCCATGTTGGCCAGGCTGGTCTCGAACTCCTGACCTCAGGTGATTCACCTGCCTCGGCCTCCAAAAGTGCTGGGATTATAGGCATGAGCCACCACACCTGGCCTTTATTTTAGTTTTACATAACTTTGCAGCAACTGTGAATATGTACCTTCCTAATGGAGCCAGTTGGGTCTTGCCTTGCAGCAAGAAGTCAGATACTTAGAACGATGGCATCACTCCCAGATCTTTTCTGTTTCTAGCAGGTCAACTTAAAAAAAAAAAAAAAAAAGCCTGTGTCTGCATCAGGTCAACTTTCAAGCTATCTTAACATCTGTGTGTCTGGCAGGATAAAATGCTATGAACCAGATTTAGAGCAGGTTTGATTATATTTTTTCACTTTGGTATAATTTCACTTAAAATTTGGATTTGTATAACAGTGAAACTAGATTAGGTTTCAGGTTGCTTATTTTTTTGTAAATTTTTCTTTCTTTTTGTTCTTAGAGACAGGGTCTCACCATGTTGTCCAGGCTGGCCTCAAGCCCCTGGGCTCAAGCAGTCTCCTCTCAGCCTTCTGAGTAGCTGGGTCTACAGGTGTGTGCCACTGCACCTGGCTTCTAAATTTTTCTTAACGTCCCTTTTCAGGATATTATGATACATAAGTAATCTGGAAGTATTTAGGCTGTTGAAGTTTTCTATCTAATTGCTTTAGATTTGCATCTCATGAAAAACAGCAGTCTTCCCTACTTACCTCTTAGTATCCTACCCTAGAGGCTGTTACTTTCAGCTCTTTTAGCTATTTCTTCTAGCATTTTCCTCCATGTTTACAAATAATATTCTTATATTGCTCTCTCATTTTTTTCCATCAGTTTCAGACACACTGACTTTCTCCTCTGCAGGGTCACAGTGTGGCTTTCTTACACCATTTGCTGCAACACAGACACTTCTGCTCCTTCCCATGTGATTCATGTATGTGTGTTTGTGTGTGTGTGTGTATGTATATACGTGTGTGTGTGTGTGTGTATATATATATTTTTTTTGAGATAGAATCCCTCTCTGTCGCCCAGGCTGGAGTGTAGTGGCATGATTTTGGCTCACTGCAACTTCTGCCTCCCAGGTTCAAGCAATTCTCCCTCAACCCCCTGAGTAGCTGGGACTACAGGCGCACGCCACCAGCTAATTTTTGTATTTCAGTAGAGACATGGTTTCACCATGCTGGCCAGGCTGGTCTCGATCTCTTGACCTCTTGATTTGCCCGCCTCGGCCTCCCAAAGTGCTGAGATTATAGGCGTGAAGCAGTATTTTTTTCTTTTAGTAATTTGTAAAATAATGGTGCGATTTATAATCAATGGTGTCTTAAAATGGAAATTATATATCATTTATTACATCTGTATAAATATTGTTCACAGTTAAGCTGTGGTAGCATACTGTAATTACATATTACGTTTCCCTTCCTTTTCTTTTCTTTCTTTTTTTTTTTTTTTTTGAGACAGGGTCTCACTCTGTTGCCCAGGCTGGAGTGCAGTGGTGCGATCACAGCTCACTGAAGCCTCAACCTCCCTGGGCTCAGGTGATTCTTCCACCTTGGCTTCCCAAGTTGCTAGGACCACAGGCACATGCCACTATGCCTGGACAATTATTTAACTTTTTTTTTTTTTTTTTTTGAGATGGAGTCTTGCCTGGTTGCCCAGGCTGGAGTACAATGGCATGATCTCGACTCACTGCAACTTGTGCCTCCCAGGTGCAAGTGATGCCCCTGCCTCAGCCTCCTGAGTACCTGGGATTACAGGTGCACACCACCATACTTGGCTAATTTTTGTATCATTGGTAGAGACAGGGTTTTGCCATGTTGCTCAGGCTGGTCTCAAACTCGTGGGCTCACACGTTCCTCCCGCCTCAGCCTCTCAAAGTGCAGGGATTACAGGCATGTGCCACTGCACCCAGCCTTTTTCTCATCAAGCTTTTACCTCCTAGTTTTAGCTTCCATTGAGGAGTCTCGCCTCAAAGAAGCACATACTGTGGTGTTTTTTTTCTAATTTTGTATTCCTTCCGCATTTGACTGAAAGGAGCTTCCCTCTTTCCTTGACTTATCTATTATTTGCCTTTAGAGACAAATCCTTGCTTTGCAGTCCAGGCTGGAGTAAACAATCCTTCTGCCTTAGCCTCCTGAGTAGCTAGGATCCTACTACTAAAGCGCATGTCCTTTACTTTGTTATATCAGTAAATAAGATTGATGGATTCTTATTTTACTCAGTGAATTACAGTTCTTTACCACGATTATTTTGATACTCATGGTGTCCCAAGTTTGGCCAGTGGGACACACATCAGGCTGGTCCCGTATCTTTTTGACATGCTTTTGTCATTCTTTGAGCATGTGCATATTTCCTGGCACAGCACTGTGTTCCAGGCTCATCTTGTACTTTTCAAAGCCCCAGCCTAGAATCAGTCATTTTTTCTGTTGAGTTGTGGTTCTTTTTCATGGAAAATGGTATTCAGACCTTAAGATCTGCTACTAGGCCGAGTGTGATGGCTCACACCTATGATCCCAGCACTTTGGGTGGCTGAGGCAGGCAGATCACCTGAGGTCAGGAGTTTGAGACCAGCCTGGCCAATGTGGTGAAACCCTCACTTCTACTAAAAGTACAAAACATTAGCTAGGCATGGTGGTGCATGCCTGTAGTCCCAGCTACTCAGGGTGCTGAGGCAGGAGAATCACTTGAACTGGTACTAAGTATATTCATTGCTACTGGGATGTCATTGTTTCTTTCTTTTTTTCTTTTTTTTTTTTTGAGACAAAGTTTCACTCTTGTTGCCCAGGCTAGAGTGCAATGGCGCAATCTTGGCTCACCGCAACCTTCGCCTCCCAGGTTCAAGCGATTCTTCTGCCTCAGCCTCCTAAATAGCTGGGATTTCAGGCTTGCACTACTATGCCCAGATAATTTTGTATTTTTAGTAGAGACGGGGTTTCTCCATGTTGGTCAGGCTGGTCTCGAACTCCCGACCTCAAGTAATCTGCCTGCCTCAGCCTCCCAAAGTGCTGAGATTACAGGCGTTAGCCACCACGCACAGCCTGGGATGTCATTGTTTCTAATTATTCACAAACTCACCACAATTACGTTTGAGTAGCGATGAAGCAGCAAAGGATAGCTAGAATGCGTTGTTTTTAGCTGAAATTGTATTAATGTAGCCAGTGATACACTGACTTTGCATTTATCATATCTAACACTTCAAGCATACAGAAAAGTATAGAGAATAATATAACGAATACCGTTCTAGTCTTCTCTAGATAGAATGAAACACTGTCTTCTATTCCTCTCTTTTCCACCCTAGAGGTACCCACTTTGTTAAATATGCTGTGTTATCCTCATGCAGTTCTTTTTGCTTCTACTACATGTGCATGTGTTTGTAAACAATGTTTAGTAATGTTTTATGTGTTCTTGAGCTATGTATGAATTGTATTGCATTGCATATATCCTGCCGCAACCTGTTTTTTTCCCTTTCAACATTGTTTCTGAGATTTGCCATGTTGACACATTCAGCTTTTATTGATTCATTTCAATTTAAACATTTACATTTGAAATATTTTAGGTACATAAAAATATATAAAGAATAATGTAACATACGTATGAATTCACCACCCATCTTAAGAAATAAAATACTACAAATGCGGTTGACATCCCCTGTGTACCCTTTTCTGATCAATTCTGTCTTCCTGGGAGTAACTGATCTAAATTGTGTAAATATCATTCCCTTGTCTTTGTATGGTCATATGTGTGTGTATGTATCCTTAATTAGTGTTACTTCTTTGGCATATCTTGAAACTTTTATAAATGCTATCAGTACTGGGCCGGGCGCGGTAACTCACACCTGTAATCCCAGCACTTCGGGAGGCCAAGGCAAGTGGATCACGAGGTCAGGAGATTGAGACTCAGGAGGCTGAGGCAGGAGAATGATGTGAACCTGGGAGGCAGAGCTTGCAGTGAGCCGAGATTGTGCCTCTGCACTCCAGCCTGGGTGACAGAATGAGACTCCGTCTCAAAAAAAAAAAAAAAATAATGCTGTTAATACTGTCTTTACTGTTTTTTTTTTTTCCCCCCCACCGTGTTAGTCAGGATGATCTCGATCTCCTGACCTCGCGATCCACCCACCTTGGCCTCCCGAAGTGCTGGGATTACAGACCTGAGCCACCGCGCCTGGCCTTAATACCGTTTTTACTGTTTTGCAACTTTTTTCACTTGCGAGATTTGCCTAACTGAATACATGTAGTAGTAGCACAACTTCATTTGTGTTCGTTCCTGTGTCGTCCATCATGTGGCTCTTCCACAGTATATTTATCCACTTTCCTTTTGCCAGTTTGTCACTGCTGTTAGGAGCAACACTACTATGAACATTTCTACTATGTGGCTCCCTGTGCCAATGTGTGCAAGCACCTCTAGGGTATTGTTCTAGCTGCCATAGCTCTAAAACTCATAACCTCAAATCTTGACATATTCTGCTATGAACTCTGTTGTTTAGGAGCTTGTACTGGGCCCAGCAGGGACAGCCTGCCTGCTCTGCAGTATCTAGGACCTCAGCTAGAAACTTAAGGACTGGGTGTTGGAATCTTCTGAAGGGCGTGTTCCGTCATGAATGGTGGCTGTCAGCTAAGGCCATAGTTCCTCTCTGTGTGGTTAGGTTGGGTTTCTTTGCAACATGATGGCTTACTACTAAAGACAAGTGTCCTGAAAGAGCATCCCAGCAGCTACATTGCCTTTTATGACCTTGCCTTGGAAACTGTACAGCATCACTTGTACCACATTCTATTTTTTTGAGACAGGGTCTTACTCTGTCATTCAAGCTGGAGTGCAGTGGCTTGATTATAGTTTACTGGAGCCTTGACGTTCTGGGCTCAAGTAATCCTCCTGCCTCACCCCTCTGAGTAGCTAGGACTATAGGCGTATGTCACCACACCTGGCTAATTATTTACTTTTATGTTTACTATTTCTTTTCTTTTCTTTTTTTTTCTTTTCTTTTCTTTTATTGAGATGGAGTTTTGCTCTTGTTTTCCATGCAGGAGTGCAGTGGCGCTATCTCGGCTCACTGCAACTCTGCCTCCCAGGTTCAAGGGATTCCCCTGCCTCAGCCTCCTGCGTGGCTGGGAGTACAGGTGCGCACCACCACGCCTGGCTAATTTTTTGTATTTTAGTAGGAGACGGGTTTTCACAATGTTGACCAGAATGGTCTCGATCTCCTGATCTCAGGTGATCCGCCCACCTCAGCCTCCCAAAGTGCTGGGATTATAGGCATGAGCCACAGTGCCCAGCCTCTATTCTATTTTTTAAACAATCCCAAAATCCTGCATAGGTTCAAGGGGAGGGAAAATGGATATCATCTCTTAATGGAACACAGCAAGGTTCTGCAAGAGCTTATGGGACTGGAAATATTGCTGTGGCTGTTACTGGGAAATATAGCCTGTTATAATAGTCTCTTTCTCTGAATGCAGTGACTGGGACATAGAATATGAGCTTTGTTATCTTTTTTAGATATTGCTAAATTGCTCTCTGAAATGGTTGTACCAGTTTATTTTCCTGCCAGTATTGTATGATAATTCTTATTTTTCTAGATTATGTCCAGTGCTTGGTATTGTCAAGCCTTTTAATTTTTCAAGTGTGATTAAGAGGAAATGGTTATACGTATTGCATCCATCTTCTTTTGGCCTGTGGCTTGCTTTTCACTTTATTTGTGGTATTTTTATGGGATACAAGTTTTGGGTGTTTTTTGTTTGTTTTTGAGATGGAGTCTTGCTCTTGTTGTCCTGGCTGGAGTGCAATAGTGCAATCTTGGTTCACTGCAACCTCTGCCTCCTGGCTTCAAGCAATCTCCTGCCTCAACCTCCCAAATAGCTGGGATTACAGGCACCCATCACCACGCCTGGCTAATTTTTTTTTGTATTTTTAGTAGAAACGGAGTTTCACCATGTTGGCCAGGCTGGTCTTGAACTCCTGACCTCAGGTGATTCTCCCGCCTCAGTCTGCCAAAGTGTTGGGATTACAGGCGCAAGCCACTGCATCCAGCCCAGAATTACCTCTTATATAATATATGGTATGAGTAGGAATGGAACTTGATCCTTCCTGCCCCCGCTGATTAACCAGTTGTCCCAGAATCATTTTTTTTTTTTTTTGAGACGGGTGATCTCGGCTCACTGCAAGCTCCGCCTCCCGGGTTCACGCCATTCTCCCGCCTCAGCCTCCCAAGTAGCTGAGACTACAGGCGCCCGCCACCACGCCCGGCTAGTTTTTTATATTTTTAGTAGAGACGGGGTTTCACCATGTTAGCCAGGATAGTCTCGATCTCCTGACCTCGTGATCCACCCGCCTCAGCCTCCCAAAGTGCTGGGATTACAGGCTTGAGCCACCGCACCCGGCCCCAGAATCATTTTTTAATAGATTATCCTTCCCTTATGGACTTCTGTTGTACGTTATATTTCCTTCTCGTGTAAATCTGCTTTGAGGCTCTGAGCTGTTCCATTGGTCTGTCTCTGAATTGGAACCACATCATGTTAATTATTAGTATTTTATAACAGGTGTTGATTTTTGGTGTCATTTCCTTATCTCGTTTTTTTGCTCTTGTAAAAATTATTTTGCCTATTCTTGACTTTGTTTTGTTTCATACAAGTAATACCGTCAGTATGTCACTCTGCTTTTGGTTGGAATTGCACTGAATTTACAGATTTATTTGGAGACAGCTGAGGCTTGAAATACTGATTCTTGGCCGAGCGCGGTGGCTCAAGCCTGTAATCCTAGCACTTTGGGAGGCTGAGATGGGCGGATCACGAGGTCAGGAGATCGAGACCATCCTGGCTAACATAGTGAAACCCCGTCTCTACTAAAAAAAAAAAAGATACAAAAAACTAGCCGGGCGAGGTGGCGGGCGCCTGTAGTCCCAGCTACTCGGGAGGCTGAGGCAGGAGAATGGCGTAAACCCAGGAGGCGGAGCTTGCAGTGAGCTGAGATCCGGCCACTGCACTCCAGCCTGGGTGACAGAGCGAGACTCCATCTCAAAAAAAAAAAAAAAAGAAATACTGATTCTTCCCATATGTGAACGTGGTTTAAATCTCAAGTATTTGCTGGGCGCGGTGGCTCACGCCTGTAATCCCAGCACTTTGGGAGGCCGAGGCGGGCGGATCACGAGGTCAGGAGATCGAGACCATCCTGGCTAACACGGTGAAACCCCGTCTCTACTAAAAATGCAAAAAATTAGCCGGGCGAGGCGGCGGGCGCCTGTAGTCCCAGCTACTTGGGAGGCTGAGGCAGGAGAATGGCGTGAACCCGGGAGGCGGAGCTTGCAGTGAGCTGAGATCGCGCCATTGCACTCCAGCCTGGGCGACTAAGTGAGACTCTGTCTCAAAAAAAAAAAAAAATCTCAAGTATTTTTCTTTTTTAAAAATTAAGGCCTTTTACATCCTTTGTTCGTTTTTTTCTCGAAGTATATCGTATTCTAGTATTTATGTATTTCTAAATAATGTACTGATGTTGTTCTTTCTTTCTTTTTTTTGAGACGGAGTTTTGCTCTTATATTGCACATGCTGGAGTGCAATGGCACAATCTCGGCACACCGCAGCCTCTGCCTCCTGGGTTCAAGCGATTCTCCTGCCTCAGCCTACCAAGTAGCTGGGATTATAGGTGTGCACCACCACGCCTGGCTAGTTTTTTGTATTTTTAGTGGAAACAGGGTTTCACCATGTTAGCCATTGCTGGTCTCGGACTCCTGACCTCAGGTGATCCGCCCACCTCAGCCTCCTAAGGTGCTGGGAATTACAGGAGTAAGCCACCGCGCCTGGCCTCTTTCTTTCTTTTTTGACACGGAGTCTTGTTCTGTCGCCCAGGCTGGAGGGCAGTGACATGATCTTGGCTCACTGCAACCTCCACTTCCTAGGTTCAAACGATTTTCTTGCCTCATCCTCCTGAGTAGCTGGGGTTATAGGCGCATGCCACCATGCCTAGCTAATTTTTGCATTTTTAGTAGAGACAGGGTTTCACCATATTGGCCAGGCTGCCCTCGAACTCCTGACCTCAGGTGATCCACCTGCCTCGGCCTCCCGAAGGGCTGGGATTACAGGTATAAGCCCCTGCGGCCAGCTTGATATTATTATTTCTGGAATTTTACATATTATCTGTAATTGTGGTGGATGAAGATCTAGGTCCTAGCTGAAGATGAAGATCCAGATCCTGATTGTGATTCTGGGTATATGTTTTCTTCAGATTTGAAGGCTTTGTTTTATTGCCTATGACATGATCGATTCTTTTCCTTTCTCTCCCTTCCCATGGCTTTCAAAGTTTCAAGCCTGCAGAAAAATTGTAAGAATGATACAATGAAAACCCTTGTATATTCTTCACCTAGATTTACCAGTTGTATCTTACAGCATTGCTTTGTCTCCATAGAGATACAAACTTTTTTCTTTTGCTTAACTATATTTGAGAGTAAATTAGACACTATGATAATTTACCCTTAAATACCTCAACAGGTATCTCTGAAGAATAGAGACATTCTGTATAATCTCAATGTACTTTTCATCCTCAGGAAACTTAACATTGATATAATACTAGTATCTAAATACATTGTCTATATTCAAATGTTGCCAGTTGTCTAAATAATATCCTTTATAAATGTTTTTGTTTTTTACTTTTTAATCCAGAATCCAATCAAGGATCACACACTGCATTTATTGTTATTATTTTTTTGAGACAGGGTCTCACTCTGTCACCCAGGCTGGAGTACAGTAGGCATATTCATAGCTCACTGCAGCCTCAACCTCCAGGGCTAAAGTGATCATCTTACCTCAGCCTCTCGGATAGCTGAGACTACAGGCACTACAGGCTATCACACCTGGCTGATTTTATTTTTTTGTAGAGATGAGGTCTCACTATGTTGCCCTTGCTGGTCTCCAACTCCTGAGCTCAAGCGATACTCCCGCACTGGCCTCCCAAAGTGCTGGAATTACAGGCATGAGCCAACGTGCCTGGCCCACATTGCATTTAATAATCATGTTTCTCATTCCTTTTGAATGTGGTTCTTTTTTTCTCTTTCTGGAAGTTTTTTAGGATCATCTTTTTATCCTTGGTATGCCGAAATTTTCTAACAATATTTTTTTTTGTTTTTTGTTTTTTTTTGTTTTTTTAGTTTCTAGTAACTCTTTTTCTGATTGATCATTTTTAGTAGCTTTTTGTTCCTGTTTTGAGACTAATGTTTTTTTTTTGAGAATATTATGGCTTCCATTAGACAGTTTCTGTAGTGTTCATTATTCTGAGTTAACCTTTTTTTTTTTTTTTTGAGATGGAGTCTTGCTCTGTTGCCCAGGCTGGAGTGTAGTGGCAGGATCTCGGCTCACTGCAAGCTCTGCCTCCCAGGTTCACGCCATTCTCCTGCCTCAGCCTCCCGAGTAGGTGAGACTACAGGCACCTGCAGCCACCCCTGGCTAATTTTTTTGTATTTTTAGTAGAGACAGGGTTTCACCATGTTGGCCAGGATGGTCTCGATCTCCTGACCTCGTGATCCACCTGCCTTGGCCTCCCAAAGTGCTGGTATTACAGGCGTGAGCCACTGCGCCCGGACTTAACCTTTTGTTTTGATTTGAAGTATGTTTCATATTTAGTGTATTTTTCCAAGTGTTGGTTCTTTTGCAGGCTCACATTTAAGGGGCACTACTAGGCTGGGTGTGGTGGCTCACGCCTATAATCTCAGCGCTTTGGGAGGCTGAGATGGGCGAATCACTTGAGGCCAGGAATTTGAGACCAGCCTGGCCAACATGGCGAAACCCTGTCTCTACTGAAAATAGAAAAATTAGCTGGGCGTGGTGGTCCACATCTGTAATCCCAGCTACTCAGGAGGCCTGAAGCATGAGAATTGCTTGAACCCAAGAAGTGGAGGTTGCAGTGAGTTGAGATCACACCACTGCACTCCAGCCTGGGTGACAGAGTGAGACTCTCTCAAAAGATAAAAAATAAATTAAATAAATAAAAGTGAAGCAGTATAAAAAGCTATTGAAAGACTCTGAGTGCATGGATGGGACTTAGTTCTTGGTAGCCTTCATTTTCAGGCAATTGTAGAGTCACGTGCCAGCCATTTTGTTAGGGGACCTCCAGATGTGAATGTTTAGAGGTTTTTTTCTGGGGTTGTTCAGTTTTCCTAAAGACAGATCTTACAGTCTCTTGCCTGGGACCTATCAGTCAGACTCTGGCAGTGAAGGAGCGGGAAGTCAGCCTTTTTAAAAAGAAAAAAATTGTTTATTAATATATTTGTTTTAGAGACAGGTCTCACCTTGTCACCTAGACTGGAGTGCAGTGGTGTGATCATAGTTCACTGCATCTTCAACCCCCTGGGCTCGAGGAATCTTCCTGCCTCAGCCTCCTGAGTAGCTGGGACTATAGGCACATGCCACCAGGACTGGCTAATTTTAAAATTTTTTGTAGAGATGGCGTCTTGCTATATTGCGCAGGCTGGTCTCCAATTCTTGGGCTCAAGTGATATTCCTTGGCCTCTCGAAGTGCTAGGGTTATAGGTGTGACCTGCCCTGGGTGTTTTTGAAGTCTTTTACTTAGTCATTTTCTCTTTATCCTCTGCCTCCCACTCCACTATTATCCTTGGATTTCCAAAGTTCCATTTCTCTCCCTATTCATTTTCTCCTGCTGTCCTGCCACCTGGGTGAACAGTCTACTGGTGTATGGGATGTGTCCTGGGCTCTGACTACATAAGGAATTTCAACCGGTTCTCTGTGGTCAGCCCTGTGCCTAAACCCTGTCCATCTCTAAACCTGGGTTTCAAGGTGGGCACCTCTCACAGTGATGCCAACATCAGCCTACTTTTCATCAGCATTCCCGGATTCAGGCACTTGGGGTTGTATCTCCCTCCACCCTGCTAAAGCACTTTATTTCTTTTTCTTTTCTGTTTTTTTTTCTGAGACGGAGTCTTGCTCTGTCACCCAGGCTGGAGTGCAGTGGCACTATCTTGGTTCACTGTAAGCTCTGCCTCCCAAGTTCAAGCAATTTTCCTGCCTCAGCCTCCCGAGTAGCTGGGACTACAGGTGTATGCCACCACAGCTGGCTAATTTTTGTATTTTTAGTAGAGACGGGGTTTCGCCATGTTGGCCAGGCTGGTCTTGAACTCCTGGCCTCAGGTGATCCACCCACCTCAGCCTCCCAAAGTGCTGGAATTACAGGCGTGAGCCACTGTGCGCGGTCAGCACTCTGTTTTCTTTTCAATCTTCTAAGACTTTTATTGAAATCTCTCACCTGTTACTGTCACCTCTTTTGTTTTCTCTTTAATTTCTTCATTGTTAGTTTAGTGGACTCTCAGGGTGAAAAAGAGAAAATTCTATTTTTCATTTGTCGTCTTTAACTAGAAATCTCACATATGTATTCTTATATTTTTATTTATTTATTTATTTATTTATTTATTTATTTATTTATTTATTGAGACAGAGTCTCACTCTGTCACCCAGGCTGGAGTGCAGTGGCGCGATCTCGGCTCACTGCAAGCTCCACCTCCCGGGTTCACGCCATTCTCCTGCCTCGGCCTCCTGAGTAGCTGGGACTACAGGTGCCCGCCACCATGCCCGGCTAATTTTTTGTATTTTTAGTAGAGATAGGGTTTCAGCATGTTAACCAGGATGGTCTCGATCTCCTGATCCTGTGATTCGGCCGCCTTGGCCTCCCAAAGTGCTGGGATTACAGGCATGAGTCACCACACCTGGTCTATTTTTATTTTTTAAAATATTTTTGAGCCAGGCACGGTGGCTCATGCCTGTAATCCCAGCATTTTGGGAGGCCAAGACGGGCAGATCACCTGAGGTCAGGAGTTCGAGACCAGCCTGACCAACATGGAGAAACCCTGTTTCTACTAAAAATACAAAATTAGTCAGGCGTGGTGGCACATGCCTGTAATTCCAGCTACCTGGGAGGCTGAGGCAGGAGAATCGCTTGAACTCGGAAGGCGAAGGTCATAATGAGCCGAGATCATGCTACTGCATGCCAGCCTGGGTGACAGAGTGGGACTCCGTCTCAAAAGAAAAAAGAAAACAACAAAAAATATTTTTGGTAGAGATGGAGTTTCACCATATTGGCCAGGCTGGTCTCGAACTCCTGACCTCAAGTGATCCTCCTGCTTTGGCCTCCCAAAGTGCTGGGATTACAGGTGTCAGCCACCGCACCCAGCCTCTTATTTATTTTTGAGACAGGGTGTTGCTCTGTCACCCAGGCTAGAGTGCAGTAGTGCCCTCTCGGGTCACTACAATCTCCGCCTCCTGGGTTCAAGCAATTCTCCCACCTCCGCCACCCAAGTAGCTGGAATTACAGGCATGTGCTACCACGCCTGACTAATTTTGTATTTTTACAAAATACAAAATTTTTGTATTTTTACAAAATTAGGCGGGATTAGTCTGCCAGGATTACAGGCAGGTGCCACTGCACCCAGCTAATCTTTTTATATTTTTAATAGAGACAAGGTTTCGCTATGTTGGCCAGGCTGGTCTTGAACTCCTCAGCTCAAGTGATCCGCCCACCTTGGCCTCCCAAAGAGCTGGGATTGCAGGCGTGAGCCTCTGTGCCCAGCCTCACATATATATATTTTTAAATAAAGACTTTGGCATTGTGCTTTTACTGTGTAGAACTAACTTAGCAAAAAGTAACATACAATAGGCCAGGTGTGGAGGCTCACACCTATAATCCCAGCACTTTGGGAGGCCAAGGCAGGTGGATCTCTTGAGGTCAGGAGTTCGAGACAAGCCTGGCCAACGTAATCAGATGCCGTCTCTACTAAAAATACAAAAATTAGCTGAGCATGGTGGCACATGCATGTAATTCCAGCTACTCAGGAGGCTGAGGTGGGAGAATTGCTTGAATCTGGGAGGTGGAGGTTGCAGTGAGCTGAGATCATGCCACTGCATTTCAGGCTGGGTGATGGAGCAAGACTCCAGCTCAAAAAAAAAAAAAAAAAAGGCTGAACACGGTGGCTCACACCTGTAATCCCAGCACTTTGGGAGGCTGAGGTGGGCGAATATCAGGTCAAGAGATCAAGACCATCCTGGCCAACATGATGAAAACCCCGTCTCTACTAAAAATACACAAATTAGCTGGGCCTGGTGGCGGCGCCTATAATCTCAGCTACTCGGGAGGCTGAGGCAGGAGAATTGCTTGAACCAGGGAGGCAGAGGTTGCAGTGAGCCACTGCACATCAGCCTGGCGACAGAGCAAGACTCCATCTAAAAAAATAAATAAATAAAACATAAAAGTAATAGTTCCAAAAAGAGCAATGCAAATTTTAGTCTTTTAAAATACTTAAATGGTATTGATATTTTATTTTGAGACAGGGTCACAGTGGTGCAATCTCACTGCAAGCCTCACTGCAAGCTCACTGCAGTCTCAACCTCCCAGCCTCAAGTGAGCCTCCTGAATCTATAAGCATGTATCTCCATGTTCAGCTATTTTTATTTTAAGATGGAGTCTCTCTTTGTCCCCCAGGTTAGAATGCAGTGGCACGATCATAGCTCACTGTAGCCTTGAACTCTTGAACTTTCAGGCTCAAGCAATCCTTCCACCTCAGCCTCCCAAAGTGCTAGGATTACAGGCGTGAGCCACCGAGCCCAGCTCTTTTTTTTTTTGAAGAGGCAAGGTCTTGCTCTGTTCCCTAGGCTGATCTCCAGCTCCTGGCCTCAAGTGATCTTCCCTCCTCAGCCTCCCAAAGTGTTGGGATTATGGGTATGAGCCACTGCATCCACCTTTATTTAAATATTATTTGATATTTAAATAATATTTGATAATTAAATAATATCAAATGTATAGAAACCATTCCAGAAATTGAGAATTGTCCCATTCCCTTTACATTGAATCACCAGTTCTCTATTGACCTTTCTCTTTCATGACATTGGCATTTTTGAAGGCTATAGGCAGTTATTTTGTAGACTGTACCTCAGTTGGTAGAATAACGTTGAATTTTGTGGTATTTTTTTTTCCTTGTAGCTTTTAGGAGAGTATGAGTCCCTTGGAAAAGAACACAGGAGAGTAAAGGTAAGGGGTAATGGTTTATGTTCTAGATTTCATGCAGATTTCATGCAGAGGTAGAAACACTGGATTGGAAATCAAGGGATCTGACTCTTCCTCCTCCTTGCACTCCTTCATGCACCCTCCATAGCTGTTGGAACTAGAACCTTGCTCATCCTGTTTCAGTATCCTTATTTTCAAATACCTGCCCCATTTAACTGACAAGTTTGTTAGATTCATTCATCTAACAAATATTTATTGAATGGCTATTGCATTTGAAATGAAATTGTTCAAAAAAGTGTAAGGTACCATACCGATGCAAATTATTATTTAATACTGTTTGTTTTGTGACACCCAGGTTGGAGTGTGGTGGTGTGATCTCAGCTCACCACAACCTCTGCCTCCTGGGTTCAAGCAATTCTTCTGCCTTAGCCTCCCAAGTAGCTGGGATTACAGGTGTGCGCCACCATGCCCAGCTAATTTTTATTTTTATTTTTATTTTTATTATTTATTTATTTATTTATTTTTGAGACAGAGTCTCGCTCTGTCGCCCAGGCTGGAGTGCAGTGGCCGCATCTCAGCTCACTGCAAGCTCCGCCTCCCGGGTCTACGCCATTCTCCTGCCTCAGCCTCCCGAGTAGCTGGGACTACAGGCGCCCGCCACCTCACCCGGCTAGTTTTTTGTATTTTTTTAGTAGAGACGGGGTTTCACCGTATTAGCCAGGCTGGTCTCGATCTCCTGACCTTGTGATCCGCCCGTCTCGGCCTCCCAAAGTGCTGGGATTACAGGCTTGAGCCACCGCGCCTGGCCCCAGCTAATTTTTATATTTTTAGTAGAGATGGGATTTCACCACGTTGGCCAGGCTGGTCTCCAATTCCTGACCTCAAGTGATCCACCTGTGTCAGCCTCCCTGAGTACTGGGATTACAGGCATGAGCCACTGTACCCAGACATTTAATACTGATTAAATATCAAGCTTTGATTTTCACTGCATTAGCTTTTGGTAGGGTTGAGTTTATCGATTATGTTTGAATTCTTTATGAAAGCTCTGTTTGGAGACTACGTATTTGCATTCAGTAAAACCCTTCAACGATGGTGTAAGTGGGGCCCAGGTATTTCTGTTGCACAGAATGGAGAGTTGTGGTTATTGAAGCTTAGCAAAAAGGCCTGCATAGCTTGGCGGTCAAACCGTTCTGAGGGTTCAGGAGCAGATCCCATGATATCTAATCTCATTGAAAATATTTGTTTTACCATCCTTCTGAGGTTTTAGTCAAGTTATTTTAACACTGGTTTGTTTCTAATTAAGCAAAGTATAATGGGCTGTATCTGTTACCCAGGGCACTTACACAGAGTGACTTGTATAGGCCGGTGCTTTCCTCTCATTTGTTTTCCTTGAACTGTTCGTCCTGGCTGTATGGTTTATGCCCTACTTGCTGAGTATGTTTTGTAGCTAGTCGGTTTAGCCTTAGATTCATTTTCTTTTATGCATTTTAAAATGATACATCTGAATATTTGTCTTCAGTTATCTGAATTTCTCCTTTATTTCCATAGGATGCATTAAATACAACTGAGAACAAATTACTTGATGCATATACTCAGATTTCTGATTTGAAAAGGTAAAATGTATTATCTTACTAATGTACACATACCTCAATTGTTCTTTTATGTGTCTGTATTGAACATGATGAGAAGGAATTTTTTCTTGAGGATTTTTTGTTGTTGTTGTTGTTTGAGATGGAGTCTCGCTCTGTCACCCAGGCTGTAGTGCAGTGGCCGGATCTCAGCTCACTGCAAGCTTTGCCTCCCAGGTTTACGCCATTCTCCTGCCTCAGCCTCCCAAGTAGCTGGGACTACAGGCACCCGCCACCACGCCTGGCTAATTTTTTTGTATTTTAGTAGAGACGGGGTTTCACCGTGTTAGCCAGGATGGTCTCGATCTCCTGACCTCGTGATCCACCCGTCTCAGCCTCCCACAGTGCTGGGATTACAGGCTTGAGCCACCGCGCCCGGCCTCTTGAGGATTTTTAAGCAGTTTGAGAACTAGTTTTATCTTAATTTTCCCTTGACATGGAAATACATTTCATTTTAGCCAAACAAGATTTCTTCTCTCTCTCTCTCTCTCTTTTTTTTTTTTTTTTTTTTTTTTAAAGAGACAGGGTCTCAATATGTTGCCTAGGTTGACTGTGAATTCCTGGGCTCAAGTAATCTTCCTGCCTCAGCTTCCTGAATAGTTGGGACTACAAGTGCTCATCATCATGGCTGGCTGATTTTTTTTTTTGTTGTCGTTGACAGTCTTACTCTGTCATTCAGGCTGGAGTGCAGTGGCACAATCTTGGCTCACTGCAACCTCCTTCTCTTGGGTTCAAGCAATTCTCCTGCCTCAGCCTCCTGAGTAGCTGGGACTATAGGAGTGTGCCACCACACCCAGCTAATTTTTTGTATTTTTGATAGAGACAGGGTTTCGCCATATTGGCCAGGCTGGTCTTGAACTCCTGACCTCAAGTGATCCGCCTGCCTTGGCTTGCCAGATTGCTGGGATTATAGGTGTAAGCCATGGAGCCTAGCAAGCCTGGCTGATTTTTAAAAACTTTTTTTAGAAGTAGGGTTTTGCTGTGTTGCCCTGGCTGGTCTCAGTCTCTCGGCCTCAAGTGATCCTCTCACTTCATCCACACAAAGTGCTGGGATTACAGGCATGCGCTACTGCACCTGGTTTCAAACAAGATGTTTTAAGTGATTAAAAGGTATTGGTGGTTGTGCCTCATAGGTGGATATTTTCCTAAACATTATGTATTTTTTTCAGCATAGGTTAAAATCCAAATGATATTTAACCACTGGAAAGAACTTTTAAGAAGCAGCTTAGTTCACGGAATTATGTTTGTGCTTCAAAAAGAAAACAGCATTAACACCAAAATTATGGTCATCTACTTTCAGAAAGACCTGGTTGGAGACTGTATTAATGATCTGATTTGTTTAATTAGGTAGGGACAGAATCGTAAATGGTATCTATTGCAAATGATTAGAAATATCCAAACTGGGTTGGGTGCAGTGGCTCACGCCTGTAATCTCAGCACTTTGGGAGGCTGAGATGGGAAAATTACCTGAGGTTGGGAGTTCAAGACCAGCCTGGCCAACATGGCAAAACCCTTTCTCTACTAAAAATACAAAAATTAGCTGGGCATGGTGGTGCACGCCTGTAATCCCTGCTACTCAGGAGGGTGAGGCAGGAGAATCGCTTGAACTCTGGAGACGGAGGTTGCAGTGAGCCAAGATTACGCCACTGTACTCCAGCCTGGGTGACAGAGCAAGACTATCTCCCCCCTACTGCCCCCGCCCCCCAAAAAAATGAAAGATAGAAAAGAGAAATGTTTAAACTGGTTCAAAAGCAAATTTTATGTTTGTATTTGGATATAAGTAATATCCCTTATTTAGAAATTCTACTGCAGTCTTAAGTTCTCATAGAGAAGAACAGAAATGCTGTCTAGGTTTCTCATCTGCCTCTCTTCTGTGATTCATTCAGTTCTAGTGATAACTTTCTTATCAGATTGGTATAAAACATCAGCCTTGTTAGAGCTATTATTTCTCAAACCTTCCTTGCATCAGAGTAGGTAAGAATTCGAGTTTGAAAGGTAAAATGAAGTCATACACAGAGCTTAAAAGAACAAGCCAGGCATGGCAGCGTGCACCTGTACTCCCAGCTACTTGGGAGACTGAGGCAAGAGCATCTCTTAAGCACAGGGATTTGAGGCTGCAGCAAGCAATGATCATGCCACTGCACTCCAGCCTGGGTGACAGAGTGAGACCTCATCTCTTAAAGGGGGGAAGAAAGAACAGCATGAATGCCAGGATATCTTTAAAATAGTCAGTTGGCCAGAGTAGTTATTTCTTGTTGGTAAACTTGAAAATAGGCTTTTATTTTGAACATGGCACAAATCAGGTGAAATACCTGTAGGTTGTTTGCAATATTTTAGCCTTGGCTTCTTTTAAAAATTAGAAAGGGTTTTTTTTTTTTATTTTTCATTTTTTTTTTTTAAAGCTCTGTTTTTGGAAGTTAAGCCTGTTTCCTCGTTTGTGAAAGTGCTACCTATTGTATGCATGGTTATATACATATTAGGATTAAACACATTAGAATGCAGTTTATTTGACAATTTAATTTTATTTTTATTTATAAGTGTTATGTTTTGATCTGTAGTCAAATTTATATAACTTGTGATATTAAGTCCATTTGTTCCTTTTTATTCAGTTGTATGGGAAATGTTCCTTTGTAGAGTTTTAATGTATTTGTTTTTCTATTTTTCTATTTATAGTCACTGATTTTTGTTTAGCTTTTGTTTTATTTTTTTTTCTTTTTTGAGACAGAGTCTTGCTCTGTCGCCCAGGCTGGAGTGAAGTGGCGAGATAATGGCTCCCTGCAACCTCCACCTCCCGGGTTCAAGCTGATTCTCCTGCCTTGGTCTCCCGAGTAACTAGGATTACAGGCGAATGCCACCACACCTGGCTGATTTTGTATTTTTAGTAGAGATGGGGGTTTCACCGTGCTGGCCAGGCTGGTCTTGAACTCCTGACTTCAGATGATCCACCCACCTCGGCCTACCAAAGTGTTGGGATTACAGGTGTGAGCCACCACACCTGGCCTATTTGGCTTTTTAAATAATGGTGATGTTTTACTATGAAAAAGGTTTATGGACTTGCAACTCTTTTTTTTTTTTGAGACAGAGTCTCACTCTGTTGCCAGGCTGGTGTGATCTTGGCTCACTGCAACCTCCACCTCCCGGGTTCAAATGATTCTCCTGCTTCAGCCCCCCGAGTAGCTGGGACTACAGGTGCGCACCAACCACCATGCCCAGCTAATTTTTGTATTTTTAGTAGAGACGGGGTTTCACCACCTTGAACAGGATGGTCTCTATCTCTTGACCTTGTGATCCACCTGTGTCGGCCTCCCAAAGTGCTGGGATTACAGGGGTGAGCCACCGTTCCCAGCCATAGACTTGCAACTCTTTTACCACCCATTTTTTAGGAAGACCTGTTAAATAAACTGTGGTTGAGCTATATTTTAAATTTGTTGAAATGTACTTAATTTATCTTTATTGCTTTTGAATTAGAATGATTTCAAAACTTGAAGCTCAGGTCAAGCAAGTAGAACATGAAAATATGTTAAGCCTTCGTCACAATTCTAGAATTCATGTGAGACCCTCGCGTGCCAAGTAAGTTATTTCATTTACTCTCTGTAAAGCTAGAAATAGGTGCATGCTTTTATTAAGATGAGAAGCTCATCTGTCTAAATCATAAGAAAGTCAGGGTTAAATGTCATTACAGAACTTAGATGTGTTAAATTAATTACTGAACATTGTAAACCCTCTTATGCAGAGGCATTTGCTAAAATGAGGAAATATAGTGGGATCAAATTGGGATCCTTGGAGTGTATTTTGTTCTTTGCCCAGCTGTGTGACCTTAGGCAAGTCACTTACCGTTTTTGGAATTCATTTTTATTATCTGTAAAAATAAGGACAAGAGGCTAGAACATCTCAAAAGGTCTTTTAGCCCTAAAATTTTAGACATTTTATTCCCAAGTTATGGAAGGAACTATGAAGATCGATCTTCATTAGGTTGTATGGGTTTTCTTTCTAGTTTTTTAGTTCTTTCAGAATTAGCTTGGCTGTAATCTCAGCATTGTCTTGGTGATACCCTTAAAGAATACATTATTTTTATATTAGAACTGGCTTTTATTATGATTTTGGTGTGGGGAGAATATTAATAAGTAAATAATAACTTTATAATAACATTTATCAGAAAAATGATTTTAAATTGTAATTTGTGACCCAAGTTGTAATTGTCAAATGAGGAGCTCTTTCTAGGGCTGGGCACAGTGGTTCATGTCTGTAATTCCAGCATTTTGGAAAGCCAAGGTGGGAGGATCGCTAGAGACCAGGAGTTCCAGACCAGTCTGGACAACATGGCGAGAGACCATCTCTATAAAATAAAATAAATTTTAAGAGAAGCTTTTTCTAAGTCTTTGTTAATTAATTTTAGTAGAACATGGAAAATTCTTCTTCTTTTTTTTTTTTTTTTAAAGAAAAGATGTAAGTAACAAATTGAACATTTGAGAGAGATAAAAGAGAGAGCTTCGGGTTGGGGGCCAGGGAAGACCTTTCTTTGGAGGAGGCTCATAAGCAGAGGAGTCACCTCTGCATAGAGTTGCTGGAGCAGAAGGTGTGGGGTGAGGGATAGGCGGGGTGGGGTGTCTGGGAGGTGGTTCATGCAGAGAAATTGCCTTGCTAAGTCCTCAGGTAGGAAAGAGCTTAGCATGTTTGAAGAACCTAAGGGAGGTTAGTGTGGCTTGAATATTTCCAGCAAGAGGCAAAATCGCCCTAGATGAAATCAGAGATTGAATATTTATAGCTTTCTAAGCCATGGTTAAGAGTTGGATCTTGCCCTAAGTCCATTGGGAAGCCTTTGAAGGTTTTTATGTGGTAAAATGATGTTATCTAATTGTTATTAAGGTACCTGTCATGAGAAGATGGAGTAGGAAAGAAGCAGGAAAGAAGAAGGAGTAGGAATGGAAGCAGGAGACTAGTTAGGCTGGTGCAGTGCTAGGAGAGAGATGGTGTTAGCTGGGTGGTGGTCACAGAAATAGACAAAAGAGAATCTTCGGGAGAGATTCTAGAGGTAGGATCTACAGGATGTGGTTGTGGATTGGATGGCAAGGTAAGAAAGGGAGGTGTTGGAATAATTCCTTGGTTTCTGTCTCGAACAACTAAAGGTACCTAGTTCATATGTTGAACTTAGGGAAGAGATCAGAATTTCCATCTTGAATATTTTTCGTATTGATTCCAAGTAGAAATCAAATAGGCAATTATAAATGAGTTTGGAGCTCAAAAATAAGTTTTAGGATGGAGTGATAAATTTTGGAGTCGTGCTGGGCACGGTGGCTCACGTCTGTAATCCCAGCACTTTGGGAGGCCGAGGCAGGCAGATCACGAGGTCAGGAGATCGAGACCATCCTGGCTAACATGGTGAAACCCCGTCTCTACAAAAAATACAAAAAATTAGCCAGGCGTGGTGGCGGCCGCCTGTAGTCCCAGCCACTTGGGAGGCTGAGGCAGGAGAATGGTGTGAACCCGGGAGACGAAGCTTACAGTGAGTCGAGATCACGCCACTGCACTCCAGCCTGGGCGACAGAGTGAGACTCCGTCTCAAAAAAAAAAAAAAAAAAAAAATTGGAGTCATCTCTTTCTAGATGGTGCCTAAAGTTGTAGAATGGATGCCAACTGAGTGTGTTTAGTGAGAAGCAGGCCTGGGGCAAGAACTCTGACACTGGTGTTGGATAGGGAGAGCTGGCAAAGGAACCCGAGAAAGCACTGCCAAAAAGCTAGAGGAAAACAAGCAGCTACCGGTATTGAGTGCAAAACCCAACCTGTGTTTTCCCCGTGCTCTCACACCAGCACAACAATAGACTCAGAAGACTTTTGTGACCCAGAATGTGTGGTATTTCTCCTCACCAGCAAGCGAGCAATCAGTTCTTCATGGCACCCAGCTGGGTGGCCTCCCATTCATCTCTGATACTATCTACCCAGAGATAGGGTCAGATCCCATAAGCTGAGGGCTCAGTCCCCAAGACTACCCCATTTCAGACACCATTTGCAAGTCCAGGCCTCCAGAACGTCTAACCAACTGGCTTCAAGTTGAGGTTCCCATAACCCTCTCTTTGGGTTTGATTAATTTGCCAGAGTGGCTCGTATAACTCAGAGAAACATGTTTACCAATTTATTACAGATGGTATTTTAAAGGATGCAAAAAAACAGCCAGTTGAAGAGATACAGAGTAAGGTCTGGAGGATCTCCAGCACAGGAGTTTCTTTCCCTGTAGAGATGGGGTGTGCCACGCCCCCCAGCGCGTGGATGAGCTCTTGTTCAGCTCTCCAGAAGCTCTGGAGCCCTGTCCTCTTGGGCGTTTTATGGAGGCTTCGTTGGATAGGCCTGATTGAAGCTTGGACAGCTGTGTTGAAATGTGATTGGACAGAAAGGATGTGATCTAAACCTAGCAAGGCCTGTCTGTTCAGATCCTTCTTGGCCTCTTTGTGCAGCATTCCTTCCTCCAGAGGATGAAGCAGGACCCTCTGATTTGAATGAGAGTCTTATGACCCATAATCAGATTAGAGTCCTACCCTGGTAAGGTAAAAGGAAGACAGGAGAAGGTTAGATATTCTGTTGACTGCAACAAGGGATATGGAAGTTATGAGCCAGGAATTGTGGACGAAAACTGATGTATAATATATGTCATAATCTCACATTGCTGCTTGAGAGATCAAGGTGAAGACTGCAAGGTCTTTGCAAGCTGGAGGCTAATGCTTAGTGAACAGTTTGGATAGAGTGATTATCAGTAGAAGCCCATTCAGAGTGTACTCAAGAGTGAATGCAGGCTGGGCGTGGTGGCTCACACCTGTAATCCCAGAACTTTGGGAGGCTGAGGTGGGTGGATCACCTGAGGTCAGGAGTTCGAGACCAGCCTGGCCAATATGGCAAAACCTCATCTCTACTAAAAATACAAAAATTAACTGGGTGTGGTGGCACGCACCCGTAGTCCCAGCTACTCAGGAGGCTGAGGCAGGAGAATCGCTTGAACCTGGGAGGCAGACATTCCAGTGAGCCAAGATTGCACCACTGCATTCCAGCCTGGGTGAGAAAGTGAGACTCTGTCCCAAAAAAAAAAAAAAAAAAAAAAAAAAAGAAAACTGTATGATATTCAAATTTTGGTGTCCACAAATAAAATTTTTATGGAACGCAAGCTTATTCACTTACATATCGTCTTTGGCTGCTTTTGTGCAACAGCAAAGTGAAGTAGTTGCAACAGACACTGGCCCATAAAACCTCAAGTGTTTACTATCTGGCCCTTTACAGAGAGAATTTGCTGATCCTCAGCTAGATAGTCAACATGGATTAATCTTAAGGACATAATATAGAACAACAAAAAACGAGTTGCAGAAGAAATAGGATACTATTTATATTGACTTTAGAATGTGAAGCAATTTTTTATTTCTTATGGGTTCATGCAAATGTAGTAAAAGTATGAAAACTTGCATGGGAATGCTGAACACAAATTTAGAATAAATGTTTGCTTTTGGGAGGGAAAGAATGAGATTAGAGAGGTGCACAGGGGCTTTAGTTGTCTTTATAGTGTTCTACTCTTAATTTAAAGAATATATAACCAAGATTTTATAAAGCTGGATGGTTGGTGCATGAGTATTACCTGTATGTCTATGTGTGCTTGAGATATTATATATATACACACACACACGTATATATATGTGTATATGTATGTGTGTATATATATGTGTATATACGTGTGTGTGTATGTGTATATATATACATATATATGTGTGTGTGTATATATATATAAATTTTCTTTTTTTTTTTGAGATGGAGTCTTGCTCTGTCACCCAGGCTGGAGTGCAGTGGCACAATCTCGGCTCCCTGTAACCTCTGCTTCCCATGTTCAAGCGATTCTCCTGCCTCAGCCTCCTGAGTAACTGGGATTACAGGTGCCCGCTACCATGTCCAGTTAATTTTTATATTTTTAGTAGAGATGGGGTTTTGCCGTGTCGGCCAGGCTGGTCTCAAACTCCTGACCTCAAGTGATCTGCCCACCTCAGCCTCCCAAAGTACTGAGATTATAGGCGTGAGCCACAGTTCCTGGCTGATATTTTATTTTATTTTTGAGACAAAGTCTTGCTCTGTCGCCCAGGCTGGAGTGCAATGGCGCAGTCTTGGCTCACTGCAACCTTTGCCTCCCGAGTTCAAACGATTCTCCCACCTCAGCCTCCCGAGTAGCTGGGACTACAGGCATGCGCCACCATGCCCGCTAAATTTTGTATTTTTAGTAGAGATGGGGTTTTACCTTGTTGGCCAGGCTGGTCTCGAACTCCTGACCTCAAGTGATCCGCCTGCCTTGGCTTCCCAAAGTGCTGGGATTACAGGTGTGAGCCACTGTACCTGGCTCTGGCTGATATATTTTTAAAGTGAACAGGAATGAATAAAGGAAAAGTATCCAGAAGATGAAAGAACCCTTTTTTTTTTTTTTTTTTTTTTTTTTTGAGACGGAGTCTCGCTCTGTCGCCCAGGCTGGAGTGCAGTGGCCGGATCTCGGCTCACTGCAAGCTCTGCCTCCCGGGTTCTGGCCATTCTCCTGCCTCAGCCTCCCAAGTAGTTGGGACTACAGGCGCCCGCCACCTCGCCTGGCTAGTTTTTTTGTATTTTTTAGTAGAGATGGGGTTTCACTGTGTTAGCCAGGATGGTCTCGATCTTCTGACCTCGTGATCCGCCCGTCTCGGCCTCCCAAAGTGCTGGGATTACAGGCTTGAGCCACCACGCCCAGCCCTGAAAGAACTCTTACAAATCAATAAGAAAAGGATAACTTTCTTAACAAAAAATGGTAAAAGAATATAACAAGCAGTTCATAGAACCGTGATGGCTAATAAAAATGAGAACATGTTAATTGTCATGAAAATGCACATTAAAACGATAAGATACAATTCACACCGTCGGACAGGTCAGACTTAAAATTGGATCACTTTAACGTTTGGCAAAAGATATAGAGAAACAGGAACTCTCAAAGTAATGAATGACAGTGGATACATCTTGTCTAGAGAGTGATTTGGCAACATCCAGAGAGGTTGAAGATGTGCACGCCCCAGATCCCACAGTTCCGTGTTAAGATGTTTGCCTTAGGGGCATTTTCACACGTGTTAATTTTAGCATTATCGAAAGGCTGCATATTAAAAGCCACATTTCCACTGCAGGGAGAAAGGACAAATATATTCATACTATTGGTAAATGATTAAAATGAATAGAGCTTATATGTACTAACACAGATAAATTTCAAACATAACATTGAACAGAGAAAGCATTAAAGGCCAGGTGTGGTGGCTCACGCCTATAATTTCAGCATTTTGGGAGGCCAAGGTGGGGAAATCGCTTGAGCCCAGGAGTTTGAGACCAGCCTGGGCAACATGGCAAAACCCCATCTCTACAAAAAATACAAAAAGTTAGTGGTCGGATGCGGTGGCTCACGCCTGTAATCCTAGCACTTTGGTAGGCTGAGGCAGGTGGATCATGAGGTCAGGAGTTTGAGATCAGCCTTACCAACATGGTGAAACCCTGTCTCTACTAAAAATACAAAAAAATTAGCCGGGTGTGGTGGCACGCACCTGTAATCCCAGCTACTCGCGGGGCTGAGGCAGGAGAATTGCTTGAACCTGGGAGGTAGCACTGCACTCTAGCCTGGGTGACAGAGCGAGACTCTGTCTTAAAAAAAAAAGCTGGGTGTGGTGGTTGGTGGTTCCAGCTGCTTGGGAGGCTGAGGTGGGAGAATCGCTTGAGCCTGAGGGTCGAGGCTATACTGAGCCATGATCATGCATGCTACTGCACTTCAGCCTGGGGGACAGGGTAAAACCCTGTCTCAAAAAAACCAAAAGACATTTAAAAATGTTTATTAATACATTATGCCTTCTGTGTAATTAAAAAAAATACAACTATATACATAAAACTTGGTCTTCTAATTAAATACAAATTTGGCAAGATTGGGCTGGGCGCCATGGCTCACTCCTGTAATCCCAGCACTTTGGGAGGCCGAGGTGGGCAGATCACTTGAGGTCAGGAGTTTGGCCAACATGATGAAACCCCATCACTACTAAAAATACAAAACTTAGCTGGGCACAGTGGTGGGCCCCTATAATCCCAGCTATTCTGGAGGCTGAGGCAGGAGAATTGCTTGAACCCGGTAGGCAGAGGTTGCAGGGAGCCGAGATCACACCACTGCACTCCAGCCTGGGTGAAAGAGCAAGACTCCATCTCAAGAAAAAAAAAAAAAAATTGGCAAGATCTCAGCATTTATTAAAACTGAGAATGGGTGAGTAGATGCTTGTTATTGTATTCTTTGTAATTTTCCAAGAATGTTTGAAATAGTTTTTTTTATTTTTTTTTATTTTTTTTTTAGATGGAGTCTTGCTCTGTTGCCCAGGCTGGAGTGCAGTGGAACGATCTTGGCTCACTGCAAACTCCACCTCCTGGGTTCACGCCATTCTCCTGCCTCATCCTCCCAAGTAGCTGGGACTACACGTGCCCACCACCACGCCCAGCTAATTTTTTTTTTGTATTTTTAGTAGAGATGGGGTTTCACTGTGTTAGCCAGGATGGTCTTGATCTCTTGACCTTGTGATCTGCCCACCTTGGCCTCCCAAAGTGCTAGGATTACAGGCATGAGCCAACGCGCCCGGCCCTGAAATAGTTCTTAATTTAAAAACTGGGCCGGGCGGGTAATCCCAGCACTTTGGGAGGCCGAGGTGGGCGGATCACAAGGTCAGGAGATTGAGACCATCCTGGCTAACACGGTGAAACCCCGTCTCTACTAAAAACACAAAAAATTAGCTGGGCATGGTGGCAGGCGCCTGTAGTCCCAGCTACTCCGGAGGCTGAAGCAGGAGAATGGTGTGAACCCAGGAGGCGGAGCTTGCAGTGAGCCGAGATCGCGCCACTGCACTCCAGCCTGGGCAACAGAGCAAGACTCTGTCTCAAAAAAAAAAAAAAAAAAAAGAGGGAAAGAGTGACTGGAATTGAAGTGAATGTAGATAAAAGAGACAGCTCTAAAATGTTTGGTCGTGAAAGGGGACAGAGAGAAGACAAGCGTTGTTTCATGGTTTCTGGTGTTTCTTTGAAGTTTGACTCAAAAGTTTCACCTGTCAACGAAGGTGGGATGGGAGGTTTGAGGAGGGTGGAAAGGGTGTGAGATAGTCATGTTTGGAGAATTGAAGTTTGTTGGTTACAGAAAGTCAAGTTTGGGGTGTCCGCCTGAGGTGTTGATGAGTCTGCCCAGCTGGTGGCTTTTTTCCAGCAAAGCTCAGTGATAGGAGTTTAGACCCTGAAGCACAGCCTTTGTAGTCAGCCAGTCCTCAGATTTTGCTGCCAGTCAGGTGTGGCGAAAGGTGAGCAAGAAAGCATGAGTGTGGACCCCAGGGTAGATCAAGAGGACCTAGTCAGGCTAGGAGGGGTTGATAAACGGAAAGTGGAGAGGCCAAGGATTGTAGGTCACGTTGCTGATGCTTGAGGGCTGGAGGCAGAATAGGGGCGGAGTCTTTGGAGTATTGGTTTCTTTTTTTTTTTTTTTTTTGAGGCGGAGTCTCGCTCTGTCGCCCAGGCTGGAGTGCAGTGGCGCGATCTCGGCTCACTGCAAGCTCCGCCTCCCGGGTTCCCGCCATTTTCCTGCCTCAGCCTCCCGAGTAGCTGGGACTACAGGCGCCTGCCACCACGCCCGGCTAATTTTTTTGTATTTTTAGTGGAGACGGGGTTTCATTGTGTTAGCCAGGATGGTCTCGATCTCCTGACCTCGTGATCCGCCCGTCTCGGCCTCCCAAAGTGCTGGGATTACAGGCTTGAGCCACCGCGCCCGGCCGGAGTATTGGTTTCTTAAGGGGAGTGTGTTCTCTGGTTACAACAAAAGCCAGCAACTACCCTCTGAGGTTGCTAGCTGAGGAGTAGAGGGTCACCTCACTGGAGAGAGCGGTCAGGAAGTTGCCTAGTATGAAAACAGGAATAGGTGTGGAGAAAACAAGGCAGGCTGCAAAGTCTGGGGAACGACTGGGGGTTAACAGGATGGTGGGAACCTCAGATGAGCTGGGAGAGCGATAGTCTAGAACTGCGCTGTTCAGTACAGTCCTGCCAACAGCCACTATTACTATTTAAATCAATCATGTCAAGCTAAAATGAGCAACAGAGACTGACTCTCCAAAGAAATTTATTTGGAAATGTTGGGGGTTTGCAATCTGAAGGATGCATGCTGTGGTGAACCATAAGCATGTCCAAAGGGGTTGGGACACAGGAAACTTTAAAAGACAAAGGGCAGTCCACAGTCCACTAAGCTATTTGAAAACCAAGACCCCTGGTTACAGGAGCATATTGCAGGCATTAGCATTAGCTCAATGGTGGAGGCATTCCTTGTTAGGGATGTTTCCTTGTACAAACAGCTTATTATCTGGAATACTGTGGTTCTGAGGAATTCAGAATAGTTCCCATAATCAGCATCTGTGTGAGAGGGCTGCTCCTTTGTGCCTCCCAGCTCCATTTTGTGGGAGTTTGACCTTAGTGACTCCATTTTGATACTGAAAACTTACTTTATTAAAATTAAGATATTATAATTGGTTCTTCAGTCTCACCAGCTACATTTCAGGTGTTCAGTAGTGACACCTGACTTGTGACTGCTGCATTGGACAGTGCAGGTAGCGTTTCTGGTTTTGCAGAAGACTCTGTTGGACAGTGCTGGTCTGAAGGGAACAAGAAGCGCAGCCCTGCTTCATTCAACGCCTTACCCTCAGCTACAGTAGGGGCACAGAGCGTAAAGGGTGTGAAATGCCTGAGAGACAGTGAGGGGAGTGTTCAGAGCCACAAGTACCTGAATCTTGACTGAGATTCAGGAGTAACAGAAACCTAGAAGAACAGTTAAGTTGAATCATAAAACTGTAAAATAAATTGTATCTAAAATATAGATTGTTACATGTGGTTTTAAAATTACTGTACAAATGTGTAAATACTGTTTGAGAGCAGATTGTTTATACGCACATGCAGTCTGAATTGAAGTGCAGACCTTTATAATGCCTGTTTTCATTCTAATAGCACACTAGCAACTTCAGACGTCAGCAGGCGGAAGTGGCTGATTCCAGGTGCAGAGTATTCCATCTTTACTGGCCAGCCTCTGGACACCCAGGACAGTAACACGGATAACCAGCTGGAGGAGACCTGTAGCACTGGGTGAGATAACTTTGCTAAAGATTCTATTTAGGGATGTTATGTTTTCTTAGAGATTTCAATTGCTTTTAAATGTTCAGGAAGCCATCTCTTTGGTTGTTTAATGTCTTAATTTTGAGAAGATGACTTTTTATTTTACTTTGAAAGGCTACTACTTTTAGAATATTTTACTTCCATGAGCTCTGCTGAGCTTCCCCACCTGTGCTCAGTGGCACAGTATGGGTTTGTGATTAGGATAGGATGTCAATCCTCAGGCCAGACACGGTGGCTCACACCTGTAATCCCAACACTTTGGGAGGGCAATGTGGAGGATCGCTTGAGCCCAGGAGTTCGAGACCAGCCTGGGCAGCATGACAAAATCCCACCTCTACAAAAAATAAATATATTAGCCGGGCGTGGTGACATGCGCCTGTAGTTTTAGCTACTTGGGAGGCTGAGGTGGGAGGATTACCTGAGCCTGGGGAGCTCAGTGAGCTATGATTGCGCCACTGCACTCCAGCCTGGGTGACAGAGTGAGACCTCGTCTAAAAACAAACAAAAGATGTAGATCCTCTCCTGCTTCAGATGGCTCTGGCCAGCCTGAGCCCGGAGCCTGCCTGAGCAGCCTCAGCCGCTTACTCCAGGGTACTGTGCAGATGCTGTACGTCTAAGTGTAAGATGTTAGAAGGATGGGAAAGCACTGTATGCAGGTTTAATTTATTTGCATTGCAAAGCATGCTCATTGTGGAGTATAATTGTCAACTCTGTTATTCCCCTAACAACCCCAGTAAAGTGTGTGTTTTAGCTTGGACTGTTGTAACAAGTTACCACAGACTGGGTGGCATAAACAACACACATTTCTTTCTTTACCTCTGAAGGCTGGAAGTACAAGATCAGGGTGCGGAGTGTTTGGTGAGGGCCCTCTTCCTGGTTATGTCCTCACGTGTCCTTTCCTTGGTGTGTGTGCACAGAGAGAGCGCTCCTGCCTCTTTCCCTTTTTCATAAGGGCATTAATCCCATCATGGGAGCTTCATCCTCATGACCTCACCCAATCCTAATTACCTCGTAAAGGCCCCACCTCCAGATACCATCACATTGAAGATTAGGGCTTCAATGTGTATGTTTGGTGTGGGGGTGGAGGGCAAGACACAGACGTTCAGTCCATAGCACTATATGTCTTAAAATTATTGTTTAAGGCACCATTCACCTCTGGAAAAGGATTCTTCACCTGGAAGTTCATCAACAAGCTTGTTGATAAAAAAGCAAAGAGAGACTTCAGACACACCGATCATGAGAGCTTTACAAGAACTTGATGAAGGAAAAATATTTAAAAATTGGGGGACACAGACAGAGAAAGAGGACACTTCCAATAGTGAGTATTTACTGGTTTGAGTATTTCCTTGTTGACATAGATAGGATATAGATATCTTTCCCCATTTATATTACCTTCGTTAAAATTAAAATCTTTAGGTAATGAAATTAGAAGTTTTAACTCTGTAAACTTGCTATTTTACTGCTACTTCAGCCCCATTTCATAGAGAATTGAATGTCCTAGTTAATAATTTATCACAGTTCTGGCGTAACATGTACCTTCAAAGCCAATTGCATCTTACATTCTGATTATGAAAAAGGTTTACATGGCATTTTTTTTTTTTTTGAGACAGAGTCTCACTCTTTTGCCCAGGCTGGAGTGCAGTGTGCAATCTCGGCTCACTGCAAACTCCACCTCCTGCATTCAACTGATCCTCCTGCCTCAGCCTCTCAAGTACCTAGAATTACAGGCGCCCTCCACCACCCTTGGCTAATTGTAATATTTTTAATAGAGATGGAGTTTCACCATGTTGGCCAGGTTGGTCTCAAACTCCTGGGTTCAAGTGGTCCACCCGCCTTGGCCTCCCAAAGTGTTGTGATTACAGGCGTGAACCACTTTTCCCAGCCTTACATGGCATTCCTAAGGATATTTGAAAAATTCCTGTCAGTCTGTCTTACTTGCACACATCAGAAAGCTGTGGTAGGCATTTGGTATTCATGAAGTGAGATACAACATTTCCTCTTCTTTCTTGGTTACTGAGCATCTGTAGATAAGGCAAGCAGTGTCTTTAATACTGTGTTTCTTCACAGGTCCAGGTCACCAATATGTTTCTCTCCTTTTCCTCTATGTTTGCTTGCTCAGACCCCTTAGTCATCCTGCCAGTGTCTTTGGGGTTACATCTCCCAAGCAGTGTCTCTTAGTAAATAAATTAATAACCTGCTTTCTAAAAATAACCCTCTTGAAAATCACCTTGAATGCCGATTGTAAACAGGGAACCAGAATGAATTTATTATAAACTCCCATATTTTTCTTCATCGAACATTTTTTATCATTATAATGCGGTGCATTTGCAAATAGTAATTATAACCTAGCTGATGAGAATAAATGCTTTGAACAGAACCTAAGCTGTGTGGCTTGGTGTGTAACCATGTGTAACCACCTGTTAATAAAGGTGGATAACTGAAGCTGAGGCTTGTTTTGATTTGTTTTTTGTTTTGCTTTTTTTTGGTCTGCTGTAGTAAATCCTCGGCAAACTGAAGCTTCAGTTAATGCAAGTCGTTCTCCAGAAAAGTGTGCCCAACAGAGACAAAAGAGACTTAATTCAGCCTCACAGAGATCATCATCTTTACCACCTTCAAGTCGTAAATCAAGTACTCCAAGTAAGAATTAGATGTGTACATACATCTCTTGGGTTCAAAAGCGTGACTTCTGAGCTGTGCTCACTGCTTACCCATTTCCGGTTTCTCTTGTATCCTCAGCACCTAGTAGAGTACTCTGGGCAGAGGACCCCTAAATAAGATCTTGTTCATAAATAAAATTGTCTGATCGCACAGATACTACAAATGTAAATGAAGAAATCTGTTTATTAACGTGAGATTTTTTTATTGTGCCCAGTAAATTGTTTACAACTAATACTAATAATTTGTGTCCACTAAATTGTTTGCAACTAATACTTAAAAATACTGCAGAGTTTTTAAGATCGTAGATAACTATCCAGATAATTCAATCAAATTAATCCAAGCTAGTCTGCAAATATACTTCTTATGTATTTGATCTCAAGTACTCAGCATTAGTCACCACTTTTCTTTAGCCAATTAATTACAGGTTTGGTTTTAAAGTTGAACCATTGAATTTCTGTCCTGATTTTCCATTTTCACACCAGCTGAGGAGATTCTTATTACTGTGTTATAGGAATGTTCAGTAGTGTACTGCTGTTTCCATCTTATTTCCAGTCGACTTCTAAAATCCTGAAAAACCAGTTTTGAGTCAGAGTGCTGAAAGTACTGTCTGATATACTACAGTGTTACAGTAGTTACCTCTAGGTATTAGGATTATGAGTGGTTTTATTTTTTTGTACACTCTTATTTCTCTTTCAAAGTTTTACGTTGAAATTATATTCTTTTCAAAATTAGAAAAAAAATACTGAAAAAGAAACTTATGCTGATACATATAGAAGGAAAAGAATATTTCCTCTTCATTTTCTTTATAGCAAAAAGAGAGATTATGCTAACACCAGTGACTGTGGCTTATAGTCCAAAGCGATCCCCTAAAGAAAACTTGTCCCCAGGATTTAGTCATCTGCTTAGCAAAAATGAGAGCAGTCCAATTCGGTAAGTTCTCTAAAATTGTAAAATAAAGTTTACTATATTAGTGATTTTTTCCCAAATGTTGACTTATGTCTCTAGCTATCACTAATTTTTCAGTTGCCAGTGGGAACTCTGTGGATTTCATTTAAATCATAAGGGAATATCATACTACAACTAAAGTACTGCAGTACAATGAACACAGTTTTTAACTGTAAACTTGCTATTACTAGATTTTAAATATCACCTCAGCACCCCTTTCAGCTTTTGTATGTAGAATGATAGATAGTTCTTTGTTTTCCTGAAAAGGTTTATGATACAGGAAAACTTTTGGGCCATTTGTACAGGAAAGTGGGCTTTACTGGTATGGCCCTGGCACCAAATGCATGTTTACCTGTGCTGCTGAGAATTTGTCCCCTCCGAAGTGCAGGCAGCTGTGTGTGCTGTTGATGGGGAGGGATGTTGCTTCTTGGTTCTAGACCCAACTCTGTCAGGCTCTTGCAGAGATGAGTTAAGCACATTGAACCTCAGTTTCTTCTTCTATAAAACGGGGATAATAATAACTACCCTGCTTATTTCATAAGGTTTTTATAAAGATCAAATGACATAATGTACGGGTAAGTGTTTTAAGTCTTTAGTATGTAAATACAATTTTGTTAGAAAATAGAAATTAAATTTCAGTTTTAGACAATTATATAACCAGCTTTCTTTTAAGAAAATACATAAATATGTGAGTTAGCTGGATGCCAGCTCATCTTTGTAGTGGAGATAGGGAAAATCAGTTAACATTTTTTTCTCACAAGTAACTTGCTTCATTCAATAGATTTGATATACTTTTGGATGATTTAGATACTGTTCCTGTGTCTACATTACAACGTACCAATCCAAGAAAGCAACTCCAGTTTCTTCCTCTAGATGACTCGGAAGGTATCTTTTCCTAAAAAATATTAGTTATGGTTTTAGTCATTCATTTTTTGAGATTCTGGTATCTCTCAGTGTTCTAAATATTATAATATCCTGCACTTAAATATTTTCCTACTCAAGGGCCTCTGAAACTAAGCACTCATGATGCTACGTGTTGTTATGTCAATGTTGTTATCCTCATTGATAAGTTGGGAAACTGAGGTACAGAGAATGTTGATGTTTAACTACTAGGGCCACACTATTCAGTTATTCTCTTTATTTTTATTCTCTATATGCCGCTTAGGCTTTGGGTAACTTTTTTTTCTCATTTATATTCTAAATTTGGAATAAAGCTATAAGACAATGTATGTGAAGTCACTTGGGTAGGCCCTCAAAACGTTACCTGTTTAGTGTTGGTGTATGTCCACTAAATGTAATGTATTATTTAGTTTTTAAACTTTTTTTTGCTTTAAGTTTACTTAAAATTCATTTATGTTTACATGAAGTTTGCTTAAGTTCATTAAGGGAAGTTGCAAAGATTGTCAGAGGGCAAAGCTTTCAGAATTCTTTGGAGAAAAAAGCACTGAGTAAATATGATTGATTATTGTATCTCTTTTCATTACTTTTTTGGGCCATATAGCAGCTATATCCAGAAAGTGAAATTGGGCAACATATTTAATATATATGCAACCTACACAAAAAATTGATAAGAAATATAAGTGATTTCTCTCCTCTCTGACAGAAAAAACATATTCTGAGAAAGCCACCGATAACCATGTTAATCATAGCTCTTGC